>NC_064035.1:4310666-5510666 GCF_932526225.1 Nematostella vectensis | reverse complement strand
AGTCGTGTTTTTCATGAAATACAGAATCATAAAGATTATCATGTTCTGAATTTAACATATCTTCTACAAGTTTCATGTTATCTTTACGTCCAGATATGAAAGAGCACGTAAAGTGCATAGAGAAGGCTGTATCTGCCAAGGAACCAAGGTTTATGCTGAGAGCAATGCGAGCCATCCCAGGAACAAGAAAGAAGTTGAAGCACTCTATTCTGAGGAAACTTATTTGTGGCTACATGCCTATTGGTAAGTATTTACATGTGACAGTAAAAACATAAGTTTACTCTTTCTAGAACTCTGACACTACATATTGATATATAACTTACTTGTTGTGCTTTCTTAGAAGACTGAAATCGTTTGTTAAGGGTGTACTGACATTAGTGTTTCTCAGTAACGACATTGCTACACTGGTGGCGTTGAGCGCGCGCATATACATAACTTGGAATTTGTCATTCCAAGCTTTCCTGAAGTAAAAGAAATAAAAATATGCGTTTCAAGTTCCCAAAAATTGACTTAAGTTGATCTCAGCCTTTTCGAGTGATGATATTTCCAATATTTTGTAAAAACGAAGATTCAGCAAAGATTTAGTCAAGCCAACCTTTTTGAAGCCAAAGTTTTCTATTTTCACTACCTGCGTGCGCTGCAAACACCGAAAGCGCCCGCTGTATCAGAATTTTAAAAAACTTTTTCAATTTTCATCATGACATGACGGATAACGTCCCTTTAAAGTGTAAATACCACGAAACACTATTGGAATTTGTTTTTAAACTTCATTTCAATTTCATAATGTGAGATATCAGTGTGTCTGAGCAAGCAGAATGAGCACGCGTGGGCTTTGTTTCACTTCCGGTTCTGCGTTTTCTAAAAAAAGCTGTTTTGTCGCCAAGTTATTTCAAAACGCAATATTTTTTCGGTATTCCTTTTTACTAAATTCTCCTTCATACAGCCAAGCATGGATTTAGCGCTAATCTAACAGAAACCCAAATTATATCAAATAATCTGGATTTCAGGACCGTTGAAAAATCATAAAAAAACAATTACTCAAACATTTCTAAAACGCATGCTTGGCTTAATGTGGCCATCCCTCAAGATATATAAAACCTATTCAATATCTGTTTTCGAGCAATTTTACTTGAAATATTTGCTTTTATCTGTATCTATGACGTGACATTATGACGTCACGGGGTAACGTCATCATAATAGTCAGCACACTTGTGGTGGTCAACTTTGCAAATATCAGGCCCTTATGATTTTCTACAAGGCTTTTATGCTATATTCAATTTTCCTTAGCAACAGATGTCAGTACAGCCTTAAAGTTGAAGTTAAGTTTTATGAAAATGGTGTCTTTCAATTTTATTTTAGCATCTTCAAACAGAGACAGCCTTTTAGCTTATCTAGATGAGGTAAGAGTGGTTGTTGCACCAATTGCTACTTTGACCATCTTTCCAGCTTGTGCGGAAGCGGGTAATTTGGCTTTTTCCGTGTTATCAGCGTAATCCACAAATTTCCGTGTAATTTGGCTGAATTTTGAAAGACAAAACTTTTAATTGCACAGCTGATGTGTTCTTTTAGGGTTCTTACCTCTATTACTCTAAAAAAAAAAGAGAGATATTCTTCGTAAGAGTGCGGTGTTTCGAACTGAATTTTGAAAACAAATAAAATGACTAGGCGTTCTTTGCTACACCGCGAAGGCCTAGGACTAATAAAAAAATACCTTATTTAATTAGCTGGTGGCTAGGAGCCAATGAAAACTTGGCTAAGATATTTTCATGCAAAAAATAACCTTTTCAAGTTATTTCGTGCTTTCCTTTGGTACAAAATGTAGTTTGGGCGTAACAGTTGATATTCCGTGTAATTTAGCGCGTAATTCAGTAAAGAACCCCGCAAAATTTTGATGTTTAAAGAAAAATGTATTGCAAGATCCCGCGTAATTTAGCGCGTAATGATTGATTTTCCGCGTAATTTAGCGCATAATTTAGCAAAGAATCCCGCATAATTTTGAGTTTTTTTCCGCGGAATTCCAGAAGCCCTGTCTTTCAGAGTGTAAATCTTACGTACTTATCATAGCACATGAATCTACTTTTTTATTTCAGCCCATGGATACAGAAGAGAGTGGACTTGCCTTCCGGCCCCGCAGTGCCAAGGCTGCAAGCCTCCCCCTTTTACCTGAGCTAGACACCTACTTCCATCTATTGATTGTTATTCATCTTCTGGACACTAAGTGTTATAACAAGGTGAGATGTATGGCAAGTGTATGCCAATAATGAATCACGTATGCTCACACATTTTTAAAGCATGTTCTTACGCTCTTTTGCTAAAAATCAAATGATTCAGTTCTCTCATGAAAAAAATGCTCTCCAAGCATTAAAATTTGATACCTTTTTGAATGGCTGTCAAACATTAATTGTCTCATGAAGAACTCTAACCAGTATTTCAGTAGTATTTTACGCTGAGTGTTGTGTCATGGTTTGTGCCAAGTGCTAGTTATGATTTAGGCCAAGTTTTGTGGGTCATGCATTGAGTATTAGCAAAAGCACAGCACAAAGAATGTTTCCACTCTGAACAAGCTCAGCATAGAAATCAGCACAAAATCTAGAAAAGAAAGTATGCAACAAATGACACAAGTTATACGACAACATAAACTATCTAACACAAAACAATACACAATCCTCGTCACAAAACAGTGTTGATGTTGATTGAAGTGTTGGACCTTGATGTAAAATACTGTATGATAATAGTGATTTTGGATTTAAAGTTGTACATAATTACGTTGAAATCATTCTTGAAATATATATAATAGTGTATTACAAAGCTCACTATCTGTTTTTATTATTAGGCTTTAGAGTGCTCTAATGATCTGATGCAAAAGACTCAAGGAATGAACAGGCGTTCCATGGATGCCTTGCTTGCAAAGTGCTATTTTTTCCACTCAAGAGCATATGAGGTCACTGATAGGCTCAAGGATATCAGAAGGTGAATACTTCTCATACATATTTGTGTGCATTGACAAGTGTTTTTCCTATCGCTGTGCTGTACTGTTTGTGATGTTGGCAAAAAGGTGTTAGTAAGAGTAATAGTTGCTTGTATGTGAAAAGGAAAGTGTTTCTTTTTGTGATAGCTTCCTTCACAGTAAGCTGAGGACAGCAACACTTCGCCATGATGATGAAGGACAGGTGAGTGGCTGCACATTGTCACTCATTGTCAAACTAAATTCATTGCAGCCATATGTACTTCTCCTCATTATCAGTATGCTACTAGATTTTTCAGTGAGTAGCTATCTTGGGTAGAGGGATAAAATAATAACAGGAGTGACAAAACTGGGCACCAAAGATTGATGAGCTCTGGCGCCTGTTCTCTTCTGCATACAAAAAAGAAGAATACTGAAAGAAATAGTTTTTATAAAGGAGCTTGCTTGTCACTGACATTATCCCTTTTTTTCTCATTTAGGCCTCCTTACTTAACTTGCTTTTGAGGAACTATCTGCACTACAATCTCTACGATCAGGTATGGATTGCCTAATTAAAACTGAATAATGAGATCAAACTGATGATAAACACTGTGTTTTATAAATTGTAGGCAGACAAGCTGGTGTCAAAATCTTCATTCCCAACCACTGCTTCGACTAATGCATGGGCCCGTTATCTTTATTACACAGGTGAGCTTATGTTAACCAATTTTAATGAAGAATAGACTGAGTCTGACTGTTCAAAATGATTTTTACCTGGACCTGAAAAGATTGCTTCTGTCTATACTCTTGTTGCAATTTGTACATATCACAGTCCTACTAGATTCTGGTGTTTACATTTACTGTAGGTATTATAAAGGCCATTCAGTTGGATTACACCGAAGCACACAAGAATCTCCTTCAGGCAATAAGAAAGGCACCACAAAACTTTGCTTATGGCTTCAAACAGACAGTGAGTTCTCTTTTTGCACTTAGCAACTGTACTGTACAGCAACCCTATTATTTGTTTGCTAGCTTTGCCAACTCACATTACGTTTACATATCTGTCTGCAAAAGGAAATGTGAAAGCAGGCAGTTCTATGTACATTTTTATTTTCAAGTGCGTCCTCTTATCTGGAGGGCCAACTCCATGTCCTGTAGTGTGGACAGCACTGCTTAGAGAGATACAGACCCTTACTTTATAAAGGTGGTCACATACTCAGACATTCAAAAACAACATTACCATTCTAGTCTATGGTTTTTTGTTTTATTTCCAATACCAGGCCCATAAGTTTGCCATTGTGGTGGAGTTATTGCTTGGTGAGATTCCAGACAGGGCAATCTTCAGACAGCCCTTCCTGCGCAAGACACTTATGCCTTACTTCCAACTGACAAAAGGTGAAAGTTTTACTGATGCAACCACTCTTGTAACCAACCAGCTATGGCTACTCTTTTAAAATCCTGTTCTAGAATCCCTTAGGATTAAGTTGTTAATGTGTACACAAAATGTTTGGTGTTGCACAACACTGTGTATATTGTTATGATTTCAAGACTAAACAAGTTTGCATATTGTTCTTTGACTGTTGTCAAAAATCATTTTTTCTCCGCATTGTCAGTATGCTACTAGCTGTTGCAATGAGTAGCTATCTTGGGTTGAGGAGTAAAACTATAACAGGAGTTACAGTACTTAGGCATCAAAGTTGGATGTGCTCTGTTGCTTGTTGTCTTCTGCTTACATGCAAATGAAATTCATATATAAAAAAAGTTCATAAAATTTGTAAATGTTAACAGTTTATGCTAGGTATACATATGGTTCTAAAACATAATCATCTGGTGTCAATGATTGATATTTTTTTCATGTCCAGCTGTCCTGAATGGAGATCTAAAGGTCTTCAATCAAGTTGTTGAGAAATTCAAAGAGCGCTTCTTGGAGGAGAAGACATACACGATTATTATCAGACTACGCCATAATGTCATCAAGGCTGGCGTTCGCATGATAAATCTCTCCTACTCAAAAATCTCTTTTGTTGACATTGCCCAAAAGCTACAACTGGACAGCCCTGAAGATGCAGAGTTCATTGTGGCAAAGGTACATAAGCAAAGCTCACACTTCAGGTCTCACAGTGCCATTTAAAAGAATCCAGGATCTTGCTATACCACTGCTGTTGTCTTAAAACTATTATCTTCAATATTTAAAGCCAAGATCTGGTCCTGAGCAAATCATGTACATTTATATCAACTGAATCTACATGAAAATGTTTGGTTTTATACACAGGCTATTCGTGATGGGGTCATTGAAGCCTCAATAGACCATGAGAAGGGAACTGTTCAGTCCAAGGTACATCAACATTTACCACCTTAACACATATAAAATATTCAACATCAACCACTTTTTCTAGTAAAAAAAAAAAGATTATTAACCCCCTTTGCCACTGAATATAATGCAACCATGGCACGCTGATGATTATCTTACACTTGATCCTAGCTGCACTGTGCGGACACAAGCTGATATCTGAGTGCTACAGGAGAGGGTCAGGGTTAATAATAGTTATGCTTTAGTGTCTAGAGAGTAGGGGGAGGGATAGTGTGGGAGGGTCAGGGGCCTAGGCTCGTAAGTTTGGCGTTGGGAGAAGGGGTGGCTAATGTTTCCAGATTTCTCAGCGCAATGATGACAAACCACTTGATCTTATCTGATATATCCATGCAGAGTTATGCGATTCTGAGTGCTGGGAGAGGAAGTGCATGCTCACACAAACTTGATTTGAACTCAGGAATAAAATTAATTGAATAAATTTGCTATTTCGTTTGTTAGGAAAACGTGGATATCTACTCAACAAACGAGCCACAGGGTGCATTTCACCAGAGGATTAGCTTCTGCTTGGATATCTATAACCAGTCAGTCAAGGTGAGTGAAGGCATGTACCTTGATGAAAAAATAATTGTAAATTACATTTTGTATAATTGTATAATTCATCAATTTAAAATCAATTAAAAAAAACTATAATCAATAATCACTATACTGTTTTATATGTTTAGCTGGACGGATTTGCTTCAACCTCTGCTTTTACTTTGTTACTGGTTATGTTGTATCACATGTATGTTGATGACCATCATCCTCTATTTTCATAGGCCATGCGCTTCCCCCCTAAATCGTACAGCAAGAACTTGGAATCATTTGAGGTGAGTGCAACGTAGCCTGTTAGCTAGCTCCCATTGTGGGTTATTCGAAAATGTTTTATTTTCGAATATTGGGAACCCTGTACGCGCGCGAAGAAGCCGGCAACAAAACCACGAATGCTGCGCTCTGATTGGATGATTTTGACATATGTGTTACTCAAGCGTTTAAACGTGCCAAATCCTGTCCAGAACTTCAATATGGCGGAAAGCATCAACAACCAACTCGTTATTTACCAAGCTTTTCACGAATTGAAAGGCACAAATGCGAAACTAAACCCTCAATGTTCAGTAAATTGTCACCAGCGTTGTAAAGGGATTTCTTCGATAGCTTTGAGGTAGGCGGGTAGCGTGTAGCTTTTCTCAGAGGACTTTTACCAGGCGTGAGAATTGCCGAGTTGCGCTTCTTATTCCCTTTGGTCGGAGTTTTCTCAAGGTTTTCCTGCTCGCAAAGCGCATCTCTAATATAGGAAAAAAGGCCAGCTTGAAAGGTTGAAAAGTTGAAAAAGGCTTGACAAGGTGTGTGACTTTATGCATCTGATGCCCGCTGTTTCGCAGAGATCCGCGAGAATCGTACCACGACTACCTTCTCGGTGGGAAGGAACAAACAAATTCTCAAACGATATTTTTGTCCCGTATTTTAGATTTAGATTGCAGTTGCAAATCCTGCAGAAATTGTCATAAACCTTGCAGGCCTGCAGAATTGACGCAGACATCGTAACTCAGGCATTTTAGCAAGAGCTTGGTTTGTTATGATCTAACGCTAGTTTGCACATGTGCAGAAAACTATCTACCCTGGTTCCAGAGCCTCGAACGCGAACGTCTCTTTATTTAGGTTGACCTCGCTGGCCACTAAATAGAGAGACGCTTGAGGCTCTGGAACCAGGGTAAAAACGATCAAACTCTTGTTTACTTTGCATCGATCATCATTGGCTAGATTTTGACAGCTAACGCCTCGTTGAGGTCAAAGTGCAGCCAAGCGTGAAGTGGGCTTCATTCAGAAAGAGGGGGTATTGTTGTTATTTCTTTGCACCCTCGGCCCAGCGCACCTCGGCCTTCGCGCGCTCACAGGGTTCCCAATATTCGAAAATACAACATTTCCGAATAACCCACGATGAGAGCCGGCTAAGTGCAACTATCCATATTGAATATAGGAAATAAAAACATTTATCCATTGAAACCTTGCTTTATTAGGGTTCTAGGAAACTTTCTAGAGGTAAGACAGATTTTAAAAAAAGGCACCTCCCCTGAATATTAGCCTCACCTGGAACACATTTTATGATCACTTACAACCAAAGCACTTAAAATCAGTTGTCTATACCCCCTTTCACAGACTATGAACTGTTTCTACCTATTTAATTTAAAAAAATAAAATTTATAGTTTATGTTGGTTTGTCTATCTTTCCCTACCTTCCCTTGGCTACCTAATAAATTGAATATTATGGTTGATGCTATAGTTTATCTATTCTTCCCAGGAACAAAGGGAGAGAGAGAAACAAGATATGGAACTTGCAAAGGAGATGGCTGAGGAAGATGATGACTTCCCCTAAGAATGCTAGGGAATTTGTGTGTGTTTGGGTGGATTTTGTGCATAATAAAGAAATAGAGACATGATACTTTGTCCTTTTATTGTGCTGTTGTTGCAAATGTTAAGCTGAACCTGTGTTGAAAGCCCTGGAGTCAAATTCAAACAAAACAATACCAATGTAAAAATATTTTTTTCCCGTTTTATACCCTAGGAGCACTTTGGAAGTTTTTTCCCTTGATACATTTGTTATAAACTGTGCCAGTTCATGGACTTTCTAGTCTATTCTATTCCTTGATATAAAATACATAGGAGAATGACATTTCTATTGACAACTAGCCTGGCATTCTATATGGTAATGTGCTCCTTAATTGGGATGGATCCAGTTATTCTACTGCTGATGGGAGTGAGGGGGAGCGGGCAATAAAGGGACCCTGGGGGCAGAAAACAGATTTAGTTTAGCTCCTTTTGTATTCCCAAATGTACTACACAATTTTGGAACTGGATCCACCTCTGGAGGAAAGATTTCAAGCACAATCTTACAAAGCAGAGTTGTTCTAGGGCTCTAGTTCAATCTCTAGGGTTCCAGACTACAATTCCAAGTGACAGACGTTAATAATGTTCCATTCAATGCTAAGGGAGCATTTTATGCAGTGAACTGGGCTTGGCCATTCTTTTGAGGATGGTAATATGAACAGCAATGCGATATTCATGTAGCGTAACTATCTAGTTGATAGATCATGTAAGGATTGTTGCATTGGTCGCATATTTATGTAATGGTTGTCACATTAGATTATATCCTCTAATAGATAGATCATAAACTACTTCTTCCACTTTCTTCAAGTCATATTTGAGACCATCATATTTTTTTCGAAGAAAATCATTCTTGAGATTCAACAGGCGGAACCCAGCATCTAGTTCACCAAGGAATGCTGATATCTTGAGAGGCCATCCATAATATTTTGCAGTAACACAGTTGAGAGCAAAACGAGACTAAAAAAAAGTAATGATCAGATCACAGGCTACTGGACAAATATGGCCTCTTAGCCCACCCTCAACTCCTTACACTCCTAAGTCCATTGCAAGTAGGTTGACTGGTCAATCTCACAAATTGTCCTGTCCATGCTCTATTAACCCCACCAACGGAGTAATCACTGTTCTTACTAGTAGGAGCTACAGGGTGAATTGAAGCTACAGCTAATAGGTTTAATTGTGTTTATAAAAACTATAAAACAATTATGATACAAGCAAGTATAATAAATGTGACATACAATACATGTGACATCCAAAACCATCCTCCAAATACTCACAACTTCACTTGCAAGAGACAACAGACCTATCAGGTAATCATCTAACACCAAGTGAAACCCTTCTTCTCTTGTCACTTTGACTACAAAAACAATACAAGAGCTTAAAGTAAGATTTGGATAAGGTTAAAGACTGTTTGATCTGTGTTGTAAGAATTTTATATATATATATATATTAACTTTATTTACAGAGGGTGGCACTTAATAGTGTAATACACTAGTAAACTTGTGGCCCTCAAAACTCATACATACAAATAATACAATATAAAATATATATATATATATATAAAATCTCTATTTACAATACAAATTATAAAAATACTATTCCCACCCAGACCAAAAAAAAAAAAAAGATTAAATAAAGAAAATAAAATATGAGTTAATTCGAAATATTAAAATGATTTAAAAGTAATTGTTCATTAAGATATTTATGACGGAGAGCGTTCTTAAAAGAGCTTATATTAGGCAGTTTCTTTATGCTGGCTTCTAAATTGTTCCATTTATGGATGCCATTTACTGTAAACGTTTTCCCACCTTCGGTTTTTCTAGTATACTTTGGAGTTATAAAATTCAGTCCTGAGAAACGAGTATTTCTATTATGAAGTGTATTGTTCAGCTTAAGAGTTTCAATTAGATATTCGGGCACCATCAGTTGTAGCCTTTTAAAGAGAATAGAACACATTGAGATGTGATTGTCCAGATAGAAAGGCAGCCATTGAAGTCTATTAAACAACGGTACTGAGGGTGCTCTGGGTTCAGCGTTGAGTATTAGACGTGCAGCTCTTTTTTTTAGAGTTAGAAATCTTGACAAACAATCCTTAGTTGATGCTGTTTGCCAAACAGTCCCAGCATAGCTAAACAAAGGTTTGATCATGGCATTATAGAAATTTGTTCTTTGTTTGAGGGGTAGACAACCTTTGATCTTATTTAGTACGCCGATTCTTCCTGCAATTTTCTTGTATGTCCTTTCAGCGTGATCCGAAAAGGTCAATTTACTGTCCACATCCAGTCCAAGGAGTCTTACTGATTCCACTGATTCAAGGGTGTTTCCATTAGATGTCGAAATGGATAATTTACTGTGTGGTGCTTTCTCTCCAAGGCGTTTACCAGTCACAAGTAGTGATTTTGACTTCGTCTCATTTATTGGAAGTTTGTTGCAATTGGTCCATACTTCCACATCCCTCATCACTGAATTAAGAGTGTTCTCTAAATTGGAAGTATTATTGACATCGGTTGAAAACGAGATAGTAGTATCATCCGCATAAAGATCTATCTTCACTTTAGGTGAACTAATATGAAAAGGAAGATCGTTGATGAATAAAACAAAAAGCAAAGGGCCAAGAATGCTTCCTTGAGGAACTCCATGTTGTATAACAAAAAGATCTGAGTCCACGCCGTCAATAGAAACAAATTGTCGCCTTCCCCGTAGATAGGATTCAAACCATGACGTAGTGTTCTTGTCTAAACCATAGGCTTTCAGCTTTGACATCAAGATAATATGGTCAACCATGTCAAAAGCCTTTCGATAATCAATAAGGAGCATACCACTTACACAGTTCTTATCCAATTGAAAGAGGAGATTATCTACTACTTTAATTAATGCTGTCTCAGTTCCATGATGCCTGCGGAACCCAGATTGACTTGCATATAATAATTTGTTTTCGACAAGATAATCATAAAAATGATTGTGAACATGTCTCTCAACAAGCTTAGACAGGATGGGCAAGACGGATATAGGGCGGTAGTTACTCTTGTCCATATGATTACCAGATTTATATAAAGGGGTAACTTTGGCCGTTTTCCATCGTTTTGGAAACTCGGAACTTTCGATAGAGTAGTTCATCAGCTTTGAAATTGAGGGTGCAATAATAGGTGCCGTCAGCTTAAGAATCTTTGCACTGAATTTATCGATACCCATAGCTTTCCTTAAGTTCAAAGTTTGAAGACAATTAATTGTAAAACCAATAGGGATTCGCGGTATCGAGAAAACAGTGTCAGGGTCCTTTCTGGAAAGTACAAAGTGCTCCAGCTTTGAGATGTCAAACGGTACACTTGGTAGTAGATTTCTCAAGCTATCAGCAATGGATGTAAAATGTAAAATTTTGTGGTTTACCATTTAACAAGTCTGCCACATCTTTCTTAGTAGGTAATGTTTCTGATTCAAGGTATAGAAGGAATGAAGCCAAAAAAGCAAACTGCTGGTTGACCACCATCCAATGGTTATAGAATCTAAAATACAGGAAAAAGAGAAGAAAAAAAACATTATTCAATAGAAGGGAATGTTTTCAGATATGAAATAATAATGGAGAATTTTCTTACCTAAAGTATTTTTCAGGTTGGATTTTGGATGCTAGCTCTGCATACTGTCTTTGAGCTAGGGCAAACATTTCTCTCCCTTTTGTGCACACATCTGAAATGACTAAAGGTTTTTTTTTTTAATCTCATTACCTTAGCTGACATATTGATAATAACATCTAATACTAAAAGTTTCCAAAGGGATTGTTAATAAATTGTTAATAAAACTGTTTACAAAAAGATCATTTAAATGATTAGGATTAAAAATGCTAGCTTTTACCAGGTGATGAAAACTCATACAAAACCCACCTTTCTTTGAGGGTTGCTGGTGGACCTTTTGAAGAACTGTAAGTATCTCTCGAGCCGTTTTCTCAAGACTACCAACTAATATCTTGATTTCCTGTCAGTCCAAGTGGAAGAGATTTTACAAGAGGGAGGGAAGTTTGGAGACGGAAGTATATAAATACTGGGTAAGTTATAATAGAGGCGTTGAATATACCTTGGTGGGAGTATGTCTCAAATAATTTGTCTGGATTTTGGGTACGCATCGAGCCTAATATAATCTTAAACCACTAAGCCCTGGGAACACCACAGAATATGACGTGCCCAAAAGGAGCCCAAAATGTTGGTGTGTGAATGCACCGTGAATGCAATCAGTTAAATAAAATGGAGAGGGTATCAAGTTATAAACTTAGTTATTATGAGCCAGGATAAGTAAAAAAATCCGATTTTCTCACATGTAACTTTTAAGTCTTTCTTTTTGCTTGTAGACAACAGCGGAAGCAAGCAGTGCATCTCACCTCTATTTCTCTTTGCTCATTTGCAAAACCTTGCTGGATTCCTCCGAAAATGGAAGAAATGGAATTATCACCGCTCTCACTTGTATCTTCCGCCATTACGGGAGCCTGCACTATATCTATGGTCTGCGGTATTATTATCACAGCAATGTACTTCAAACCCGATTAATCCTAAAGAGAATTTTGTAGAGAAGTCACTAATTCAGGGCTTATAAAGTTTTATACTCTTAGTGACACTGCTGAATCTAGCTTAGGGCTCATATGGAATTTGGCAAGATCGGGACTCAACAAAACAACAAAACCGGGATGAAAGTAACAACTAATTTCCCTCGAATAAAGGAGGATCCATGCAGTGTATAAAGAAAAATGATTGGAAAGTCTTATGTCTGCTATAGCTCAATTGACCAGGAGACTTTCTCCATTTTACTCGAATGCAAAAACCGGACTGACACTTTGCTGTTCGAGAGTGGAGCCATTGCTCTCCTATGTAAGAACGGTCATGAATTCGTAGAAAATGTCTTCTGACTGTTTATTAATTGTCAGTATTTCGTTTCAGCTCAATGGGAAACTGAGGCTATTAAGAAGAACTACCAGAAGATACTGGATGCTTATGGGTGCCTGGGCGTTTTGAGAATCAATATCGGTGCGGCAAAGTGTATCCTAATGACACAAGTCCTTGTCAAATTAACTATTGGCTTATTCCTTGATCAGAGGATGCGATTAAACATTTATCAGATTATATTGCACTTCATGTTTCAATGTGTACTGTGCCCCTGTAGCGCTGTGCACATCACAACCGTTTATCGTAGATTGTGGCCTGACTCTTTAAATAGAAACACGAAGAAAAAAATAACATATATAAAAATATTAAAAGCCCACTATCTACTTTGTCTGCTGCTTAAGGCTGATGTGCATAACTACTGACAAATATGTGGAAATTTGTAAGTGTTACCAGCTAATTATAATTTAATCTTTCTCTTGATTTCCAGATGAAGAAGAAACAATCCATTTTCTTATACTTGTTACTGGATGCAAATCTGTGGGAAAGGTTTTGGATAGTGAAATATTCAAGATAACTTCCACACAATTTGTCCCTTTGCAAGTTGACCAAGATGAAGAAGGTATCGCGGAAATTGTTAAGTTACTCAACTCAGGGACATTTTACTTTGCTACTGGGCATGGTAGCCAGCCTGAATTGGACCTCAGCCTTAGTGCACAGCAGAGATATGATGGACATTTACCAGACAATCGGTTTATGTGGTGAGTAAGTATGACAGGGTATGTATGCAGCCAGGGGTTAATAAGTATTTCAGGTTAGGGGGTCCTAAAGTTAGTATGAGTTAGTATGTCAGGTCAATAAATGAAGGCAGGGGTCCGATAAGTAAGTATGTCAGGTCCGGGTTCCTAGGAAGCAGGTGTTAAACCAGGTATGAATGCCCTTTTTATCCAATCAAATATCAGGATAGACGTATTTATCACTGTGTTATTGCTAACCTGCTTTCTAGGTGTTACGTGATTACTTTACTGATTGTAGCGCTATATTTAGATGATTGACAACTCAATGATACTGTATCATATTACCTACTCCCATGTAGATCTGATCTCTCTCTTTGTGAATAAACTATTGAACACAACACGTAACACTATGAACTGGCCCCAGGTCTTTATAATAAAGGCAGGTGGTCTGATGAACTACTCCACTTCATGCGGAGGGCCACTAAGATAAGGTCTATGACCTATATGTACCTATGACCTCATTACTAACTTTACTGGTTTGACCAAGAAACATAGAAGCTATACATTGGGCTGATATAGTATTTGCTTATTTACAGGAGAGATGCATTGTGTATGTTTTTTCATGTCATTGGGTTGAAAAAAAAGAGTATTATATTTTTGAAAACAAGTTTTAGAGAGATTTTGACGCTCCATGTTTAGAAATATCTTTTTTACAATGCCTTTGTAAGGTTACAAATAATACCACATTTCACTGGGTATTTATGCAGACTATATTTATTAAACAGTAGCAACACGTACTTACAGTATATGCCTTTAACAGGAACAGAAGCCTTCATTTCCATGTCCAGCGTTTTGGCATCAACTGTTCAGAGTGGCTGTTCAGCATCATGTGTGGTGGAGTGGAGATCAGAACAGTTTACGCAGGTGTTAGCCAAGCCAAGGCTTGTCTCATCTCACGACTGAGCTGTGAACGGGCGGGCACCAGATTTTATGTGCGTGGGACAGACGATGATGGGCATGTTGCAAACTTTGTTGAGACAGAGCAGGTACATTTAAATCTTTTTTATTTTGTCTAGGTTCACCAGGGCTTTCATCATACCTGTCAACCCCCGAAAATCTCAAGGCTTGAGATTTTTTTTGGGGGGGAGGGGTGGGGTATATGCATTTTTTTTTTGGAGGGGGAAGAGGTGGGTTTAACCTTGCAGGCGTTTGCCATATAAAAAGCTCTCACGAACAAATCCACTTATAGATCTCACGAGGGTGTTAGATAAATTGTGCTACACAAGGGAATTATTGTTTCAAATATTTTAATAGAAAATAGGCAAAATGACGATTTTCTATAGAATAATTTTTCGAAAGCGATAAAAATCGCTAAAAAGCGGGAGGTTTGGTGCTAAACGCGGGAGAGCGGGAGAAGGGGTCCAAAATCTTGAGACTCCCGCCTAATGCGGGAGAGTTGACAGGTATGTTTTATAAACTTCCAGAGTAGGCAGTGGAGATTGATAAGTAGGGGGTGGAGTTTATTTGATCTTTTTAGCTCAAATAAAACTAAAGTCGACTTTTTTCAAAATGTAGCAGGCGCTTGGTGGAAAATAGCTGGCGCTTCCACCAGCCACCGGGGCCTAATGAAACCCCTGTTCACATGGATTTGTTATTAGACATATGTTATACCTGTAACTTTCCCCACTTGTGGCACATGGGACGTACTTTGGTCTAATCGTTTCTCTCATTGTTAGATGATTGCTCTGGATGATATGATAACGTCCTTTGTACAAACCAGAGGTTCTGTACCTGTGTTTTGGGAACAACCTGGAATTCAGGTACTGTTTGCACTTAGTGGATTTCACTGTTTGGATTTCAATATTGCTAATTTTAACGTTATGTAGTGATATTTGAATAGATGAGGGAATTTAGCATTAAACAATTTTAGCATTATTGAGCCTTTTATCCCTGGGCATTGCATATCTCTGGACCAAATTTTTACCCTGGATACTTTTATCTATATTTTACAAGCTCCACATGATCTCCATGTCTTATTCCAGGTTGGATCTCACAAAGTGAAGCTTTCTCGAGGGTTCGAGGCTGCATCTGCAGCATTTGACAGGTCTGTAAAAGTTCATTTTAGATTTTGAAAGAATTCAAGATACAGTATATTTTGATGATGTAATTGTTACTTTTTTTCTTTGTCAGGCATATTACCACTCAAAAAGGACTTTATGGTGATGTCTGTATTGTGAATTTATTAGGCATGAAAGAAGGGGAAAACGCCCTTAGTCGGATATTCCAGGTAATTCCCCTGAGCAGAATATTGCAGGCAATGCGTACCCTCGGTCAGATGTTTCAGGTGTCATTAAACT
This sequence comes from Nematostella vectensis, assembly GCF_932526225.1. Classification (NCBI taxonomy): domain Eukaryota; kingdom Metazoa; phylum Cnidaria; class Anthozoa; order Actiniaria; family Edwardsiidae; genus Nematostella; species Nematostella vectensis. The sequence continues at coordinate 5,495,034 of NC_064035.1, read as the reverse complement.
GAATTGTTCTACCATTTTTTACAGGATGAGTTAACAGAGTCGATTCATGGACATGACACACCAATGATTTGCTTTGACTATCATCGTAATTGCAAAGGAGGAAGAACAAGCAAGTTGAAGGACTTTGCAGACAAAGCAAGACAATTATTCAATAGCAATTCACTTTTCTTCTCCAAAGGAGGCAAACTTGAAAAGTAAGCTGAGCAAAGTTTGGTGTGATTCATTCTAAAACACTGTCCAAACTAAACATAGATCAGGAAAAATAAGCTACCTAATTCTGCTGAATTTTTAGGCGTACTTTAATTCGCGATTTTCACAATTTTAAAAAATTCGCGAGCATAAAGACTCGCAAAAAATAAAGTCTGTGAACTTTAATCTCCCGAAATTTAATGGACATTGATGAAAAAGATTAAAGGTCCTATTGAGATCTTCTTGTAAGGATATGTAACCAAACTATTGATAATGGCTCAGGAACAATAACGTTTTTCCATTACTGTAAGAGACAACGTGTTGGTTTTGTTTAAATATATTGGTCCTGTTTCAGTTGTTGATTAACGTCAATTTTGTAAAAACGAGAAAATTAAGACGCGCGAAAATAAAGAAGAATGAGAAGATTCCTAGTTATAATACTATTATGTGCAAGCCATCACCCATCACTGAGCGAGTTGCCCACCCTTTGTGTGAATCTATACATATATATATATAACCATACAATCTATACATATATATATATATAATCTATACTATTATAAACGTGACATCTGTAAGGCACACATTTTTGATCGGCTGAGCAGGAGCATGACGTCATCAACATGCACTTGCTTTTAGCTTGGAATTTGGGTGCCATTATCGGAAAGACGGCATAACAAAAAGAATAGAAAGCGATTCTGATAGTATAAAGAAGCACTGATAGCATAAGGAGTTAAATTGCGAGTTTGTTCGTTTGAAGTCCGCACACTTTGGTCTTGCGTGGTAGTGAGCAAAAGTGCAGGCGTGAAGTTCTCCTCACCGCGATTTTCCACAATTAGACTTGCATTGCCAAGTCTATTGCATTAGAACTGTCGAAGAATGTTTTGTACAAGTACTTACAGTGATCTCGAATGTTAACTCAGAAAGATTGATTAAGGCCAGAGGCACAATTCGAGCAATAGCATTGAGAGGCTATTGGACTCCTAGCAGACCATGTCTTGGGTGCTGTTGGCCACCTGAATGATGTGTTTTACCTCTTGTTTTCGTAGGCGCCAAAAGGGCGTGATGCGCTCTAATTGTCTGGACTGCATTGACAGGACAAATAACATGCAGACATTTATTGGTCTTGAGGTAAGGGAGTAAGGCATCTGAATGAATCCCGAAATACATTACCCAAACGTTACACCCTATTTAGCAAACTCAATCGAAGATATCACAGTAGCTTTTTCATATCAGGATGATAAAATGGCGGCGGTCACAGACTCTTAAAAGGTTTTTTTTTTGCTGTGCATTGAGATATGATGTGCTCTCCTTGTCCCTCTCCAGATGCTGTTAGTACAGCTCCAGTGTTTAGGGCTTAGTAGTAAGGCCTCATTAGTGCCGAGGTTCCAAGAGGCGTTCACTTCTATGTGGTCACAGAATGGAGATCATATCAGCAGGATCTATATTGGCACTGGGGCACTTGATGGCAAAGCGAGGGTAACAAACAATTCTTATAATAATAGCTAATTACGATATATGAAGCATTTATATGAGCTGCTTGTATTCATATATATCTGAATTCCAGGTTTGTACTCAAAAGTTATCCAAAGTTATGTTTTTGGCAATATTCATGTCTGAAAAGGCCACTGAATAAAAGTGTGTGGAGAACGCTATGGTTTATCCACTCAGTTAAACGAATTGAGGTTGTAAGGATAAAAGTAAAAATTAAAACACCGGGGTGTAAGCCTTTGGATGATGAATACATTACTGTTTTAGGTAGCCAGTAAGTTGCGAGATGGCGCGCGATCAGTCAAGCGAACCATACGAAGCAACTTCCTTGATGGAAGCAAGCAAGAAGCAATCGACCTGTTGTTGCTAGGCAACACGTTTGTTGGTGAACTTGGCGAGAGGGCGAGGGCTTTGCTGTACTCTTCATTCCTCCATTGTAAGATCTTCCAGGACAAGACACTGACCTTTTCCTTTATTCCTCCATTGTAAGGCCTCACAGGACATAACCCTGAACTTGTCCTTTTTTCTTCCATTGTAAGGCCTCACATGACATAACAATGAGCTTGTTCTTCATCCCTCCGTTGTAAGACCTCACAGGACATAACCCTGAACTTGTCCTTTATTCCTCCATTGTAGAAGGCCCCACAGGACATAACCCTGAACTTGTCCTTTATTCCTCCATTGTAGAAGGCCCCACAGGACATAACCCTGAACTTGTCCTTTCTTCTTCCATTGTAAGACCTCACAGGACATAACCCTGAACTTGTCCTTTATTCCTCCATTGTAAGACCTCACAGGACATAACCCTGAACTTGTCCTTTATTCCTCCATTGTAAGACCTCACAGGACATAACCCTGAACTTGTCCTTTCTTCTTCCATTGTAAGGCCTCACATGACATAACCCTGAACTTGTCCTTTATCCTTCCATTGTAAGACCTCACAGGACATAACCCTGAACTTGTCCTTTATTCTTCCATTGTAAGGCCTCACAGGACATAACCCTGAACTTGTCCTTTATTCTTCCATTGTAAGACCTCACAGGACATAACAATGAACTTGTTCTTCATCCCTCCGTTGTAAGATCTTCCAGGACATAACCCTGAACTTGTCCTTTATTCTTCCATTGTAAGGCCTCACAGGACATAACACTGAACTTGTTCTTCATTTCTCCATTTTAAGATCCTTTTGGCTGCTTATACTCAATCATATATAGGGTGTATGACCGATTGACATTTATCGTTGCAGCTTCTCCGCGGATTCTCCGTGAGCTGTGCGACCGTCACTTGGAGTACACCACGTGGTCTAACATCCGGGTATGTGTAGGCACCTGGAATGTCAACGGAGGACGTCACTTCCGCTCGCTAGCCCACAAGCATCAGACTATGCACGATTGGCTGCTAGACTTCCACAAATCACTTCCGGACAGCGGTTACAGCGAGGTTAAGGATGTTGATTATAGTCTTCCTACCGATATCTTTGCGATCGGCTTTGAGGAGCTTGTTGATCTGAATGCTTCTAATATGGTCTCCACAAGGTGGGTGTTACGCTGTGCTTATTATATTTGCATGTATAGGTTCTACGATCTAGTTTCCTCACTGCCACTGACTTTTCTCCAACTTGCAGCTCAACGCAGCGAAAGGAGTGGGGCGAGGAGCTTCGCCGAGTTATATCACGTGACTTTCCTTACGTTCTTCTCACATGTGAGCAGCTAGTTGGCGTGTGCTTATTCGTGTTCGCCCGTCCTCATCTGGTACCATACATACGGTAAGAATTCTACGCTTCTTTGATACACCATAAAGATATATAACCATCTATGATTAAGTGACACTACAAGAAAATCACTACTCGCATACATGTTGACGTAATACTTCACGTCACTCCTTATGTTTCCAATGTTTGTTTTATACTCTCCTTTGTAAGGTAAGTTCCTTTTCAAAGAAAGTCCTTTAAATAGACTGCACACTTCCTTAAAGAAGCACAATATAAAGAAGGTCAATGCTTAGTTAAAATTCGGTCATTTAAATTTCCAAATTAAGAGGATTTGCTTTGACCGAAAGAAACCCATTGAAAAAGAGGATACATTTTCACGTGGATTTATTCTAATGCGTTATTTATCAGCTACTGTATCCAGTTCCTTAGAGATCAATCAAAGGACTTATGATGTCTTCTGCGTTCATAGGGATGTCGCTGTGTCCACGGTAAAAACAGGTCTTGGCGGGAGCGCTGGTAACAAGGGTGGAGTAGCCATCCGTCTGCTGTTACATGCTACTTCCATCTGCTTCATCTGCTCCCATCTTGCTGCGGGTCAGTCAGGTGTCCAGGACCGGAACAATGATTACCTGGACATTGCTACCAGGACTGCATTCCCTATGGTATGGTAACTACACTAGTGCATCCTCTCTATGGTATGAATAGTACCACAGTGCAGAAAATGTGTGGAAATTTAAGTTTTTTTTGTTGTTGTTGTTCTGGAGGAGGTTGTTTTTGTTGTTCGTTTTGTTGTTCTGGAGGAGGTTTTTGTTGCGGACATTACAGTAGAGGCTATTTGTTTGTTGAGGAGCGGGCAATCTCATAATTACTTGTATTAGTGCGGGGATTTCAGTTATTTGAAAGGTTTAAATTATTTGTTCTAGGGGCGGACTATTCGGTCACACGACTACGTGTTTTGGTGCGGGGATTTCAATTATCGTATAGATATGCCGATGGATGAGGTCAAGTCACTAATACAACTGAAGGATTGGGACGCCCTAGCGCAGAATGACCAACTGAATAAACAGCGGCAGGAACACAAGGTAAAACTCCTAGTCTGTACTCTTGACCAACTGAATAAACAGCGACGGAAAGCTCCCAGTCGGTACCCTTGACCAACTAAATAAACAGCGACGGAAAGCTCCCAGTCAGTACCCTTGACCAACTGAATAAACAGCGACAGAAAGCTCCCAGTCGGTACCCTTGACCAACTAAATAAACAGCGACGGAAAGTTCCTAGTCTGTACCCTTGACCAACTAAATAAACAGCGACGGAAAGCTCTTAGTCGGTACCCTTGACCAACTAAATAAACAGCGACGGAAAGCACCCAGTCGGTACCCTTGACCAACTAAATAAACAGCGACGGAAAGCTCCCAGACGGTACCCTTGACCTACTAAATAAACAGCGACGGAAAGCTCCCAGTCAGTACCCTTGACCAACTAAATAAACAGCGACGGAAAGCTCCCAGTCGGTACCCTTGACCAACTAAATAAACAGCGACGGAAAGCTCCCAGTCGGTACCCTTGACCAACTAAATAAACAGCGACGGAAAGCTCCTAGTCGGTACCCTTGACCAACTAAATAAACAGCGACGGAAAGCTCTTAGTCGGTACCCTTGACTAACTAAATAAACAGCGACGGAAAGCTCCCAGTCGGTACCCTTGACCAACCAAATAAACAGCGACGGAAAGCTCCCAGTCGGTACCCTTGATCAACTAAATAAACAGCGACGGAAAGCTCCTAGTCTGTACCCTTGACCAACTAAATAAACAGCGACGGAAAGTTCTTAGTCGGTACCCTTGACCAACTGAATAAACAGCGACGGAAAGCTCCCAGTCGGTACCCTTGACCAACTAAATAAACAGCGACGGAAAGCTCCCAGACGGTACCGTTGACCAACTAAATAAACAGCGACGGAAAGCTTCCAGTCAGTACCCTTGACCAACTAAATAAACAGCGACGGAAAGCTCCCAGTCGGTACCCTTGACCAACTAAATAAACAGCGACGGAAAGCTCCTAGTCGGTACCCTTGACCAACTAAATAAACAGCGACGGAAAGCTCTTAGTCGGTACCCTTGACCAACTAAATAAACAGCGACGGAAAGCTCCCAGTCGGTACCCTTGACCAACCAAATAAACAGCGACGGAAAGCTCCCAGTCGGTACCCTTGACCAACTAAATAAACAACGACGGAAAGCTCCCAGTCGGTACCCTTGACCAACTGAATAAACAGCGACGGAAAGCTCCCAGTCGGTACCCTTGACCAACTAAATAAACAGCGACGGAAAGCCGCCAGTCTGTACCCTTGACCAACTAAATAAACAGCGACGGAAAGCTCCCAGTCGGTACCCTTGATCAACTTGATAAAAACAATTTAAAATCAACTTAAAAAAAAAAAAACAGCGACAAGATAAAGCTCATAAACTGTCCTGTTTCTTTTGAAGGTTTTTCTCGGCTATGTCCAAGGCGAAGGTTGTGTTTTTTGAATGAGAAATCATACTCGACTATACCATTTTAAATCCGTATTTTCCTGGCAGGTTTTCCGTGGCTATGTCGAAGGTGAGCTCAGGTTCGCCCCCACTTACAAGTACGACTTATTCTCTGATGATTACGACACGAGTGAGAAGATGCGGATCCCAGCCTGGACCGACCGCGTGTTATGGAGGCGCAGGAAGCCTAGGTACAAGTCAGCTGACCATGTCAAGAAACACGTGATTAAGAAAAACGAGCGAAATGTCTCGGAGAACCTTTTGTTGGGGGATGAGATCGTTAATGATGATGCAGAAGAAGAGGAGGAGGACGAAGATGATGACGATGATGAGCAAGGTATTGTTATGATTTTAAGTATGATTATGATTATCATGATAACCAAGGTATTATTTAAATTACAGTTGTAAAATGAATTGACCAAATTGTGATTAAATTGTTCAAGTTTCAGATATCATACCAGCAAGTTAGTTATGTTACACGTTGGATTGTAATAGAATTACCGCATGTTTTTTCGCGGCACTAAGACTTATCGCATTACGTCACACATTTCTACTCCGGAGTCAACAAACATTCAAAAATAAAAGGAAATCAACATTGTAACGCAATTCGAATCAATAAAATCATAACGTAGTCTTTTTTTCCAACTTTTCAGAAAGTACAACAGAAGCGAACCCCGAGACTTTAGGCAACATTCACTTCCACCCCGGCAAAGTTTTGTATTACGGCAAGGCGGAGCTCAAGACCTCGGATCACAGGTGGGTGCTCTTGAGGTTGTCATGGTGATGCAATGCGCATTGCCGTCGATGGAAAACGCTGTCATTGTAAACATTGACTAAATGGGTTCAGGTGAGGGGGGGAGGGGGAGGGGCACTGGCTGGAAGCATAATATTGATGCAGGGATGTGATTTCACTGGTCATTGGTGGCCTTGTAGAGCTGTGTTTTAATACTTGCCTAGACCAAAATCAATGGCTTGTTAACCTTTCGAATGTAGTAGGCCTAAGATTGGTGGATAGTTTAAACCCTTTTTGGTGCATATTTTATGTCTCATTTGATAACCCTTTCCTAGGCCGGTAGTTGGTCTGATAGAGGTGGAGATTCAGAAAGTCGACTGGGAACATCAGCACCAGATCCATGACCACGTCATGCAGTCGATGGGACCTGCTGACCCTACTGTGGTTGTGTCAAGTGATCAGACCGGGGATGGAGACGAAGGGATTGACGTGTCGGAGCTGCTGGAAGTGTTAGAACCATGCGGAGATGCTGTCTTGGTCAGGTGAATATGCTATTTATACACTTTTATCCATCAAACAGTAGATCAGTTATACGATGATACGAATGTATTTTCATGTTTCAAAAATTATTATTTGAGTTTCTTGCAGTAGAACCCTATTAACTCGAGCTCTGTAGGGAGGCAAAAAACAGGACCGACATAGTGGGGGTTTTAACTAGCGGGTTCGATTGATCGATTGTTCTATCATGTCACTGCAGGGTGGTCGACGAGGAGATTATTGTGACGTTCGATGATGGCAGAAGCGCCCTGAAAGCGCTTGAGCTAGACGGGAAAAAGGTAAGGGGGGGGGGGGGGGTTGAAGGCACTTGAGCTAGACGGGAGAAAGGTAAGGAAGGGGGGAAGGGTGGGTAAGGTTGTTATAGCACTGGTGGCCTAGTGGTTAGTTGTGACGTTTGAGGTTGTGGGAGTGATCTGAAGGCACTCGAGCTTTCACGGCGAAGGCTTGGGGGGGGGGGGGGGGGGGGGGGGAGTCCGGCCTGCAAGCGTGATTTTCGTGATTAACACGAACTTAGATTGGTTGGCACATTGTTGTCTCTACATGAATTTTAACATTTTTGTAGCAATTGGCGTAAAGAAAAATAGAAAAATCATTGCTATGATTGATTAAGAAATATGAATATTTTTTATTCCCTGGTAGACGTAAACCAACCATTGGGAAACCCTTTGGGTGTTACCACTTGTAGTGCCTTGCACATAAAAGCTGCACGTAACATATAGGAAGATGTGGACAACGAAAAACACGTCACCTCTATAACATTTAGCTACTATAATTCTGAATTCTTTTTGGAACCGCGTTTCACCATCATCATCATCTTAGCCATGATTATGACAAACATTAACAGCCTCATATGAGTTATAACCTTTATCATCATACCAACAATTCTGTTACCAGCTGTACTACATCCATCAGTATCACCCTATGTTTGTATTATTCAGATTTCTGGAAAGACAGCAAAAATCCGCCTCAAATGCGACTCGTCGCTTTCCAAGACGGACCTAACCCTACAGTCAGTGACGTCAAACACTTCTGTGGTTGGCGAGAACAACGAAATGCCTGGCACCCCGTTGCGTGATCGGGCCATGTCGGACCTCTTGTCCTGCTCAGCTAGCAAGCACAGTACGCTGCCGGTACTGGAACCGATAAGGATCCAATCCATGGATGCTGAAGACAGCTCATCAGACAGCGAGAAGGAGGAAGAGGAGGAGGAGGAACTCAGTGACGACGATCGACCTGAAGCTGAAAGGGGAGCAGAGGAGAGCTCAAAACAGTTGAAAGGTGAGAAAAGGCCAACACAAGTTATTTGACATGCAGCCGATAGTCCATGGTGCTCTTTTCGGGTTTCCTGTTTTCTCTCCAAGCCCACCTTGCCTCATACGCTTCAGTTTATAGCTGTTGTAATGTGCAACATAACACGTGATGCAGTAGTTTGTTCATTCATTGTTATTTCAAATGTGTTTGACCGTCGTTACTTTGTATTTACAAAATTGTCCCGAATCTGATTTTTAAATAGCGTTAACTCCACCTTCTATTTCTATAGAGACGTGCAAATCTCGTCCGCAGAGGCCAGCACAGCCCAAGCGCGTACCCCCGCCACGCCCCACAGCCAGACCGAAACGCCCAAATACGAGCATTCACTCGCAAGATGACGGCCTCGTTGGGTCAGCACCTCAAGTAAACCCATCTGAAGACGTCATCGAAGATTTTGACCCCCTCCCACAGAAGGCACCCAAACCACGCAGACCACCACCCCCCAAGAGACCAGAGAGACCCGCATTGCCCAAGACTTCGGCATTAGCGAACAAATCCGGGGAACTACCTCGAGCTGTTAACACGTCAAAGCCAGCTGGGAAGGAGAAACACCCTAAGGCAAGTGTCGGTGATGCTCAAATGTCGTTTTTTGCCTCAAATTCAAACAACATTTGTAAATGTTGGAGTGGTTCTTCGTCAAGTTCATATGCTAATTTATTGTATTTAAAATCCGAATGTCATATGAATAGTGATTTTTAGTTCGAGTGTGCTCATGGTTGTTTTGATTGTCTATTGGGGGTATTTAGTTCATAGACAGTAGACTTACAACAAAACGAAAGATTATTTTCACTAAGAAAAGCAGCGGAACACGTAGCTCGTAGCGCATTCGCCGACAAAGAAATCTAATGCGATAAAAATGAACCTTCTCTCCGTTCTTTTCCTTTCTTGTCACCCCTATTTCTATGTTAAACAAGGGAAGACAGTACGACTGTTATTTTTTTCTTTTAGGGCGGAGGCCGCACCCAGATCGGCATGCCTTTTAACGTGCAACACATAGGACATGTTAGTATCGACAACTTCCAAGCTCTTCTTGAAGCCGCCAAAGACGACCCCAAGCTCCTTCCTTCTTTTATGACCAGTGATGCTCAGAAAACAGAAGAGTCGGATCAACCTTCGAAGGACTCAGAGTCCAAGACAGTGCCTGACACTGTAAAAGCCGAGTCGATGCCAGTACCTGCTTCGCGACAATATAAAGCTCCCATACCTCATCCAAGCCCTCCTATGCAACCTGCCAAACCTCCCCGTCAACACACCCAGTGTTCCATTGACCCAGTACCACATCTAAAACCTCCCGATCCTACTGAGCAACCTGTTCCACCTAAACGTAAAGCATCTCCACCTTCAGCGCAGCCACTACCACCACCTCGTAAGCCCTACCCGCCCCCTTCCGCGGTACCGATTCCACCTCCGCGTAAGCCTTCTCCTCCTCCCAGTGAACCTGCTCCCCCTCCGCGTCAACTTCCCCCGCCATCTACTTCCCAACCTGTCCCACCTCCACGTCAGCCCGATCCAATTCCAACCAATCCCGCTCACCCTACCGAACCCCCTCCTCGACAACCAAAGCCTACGCCCGCACCACGCCCCAGATCATGGGTGGAGTCCCAGCCAGAACTTCATCGCCCTCCCCCACCCATTAAACCAAAGCCCTGCCAGAAATTCAAAACTGCAGTGCATGCTACAAAGAACTGCGAAGAACCCGAAAGCCAACAGTACAGCTCTATGCCTGATCTCAACCCTGGTAAAGCACAGGGAGACGATGAGGCTCCTGTTGCTCCTGCCCGAAGGCGCAGAATTCCGCCCGCAATCCCTAAACGAGTAGACATCGGTGAGACAGCGGAAGCTGATCGAGACTGCTTCGCTGAAACGAAGTGACCACGATAGTAGATAATTTGCTAAACAGTGGAAGCCGATTGAGTTTGCTCGTAGGACAAGATGTCTACGAGTAGGCATCAGTGAGACAGCGGAAGCTGATCGAGACTGCTTCGCTATAATGAGGTGACCACGCTAGAAGACAATTTGCAAAACAGTGGAAGCCTATTGAGGTTGTTCGTAGGATGAACAGCGGTAGATCATCGAAACTGCTTCGCTAAAACACGAGTAGACAATTTGCACAACGGCGGAAGCTGATTGAGTAGACAACTTCGCTAACAATTTCGGTAACTCACTGCTTTGATGAAACAAGACTATTTTGCCGGAACGCAAGTATCAAATATTTCTCCTCGGTAAAAGGTCGTTAAGGTTGGTTCTCACTTGGACGCAAGCACAGCGCTCGTAATTTTCCAATATTCACTGGAACGCAAGCGCAGCGCACGTAATTTTCCAATATTCACTGGAACGCAAGCGCAGCGCACGTAATTTTCCGATATTCACTGGAACGCAAGAGCAGCGCACGTAATTTTCCAATATTCACTGGAACGCAAGAGCAGCGCACGTAATTTTCCAATATTCACTGGAACGCAAGCGCAAGCATAAAAGAATGCAACTGCTTGAGTTTCTTGCGCTTGTGTCTGACCGATTCTCACTTGTGTTGCGCTTGTGTTTGACCGATTCTCACTTGTGTTGCGCTTGCGTCTGACCGATTCTCACTTGTGTTGCGCTTGTGTTTGACCGATTCTCGCTTGTGTTGCGCTTGTGTCTGACCGATTCTCGCTTGTGTTGCGCTTGTGTTTGACCGATTCTCACTTGTGTTGCGCTTGTGTTTGACTGATTCTCACTTGTGTTGCGCTTGTGTTTGACTGATTCTCACTTGTGTTGCGCTTCCGTTTGCGTCCTAGTGAGAACCAGCCTTTATGAAAGCCAATCGAAACTACGATAAGCGATGATCGTGACGAACCTTTAAGCTAAGCTAAAAAAAATCTTACATAGAGTCCTGGACAAGCAGCGCAAGAACGGTGTTTGTCTTTGGAAAAGTTTGCTGTCGAGGTCAAGTAAGAAATAATTGAAAGGTTATGCGTATCACAGTGTGTTGATAGCTGCCAGCGTCCTTGCTATCTGCCACTTCTCTGGCTCTCCTACCTTTTTGCTTTTGCTTGGGGGGTCAGTACGCAGCTCTTACAAGCTGCAATTTGATTGGGCAAATCAACAATATCCGCACCTCGACACAAAGAACGAGAAGAATAGAGACAAAAAATACCCTTTTTGAACAAAGATAACAGGAGACAAAGCAGCTGCGTACTTACTCTTTTCTTGCTCTTGTGCAGAAAACCAAAGCTAGCATAAAGTAATAAAAAACAGTACATATACCTTAGCCTTATATACTTTTATCTCCTCACTATTGTTCATGTGTGATGACCCTGCCAACCACCCCCTCCCCACATGGAAGAAGTTGGAACTTATATGGAATTATTAACTTTATATATCGGTACAGTAGCAGTATGCCTGCACAGTGGGACAAATATACAGGGCCCCGCCCCCTAAACATTTTCAAAAATGATATGGGAATGACCAGTAGGGGCGTGGCTGGGCCCCCAAATACTTTTTTCATGTTTCTGTATTGTGCCCCCCTCCCCCTCCGCCCAATATTGCGAGGCCCGCTCCAGCACTGGTATACTAGTGTATTTTTAAAATGGGATCAATTGAACTCGTTACTCTTGGCTAATTGGTATCGATATATTTAGGCAGAACATTTTGGGGTCGTTTTCTTTTTTACGCAAAATACCTTCCAAGATCAATAGGACTGTTTCTTGTTTTCGTATATAGAGAGAAGTTATACACAAGAGCCGAGCGAATTACTTGCAAGTGATAGGTACATACTATGTTCCGTTGTGATTATTATAAGTGCACGACCTAGGAGTATTCCATTCTTTTTATCATTTGGAGTCGCATTATTGATACATTACGTGTTGTGCTTTTTTGTCTAGAGCTCTCCCCGAGTGAGTGAGTTAAAATTGGGTGAATTTTCCGAGAGATATAACTCCTTCTCTAATACAATGATACGCCTGGTAAATTGAAATATTGCTTTTCCAAGTCAATAACTGCGTGCCTGCTAAAATGGAATTTCCGGCGGATGGATCTCGGCGTAATGAGTCCTGGGTTCCCGGGAATGCTCCCGTTAAAACATCAATCATGATCAGCCTGTTGTCACACAGCTTGACGAAGATGTGGATATTGTCACTCCACACACACAGTGACGAAGATATGGGTGTCGTCAAGTCACAGCTTGGGGTTGAAGTGGGTGTTGTCACGTCATACAGGGTGACAAAGATGTGGGTGTTGTCACGTCATACAGGGTGACAAAGATGTGATTGTTGTCACGTCACGTGGCTGGTACGTCAACAGCAATCACGATTAGCTTGCCGTCACACAGGGTGACAAAGATGTGGGTGTTGTCCTTGGCTAATGATACGCTCGTGATTGGGACAAGAAGATTCATGCTTCTCAGCTGCTTGAAACTGAAAAAGAACGACAAACAGTCAGTGAGAATTCCGGCCACGTAAACAGTAAGCAAAATTGGTATACCTGTGTAATGATCGAATTCCAAGCCTTCCAGAATTCCCTCCGGTTACTACAAAATCCCCACAAATCTCAATGTCGATTACGTCATCCTTGAGCCCACGTTCCTGGGCGAGGAGGCGTCCGTTGATTGAGTAGTGGGTGAGAGCGCGCGCATCGCGAGTATTACTGGACACTATAATGCCGCCAAACTCGGATAGCCCCAGTGACGTCACACGACAAGGGGCCGAGCTTGGTTCATTACCCATGGGCCTTAGCGTGCGCAGATACTGTCCTTTACGCGCTGTGTGAACGATGCAGGTCCCGTCCTGTCGAGAAATGACAAAAACAGTGTAAACGGACAAGCATTCATTTCTATAGGCATCCACTTTTTTCAAATCGGTTGTGTATCGTACTCACTCGAGAACCGCTGACCGCCATATCCAGTTCCCAACTGAGCACCACACACGTGACCTCATGGTCATGACCGTATAAGGTCTGCAGCGGGCTCTTGTTGACGTCAGCCGCCCAGCCACCCACGTGACTAACCAGCCACAGGCGGCATGTGGTGTCACGTGACCCGGTCATCAGGTGGTGGCCGTCACGGTCTATCGACAGACACGTGACCGTATCTAGACGTATAGAAAAAGGTTTATGAATCTCTGCCAGTCACTACTTTGTCATCCTAGCGTACCAACTGAAAGAAAACACTTATCTCCCATCGGCTGATTTGGGAAGAGCAATCGCGATATTTTCATGTAAACGAATTATAAAAATTGTTGTTAGATGGCTACTTCAAGATTTTATTGCATAATTTGTCCTCCGATATTGAACAAAACAAAAACAAACATATGTGGCTGACAACGGCTCTTTAAGGAAAGGGGGAAATATGTGAAATTCTTTCGTTCTTATGGTTACTCTCTTTTACTTTCCCTATTCCTTGAGGGGAAAAATACCACTATCTACTCATGGCTATTAAAAACGCTGAAAGTATAAGAATGTCACTCAGCCACTACATTGTTATTGTTTTCGTCTGAAAATATAAAATAGTCACTCGCTTGAACTATGGAAATGAATTCTTTGTGTGACTTGGTATTGTGCGGGAGGACAAAATGGCGGCGTGGTTGGCCTTTTTAAAACACTATTAAGTGGCAACTTTCAATGAGCCCGATCTTATCGTATATTCCACATAAGTCTATGGTTGAGATGACCTACGTTGTAATAGGATATGGTCGTAGACCCCATTCTAATACCACCTAAAAATATCTCAGCTACTACTTTTTTGTTATATTTGCATACACAACTGTCTATTAGAATAATCAACGATTGAAGTCTGATACTTGATTAAGGATATCATATGCTCGCTTGAATTAGCCGATGGCCATGGATGTTTTGTGTTACTCGGTATTATGAATAAGCGTAACATGGCGGCGTGATTGGCCTTCTTTGACTAACCTGAATGTGCCGTTATTCGAGACTGCAGTTTTCCTTTGATAGAAAATACCCGTATAGTATTGTCCCAGTGTCCCGCAGTGATGATCAGCCGCGCGTCCTGGCTCATAGCGAAGTGGCGTGACGTCACGGTTACGTCTGGACTGAACGGCCCAGCGACGGTTCGCCTTAGTCTGGGAAAAGAACCATTCATTACATATATACGTGGTCGCTCTCCCTAAGAAAAAAAAGGGCGTCGCCCAAATTGATTTACTTTACTGATGAGAGTGCTGGGTCGAGCTCGAACGTAAACGGCCGTGATTTGGTTTTGGAGTATGGTAACCAGTCCTGATTTCCCAGAATTCCGCTACGGGTGACCGTCACCATGCAGTCCGGCATGCCATGGTGGATAAGAAGGCGAGCCTGCACTCTCGGGACAGCAGCAAACACCAGGGGATCGCAACTATCTGTCACCTTTTAAAAAAGGAATACCATAGGCTAAGTTCTAGATTGAAAAAGTATAAAAAAGGTAATAACAAAAACATGTTATCAGGAAACCAAAGCTCAAACCAAGACAACAAGTAAGATGTCCTTATACGCCCAATTGCACAGACTAACTTACCACGACGAAGTAAGCCTTCAGTTTATCCACATGTTCGAATACATTGGCCAGCGGTTTTGAAGTGCCAGCGATCTCTAGGGCCTTCTGCTTGTGAGCAGCGGCATCTGCTTGAGTCATGCGCACTGGGTGTGGGGTTGTAAGGAGTTGAGATGGCGTCTGACCGAAGTTGTTGATCATACCCTCGGTGGCGATTCTCTCGGCTTCGTTCGTGATGGCGTCCAGATCTACTGCCCCTGTGGTAAGAATACCCAGTCAATAAAAAGTCAATTGCATTAGCTTTGTTGCAGAAATAAGAGACAAGCCAAGGAGGCACTCCAGTTGAACTTGAATAACCGCGTCTATTTGTCTTTGACACCTAAACAAACCAACTCCGTAGCTCGGGTACCTGGAATCATATTGAAATGACAAGTAGGGGCGTGGGTGTGGCTCCCAAACTTTCTCATTGTTTCTCTATCGTGTCCCCCAATATTTCAAAGCCTGCTACAGCACTTCTACTTCAAGGCCTAACCTTCGTATGTGCAGTAATAGAAGACATTGTGAGCCTCTACCGCTTTCTCTCCGCGCTGCTTGTAGCCAAAGATCAGGTCGATCCAATCGTGCAGATGCGTAGACACATACTCAGACTCCAGCGCTTGGCGGTGCTTGTGCACAAACTCTTCCGGCGTCCGTGCCCAAGGAGGCAAAGTTACGTGATCCACACGTGCACCACCCTGCAAGCGACCCAGGTCGAACCCATTCAAGTTCTCGAGGAATTCTGGGAAGTAGAAGAACTCTGGTACAAGCTCTTTGACGTCAGAGGCCTTGTTGAAGAGCGAGTCCCAGAGCGCGGGTATACTGTGGAATTGTCTGTCGGCACAGTCGAAGCGGCCGCTGTGCAGTGCGACATGCAGTGTGGTAAAGGGTTCGACGCGAAGCAAGTAGAACAACACACTGGCTGAGTTCGAGTAGTGGGTGCCGTAATGGAACTTAGCGATCGTGCCTGTTGGGTCTTCGAAATGCTTGTACCTGGAGAAAAAAGAAACAACGATGAGTATCATGCCCATGCCAATAACTCTATAAATCAAAGCATATAACTTGATTACTCAGATCAAAATATTCTGAATAGTTCAATTCATTCTATTTAAAGGTTCACAATACCTGTCCTCGACTTCTTTAACTCTTGCAGGGTTGAGCACTCCGATTGGCTTAGATAGGTCTCTGTATACTGCCCGGTTACTAAGGTCTAGGTCTTTGGACTCGTAATCCACCAATACCCATGGGAAGACCGGATACTGGCTCAAATCATTGTAAGTGCGACCCGCGATCGTGTTTAGCTGCATCAGGTACTCGAAGTTGGATATTTCCCTCTTGACCCATCGCTCCGTCAGCCCCGATGCCTTCAGGAGCTGAGCGGGCGAGCGTGCACCCATGTAGTACAGGTTGGGCGGACGCAGCGACATGATCTTTTTGTACACCGTGTTGCGGGCCTGGAAACGAAAAAAAGGTGTTTAAAGATCGTGTTCTTATACTCCCAAACAATGCTCCCGCAACTATTTCATTTGGATAAACTAGGCATGTAACAGTTTAGACGCCGTTCTTTTCATGTTCCGTTCCAAATGCAAATACATGCAAATTAACGATGTCGATTCTTTTATCGTCATTTACATACATATGAGACACTCAGAGACTCTCCACTCAATGTGTTTAGTATTAGGTTTCAATTGTGTGTATAGCTAATGCGAATAAAGCGTTGCATTCCATCTATCCCTGGTAGGAAGATATGATTATAAAAGTGTTGGACATCCATTTCCTTACTCCTTGTCAATGAGAGGTTCCACTGGGAGGTGCGGAAGTGAAAGATGAACAAATCGAGTCGGTCACACGCCTAACTATACCAACGAGGTGGCTACATCCATGATCATAAGGCTGTGCTAGGTAACGACCAAAATGCTTTATTTTGAAATAAAAATATACAGTTGAAGCTCTCTTTAGCGACCACCTTGGGAACTGAGAATTGTGGTCGTTAACGGAGCTGGTCTTTTACGAGAGCTTGCTCTCATAAGCGACCACTAGGTGTTGGTCGCTTATGGGAGCTTAATTAAAATGGAATCTAAAAGTTATCGTGATAATAACAACGCTGTAATATTTTCGTTTATTGCTTGATTTTAAAACTAGGTATTTGACTTATCGTGAGAGTGACTTCTTTTATTTAATACCAATTAAATCTACGCAAAGTAGCTCGTTATGCTCGTTTATATCGACGACTTATGCTTTTTGTCATGAAAATAACTTCTGCGTCTACGACGATCGCATGGCGATTTCTAAAGCGTGCAACGAACAAGTGGATGGCTATTGTAACTGGAAAAAGGATAAATCGTGAAGCTGGCAATGGACTAGAGATTCCTTGCATTTACACATTTTCTGGAGACAAAGAAATGTTAATCCCATGGTTGAAATTGAAGTTAGAAAATTGAAATTATGAAATTCTTTAATGGTTTCCTACTGGAAAGGCAGTTTTTGTGAAACATTACAACATTTCTGCTTTATATGTGATTTCAGCATGCAGTGAATATGATGTTTATCAGGTGTTGACTGATGTTGTAAAGCCAAAAATCATTGTGGTCGCTTACAAGAGCTTAAAAATAAAATAAAATCTCAGTTGGTGTTTTAAAATTGTGATCGTTAACGGAGCTGGTCGCACCGGTCGCTTACGAGAGCTTAGAATTACAGAGTTTGTGTGACAATCCAATCGGTGATTCGTGATCGTGGTCTTTATCGGGGCTGGTCGCTTACGAGAGCAGTCGCTCAGAGAGCTTCGACTGTATATCATAACATATGCCTATTTCATGCACGGTATAGCTTCACCTTTTTGCTGCAGTTGATGAAGTAGTTTGTCTGATCTACTAAGAAGAACTCGAGCGCACTTCGCCGCAAATTGTGTCTTCGTAGGTGGACCTCCCTTAACTCGGCCAACGCCCACGTGAACTCATAGACAGTAGTCAAATCCCACGCATCTGAGCTCCTATTGGCTGTGAAGTACACATGCGTAGTAGAGACCTTAAGTTTTCCGGGCATGACGTCCATCAGTGTCACGAGCTCGCAGTCAACTTCAAGAACGACTTTCTCGACTACACTTGCGCGATTTTTGGGCGGGCTTTAGAAAATATGAAAATATTTGTTCAGTTCACAACAAGAGAAAGGGTTGTTTTATGGAAAATGTAAAATAACGAATTATCCGTGTAAATATTTGTAGCAGTTTCCAACGATATGTACAAAGAAACATTTAAATGAGAAATGGACTGTAGTCTTAACAGCACCAGTCATATATTATATATTTCCTACATAAGCCCAAAACATTTAGCGAGTGAGCCTGAAAGACGACAGCTGATTGCATTGTTTATGCAAGTGTCGGTAGAAACGTGGGGTATGCAATACGACAGAGGATATCAGAACCAAAACCGCCAAGCAAGAAAGGATACAGACGAGAGTTGATAATACTTCTTGGGCGAGGAACAACAATAAAAAAATGTTCACAAAGAAGAAGTTGGCTAGACGACAACTGCCACACTGTCAGAGGAAGTCACTAGAGCTACCGCCTTACCTTAGAGGTGAACTAACAGAGCTACCGCCTTACCTTAGAGGTGGACTGACAGAGCTACCACTTACCTCAGAGGTGGACTGACAGAGCTACCGCCTTACCTCAGAGGTGAACTAACAGAGCTACCGCCTTACCTTAGAGGTGGACTGACAGAGCTACCGCCTTACCTCAGAGGTGGACTGACAGAGCTACCACTTACCTCAGAGGTGGACTGACAGAGCTACCACTTACCTCAGAGGTGGACTGACAGAGCTACCACTTACCTCAGAGGTGAACTAACAGAGCTACCGCCTTACCTTAGAGGTGGACTGACAGAGCTACCGCCTTACCTCAGAGGTGGACTGACAGAGCTACCACTTACCTCAGAGGTGGACTGACAGAGCTACCACTTACCTCAGAGGTGGACTGACAGAGCTACCACTTACCTCAGAGGTGGACTGACAGAGCTACCGCCTTACCTCAGAGGTGGACTGACAGAGCTACCGCCTTACCTTAGAGGTGGACTGAAAGAGTTACCGCCTTAACTCAGAGGTGAACTAACAGAGTTACCGCCTTACCTCAGAGGTGAACTAACAGAGCTACCGCCTTACCTTAGAGGTGAACTAACAGAGCTACCGCCTTACCTTAGAGGTGGACTGACAGAGCTACCGCATTACCTTAGAGGTGAACAGAGCTACCGCCTTACCTCAGAGGTAAACTAACAGAGCTACCGCCTTAACTCAGAGGTGGACTAACAGAGCTACCGCTTACCTTAGATGTGGACTGATAGAGCTACCGCCTTACCTTAGAGGTGGACTGACAGGGCTACCGCCTTACCTCAGAGGTGGACTGACAGAGCTTCCGCCTTACCTTAGAGGTGAACTAACAGAGCTACCGCCTTAACTCAGAGGTGGATTGACAGAGCTACCGCCTTACCTTAGAGGTGAACTAACAGAGCTACCGCCTTACCTCATACGTGGACTGACAGAGCTACCGCCTTACCTTAGAGGTGAACTAACAGAGCTACCGCCTTACCTTAGAGGTGGACTGAAAGAGTTACCGCCTTAACTCAGAGGTGAACTAACAGAGCTACCGCCTTACCTTAGAGGTGGACTGAATGAGCTACCGCTTACCTTAGATGTGGACTGATAGAGCTACCGCCTTACCTTAGAGGTGGACTAACAGGGCTACCGCCTTACCTCATAGGTGAACTGATAGAGTTACCGCCTTACCTCATAGGTGAACTTACAGGGCTACCGCCTTACCTCATAGGTGAACTAACAGAGCTACCGCCTTACCTCATAGGTGGACTGATAGAGTTACCGCCTTACCTCATACGTGGACTGATAGAGCTACTGCCTTACCTCATAGGTGGACTGACAGAGTTGTTAGAAGCTGTAAGCTCCTCGTCCTCATCAGCCTCCAGGGATCGCATCACGACAGCCTCACGAGCTACCCTCAGAGGGACTGATTGACTGAGTGTGTCGCCATCTAGATTCTCGTCAGACTTGTTATCACGTGCGTTGCTCGCCTCCATGTGGTAAGAATAATTCAGGTTTTGAGTCATTCTCAGGCGCATGCGTTGAAAAGTCTCCTCCGTGGAAAGCTTCCAGTGAACTTCCTCGGGGGTACTGGAAAGATGAAATCAAGTACATTTTAACAAAATACATATGACCTCATACGTTGTCACAGGTTTTCATTAAGGCTGTCATTAAGCGCAGACGAGAAAGGACAACTCTGATCCGCACTCCTTGTCAAAAACGATTGGAACAAGCTAGAGAACTAACCTTCAATTCGTATAACGACATCACGATTGCACTTTGTAAACGGGCACAGCAGTTAGCCAAAATACAAAAATGGGGGTGCAAAAAAAAGGAACCCTTAATTTCAACCATAAGTAGCAGGAAAATGGTGCTATCCAACAAGTATTAAGTATGCCTCGTGTTTAACACCTCTTCTAATAAAACCACACATACCGATATGCCCAAGGCGCCCTCTCTGATGTTAGCCTCCTTTTGGTAAGTAACCAGTCGATGGCATTACGCGCACTTTGCTGCGACCGTGCTCGTAGCAGACCCTTATCGCGCTCTTGTAATTTAGTGCGCAACTCCTGTGCTGCTTTGGTCACTTGGCGCGCAAACCTCTCTCTACCATCAGCTGACAGTTGGTCACGTTGCTTCAGGCTCGATTGCAGGGCGGTCAGACACTGCATCCAGAAGCGTCCAGAAAGAACGGAGCTGTTCTCACTGCAAACACAACAAGCACGGGATGACCAGTCATTTTCATTTCTCATAACACTTTCCTTTCATTTTTTTATTAGAACTTTCTAGAGAGTTCCAGCGAACGGGAGCAGAAATGGCAAAGTTCAAATTGTAAAGTTGTGTGTGTTATGTTGTGTGCTTATATTTGTTTAATCTTTGCCTAAAGGTTCCATGTGAGATATAAAACAAAATAAGCTTTGGTACTTTTTGGTAGATGATCCGTTCTTGTTTGAGCAAAGTTGCCATAAATCATGAACAAATAGTAATTTTTGCCCAAATTGGGAAATTTCAAGAGTCAAAAATCAAGAGTTCAAGAGTCAATAATTTTCAATATCTCCTTTTTATCAGGTGCTTGGAAGGGTGAGGGCGGTAAAATGCAATAACGTTTTATGATCACTTACAAACCTTTAACATTTGACAAACTTTATCGTATTTTTTAATATTCATAATTATTAAACTTTCATGGTCATGACTCATTTACAATCACAGCAGTCTCCCAAGCTGTATCAGGCCTCAAGATACTTGGGACACGATACAGAAACATTTGGAAAATATAGAGGGGCAGTCACGCCTCTTCTGGTCATTTCCTTAAATTTTTGAAAATATCGAGAGGGCACGTGCCCCCAGTGCCCCCCTCCCCCCCCCCCGTTTGCTACGGCCCTGAGTCTCAAGGGAGTGTACTCACAATTTGGCTTCGAACTGCTTGATTCCAGGGAGAATCTGCTGGCGCATCAGAGCCTTGAACTCATCTGTCTCCGCCAGCTCCAGGAACTCCTCGTCAAACTTTGGATGCATGCGGTCTGGGGCAGAGAACTCGGGGACGTATATAGTCAGCGGTAACTGCTCACGGTACTTCAGAAGCACGATACGGATGACGGGAATGATGAAGGTGAAGTTACGACAGCCCTCTGTAGATAACATACATTGTGAAATGGTAACCCTGGGGACCCTGGTAAGGCTGTGTTAAACAGGATTAGCACGCAAGACTGTGTTGTCGCTTTTATCTTTCGCAGTTATACACTGGTAAGATGAGCTCCTTGCTTGTTTACGATAACAAAACTGTCGCTTTCTTTCTTAAAGATGGTTAAGCGTCAGATCGTAATTCAATGACCCTATGGATGCTAGTTAGATGTGCAATGACTACCAGTGAACTGGTAGGGGCTAAAAGGAAATGGATAACACGCAAATCCGTCACACTCCAGAGGAGTCATGTACAACATCCGAAATAAACCCCAAGGAATTGAAATAATGGACAAAAGGAAAGCAGAAGAAATGATTTGCAATTCTAAGCATAATAGAGGGTTTCCAGCTACTCAATTTCTAAATAACGTCACACAAAAAGCTACAATTCCAAAACAATACCTCTATTTATCACAATGCCCCGGCATCTACTCTGTCGCATCAACGACATAAATGTCAAAGAAAAGACAAGGGATTTACCTTTTTCCTTGGAGGCGAGAAACGCCTTGTACAGACTTCCGAGGACGAAACAGACTTCAAGCTGTGACGTCATCGTACGAGCCTTTAGAAGTGCGCTAAGCTTGGACGAGGCCGTGGCGCAGAGCTCAGTCTGCACGTGCGCAATAGATCCAAGCAAAATGCGTACGCCGATCTGTGCCATCTCTTGCCACTCCACATGCTCTTCGCTATCATCCGCTGACCAGACATTCAGCGCCTCAAGCAGATCTGCGACTTGCTCGACCAACTAGATCAGAAAAAACGTCAAGCAAGCAGCGGGGAAGGGGAGAGGAAAATAATGGAAGATAAAAGGGGGAGAGAGAGTGGAGAGGGAAGAAAAGCAGTAAGAGGAAGAGGAGAAAATGAGGAGAAAGAGGAGGCGCTGGAAGAAGGGGGAGACGAAGAAGAAGAGGATGATGGTGGTGAATCAATGTGTTAGTGGTGATAATGATGTTGGTGGCAGGGTATGATGTAATACAGCAACTTTTAAGCACCTTGACACTCCAGCTGTGCTCTTCGTCGATTTTCTCGCCAGTAAAAGATTCTGGAAATAACACGAAACATATTGCGCAAAAGAATTTATTAGGGCAGTTCCTTCTAAATCTTTATAAAATACTCTCGAGATCATCTTTATCACCTTATAGAGCCCTAATCAGTCACGGTACTTCAGTAGCATGTTTTTATTATTAGCAATAGAAGACGATTTATGTGATAAAATCACGAAATAACCATTGCAACAACTAAGCAGTACCTGACAAGTACCAATCAGTACCTGGCAAATACCAACCAATATCTGGAAGTACCAACCAGTACCTGGCAGTACCAAATAGTACCTGGCAGTTCCTGGAAGTACCAAGCAGCACCTGGCAAGTACCAACTAGTACCTGGAAGTACCAACCAGTACCTGACAAGTACCAATCAGTACCTGGCAGTACCAATCAGTACCTGGAAGTACCAATCAGTACCTGCCAAGTATCAACTAGTACCTGGAAGTACCAACCAGTACCTGGCAGTGCCAACCAGTGCATGGCCAAAAACAACCAGTGCCTGGGGGTACCAACCAATACCTGACAAGTACCAACTAGTACCTGGCAAGTACCCAATCAGTACCTGGCATGTACCAACTAGTGCCTGGCATGTACCAACCAATACCTGGCAGTACCAACCAGTAAACCAGGCAAGTACTGACCAGTAACTGGTAAGTACCAACCAATACCTGGCAGTACCAATTAGTACCTGGAGTGAACAGGAAATCCTCCACAAGTCTCATGATCATCAGCGCGTTTTCAGTCTCGGACGCGCCCGTCTGTCCGGAGCTCCGGATGTCCACTACCTCACCCTGCAGGCACAGCTCCAGGAGGGTACGCTCCAGCGCGCGGGAGGGGATAAGGAAGACATGAGTCGAGGCGATGGTGCTGATGGAGGCCATTGCCTGTCCGCGCTCCTACCAACAACAAACCAACAAGGATTCGACCAAAAGGTACAGCGGTGGCGCATGTCATTGATTCCAAATTTAAATGGGTTTAATGCAGGCAGCTTTTAGGCTGCACTCGTAGATAACATTTAATAAGCACAACAACAATGGCAAAAGAGTTCTAGAAAGAAGTGCTTATTTTTCTGTAGAAGCTGTAAACCACGTTTTGCTGTGGACGTTTCGGAAGTCAAACACACCTTTCTAGACAAAGAGAGAAATAATTCCGGCCTAATTTCCTTAACACGTCACACGAATGTCCTCATATTGGAAATTAATTAATGCAATGTTGGTTCAAAGGGCTATAAAAATAATAACAGCACGGATTGATAAAATCAAATTGTTCAGGATAATTTTAAAACATGATCTCTCACTTGATTACCTTCAGAGTTGTCTTTACTTACGTTCCATGCTCTCGAGCAAGCCCCGTTGCGCGTGTGGACAGAGCATAAATCTCCCTCTACTCACCTTCCAAGCCTTCTCGTCGTGTCCTTGGATGCCACGCCACAAAACACGAAAAACAATTTCCAAGACAGTGTCAATAAGATCGCTTGATAATGAAGAAGCTTCTTGATTGGTGGGCTCTTCATCGCATGACGGTGATGCCGCGCTCTGATTGGCTTGAATTTCGTCACGTGAGCGAAGGACCAGTAGTCTGAGAAGCGAGTCGTACCAGCCGGGCTCGCTTGCTAAGGCTGTATGGCTTTCGCGACTAGTGTCAAGTGACCGAAGTATCTTAACAAAGAGACAAAGTCAGATTTATCTAGATAAAGTTAATGGGAGATGTTTAACTTTCTAGTGAGTCAGAGATTTAAAAAAAAAAAAGACACTTTAGTGCATAGGTATAGTCGTTAAATCCATTCTAACCATGTAAAATATTTTAAAGGGTTATCTAGTAGTGGTAAGGTAAAGTCTTTTAAAAGGAATCGACCATTCTAACGACGCACAATGCTTTAAAAGGCTATGTATATTGGGTCGACGCTTACCATATGACTTATGAGAATAAGGGACTTGTTTCAAGGCTTACCATCTGACTTATGAGAATAAGGGACTTGTATCAACGCTTACCATCTGACTTATGAGAATAAGGGACTTGTATCAACGCTTACCATCTGACTTATGAGAATAAGGGACTTGAATCAACGCTTACCATCTGACTTATGAGAATAAGGGACTTGTCCCCATCTGACTTATGAGAATAAGGGACTTGAATCAACGTTTACCATCTGACTTATGAGAATAAGGGACTTGAATCAACGCTTACCATCTGACTTATGAGAATAAGGGACTTGTCCCCATCTGACTTATGAGAATGAGGGACTTGAATCAACGTTTACCATCTGACTTATGAGAATAAGGGACTTGAATCAACGCTTACCATCTGACTTATGTGAATAAGGGACTTGAATCAACACTCACCATCTGACTTATGAGAATAAGGGACTTGAATCAACGCTTACCATCTGACTTATGAGAATAAGGGACTTGTCCCCATCTGACTTATGAGAATAACGGACGTGTATCAACGTTTACCATCTGACTTATGAGAATAAGGGACTTGAATCAACTCTCACCATCTGACTTATGAGAATAAGAGACTTGTATCAACTCTCACCAACTGGCTTATGAGAATAAGGGACTTTAATCAACGCTTACCATCTGACTTTTGAGAATAAGGGACTTGCATCAACGCTTACCACCTGACTTATGAGAATAAGGGACTTGCATCAACGCTTACCATCTGACTTATGAGAATAAGGGACTTGAATCAACGCTTACCATCTGACTTATGAGAATAAGGGACTTGAATCAACGCTTACCATCTGACTTATGAGGAGCTTGGCGGGTAACTCCATCGACTTGACCATATCGACCACCGTCAGCACGACCTGGTAGTACCCATACACGTGAATGCCTTTAGACTTTAAAACATTAGACACTCCTAATTCCAGCAGTCCTGTGATGATCCGCTCCGAAGCTTCCCCGTGTAGAGCTCTCGTGAGCACATCGATCCCTGAATCCTGCAGGCGCCAAGGACCTTTGTTGGCATCCGGGACCTGGTGTGACGTCACGATGGTTGCCATGACTTTGAAGATCTTGAGACGCACGTGTTCGGCTTTGTGATTCAGCAAAAGGGAGACGAACACACATACATGCCCTGGCTCTGCACCGATAAACAACACAACACGAGGTAAGGGAGACGAACACACATACATGCGCCGGCTCTGCACCGATAAACAACACAACACGAGGTAAGGGAGACGAACACACATACATGCGCCGGCTCTGCACCGATAAACAACACAACACGAGGTAAGGGAGACGAACACACATACATGCGCCGGCTCTGCACCGATAAACAACACAACACGAGGTAAGGGAGACGAACACACATACATGCGCCGGCTCTGCACCGATAAACAACACAACACGAGGTAAGGGAGACGAACACACATACATGCCCTGGCTCTGCACCGATAAACAACACAACACGAGGTAAAGGAGACGAACACACATGCATGCGCCGGCTCTGCACCGATAAACAACACAACACGAGGTAAGGGAGACGAACACACATACATGCGCCGGCTCTGCACCGATAAACAACACAACACGAGGTAAGGGAGACGAACACACATACATGCGCCGGCTCTACGCCGATATAAACAACACAACACGAGGTAAGGGAGACGAACACACATACATGCGCCGGCTCTACGCCGATATAAACAACACAACACGAGGTAAGGGAGACGAACACACATACATGCGCCGGCTCTACGCCGATATAAACAACACGAAACGAGGTAAGGGAGACGAACACACATACATGCGCCGGCTCTACGCCGATATAAACAACACGAAACGAGGTAAGGGAGACGAACACACATACATGCGCCGGCTCTACGCCGATATAAACAACACGAAACGAGGTTAGCGTGACGTAATGACAAGAGGGACACACCGCATAAAAGATCACGTAGCAACAAGACGTGCATATTAGGTAAGGAACGATCAAACACAACATTCAGTTAATGTCACGTACCATCAAACACGACACGCAGTTAATGTCACGTAACATCAAACACGACACGCAGTTAATGTCACGTAACATCAAACGCGAAACGCAGTTAATGTCACGTACCGACAAATAGGACATAGGAATTGAGAATAAATGAAGGCATTTGCATTTTCTTGTTTTTGTGGCACAGCGAGAGATGCATAAGAGAGAATAGCGAAGCAAGGGTTGAAAAGGTTGAATAAGGCTCGACTAACTTTGGAGAGCATTGCATTTACACATTACTAGACTGTAAAAGCTCGAAAGAGTCATTGCACATCAGCCAAGACAGACAGTACATTATCTTCTACACACCGTATGAGATAACGATAACTAAAAATGAATCACATCAAGGATGCTATGCGACTCCGTCCCTTTCAAGCTCCATGTCTAGATCAAGTCCAGGCAACTCGCGTTGCAATTTGTTCTGAAATATGCGAAATTCTTCATATCCGTTATATCGTGGAAGCTTATCACAGCGTACTTCTGAAGGAAGGTGCAGAGATCGAAGCTGATGGTACATACCTGAGAGCCGTTTCACCATCTTTGGTGTTTTTGTAAGCAGAGCGATGATCTGGTCGAGGAGCTCGTTCACGAGCTCAGGGTCTTGCACACTGTGCAGGTAATCCACTAGATATGTCGCCTCCTCTTTACTCGGATTCTGCTGAAGGTAGAACTTCACCAGACCTGGGAATCAACACGAGAACAAACCACGTGCCATGTTACACAGTAGAAATTCACCAGACCTGGGAATCAACACGAGAACAAACTACATGCCATGTTACACAGTAGAACTTCACCAGACCTGGGAATCAACACGAGAACAAACTACATGCCATGTTACACAGTAGAACTTCACCAGACCTGGGGATCGACATGAGAACAAACCACATGCCATGTTACACAGTAGAACTTCACCAGGCCTGGGAACCAACACGAGAACAAACTACATGCCATGTTACACACTAGAACTCCACCAGACCTGGGAATCAACACGAGAACAAACCACGTGCCATGTTACACAGTAGAAATTCACCAGACCTGGGAATCAACACGAGAACAAACCACGTGCCATGTTACACAGTAGAAATTCACCAGACCTGGGAATCAACACGAGAACAAACTACATGCCATGTTACACAGTAGAACTTCACCAGACCTGGGAATCAACACGAGAACAAACTACATGCCATGTTACACAGTAGAACTTCACCAGACCTGGGAATCAACACGAGAACAAACTACATGCCATGTTACACAGTAGAACTTCACCAGACCAGGAATCAACACGAGAACAAACCACATGCCATGTTACACAGTAGAACTTCACCAGACCTGGGAATCAACACGAGAACAAACCACATGCCATGTTACACAGTAGAACTTCACCAGACCTGGGAATCAACACGAGAACAAACTACATGCCATGTTACACAGTAGAACTTCACCAGACCTGGGAATCAACACGAGAACAAACTACATGCCATGTTACATAGTAAAATTTCACCAGACCTGGGGATCGACACGAAAACAAACTACATGCCAGGTTACGCAGTAGAATGTGCGTAAATAGGATTCGCAATGTAACTCCATACAGTACATCAAATTATAAATTAACACAAGGTTGAAAAGGTATGTTGAACGCTTATGTGAAACAGAGTAGTTGCGCTGGGATTCGTGCGTTAGCCCTTCGTCGAAGCAAAATTATCTACTAGCAAGTTACCTACGACAGTCATACTGATATCACACTAGCAAACATTGCTACGTGTCACGCGATAGATCATGTTTCACATAACTCTTACTCTTGTATGTCACGATATCTTCTACCATGTCACGCTATACGTCACCTGCATGTCATGTTGCGTGGCACGCTTTGTACATAGACCTTAATGCAGTTATCAGCGAGTACACAGCAGAAGTAGATTATCAACTGAGTAAACCAAGCAATGATGCCCTCATCATCCGTACTTCCACTTCGACAGCTCCATGTCACGCTATACGTCACCTACATGTCACGCTCCATGTCACGCTGCGTGCACAGATACGACAGCCTATTGGTGCCTGTTGTACATATATCCCTAAACGTGTAAACTTACCAAGCAATGACGCCCTTATCATCCGTACTTCCACTTCCGACAACTCCAGCGCGCCCGCACGCTTCAAATCAGCGGCAGTACATAAGGACTCGCCCGGTCCTACATAATACATGCGAATGATGTCCAGGAAAAACCTTACGCCGTACGACTCACGGAAATAGCGCGGATTGTCCTTGACAATGGTCGACAAATATTGTAT
The DNA here is from genome assembly GCF_932526225.1 of Nematostella vectensis. Classification (NCBI taxonomy): domain Eukaryota; kingdom Metazoa; phylum Cnidaria; class Anthozoa; order Actiniaria; family Edwardsiidae; genus Nematostella; species Nematostella vectensis. The sequence continues at coordinate 5,465,928 of NC_064035.1, read as the reverse complement.
GTGGCCTATACGGGCATCGAATGCGCACAACGTCCAGATACGGAAGTTGAACACCAAATGGTGATAAATTTGTCTTAGAAGGGACTCGTTCATGAGACACTCCACCATGGCCTGCAAGGCCTTTAGAACATGGACGTCAATCAAGCGAGGGTCACGTGACTCAAGTAGGTGCGCAAGGTATGGCAGCCGGCGCGCGTAGACTGACTCCGTGACGTCATCATCCTTGAATATACTGATGATGAGGTACATCAACAGCGAGATGTCGCTGCAGTCAGGAAGCTCGCACAGTCGGCAGATCACCGCTTGGAAGTCCGACGCGTCTCCGAATTGACGATTCACTATCGTCCAGTCCTCGTTGAAATCATTTGGTTGTTCGACGACGTCCGACTCCTTCTCGGGTTTGCATTCATCGACATTGTTTCGCTTTTCCTCCAAACAAGATTGTAATTGTTTTTCACTATTTGTAGTGGCTAAATTAGTCTTTGTGTCTAAGACAGCTTCCGAGTGAGAAGTTCCCGATGAAGTATGATTATTCCTAATTCCATTGTCTCGTTGTAAAGTACCTATCACTCTATTTGTAGTTTGTCCGTTGTTATTTGTGATTCCACTCGCGCTATCGGCGCAGTCCGAGACGCACTCATTTTGTGCAGTAGGAGAGCTTCCACTTGATGCTGTCGTTATTGTATCTGGCTCTTGAATTACTATTTGGATGTCACAAGAGGAAGGCGTCTCGCTGGATATCGAACCAGCCAGATTAAACGCTTTACTATTCATCTCGTCACCACTCTGAAAGCGAAGTTCGTCAAATAGTGGAAGAAAAATTTCTACTCCGCCGATCGCTTGAATGACATCCTAAAAAAATAATCAAATTTGTGAGATGTTTCAAACTTGAGCTTGTTTCACCATGAGCCTGTTTCACAAAACCAGCACGATTACCTTCATATTCCACCGGACACATCTATAGCCTGTCAGCCTGAAATTAACGTTTGTACGAAATGATCACAATGTTGATCTATCATACAGAAGGTTGCTGCTTGTGGAAGTAATAACGAGCACATATAAAAAAAAAAGAAAAAAAAGAAAGAAAATTTAGGTTCGCTCCGGTATTTTCCATTATCTTATCCTGCGCAGACACGAAAGGACGCGGGAGACTATCATTACCTATTCTATACAAAAAGTCCCTCTAAAATGACTGTTACCGTAGCAAAAACTCAGACTGCAGAAGAACTTATTTAGCCGATATGGTTCTAGGAATAATCAAAAGCTATATTAAAAAAAAAAACGTTTAAATCTATTATTAACCAGACTTTTTTACCAAACATAGAAAGCTGACATTGATTTTTGATGAGATCTTAGTGGTCATGTGACTTACCTGCCTGGTAGCGAGGCCCTGCCTGGTAAAGGTGGCGTCAAATCACTACACATGACATCTTGCCCAGCCTATAAAGGTACCATCGGCAAGAGGTAAATATCATTCCAAACAAACTCTGAACAGAGTTTCTTCTTGGGCGTGTCAAGCCCAAGTGAGTTGATTTCAAAATTGGCCAATAAAATGAGTGATACGTTTACCTTAGCGCTATAGTAAAGCACAAGTTTAGTGGAAAGTTCAGGTAGACTGCACTGTGATGAGCCAGACACATCCGTTGGCTGGAATATCCCAAGATCATTAGGACCTAGAACCGAATACAAACATTCAACGGTAATTAAAACCGCAAACAAGCATTAAATGGTTATTAGAACCTACACCGCGTACAAAGAGGGCAACAAGTGCGATCTTAGTTCCTTATAACGCTTGAGTAAAAGGGGAAAAGAGAATGAGGTCGAACAATTCAACCCCCTCCCCCCGACGGTAAGGTCACTAATGCAATTGAAACCATTTCACTCATAGATGAAGAACTCACCCGCATTATAAAGAGCAGAGATGACGAACTCACCCGCATTATAAAGAGCAGAGATGACGAACTCACCCGCATTATAAAGAGCAGAGATGAAAGACTCGGCCAGACCTTCGCTAAATACCGATACTGATCCAAGCTGGCCCTGCAGTGAGCGCGGTGCGCCCCACACAATATCCTGGGTCCAGGCCCCTATTGACGAGCAATGGTCACCACCGCCTTGCACATCCAGACTCCCTGTCCGCGTGAACGGGAACCTCAAACCAGGCTTGGATGACACAGGGTGGGGTGAGGGCGGGTGTGAGTCCGCCACAGGGTGACCAGATCCTATCAGGCAATTGCACAGCTCCTAGAAAAGAACAATCAACTCAGCCTATTTTCTCCTCTCTTTTTTTGTTTGGTTTCACGGATCTGCTGTTTTAGGGTTTTTCTTAATTAAACGGTTCTGACTGGGGGTGGTCCTGCTTACCTCAGAGAATGACGAAATCTTCAAGGGTGATACGATCTTAGAGACCCCGTCCAGATAGACAGCAACAGAGCTTTGTCCAAACGGCCGTCGTGAAGAAGTATATGATATACCTAATGCGTGCTGAAAAAAGGCAAAAGTTTAATTTTAAATAAGTAATGCCACGGCTTTTTAAAAAGATTACTAACGTTTATTTGGAGACTTGAAGTAAATAAAAAAAGAGAGATTTCATGGAATAACTACAATAACAAGCCAGGAAGAGTATGGAATACTGCTGAATACCATGACTTACCCACTGTCGATCCGTCAAATTGCAGTCTGGGACCATGACCGAGTGATATTCTCTCTTGTTGCTGCTAGCAACCACGAGAGTCCCATCATGTGTGAGAAACGCCTCCACGCCGGTGCCTGAAGCTGAGAAAAAGCTACAAGGAAAACAGGTGGAATGTTACATGGAGAGTGTGAGCCTTCCGTTGGCGCCATTCTTAAGTCATCTATATATTCCTAAATATCGACATGGATATATATCTAAGTTGAGAAAAACATTCAGTACCTTTTAATTTTACCCCATTTTCGTGGCCCAGGGATTTATCAGGGTCTCCCATTAGAATAAAAAATGGATCTGTATAAAAGTCCTCCCTTTTCAGCCAAGTTTGCCCATGGAAATGATAATACCTGTACAATAGCCGGCGATCTACGGAGAGTGGTGGAGCATTAGGCTTCCTCTGTCGAGCGCTGTCAGGCTCAAGACATACCCAGGCATGGAAGGTGAACCCAGAACCCGGCCACTTGGTGATACTTGGCACACGGATGCGCTATAGAGGGGCATTGTGGGTGAAATCACTAGGTGACCTTTTTGATAAGACGTAGGGTCAATATGTAATTCGAAGCTCAAGGCAAAGGCAAAGGAGAGGCCAGAAATTAGTCTCCCTCACAGCTGTTTGGACTCATCTACTAGCTCAAGCACTGCCCAGGCTGACAAGTCCATACTTGCTGCAAGGGGGACTAGGAATTAACTTGCATTGGGAATGTGCAAGATATCTTACATGCGTCGTATCGTGGGTAAGTTTATCAAAGTGGTAAGACTGATGTACATGCTCTAAAACCTTTGCTAAAGGAAACAAGCAAAACAGAAAGCCCTGCGCAGGAGGGTACTACAATCCTAACTTACAGCTGATGTTTCGTGCAGGTCAAAGTAGTACTTTGCTCGGTTTTTCCCTCCACCACAAGACATTTTGACCAGTGCCTTCAGAAGTCTTCGGGTAAATTTGACCTGTATCAAACAAAAGGTCAACCTTTTGATATTAGTGCTTAACATATCTACACTGAAATACATATATACATCAAGTCTTTGAGCAAATTTGACCCGTATTTAACAAAAGACAACAAAACATTATGTACTGTACACATACACCACTGATTCAAGATAAACCCCATACCTGGGTGTCATCGTCAAAAGGTCGGAACAAGCTGATCAGCTGCTTCAGCTCTGACGCACTGACTGAATGATAACCAAGGTCCTCTAATATGCCAATGAGTGACTCTAAACAGAAGGCAATATGTTAAGCAAACTCATGACTAGGGCGGATCCAGGAGCTTCAAAAGGAATGGGGGGGGGGGGGTGGAAGCAAGGGTTTCATGAAAGGGGGGCCGGATTCAGTGTTCTTCCATGGATCTCCTTACATTTCTTGATATTTCTAAGCCAAATATCTGAAAATAGGGGGCCCGGGGCCAGCTCTTCAATCATACTATACATATACCCACCCACTTGTCACTCAAACCAGCCCACTTGTCACTCATACCTGCCCACTTCTCACTCATACCTGCCCACTCGTCACTCATACCTGCCCACTTGTCACTCATACCTGCCCACTTCTCACTCAAACCTGCCCACTTCTCACTCATACCTGCCCACTTGTCACTCAAACCAGCCCACTTGTCACTCAAACCTGCCCACTTGTCACTCATACTTGCCCACTTCTCACTCATACCTGCCCACTTGTCACTCATACCTGCCCACTTGTCACTCATACCTGCCCACTTGTCACTCAAACCTGCCCACTCGCCACTCATACCTGCCCACTTGTCAATCATACCTGCCCACTTGTCACTCATACCTGCCCACTTGTCACTTATAGTCCGGTGCCATTTGTCAAGGAGCTGTAAGATCTTGGTAAACACACCGCTTACACTACACAACATGGCATTGTGGGTGGATGTTTGACACAACCGACGGATGTGCTCACTTGCAAAGCTGCAATATGATTTTCACATGTGACTTCTTTAAATAACAGCTGAAAATCAAACGTTTGTAAGGCCACTTACCATTGTACACTGACATCAACAGTTTCCAACCATTGCAGTAATAAGAGAATGACATCAACATTGGTGATGACGAGGTCACCCCCTAGATAGTCTCCCTCCACAGCCTATGGAACAGGCCAAATATTTGTAAATTAATACTTCTAGTAAGCTTTAACACCCCTTCTTTCAGCGGGAATGCTGAATTACAAGGGTGCAAAAACAACATGGTCAAGTTGGCTCAGGTAGCCACTTTCTGACTCGTGTCTGACTATGGGACACAGCTTGAGTCAAATTGTTACAGTATGTAAATTTTGAAGGAGAAAAGAAACAAGTGTAACAACTGCCAACTTCATCATCTTGGCTTACCAGAAATTATAGTTGTGAGGCAGGCCCGTACCCAGGATTATTCTTAGGGGGTGCGAAATCCAAAAAAGTGGACCTAATTTTTCAGGGGAGGGGGTTCTCTGAAAAAAATCTAACCACCACCAAAAGAACAAAAATAATTTTTTATGCCTTTTCAGTATCTCCACTTGACGTTTATTGTTGGATTTGGCTACATACCAGGGTGATCTAGCTTATGATTTATAGTTTTGTCTACAAATAGCACGTCTATTGAGAACCAAAAGTGGACTTTCAGCCGTTGTGGGGGGGGTGAGTTCGCACCCCCATGGGTACAGGCCTGTAAGGTAAATAATTGACGTCTCCATAATTTGAGAAATAATAACTAAGGCCCTATTTTGTCTATTAAAAAAATAGTTTGATCCCAGGCTGACTAAAAGGAAAAAAAATTGTTGCACAAAAGACATACGGTAGACATACTTTAGCTTGAAAAGGGGTGTCATGGAATAAATGTGGTGTACAACTTGAAGTGCAAGATAAAAAGGTTATTTGTGAAAGTACCTTAAGCTTGGGTGATTAAAAAAATAAGAATCCACTTACCCAGTCCAGTAAGGTGATTACACAGGCATTGGTTGGTCGCCTCAACTTTTTCAGGTAATTACATATCTTGTCATACCCAACCGAGGCCTTGAAGACTTCCTAAAAGGAAGCATGTTAATTGTTCAATTTCATCAATATTCATAAAAGGTAACCTATGTGGTCATTGAGGTGTGCATACAAATTCATAATAACAGTAAGTGAAATGGCTAGCTGGAGGGACAGAAGGCAAAAGAAGGAGTCTTTTTCTGTTATACCATTTCACTTAAAAAACTTCGTTAGAACTTGTGACAAGACTTGTTAAAGCTGTCATCACTGTATAAACTATTAGTCAAGGGTAGATCCAAAGGGGACATTATCTGTCATACTGTAGCTGTATAACTATCAGTCAGGGGTGGATCACAGGGGGGGCAATACCAGACATTGAGCTGTATGAACTATCAGTCAGGGGTGCATCCAAGGAGTTGGGGGGGGGCAATACCATACATTGCTGTATGAACTGTCCGTCAGGGGTGCATCCAAGGGGGTGGGGGGCAATACCTGTCATACTGTAGCTGTATGACTATCAGTCAGGGGTGCATCCAAGGGGGTGGGGGGCAATACCTGTCATACTGTAGCTGTATGACTATCAGTCAGGGGTGCATCCAAGGGGGTGGGGGGCAATACCTGTCATACTGTAGCTGTATGACTATCAGTCAGGGGTGCATCCAAGGGGGTGGGGGGCAATACCTGTCATACTGTAGCTGTATGACTATCAGTCAGGGGTGCATCCAAGGGGGTGGGGGGCAATACCTGTCATACTGTAGCTGTATGACTATCAGTCAGGGGTGCATCCAAGGGGGTGGGGGGCAATACCTGTCATACTGTAGCTGTATGACTATCAGTCAGGGGTGCATCCAAGGGGGTGGGGGGCAATACCTGTCATACTGTAGCTGTATGACTATCAGTCAGGGGTGCATCCAAGGGGGTGGGGGCAAGACCTGTCATACTGTAGCTGTATGACTATCAGTCAGGGGTGCATCCAAGGGGGTGGGGGGCAATACCTGTCATACTGTAGCTGTATGACTATCAGTCAGGGGTGCATCCAAGGGGGTGGGGGCAATACCTGTCATACTGTAGCTGTATGACTATCAGTCAGGGGTGCATCCAAGGGGGTGGGGGGCAATACCTGTCATACTGTAGCTGTATGACTATCAGTCAGGGGTGCATCCAAGGGGGTGGGGGGCAATACCAGACATTGAGCTGTATGACTATCAGTCAGGGGTGCATCCAAGGGGGTGGGGGGCAATACCAGACATTGAGCTGTATGACTATCAGTCAGGGGTGCATCCAAGGGGGTAGGGGGCAATACCAGACATTGAGCTGTATGAACTCAAAGTCAAGGGGGTGGATGCAAGGTGGGCAATACAGTACCTGACATTGTTGTATGAACTATCAGTCAGGGGTGGATCCAAGGGGGTGGGGAGGGGGGGGAATCCAAACATTGAGCTGTATGAACTATCAGTCAAGGGTGGATCCAACGGGGGATGATTGGGAGGTGGCTAATCACTCACCATTCAAAAAAAAAAAGGTTACATTTTCTTTCTCTATTATCCACTTATTTTTATGTTCCTTATCTAAGTCCACCCTGTTCTATAGAGGCTGGATCTACCAATGTAATCTCTACTATTTTGATACCTACAGTTGTGATTGGCAGGTGTGCCAAGGGGTATGTGGACATCCCTTACTGAAGGATTATCAAATGTGATATATTTTCTATATGATACCTATGAAATCACGCCCCCACTTACAAAATCCTGGGCACATGCCTGATTGGTCACAGTGTATTCAATCAGATGGAAAGCTCTCCATTAAAATTTGCTACAAATTCTGACAATGAGTAAAATGGTAGCACAGAGAACACCTTAGGTACTTGAGGATGTACCTTGGCTGCATGTGATCCACTTGTGATGGATGATAAGGCATAAATGCAACTCTTGCATAAACGATTCTGGTCTTCTTCTTCTTCAGGCTGAAAAAATCAGAACCTTCTTGGTATATTTATAACAATTTGCTTGGCACCAGCCCAAAGACTAGACACTAGATTGGCCACTGCTTGTTTGATGTTTGTGACATAAAATAACATAGTCCTTCCCTGCTAGCAGAGGCCTCTTTTCCTCGCGAACGCAAGCACAGCGAAATACAGAGAAAAGAGGCCTCTGCTAGCAGGGAAACATAGTCCAAGGCAATATAGTAAAAAATATATGAAGTTATATACTTACCAGTGAAGCAAGAACCGCTGTCATGCTCTCAAAGCATCCAACGCCTACAAATATTGCCTGGTTCCAATAAAAAATTGCTAATTAGAACATGGCAAAAATACCAACTGAAATGCAGCAGGGATGTGAGGGATGTTTGTAATAACTTACAAAAATAGAAAACTGCCAGGACTATTACCTGTAGAATTGGCTCATCAGCCAACAATTGTGGAATCACACCTGTTTAACAAGAGTTTTGTTAAGAGCATGTGCTTTCATGTGCATCAGAGTGTTAATGGGCCAGGCGTGAGATTAATGAGGCTTTATCTATTTATTGTAATGTAAAACAAATAGACAGCCTACTTTTTGGGGGGTAAATAATTACCCATAATTACCCTGTATCCACCCCTGTATGTACTATTATCATGCTTCTAGTATGCAACATCAAGATCTAGTTATTTAACACCCTGGTGAAACCTGTCCTCCTGTATGGGAGTGAGACATGGTAGACCAAGGTTAAGGACTATGAGAAGTTTTATTCTTCCAGTAGGGCTTGCGCACAGTGTTGCGCAAGCCTGGCTCAACGAGGAATTTCTCGAAATTTCGTTTTAAATTTACTGCTATTTCTTAAGTATTGCGTTATACGTATCCGGAATTTGGGATACATACTATTTTTCTAACCTAATAGAAAACCTCGATATTTTGTTGTCGAAGTATGGACATTATGTAGTTATCATAAAGTGCTGCGTAACATTTGAATGCTGCAAATGTGTTTTGCCTTTTTTGCCTAGTTTTGCCCTATCGCGCATTTTTTCGCACTTGTTTTAGATTTCGCTAATGTTCGTAACAGCTGGTTGATATAGTGTCTAGGGATAAAAAATACACTTAAATAGATAAAAAAATACTTCATACTGCATAAAAAGCACAATGAAAAATGCAGAGAGTGTGCGATGGCAAAATAAGGCAAAAAGGGCAAAAAAGGCGCAATGGGCAAAAAGGGCGCAATGAAGGCAAAAAGGGCAAAATAAGGCCAAAAAAGCTGTGACGTAATTCGACGTTTTGTGTTTTCTATTGTTGAAAAAATTCTAACGCTGCTTATTGCTCCCATCTGTTCTCATTTCTTATCCTCTATCTATAAAATGGACAGTGTCTTAAAGAGAATTTCAAGTGCATTCCATTTATGACATTGATCAAACTACAAAAGAAAAAGTTCCTTTTTAATCAGCAAAAAGATGGAGCAATTTTCATAACAAAATGGGCTTTAAAACAGCCTGTTTTTATGGCACTGTTTTTATTTATAATTTTTTTTAATGTTTCTAAATTTTTATTATCTCTAACTTTGGATTCGAGATGCACATTAGACAAACGCTATGCAAATAAAATAAAAATCATAAATCATAAACCTAGCGTTAGAATTCTTGTTATGCTCTGATGCGCAACATCATGTGCAAGGCCAGTACCAGTGTCTAAAGAGAAGTTTGGACATTTTCTGGCCAAAATTAACTTTAGAACGTTAAGATAACTGACATGGTACAGCCTTGCAGCTTGAAGTCATCTCCAGGGAAGGGTGGGTGTATCCCCAGTGCCCCACACTTTGCTATGGCGCAGCATACGTACCTAGCAGAGAAGAAACCCTTGTAATAGAGTGATGAGAAGTGCTGTTGATTTAACATAAAGGTTGGTGTTTATCTGGATCTTTTTATTCAAGTTTGTTACTTTTTGAATGGTAATGGCAAGATGATAAAACAACCTAAGATCATTCATACCATGTGCCAAGACACGCCAGAAACTTCATTATCAGACTTGGGGTGTCTAGCTGACACTGTAAAATAAAGAATTGGAAAACATGTACAAATCCATATAAGATAAGTATCAGCGGTGGAGGAACTGACATAAAAGTGAGGTATAGGGCTGAGGCTGAGTCAAGAAAAATCTCTAGTATTACTGTATGAGGAGATTGCTTTCTTCTTCAAGACAAGATGAAATCCAAGACATCTCTAGAGTCATGAGAATTTATTTCTTCTTTTATAACACTTAAAATGGTAAATATCTTCCAGGAGACAGTATCATTAGCTCTTTTTTACCGTGAAAGTTAGATAATATGCTTATTCTACCTTACCTCCTCCTATCTCACTATACAACAGTGATTTAATCCTGAGTATTAAAATACATACCTCTTGTGGTTTTGATGCTTGCTGTACAAGTTGAACAACTTTGATGAAACATTTAACAGCTAAATCAAATAGTTCAGAGTTGTTGGTTTGTTGGTCGTCGCATTGGCTTGACTGAGGTAAAATGTCATCTTTATCCAATGTTTTAAACACACACTCAATAACATCTGAACTTAGAGCACTTGTATGAGCCCCCTGTAAAATAAATAATATTTATATTTAAAAAAATGCAAAGTAAAATGATTATAACAAAGACAATTGAACAATAATGAAGGCAGGGGCATCAATGGCCCACATCTTGGTTCATAAATTATGTGCAAAGCCTAACTTATTAAAGCTGCTTCAAAATGTTTGTGATTTTTTTTTTTTAATAAAGGAATTATTGATTTGTGATGGTGCAGTGCTGGGTGGTGACCACTGTACTTCACAATTTGCTTGGGCATCTAAAAAATGATGGTTCATACAAAATCAACACATAATACTGATGCAGATATATGCCAAGCCCCTTAACCCCAATATGGTCAAGGGTGGGATTTTCACACCCTTTATAGCCTACTTGTAGGCTTTGATAACTTTTCAGGCATGAAAACCCCGAAAGCACGAAGTTGCATACCACGGCTGCCATCTTGGATAACGCGCTCCGAAGGGGGGGGGATGGGATGCGTTGGGAAGGGGGAGGGGGAGGGGGAGAGGGGAAAAAGAACGCCTACAGGACGTTTCACCTTTTTCATTCATGATTTCAAACTACGTTCGTATATGAATGAAGCGATCTGATTGGCTTATAACCAAAAAGCTCTAAACATTCTTTGTTCAAAAGGCAAATCTGTTATTTTAAGGCGAGCATGAGGCAGCTTTGAAAGCCCTGTTAGAAGACAAAGATGTGATTGCTGTGTTCCCGAAAGGTTTCTGTAAAAGCATGATTTTTACCGTTTCTGAGATTGTCTCTTGAGAAAAACATCGCACAAACTCTTCCGTTTTAAAGGGGCAGCGTCATGGTACTGCACATGTCTCGAGTCAGTGTTTATTGTAGGCTCAGCTTTTTATTTAGCTACAAACAGTTGAACTTTTTTAAAGCTGTCAATACCTTGTTAACATAATATGCAATATTTTATTAAAAACTATGTTTATTGACAGTTTGTGGTCATTTTCTTTGAATTTAATCCTCCCACATGTACCAAAAGCTCATAAGTCAGTATGAGAATTTCACTGAAATTCATTGTGTCAGGGCCAGAGAGCTATTGCAAAACTCTTACCATGACACTGCCCCTTTAAGTAATATGCGAGCATAATCAGCTTCTTCAGCAGACTAGTGGTATTCTTGAAGATTTAGGAACCACCGGTGTTTATCTACTGTTCGGCTACGGTTCGTTATTTCTATTCTTGTTTGTGTGCGACTTTTAATTTGAAACAAAACGAGTTCTTCTAATAATCCTTCTGCAAGACTTGCAGACCCGCTCCGTTAAATTTGTTGCATGAAGCACAGAAAACCAAATTCCTCACCAACTCCTGGCCAGGGATTTCTTGTTGTAATATACTTGTGTTCTTGCAGACTCTGTATAAGTTTTCCCACGATGGCCTACCAAAGGTCTGTATTTAATTGAAAATTTAAACGGGCAAAGCCTACAACAGTCGTTTGCAAGTAATTCATCAGTCTTAGGTGCTATTTTTACGTTTTAGGGGACATTAGCTACATCTTGCTTTATTTACCTTTGTGCAGCGCTAAGATTTTAGCTTTTGTTTGTTTTGAATTCGAGAATCAAATCTGATTAATAATCGACAACGATTATGTGACATGTTAGCTGTCAACTTTCCGTCACATGTTATATTAGGGGCGTCGAACCAAAAAGGCGTGACATCCTGTAGGCAATTTTTTCCCCCCTCCCTGCGCATTTTTTCTCCCCCTCCCCCTGCGGAGCACGTTATCCAAGATGGCGGCCGTGGTATGCGAAATTCGTGTTTTCTGGGGTTTCGTGCCGGAAAACTATCAAAGCCTACAAGTAGGCTACACCCTTTATAGGAAAAATGAAAAGAGGGGGACCTTTTTCACACATTGTTGGATAAAGGAAAAGAAGGGGACCTGTCCCACACATCGTTGGGTATATAAAAAGAGGGGGGCCTGCCCCACCCTTTATAAAATAAGTGAAAAGAGGGGCACCTCTCCCATCCTTTATAGGATAGGAAAAGAGGGGGGCCTGTACCCTGAAGGCAAGAGGAAATTTATTGGAGAGGGGGGACTATGGGAATAGCTGAGCCTTCTAAGGGGGGGCTCTTGTTTTTTCTATGAGAAAGGGGGTACTGAAAACCATTTTTAAACTGCAAAAAGGGTGGGGGGCTCTGAAATTTTAAGGTGTTTTAAGTCAAAATCTTCCCTTATACCTCAGGGTATTCAATGCACACTGAACACTCCCTAAATGCAAAGAATCTGATATCTTCTCTGATACCCAGATTTAGGATGCATAAAATAGTCAGTGTCTTGAAAAGGTTGAGTAGAAATGTCACATTCCCACCGGTATCACTTAGATATTTACTTTAAAATTCCAACTCATTTTGTTCTGTAATAGTAAAAAAAGGGTTGGTTGTCTATCAAATATACTCAACTCCACCCTAGATAGCACATATAGCCTTTGTGTGCATATTTTCAATTGAATCACTTATCTATGCAAATTATCTTCTTTCATGGAATTGATATTGCATATTTTAGACAAGCTTTTCAAGAAAGGATAAAAAATCGCCTATTTACTTCCCTGATCGCTTTTGAAAAGGCAATTCGAAACGAATTGCTTTAAAATTATTCTCTAATCATTCGACCATGGATATCGAATGTCTTAGCTTCTTGGGCGATTTTCCTGAGTTTATTCATCTCTAACGCTATCTGTGAGCGCGACCAGATTCTCCGCATGATAAGCTTGGTTTGTAGCCTCATTCAAATAATCTACACACAGTATCACACATGTAGACTTCCCTTCCAGAGAAACATAGCAAGTAGAGAGAAGATCGCTTACCGAATCCGAGAGAAGTTGCCATAAGCCACAGACGTCAGCTACCCTAAATAACAACGGTACATTAAGCCCCAGCAATACAACACAAACCGTGAATTTGTGGAGCTAAAATAAATACGATATTCAATTGACAGATCATTATTGGAACGCAGGAAAATAGTAAAAAAAAACATAAATCATTTGTGTAGCGGAATATATCCGCTAATTTATCTCGTAAATCAGATGTGTGATAATGGCTTGTCCTAGCGGTGTTAAGGATTTCTCGTTCTCTAATACCTTTTCTGGGATTTCTCCCGTTCTTCAGGTGTTTCTTCGCCGTCGGCGGCGGCCATGTTTTTTGCCGTGTTTTGCTCCTGAAAGTAGCGCCGCTGAGCGAGTTGACGATTGATGTGCACCACAGGGAGACCATCATCAAAAACAACATATGAAATGGGTGCCTCGTTTTAGTTTGGCAGCATGGCGGCATTTTCTCCCTGGTTTTGGTTGCATGCATTTCTACTGCTTTTTAGTATCGTATGCGATTTAGTTTCTTGAACCAGGAGCTCATACGTTGGGGCAGAGGCTCACAAGTAATCAGCTTCCCCTGATAGGGGACTTGCGCTAAGAGATCACTAGACTGTTTGGGCGGCAAACTAGCGCGCGCTCAGCCTTTTAGCGGCAAAATAACAGCAACAAAAGGGAACTTATTTTAAGCGCTTACGGAAAAAAAACAGATCTCTTTTTTTTCAGAAAAAAAAATCTTTTTTTATTTGCACACAAAATTAAGTGTTACATAGGTTGTTTTTTTTTTTTTTCATTAGAGATATAATATTACTCTTCTTTTTCTTCTTTTTCTTTTTATATTCATATATATAGATATATATTGAGAGGGAGAGGAGAGAAAAAAAAACCTAGAGTTGCATACCAAGTGGGGAAAATGCTTCGGTGCGGGCACCCTAGAATAGCTTGAGAGCTAAACGGGCTAGGGTGCACTTAAATGTTAGGGAAAAATCCTAGTTTGGAGATCTAGAGGCTGTGTGCACAAGCAAGAACGTACGAGAAAAACACAGATATAGAGACACGACAAGGATACAACAAGGATACGACAAGAATACAAGCTGGTACAAGCAGAGCGGAAACACTAAAAGACAAAAGGAAGGAAGGAATGTATGGCCAAGAATAAGGTGATAGTATGGGTTACAGGTGAAGATGTGAGTGGGTTAATTGGTGGCGACCATGTCGTCTGATGGCGTGTTTGTCAATAATCCTTTCTACCGAAGCGTAGAAAGAGTCAAAGTAGTCGTTTACGTCTTTACAGTGCGAAAAACAATGCTCCCAGTTTATGGCCTGCATATCATGTACTACCGCGGACTCGTCATTATGAGAGTAATCCCGGCGGAATAATTTGAATCTACGAGGGAGTTCAGTAAATTTGTTAATTATCAAAAAATTCGGTAGATGATCCGTCAAATCATAAACAATATTCCCGCTAATGGTGTTATGTTGAAAAGAGTTAAAGAAAATGTGATCAATAAGCGTTGCAGAGTGATTAGTGATGCGGGTAGGTTGGAGAATTGTGTTGTTGAAATGAGTAGGATGCCATATTGCATTTATAAAATCATCCGTGGCCTTATCTGAGCTACAATTCAATGCGTTAATATTCATATATCCATTAGTATGCAAATCTTATTTTCCTTATTTATCTCATCGATGGTTTCGTTAAGCGTGTTATTTGTAAAGTTTTCTATTTTTGAATTGGGGTGTCGGTAAGCAACACCTCATAAAGTGTTTTGATTTTTTTTGTTTTCGATTTATATCTAAATTATCTCATGGAGGAAAGAGGAGGAAAGGTCTGAGCGAATGTTGTAGGAGAGGTTATTTTGTATATAGAAACCTACTCCGCCTGCCTCCGTATTACTTGGTTCAAAAATAAAATCATAGCCTTCTAGCTCCATATTTAATGTACTGTAAACACAGTCCTTATTGTACTTGATTTCGGAGAGCCCAATGACATTAAACGGGTGCTTCAGCTCGGCTAACAATGAGTGAAAGTTATCAAAATTAGCAGATAGGCTTTTGATGTTACAATGCATAACCGAAAATGTATTGTGGCAAATTGATTGATTAATTTCGGTACTACTATGAAAATCATGGGCTGAATGGTATTTAAAGTTTACTCCACAGGGTAAACTGTCTGAGGAGTCTTCGTTGGAAGGAGTAGGGAAATTATTAGTTTTGTTGCCTAATTTTGACAAGATCTCAAATCTCGGTAGTTCTTTTAAATAGTCAATTGATAAGCTCTTACAGCAGAGACAGCTAGAATTCGAATTGTATGATAAATCAAGAAGTTCAGGCTTAGTTAACATATTGAATGGAAAAGTTTCTGAGCGGCACGATTCACATAACCAAAATTCATTTGTTTTCGATATATATCTAAATTCTTTGACCGATGAGCATGTGCATTTTAGGTGAAACCAACATATGCACTGGTCACATTCAATAGCTCTATCGCCCTTCTTGAGTGACTGTCGACAGGTTCGACAGGAATCTTCATTTAAATTAGACATCAATACGTACTAGACTTACGTGCCTGTTTTAACAGGCAAACTTAAAAGTTTGCTGACTCTACCTCTTGTGAATCGTGGTCTTCTCGTTGCTTGAGGTGGAGTAAATCCTGTGATTTACTGATCAGCACAGCTTAGCTGTCGTTATTTTTCCTCAGGAACACTTTTCCATTTTGCGTCCAAATGTACTTGAACTTCAGATCATTCCTGGCGCTTAACGCCGCCTTGAACTCCCTGTTGCCTGGACTCGAACTTTCCGAAATGTAGATCTTGTTATCGGACCGCGTGAGACCAATGTCCCGTACGGATTTATCTCGGAGATGTTTCCGACCGGCATAAAATCGGTCTCGAACATCTCTGCGTGCAAATTTGACAATAATTGATGTCAGTCGGCGTGTTAACATGTACTCCTGGCTTAGCTGGGCGCTGGTTGGGATTCGGTCTCGGAGCCGGTAGCCTGTGGCTTATGCTTATGTCTTCTTCTAAGATTTCGATTCCATTAGCTCTCCTACCTCTTTTACTACGTCGTTCGTGTTCTCCGTAGAACACGTCGAGGGACTTCTTCGTAGTATTCAAATCTCCCGCCATTTTGTTGAGTTCCACTTTAATTAGCTTGTTCTCCGTTTCGAGACTTGTGTTCCTTGACTCAAGAAACTTCACTTTTTTGGTTAGTATATCACATTGGTCGTGCAGAAAAGCAAGCGAGTTCACAGCCTCCGCCAGTTGTGAGGATAGATCTTTGAGGCTTGATTTCATGGGCCGTAGCTTCTCGTCGAACTTTCTATCGAGGAGGTCCTCGATCGCCTTGAGGATGTGATTGATAATTTAGAGCGGATGGCCTGTTTAAGATCTCGGATTTTAATAGATTCTTTTGTCTTTTAACGGTTGAGGTTTCCGTCGGACCTCCGGAAGTAAACTGGTGACAATGCGGCTTTAACTGTTCAACTTTCTCGACATTTTTTAAACCAAGGAGGCCAAATCCTGTTTTGTTATTTTTTCTCACTGACAATACTGTGTATTCCTCCTCTCGAAAGGTTGTCGAGAAATGGGGGGAGAGACGCTTATCATTCTTATAGAATTAAGGATTTAGGCTTCAAAATATAAGGATTTCACAGAAAAGAAACGGAGATTTATAAAATCCTTGCGCACGTCTAGATCGCCCTCCTTGAACTTGATGTCACTTGCTAGCAGAGGCCTCTTTTCTCTCGGGCTAAAAGGCTAAAGGAGAGTCCTTTTCCTCGCGAACGCCAGCCAAAACTGAGAACGTAATGAATAAAAACTATCTGTTACACTGTTATAAACTAGAATTTCCTTGCCATTGGAATACTACGATGAAAATCCTTGGGTGCGTCAGATTTTATAACAAAGCTCCCAGCTTTGTTTATTACAAAGTGCGTCGTTACAGCGTGTGGGACTCTACACGTCAAATCGTATGATTTATTATTTTTGGACGCTATATTTAGGTTTGAGACCCCCACACCCAATACCTGTGCCAAAAAAAATAAGAACTCTGAAATCTGAAATGCTCCTAAGAAATTCGAGGAGAGTAGCTTACAAGAGTATCTCAGTATTTTTTTAAAACCTAAGAATACAAAACATCTTAGATTGCGTGCATTTCCATGTACCTTGTTTTTGTTGTCCTTGGCACAAAAATGTCATATGCACGTGCGTGACTAGACAAATAAGAACAAAAGCTAAAGGCAGCAATGTAGACCTAGGTCGTAGTGTGCTGCACATGATGACGGCATCACTACATTACTATAGCAACATACCTATTCCCAGGAGAGGCAAAGCGTGTAAAAGACCCCGATATTTTTCAGGGTAAATCTCAGCGAGCTGTGCGTGGCGTAACCGAATAAGACAGGGCTGGGATCCTGGTTATTGCCTCCCCATTAATGCGCGGGTACCTCAGGTTCCTTTGTGTTGTACAGTTCGCTAGATAGCGGTGCTGGGGCCGAAAACTCCAGCTTAGCCGTAAAGCTTTAGCTGCCATACGGTGTTTCAGCGCATGTCTGGAAGTATGGTCTATTTTTTCTCATTTAACCTAATCTGGACGAGGTTCGATTCTCTGCCATGTCCTCGAATTTTTTTTTTCACTATTTACCAGTTACAATTCCACATTCCTTGCTCACCCTTTGCTCCCCTTTTCGACCCTTTGCTCTGCCCCGTTCTCAGTTTTTCAGTCAAGTCCATATTGATATTTCTTGCTCACCCACGCTCCCCATTACTGATCTATTTTCGGATATTTTAATTAGTATTTTTTCAATACAGATATAACGTATAATATGACATTCAATATTGATAATAAGATAAAGAAACTCCCGAGAGCAATGAAGCATTCTAAAGGAATAAAGTGAAGTACCTAGCACAGGCTCACCGTTTGTAACCCAGGTACCCCCCCCTCCCCAAATAATAGACAAAAATGCTTGCTTACCCTTGCTGCTGTGAGAGGCCGGCGTAAGGGTTGCGATAACCGCAAACCCGCACAGAAAAGCGAACAAAAACCGCATAACCATAACTAAAATTTAGTCTAAAGATGCTTTCATTGTTTTTTTTTTTCTACAAGCAAAAAAGTCAATGAAAACAATCGATAAGACTTGTTTTTTTTTCTTCTCAATCTGCTACTTAGGAAAATTTGTAACCAATTTCTTGCAAAATTTAGCGTACAAACAACAAAAAGAATACCAAATTCCTCAACCCAACATAAACCACTGACACTGTTTTGTGTTTGGCATAAGAGAAGTTTATTATAAAATCACTACAAACTGATAAATGAAAAACTAAAATAATAATAATAAACCTCTCTGCCACCCTTCACACAAAGCCCAGGGTGGGAGGGCGGGAAAAAATATGAGCTTGATATATATAAACGTTGAAAAGAACAAAGAATTATAGAGTGAAGCTGTGAACGTGTGCTAGCAATCAAGACTAGAGATAACTGAAATACAATATGCTGGCTTAAGCTAGGTGCCCAAAAGGGGGTAAATTCCTCAACCCAACATAAACCACTGACACTGTTTTGTGTTTGGCATAAGAGAAGTTTATTATAAAATCACTACAAACTGATAAATGAAAAACTAAAATAATAATAATAAACCTCTCTGCCACCAAACCACCGGCCAAACAACAAAACAGTGCAGCAGGCCTAACTACTGGCCTGAATGGAAGCACGTAGCTGGGAAGCAAGTGCCAATTTGGATTGATTACTAAATTCTAAATACAATTTGTAAGAGTCACTAGCCCAATCACCCTACAACTGTATCAATTCCCCTGGTACTCCGTGGTTAAACGCCCAAGAGGCACAGCCGCGTCGAAATGAGTGACCCCGATATGAGTCAGCATGAGCAACCCCCACTGAGCAAAGCGCCAGACGAAATTCGGTAACAAAACGGGACTTCGTCAAAGCAAACGGGCCTGAATGACCAAGCAATAAAAACAGCGGTTTGCGTGCAGAAGCGGGTACCAGGCGAATCATGTTGTTATAGGCAGCGACCGGACATAATAACGAGCCTGGAATACGTAACAGAGGAATGTGTAATCGACGCTGACCGAACTAAATAGTTTTTTGTATGCTTAAACGTGACGATAAGCCCGTGTTCGTTACACAAAACATCACCCCGTGTGAGATCGCGGGTAGGATTAAATGCCTTAATAGAACGCGGTACGATATTAGCTATACGCGCCATAAGAAAAAATGCAAAGAGAAATGCGCAATACAATGTAGAAGAGTTAGCATCATGTTGAAAATCTACTGTTCGCGCAACTAGCAATAAAAGGCTAGGAGTTACCGGTGGAGCCCTCTGAGGTACATGTGGTATCCTACGGGAAACTCCCCGCAGGGCTAGGGATAAACTAAAATCCTTAGTAAATGCATAGTCATAACCGGCAAAAAGATGTAATAACTTGACCCCACTTAAATAATTACGAATCGAAGGTGGTGCAATCGAACGACTTAAAAACTGTACATAAAGACAGACCGTATCTATGTCTGCTGGTCATGGAGTCAAGTCAAAATATAATCAAAATAGAAAAAAAAAAGGCCTTAAATTGAGTCTGGAAATTACTATATGTCCCTGTGCTATAAGCAGCTTGTAATGTCTGTCGTAGATCCTTTTTGCAGAGAGGCCAAAGCCGAGGAATCTGCAAGAAAGAGCGAGCGAATAAGTTGCGACTGGAAGGCGAATTACCAAGGAGTCGTGAATGTGAAATAGTCCGATGAGATTGTAACACCCCTACGATTGGCGCAACGAGCGCTCTCCAGGAATCGTTCCTTAACAGTGGAGGCAACGGAGCCCCATCTTGAAAGCAAATCTGAATCACAATTCAACACAGACGGTAGGTGAACCGCTCTGATCTCAAAATCATAACTCGCTGACAAATAACAAATCTCGCGAAGACAGGAATTCAGGAAGGGATGGCGAGTTCTACCAGAATTCAATACGATCGCTTCCACAATGTCATCTATAGTGGGATAACAAGTCACGAACGGATCTCCCAGAAAACTATCACACGGAATACCATCATTTACTGAACCGCCCTTAGGCCAGCTCAAGTCCACAATTACCCTACGTTCTTCAGAATCTCGCTTGGGAACCGTGTTCAACGGTGAAGTAACAAATCCACCCCCGGAGGGAGGATCCGTAAACGGCCCAGCGACACGACCAAGCGAGACTTCACGTTGTAAATGCTCTGAAACTTGAGTCGCAAAATTGAGCGCACCCCGGTGAGTGCGAGCATCAAAAATAGGAACAGTATCGCCAGTGAAACCCACCGGCCAACCAAACTCCAGGAAATCACAAATCATTTGGTCGTCATAATCATACAACAAAGTCCTCCAAGTATTGATCTTTAGGGAACTTGAAACGGGCAGGCGAGAAACCACAAAGTTCGGGCGACCAGAACGAAAAACTAACTCATGTGCGTACAAATAAAAATCATTCGCCTGCTGAGAGTCCCGAGGAAAGGCCGTGGAAAAACCACGACAGTCTAGAACACCAGCCTCCACCGGCTGAGGAAAACACACATCATGAATATAATCAGCGCCCAAAATGCTCTGAAACTTGAGTCGCAAAATTGAGCGCACCCCGGTGAGTGCGAGCATCAAAAATAGGAACAGTATCGCCAGTGAAACCCACCGGCCAACCAAACTCCAGGAAATCACAAATCATTTGGTCGTCATAATCATACAACAAAGTCCTCCAAGTATTGATCTTTAGGGAACTTGGAACGGGCAGGCGAGAAACCACAAGGTTCGGGCGACCAGAACGAAAAACTAACTCATGTGCGTACAAATAAAAATCATTCGCCTGCTGAGAGTCACGAGGAAAGGCCGTGGAAAAACCACGACAGTCTAGAACACCAGCCTCCACCGGCTGAGGAAAACACACATCATGAATATAATCAGCGCCCGTGGAAAGCCACGGCAGTCAGGAACTGCAGCCTTTTGCGGCTGGGAGCAAGCATCAGCATTCAAAGCACAAAACGACATATCCGGAAATGAAGCAACAGTAACGGAAGGAACGCCCCCAATGTCTTGACCAAGGGCGAAAACTATCACACGGAATACCATCATTTACTGAACCGCCCTTAGGCCAGCTCAAGTCCACAATTACCCTACGTTCTTCAGAATCTCGCTTGGGAACCGTGTTCAACGGTGAAGTAACAAATCCACCCCCGAAGGGAGGATCCGTAAACGGCCCAGCGACACGACCGAAACTTGAGTCGCAAAATTGAGCGCACCCCGGTGAGTGCGAGCATCAAAAATAGGAACAGTATCGCCAGTGAAACCCACCGGCCAACCAAACTCCAGGAAATCACAAATCATTTGGTCGTCATAATCATACAACAAAGTCCCCCAAGTATGGATCTTTAGGGAACTTGGAACGGGCAGGCGAGAAACCACAAAGTTCGGGCGACCAGAACGAAAAACTAACTCATGTGCGTACAAATAAAAATCATTCGCCTGCTGAGAGTCCCGAGGAAAGGCCGTGGAAAAACCACGACAGTCTAGAACACCAGCCTCCACCGGCTGAGGAAAACACACATCATGAAGAATATAATCAGCGCCCGTGGAAAAGCCACGACAGTCAGGAACTGCAGCCTTTAGCGGCTGGGAGCAAGCATCAGCATTCAAAGCACAAAACGACATATCCGGAAATGAAGCAACAGTAACGGAAGGAACGCCCCCAATGTCTTGACCAAGGGCGAAGTTTATCAGTTTTTTGATTCCCCTGAAAGCGGACAATCAGATGAATCCTCTCTATGCGATTCCTGTTTTCTCGATTGTACCCAACAAGCCGCACAAATATGTTTTACCCATTTACGTTCGCCTCGGACGTAACCATAATGATCCTTGGTATGAATGCACTTCTCGCGTTGATAATCTCTACAAAACAATGTCGGCCCTGAACTGTAAGACTGCTTTTTCGGCGGTGAAAGTAGCTGACCATGGAGGGTTCTGCTTTCGAGGTGGGAAAAGGAATCACCCCACTTCAATAAGCCACGTTCGATTTCAAGCAAAACCATTGTGTGAAAGAAGAGAATAATAAAATCGATGATTCCCCAAAAGACATCTGTGATAATAGAGCGTCTCCAGATAGACCTCCTTTCAAGCACGTTGCTTCCTTGGATGTACACCATTTTGTTTTACTTACGTGATGGTAAAAATATGAGCTTGATATATAAACGTTGAAAAGAACAAAGAATTATAGAGTGAAGCTGTGAACGTGTGCTAGCAATCAAGACTAGAGATAACTGAAATACAATATGCTGGCTTGAGCAATTAATCCCTTTAAGCTAGGTGCCCAAAGGGGGGTAAATTCGACTACCAAGAAAACAAAGGGAGCGTAAGTAAAGCTGTTCAATCTTGGATGAATTTCTCTTGTTAAAGTTGATAGAAATGAAATCCAAGAATAGGATAGATCGATTTCCTAATTATTACAAAGCAGCTGATCTATCTTCATAGACAGCAAACACGACAAAAGTATCAAAAGAGTACTTTACCACACAAAACCCTTATAAAACATTTGAACAGTAAGTCAAATCAAGGCT
Organism: Nematostella vectensis; assembly: GCF_932526225.1. Taxonomy (NCBI): domain Eukaryota; kingdom Metazoa; phylum Cnidaria; class Anthozoa; order Actiniaria; family Edwardsiidae; genus Nematostella; species Nematostella vectensis. The sequence continues at coordinate 5,443,327 of NC_064035.1, read as the reverse complement.
GTTTTGAGGAAAAACATCCCGCAGTACGCTGTATTTACATTGTATCTTTTAAGGTACAAAATGAAGACGTGAAAAGTTCATTAGGTTATACCTTTAGGATTGCTTCTATGTGTCTATTAATAACATTCCTGTGCCAACTATCTTGCCATCCCCCCCCCCCCCCCCCCCTCCTCCTCCTCCTGGCATCGAATTTTTGATGTTCATGTTTAGTCTCGGGCAAAATCCAAGTGACGCTCACGTGGACTTTTACCTGCCTTACGTAACAACAATAGAACAGTATATAAGCCCTGCCACAAACGAGAAGGTATAGCAGCCGGCTCTCTTGTACTCTCGGAGCCTACATCTTTTGAAAGTATGACTAACCGTACTTTATTCCTCGTGATAAGTATCGCGGTCATTGTGATCGTGCGCGGACGCGTGACGCGTGAGCAAGGGTCTTCCGCTCAAATCAAGAACCCCGTCGTAATAGGTAAGCGCTCGAAGGCTAATTTTACTTGGATCTCTCTAAAACGGGTGATTGCGGGTGAATGCTTTACCTAGCCTGCATAGTTGCAGGTTTTTGAATTTGCTTGATTTGGTTTTAATAACTGGCCATTGTCGAAAAACACAGGGAATTACCTACTCCGTTCTATTCCGTAAGTTTTTAAAGGTACGCAGTGACATACGTAGAAATGAGGCATTATCATGACCAAACTCGTCATTATAAAATGAGCGCAATAAAATATTAGCCGGTTCCTTCGTTTGACATACATCAAGTTTAATTTTTCTTCTTCGCGTGAACCATCCTTCGTCAGTCGTCAATTATACCAACACGAAATACAATCTGGGTACGTCACTTATACCTTTCGTGACCCCTTGAAGGTAATTAGCTTAGGGTGTGGCGATATGAAAAAAAATACGTTGAACTATCGGAAATGGGTAGAATTTTTAACATAAGAATTTAACAATTTTCAACATAAGAACGTGCTCCAAAAATATTCTTGAAAAATGCTATTGGTAAGCGCTTATTCATGTTATTATTTATTTGCACAACCATTACAAACGGTTACTGTTTACAAATAGTGGATTGCCTATGGTGTTTACACTCTTAGCGTTTCCTTAAAATTGACTCCTAGTTCACCTACACCACAACAACCAAATAATCATTTGTCAGTTTGCTTTGTTTTTCTTTTTAAATAATTATATGTCATGTTTTAGAAGATTCAAACAGTGCGGAGTTCTCCATTTTCGGCAAAATTGCTAGTGCCATGACGGGTCATCAATTTGTTTTCTTTTTATGGTCTTGAAAACGACAATATGCATTTAGTTGGGAGAGCATTAGGCCGGACGAAAATGGGCTCTGCAGTAGTGGAATAATTTATTTGAAGGCAACGTTAACCTGACTACCCAACACACCCACCTACCCCACCCCATATTATTCCATTATTTGATTCGCCCCATCCCTTCCCCCTTTTTTACGTTTACTTGTTGCCACGACTACGAACACATATTTTTGTTGTCAACCTTAGTGCTAGGTATTAGTGGAAGTATTCACATTTATAGTTGCCATGGCTACGATCACTTGTCTCTGTTGTTGATCTCAGTCCCAGGTACTGGTGGAAGTCAGATTGAGGCAAAGCTGAACAAGCCCACGACCAAGCATTGGTACTGCCATAACACCTGGTCTGATTATTTTACCCTTTGGCTGCAGGAGAGCTTTCTACTTCCCATGTTCATAGACTGCTGGGTAGATAACATGAGGTAAAGTGAACAAACACAAAAAAACGGAGTTGTCCCCATTTTTTTTTTTTTTTTGTAAGAAAAAAATCCCTCAATTTTTGGTTGCTTCCACTGACTGTGGTCAGTGATTCTAATCTCTCCCACTAACACCTAATATTAATTCACCATGTATCAAATCTAAAATTTATTAACCAAATATCAAATCCAAAATTTATTCACATATCAAATCTAAAATTCCTTTAACAGGCTTGTGTACGACCCTGCCACCAAAACTGTCCACAACTCCCCGGGCGTAGAGACACGAGTGCCAGGGTTTGGCGACACGAACACCATCGAGTACTTAGACAAACGCAACCTCATAGCTTATTTCGCACCGCTTGTGAAGGCAATGGTCAGCTGGGGGTATGAGCGAGGAAAGAACCTCAGGGCTGCTCCTTATGACTTCAGATATGCACCGGGTAATTACGATTCTATATGCACTGGGTAACTATGATGTCATGTGCACAGGTAACTTTGATGACAAATGCACGGGGTAACTGTGATGCCATTTGCTCCGGGTAAGTATGATGCTAAATGAACAGGTAACTTTGATGCCAAATGCACGGGGTAACTGTGATGCCATTTGCTCCGGGTAAGTATGATGCTAAATGAACAGGTAACTTTGATGCCAAATGCACTTGGTAACTATGATGTCATATGCACCGGGTAAGTATGATGTCATATGCACCGGTAACTTTGATGCCAAATGCACTTGGTAACTATGATGTCATATGCACCGGGTAAGTATGATGTCATATGCACCGGTAACTTTGATGCCATATGCACCGGGTAACTATGATGTCATATGCACTGGGTAACTATGATGTCATATGCACCGGGTAACTATGATGCCATATGCACTGGGTAAGTATGATACCATATGCATCAGGTAACTATGATACCATATGCATCTGGTAACTATGATGCCATATGCACCAGGTAAGTATGATGCCATATGCACCGGGTAAGTATGATGCCATATGCACCGGGTAAGTATGATGCCATATGGATCGGGTAACTATGATACCATATGCACCGGGTAACTATGATGCTATATGCACCAGGTAACTATGATGCGATATGCACCGGGTTACTATGATGCCATATGCATCAGGTAACTATGATACCATATGCATCGGGTAACTATGATGCCATATGCACCGGGTAAGTATGATGCCATATGCACCGGATAAGTATGATACTATATGCACCAGGTAATTCGATTCTATATTCACTGGTTAACTATGATACCATATGCACCGGTTAACTATGATGATATATGCACCGGGTAACTATAATGCCATATGCACCGGGTAACTATGATGTCATATGCACTGGGTAACTATGATGCTATATGCACTTGGTAACTATGGGTAACTATGATGTCAAAAAGCTTGATATAATGATAAGAAAAGGCTTGATAAGTGACAAGTTACCAGGAATGCAGTAGTTCACCACACCCCTCCCCCCACGAGAGCAAAGATCCAACGATTAAGACAATATCACCTAACAAAAAACAATCATGAATCAGAAAGCTTACAAAAATCTGATACATAGACAGAGACAAACACATCTAGGTAAGTTTGCCCCCCCCCACCCCCACTATATCTAAGTGTCTACCCCACCCCTCCCCCCACCTTCTATGCCCTTGGTCAGAATCCTTTCAGACAAACATCCATCACTCTTTCTTCGACCATTCCATTTCTGTGTATGACACTTGCGCCTCATGACCTAACCTCACTCATCTCTCCTGATTTAGACTCGCAGGCAGATTACTATATCAGGCTGCGCCAACTGATCGAGGACACCTACACACAGAATGGCGAGAAACAGGTTACTCTTCTATCTCACAGCCTTGGCTGCCCTTACACCTTGGTCTTCCTGAACCAACAGAGCACGGCCTGGAAGGACAAGTACATCAAGCAGTGGGTAGCACTCTCAGGTAACAAGTAGATCAAGCAGTGGATAGCACTCCCAGGTAACAAGTACATCAAGCAGTGGATAGCACTCTCAGGTAACAAGTACATCAAGCAGTGGATAGCACTCTCAAGTAACAAGTACATCAAGCAGTGGATAGCACTCCCAGGTAACAAGTACATCAAGCAGTAGATAGCACTCCCAGGTAACAAGTACATCAAGCAGTGGAAAGCACTCTCAGGTAACAAGTACATCAAGCATTGGATAGCACTCCCAGGTAACAAGTACATCAAGCAGTAGATAGCACTCTCAGGTAACAAGTACATCAAGCATTGGATAGCACTCCCAGGTAACAAGTACATCAAGCAGTAGATAGCACTCCCAGGTAACAAGTACATCAAGCAGTGGATAGCACTCTCAGGTAACAAGTACATCAAGCAGTGGATAGCACTCCCAGGTAACAAGTACATCAAGCAGTGGATAGCACTCCCAGGTAACAAGTACATCAAGCAGTGGATAGCACTCTCAGGTAACAAGTACATCAAGCAGTGGATAGCACTCTCAGGTAACAAGTACATCAAGCATTGGATAGCACTCTCAGGTAACAAGTACATCAAGCAGTGGATAGCACTCTCAGGTAACAAGTACATCAAGCAGTGGATAGCACTCTCAGGTAACAGGTACATCAAGCATTGGATAGCACTCTCAGGTAACAAGTACATCAAGCAGTGGATAGCACTCCCAGGTAACAAGTACATCAAGCAGTCGATAGCACTCCCAGGTAACAAGTACATCAAGCAGTGGATAGCACTCCCAGGTAACAAGTACATCAAGCAGTGGATAGCACTCCCAGGTAACAAGTACATCAAGCAGTGGATAGCACTCTCAGGTAACAAGTACATCAAGCAGTGGATAGCACTCTCAGGTAACAAGTACATCAAGCAGTGGATAGCACTCTCAGGTAACAAGTACATCAAGCAGTGGATAGCACTCTCAGGTAACAAGTACATCAAGCAGTGGATAGCACTCTCAGGTAACAAGTACATCAAGCAGTGGATAGCACTCTCAGGTATCAAGTACATCAAGCAGTGGATAGCACTCTCAGGTAACAAGTACATCAAGCAGTGGATAGCACTCTCAGGTAACAAGTACATCAAGCATTGGATAGCACTCTCAGGTAACAAGTACATCAAGCAGTGGATAGCACTCCCAGGTAACAAGTACATCAAGCAGTCGATAGCACTCCCAGGTAACAAGTACATCAAGCAGTGGATAGCACTCCCAGGTAACAAGTACATCAAGCAGTGGATAGCACTCTCAGGTAACAAGTACATCAAGCAGTAGATAGCACTCTCAGGTAACAAGTACATCAGGCAGTGTATAGCACTCTCAGGTAACAAGTACATCAAGCAGTGGATAGCACTCTCAGGTAACAAGTACATCAAGCAGTGGATAGCACTCTCAGGTAACAAGTACATCAAGCAGTGGATAGCACTCTCAGGTAACAAGTTCATCAAGCAGTGGATAGCACTCTCAGGTAACAAGTACATCAAGCAGTAGATAGCACTCTCAGGTAACAAGTACATCAAGCAGTGGATAGCACTCTCAGGTAACAAGTACATCAAGCAGTGGATAGCACTCTCAGGTAACAAGTACATCAAGCAGTGGATAGCACTCTCAGGTAACAAGTACATCAAGCAGTGGATAGCACTCCCAGGTAACAAGTACATCAAGCAGTGGATAGCACTCTCAGGTAACAAGTACATCAAGCAGTGGATAGCACTCTCAGGTAACAAGTACATCAAGCAGTGGATAGCACTCTCAGGTAACAAGTACATCAAGCAGTGGATAGCACTCTCAGGTAACAAGTACATCAAGCAGTGGATAGCACTCTCAGGTAACAAGTACATCAAGCAGTGGATAGCACTCTCAGGTATCAAGTACATCAAGCAGTGGATAGCACTCTCAGGTAACAAGTACATCAAGCAGTGGATAGCACTCTCAGGTAACAAGTACATCAAGCATTGGATAGCACTCTCAGGTAACAAGTACATCAAGCAGTGGATAGCACTCCCAGGTAACAAGTACATCAAGCAGTCGATAGCACTCCCAGGTAACAAGTACATCAAGCAGTGGATAGCACTCTCAGGTAACAAGTACATCAAGCAGTGGATAGCACTCTCAGGTAACAAGTACATCAAGCAGTAGATAGCACTCTCAGGTAACAAGTACATCAGGCAGTGGATAGCACTCTCAGGTAACAAGTACATCAAGCAGTGGATAGCACTCTCAGGTAACAAGTACATCAAGCAGTGGATAGCACTCTCAGGTAACAAGTACATCAAGCAGTGGATAGCACTCTCAGGTAACAAGTTCATCAAGCAGTGGATAGCACTCTCAGGTAACAAGTACATCAAGCAGTAGATAGCACTCTCAGGTAACAAGTACATCAAGCAGTGGATAGCACTCTCAGGTAACAAGTACATCAAGCAGTGGATAGCACTCTCAGGTAACAAGTACATCAAGCAGTGGATAGCACTCTCAGGTAACAAGTACATCAAGCAGTGGATAGCACTCTCAGGTAACAAGTACATCAAGCAGTGGATAGCACTCTCAGGTAACAAGTACATCAAGCAGTAGATAGCACTCTCAGGTAACAAGTACATCAAGCAGTGGATAGCACTCTCAGGTAACAAGTACATCAAGCATTGGATAGCACTCCCAGGTAACAAGTACATCAAGCAGTAGATAGCACTCCCAGGTAACAAGTACATCAAGCAGTAGATAGCACTCTCTGGTAACAAGTACATCAAGCACTCCCAGGTAGACAACCCCCTTATTTTATTAACTTCTGCAATCCTAGAAGGGCATAACTATCTATAGCCTTTGCCAAAGCATCGACCTGCTAACGGGCCCTTGTACACACATCCAGTCTAGCATTGGATATTCCTTCCCTATCAGGGTGTATCTAATAGGGGATTGACTCCCCAATGTGTTTTTCTCATAACGCCTAACCATATACCCCTGTGCTTGTACTCTTCCCTGTCAAAGCAAAAGCACTAGGCGTGGAGAACCACACAACATGTTTTTTTATCGTTCAGGTGTGTGGGGAGGTACGACCCAGCTTGTCCGACTTTTTGCGTCCGGTGATGCGTTTGGTATCCCATTGGTGAATCCCCTTACGGTGCGTGTAGAGCAGCGCACTTGCAGTAGCAACAATTTCATGCTGCCAAGTCGGGAGCTGTGGAGATCCGATGAAGTCCTGGTAACCACCCCAGACCGGAAGTACACAGTGCGTGACTTCGAGGATTACTTCCGGGATGTGGGCTACCCTGATGGGATTCCTGTGCGGCGGAACCTCGAGAATCTGACCGCTCCGTTACTCCAGCACGCTCCTAATGTAACTTTACACTGTCTACACGGGTCAGGCGTGGATACCGAAGAATCGTATACTTACGGCAAGGGAGAATTCCCTGATGAACAGCCTACGATACGAAATGGCGATGGAGATGGCACGGTTAACGCAAGAAGTCTTCGCGCATGCGCGACATGGGTCAATCGGCAAGGATATGACGTCGTTGTCAAAGATTACGCCGGTGTCAATCATAATGGCATCTTAAGCGATGCTAAAGCACAGGCCTATATTAAGAGCATTGTGATAAATTAAAAAATAAAAAGTAACAAGCATCAAGCTGTGGTAGTACTGCACTTGATCAGTTCTTTTCTAACTTACTCGGCATCACAACAATTCTAGTTGTGTAAATAATAATTAAATAAAATCGCTAAAACCTATGTAGTTGCTTTGCTTTCCCTCAGTTTCTAGTAGTGGGATGTCCCTAGACACTGAAGACTTTGAGACGTACAAACACCATCTGTTTTAGCGATTTTAATCAATTACAGCCAAATTGGGAATAGCGCGTAGTCAGACACAAGCTTTGGGGGCGGTTTGTGTGGTTTTAATTGTTTGGTTTGGTTGACTACGCGCTATTCCCAGACGAAAAAAGGAATGTTCGATTCTGGGAGGCCGCGCAACAACGAATTTGGCTATATCATTACTTAATTCGTATTTTCCCAGCGCTAAGCGCTACCAGCATCTTCTCTTTTCTGCAAACCATCTTTCCCAGTGGTGTGTCTAGAGAAAAACGCATGGTAGGGCTTAGAGTAGTAATGCCCTGACCCTGTATCAAATAAGTTCAAATCGACATCCTTAGCTCTGGTAAAAGGTCACTAGATCCATCTAGAAACCTTTTCTATTTTATGTATGTTAATATAAACGATTTGGATCACTAAGAGTTAACTGTGTTATCGGAAATTGTATGATCGGTTTGATCTGGATTCCCTGTTACTTTTGATTTTATCTTTCCACAACAAGATTTACACGAATCCACGAGATTGACCGAGGGTTTTAAAACCTCAAATGCATCTATAACACAACTCAAAGAGCATGCCACTAACGAGAGCAGAAACAGGGTAGGGAATAAAGCCACAGCCATGAGAATAGATGTTGTTATGGAGCCGTATTCACTGTATCGGGCTTCCATAGCCTTTCCCAATCTAAGACACGGAACGTAGTCGCCGAAACCAATGGTAGTTAAGGTCACCATCCATGCGTATACACTTTCAATTAAAGTCCACTCGTCGATATAAGATTGTACAATCGCCATGATGCCGATTGCGAAGGGTGATATTACCATCGAAAGGATGAGCGTTTTTAATTTGAGTTTTCTAGCGTTTATGTCGTTCTTTTTGAACACGTGCTTCTCGGTGAAGATGATAACATACTTTAGACCAGCTGCGATGATTTCTCCCGCGCTTTTCAGGGTCAGCATCATGATGGGAAGTCCGAGCATGCAGAACAGCAGAAAGACAAGCTGAGTTAATGCTCGTTTAGGAGTAGTATCCCCATAGCCTGGAGAAGCAATTTGAAAAGTCGTAAGAGAAGACTATGAGGTAAACCGACTGACTTTTGTTGACGGCCGGTCTAGAATTACCTATATTCAGTACTTTCCTTTAATGGTCGAAGGAGCAACAAAGGCAAAAAATATACAACAATAACAGTAAAGGCGTAAATGTTAAAGGTCTCCTTCTCACTCTTCTGCCTCAAGTCAATCTAATTAAAACGACCTTGTTTAGGCTTTATTTACAGTATTCCTTACCTATGGTCGAAAGTGAAACAAAGACGAAGAAAACCGAGCGTGCAAAAGTCCAGTCAGGTCTACTTCTTACTTTCTCTTCCTCGACCACACTTTCCACAAGTCTGTTGGTTGCGTTCTCACTCATGTTGTACTTTGTCTTGAGCTCAAGCTTAATGCTGTTGACCATATTGTCGGCTGTTTGAGCGTTTGAGACGGGTTGTTTTTCCAGCTCGTAAAAAAGCCATGCGCTCAGTGTGCTGTACACAAAAAGGACCGTGATTCGGATAAGAAAGGTTTTGGCCATGCTGATGCATCTGTTAAGTCTATGACAAAGGGGTCAAACAATAACAACTGAACAACTCTACATAGTAACAAAAGCAAGGGAAGAAACAGAAAACAGTTCCATCATTCCATTTCACCAATCATATTGATCTTTTTACTTACCAAAACAATGAAAAACCAAACTGGACTGCACTCTTTGTAAAATTGGGCATAAGCAGACCGTTAGTCTAGCTCAGATCATCTTTAACACTTTTGTGTAGCGCACCCAAGGAAACGGAGAAGTTATGAGCATAACATCATCGAAGCAGGTGAGGATATATTCAATTTAGATATTATATGTAGTCGCGGTTGGTAAAAATGCTAATGGGAGGGAACATTTAATCTTTTATTGCAGCAAGCATAATTAGCAATAGAATGAGAAGGTAGAATATTCTCCGGTTCGTGAGGGGAAATATGCTAATTTACGTCTGATAATAACATATTTCGCAATGGTTGTTTTTCATCAAATTTTTTTTTACCTGAGGTTACAGGAATAATGTTTTGGTAGTAATAAGTTCCCGCACGTCATTCATTATATTTTCTCTCATTATTCCGTTAAATGCACCTGTTCCCCTAGACCCAGTGCACCAAACTTTCTGACTTTCCTCCAAGGGCAGAGGACAGAGTTTGTCAGCAAAAACGTACCCATTAAAAGCTTAGTTGATTCCATGCAAAGCGTTTCTATTGCTCCGCACTCTGTAAAATTTGGCCAAGTGGTATTACGACCTCAGATACCGCACAAACATGACCAAAAATAGATCAATTATGCCTAGTGCACACTAGCAACACAACAACATAACGACATGAGCGCGCGCGCGCACTATGTTTAGCCCGACATAACGACATGGACATAATGACATAAAAGAAAAAAACATGTTTTTTCTCTTAGCTAAACGCATCCCCCTATAGATAGATTAGCTAAACGCATCCCCCTATAGAGATCTGTTCTAAAAGTAACTCCTGCAACCGAAATCATCCGTCGTGGAGTCGTCGTCTAACGTCAAATTATCTTATCAATTTCGCCATTCAGATTAATTACCCACCTCCTAGGTAGGTGAAGCAACTACTGCGTGGCTTAAGCGCTTTTTTTAAAATAATTTACAATTCCACGTGTCCTCAGTCCTTCCACCCATGTGATGATAACGTGCATGCAGCGCGAGCTAAAAACAAAACAGCCTACAAAATGTTTGCTGATTTTTTTTAGGAAGTTTTAAAACAAGTTGGCTATAAGGTCGAGATGTGAAGATAAAAAACTTAATCACATAACAATAAGCAACAACTAAGAAGACTCGGTCCGAATGTCAAGCAAAATACCTCAGTATTGCATTTTTTTCTTTGAAAGGCTGTACGGCGGACTATTTCTCGAAGGGCTTGGGTGGCACTTTTGTATGGAAACATCTCGGCTCTAGATCTGAAAGTCAGCCCTTGCCCTGGAGTACCTTTGCGCTGTTCCTCACTATCTATTGCAGTTGTACAAATTTAGGCGCTGGCCTACTTGAAATGCACCTATTTTAATTAGGGTTGTACCCTAAGAATCCATGTGTCGTAAACTCGAGTGTTATCTTGGAAAACATAAAAATATAAAAACTAGATCGCTCTTTGAAATCCATACAAGTGATTGAGAGGCATGTGTGAATCTACCGTTGTCAGACCTATAGATTATTTAATTCATTTATTAATAAATTCCCTTTTTTCTGATTTTTTTTAGTAGACCCTCAAGGTAATACGGTGTATGACATAAATATTCTTACATCACAACATTTCGCTTTTACAGGCGGCGGTTCTCATCTCAAGCAAGCAGAGATCCCTAGGTCGTTATTAAGGCCACAGAGCGATCGCTGTCATCTTGATTCCCTGTGTTTCTGTGTTCCGTGCTTCTTCTACTCCGCCATGTTGTAATACGTCTACAGGACTCTGTCAACCTTTCCTTAGGTTTTAAAACCTCGACCACTTCCAGTATAGAGGTCAACATACACGAAACAAGCGAAAGCAGAAACAGAGAAGGAAACAATGTTGCCGCTGTCAGAATGGTCGATGTTATTGGAGCGTATTTCCCATGATGCAATTCGATTGCGGCCTCCATTGATAAATATGGAATATAGTCACCGAAACCTATGGTTGTAAAAGTCACTCCCCATGCGTACAAGCTCTCGATTACAGTCCAGTCTTCTATATAAGACTGTACAACAGCAAATATCCCTATAGTTGTGAATGATGTTACCATAGAGAGTACAAGCGTTTTTATTTTAAGACTTTTGGCGGTGATATCATTGCTTTTAAAAACACGCTTTTCGGTGTAAGTGACGACTGATTGTAGCCCAATTGCGATGATTTCTCCCGCGGTTTTCAATGCCAGCATCATTATAGGAAGTCCAAGGGTGCAGAAGAATATGAAGATGACTTGAGTCGCTGCTCGTTTAGGTGTTATATTTCCGTACCCTGGAGAACAAGGAAATATCATAAGTATTATGACGTTTCTCACAAATAGATAAAAAAATTCAACATATTTTATATTCAATTAATCATTCACACTTACGCGCGCTAGCGTGACCACTTTGACCGTTTTGTTAGGTAAGCTATTTCTTGCCACGTATTCACCTATTTAGCATTAAGGCTGCACTGAGAATCTGTGTATTGTAACCCGCATGGCAAAAAAAGCGATTAAGCGTAAATCAAATACAAATTTAAGTTTCAAAAACTTTAGAATTCTTGTTTATGTTCTTATGAACATTCACATGGCTTCAGATACAAGGGTTCAGCCGCTTATACACTACCCATGAACCACCGCTGGTTAAGACACATGGATTCTCAAGTGCATCTTTATTTGAAATAGGTATATACGATTGGATGATTGATATAAAAGTACCATGGACTTTTCTATACACACTTAATCTTCTTACCAATTGTCGAGAGTGATACACAGACAAAAAAGAGTGAACGTGCAAAAGTCCAGTCGTGTCGCCTTCTTACTGATTCTGCTTGAACCACACTTTCCACAAATCTGTTGGTTGCGTTCTCACTCATGTTGTACTTTGTCTTGAGCTCAAGCTTAATGCTCTTGATCATGTTGTCCGCTGTTTGGGCATTTGAGATGGGTTGTTTTTCCAGCTCGTAAAAAAGCCATGCGCTCAGTATGCTGTACACAATAAGAACTGTGCTTCGAATAAGAAGTTTTTTCACCAGTTGATGCATCTTTTCAGGCCTACCATACAAAGCGAACGATTACGACCGAACAACTTTCCACCATCGAAATTGATATCTACATATGATAAAGAAGTGTAACTAAAGAAATTGTGTTTCGAAAACGTTATCATTTTACAGGAGATACTAAACGTGCACATTTATTGTCTATTTTGACTCATGTTTACCTTGCTAACACCTTGTGCTTTGCATGCGAAATGCTGTCCGTGAAGTCGCATTGGACACTAGCAAGTTATTTGTTTCACGCGTTTTGCATTCACCCATTCGCCAGTTCGCCCTTGTCTTTTGGTCCGTGTTTTATATAACTGATGCCAATAAACATGCCACTGGAAGGTGTATGAAGTTGTATTCCACTGTTGATATATCGATTCTTACAAACTCGTAATTATAGCTAGTGAATTTTTAATAGGAAGCATTTTAATTGTTCATGATATGCGGCGTTTCAGAGTTAAATAATGCAGTTGAGTTATCATAACAAGCAGACAATAAAAATATTATGGATAAATAGACAATGTTCAGAAAAACCGAGATCAGTAAATTGCTATTGAACAACTGGGTATTTATTCAAAATCGATGATTGATTGAACAGTTGGGTTTGGTAAACAATCGTCTTAGTTCTCCTATAATGGCTTGTGCGAAGTCCGATTTTATGTTATCATACCCCCTGTGGAGGAGGCTTTTTTCTGTTCTGAGTGGGCAGGTTGGGCTCCTTTAGTCCTAATGCGTCGGTGCAGAAACTGCTGGCGAGATTTTATCGATTTTTACCGAGGCTTTAACAGTAAAACTTTGAGTGGCTATCGGCGAAACAATGTGATAGAACAGTTTATTATTCGTTTCTATTAAAAGCTATTCTGGGTAAATTTGCATCAAATTATACAAATGCTTGAAAATACAGTCTAAAAGAAGAGGTACGAAAAATAACAGGAACAAGTTCTATAAACAGACTGAGGTAGTCTGGCGTTATTCATCCTTATTATTACCCTTAGAATTCCTTTAATTTTTGTTTGCTAGCGCTTTGCTCGCTTTATACAGTGAGTGCACATGTGTTATTCTTCCCATTGTGTTGGGTTACCTCTACCTCTGGTTACATCATCATGTCCGCGAGGCCCTAGGCCGAGTCAGTGCCAATATGGCGGCTCGGATGGCCAAGTTGTTGTTTTTATTGCTTTGTTGTTCGCCTATATCTTCCTCACAAGCTATCCATGTCTCAGATAGCAGACATTTCTGCGCAAAGGAACAACAAGTCTTACACATCAACCTGGGATCTGAGCTCCCGCATTCGACTGGAACCGTAGACAAGACCCCAGTTCACTGCCACATCGAGAGAGACGAAGAAAACCATTCATGCCAGCAGACTTTCGGTGAGTTGTTTATTGTATACCGAATCATCAAATAAGTAAAGTTCCTTTATTAAATTGAATAATGTGATGGGGCCATTAGTCGTGCAGATACAGTGCTCACAAATGTCAACTTGATACAGCCATCCTCAAACCAGGAAGTACTGTACTGTCGTTTTATAGTAGCATTATCGGTACTGTTTTTTAAAAGGTACTCGTCCCCTTTATCGCACACTTTAGATTAACGCTAAAATATCTCGCGAACAAAACACATTCAGTATTCATAACAATAAACATTTGACTGTTTGTCATAATTATTCAGCGTAGATTAAATTATCTTACACAAAAAGCTTTACACAAAACCAAAGCTAAAACAAAGGCCAGAAAGCACCCTGGTATTTCAATGACAGATACAGATTTGCCTGTCGATTTTCATCATGATCAGTAAATGTTGGAGATTTTACTGCATTTTTTCATCCTCCTGTATTCAACTCAAAGACAATTTTTTGTCTACTATATTTTATGGTGCATAGGAATAAATTCTACTAGCTAAGCAAAATAATGAGCAATCCTAAAAAAACGTTGTTTCCTTAACTAGAAGTGTCACATTTCTGGTTGTTTATTTAGTTTTTGTAATATTTTTGGGTAGCCGATAATGGAAGGGAAGAAAGGAAAGGGAGATGGACGGACATTATCCATAATTGCAGCCATAGGCTGAATTACTCTGGATTTACATTACACAGGGTCTTATTCGGACTGCTATATAAGGTGCACTGTGCTGCCACGAAGTTTACATGGATGAGAGAGTGTTAGTATGTTAATTAATACACAGTCCCCAATGTAGAGAGCCAGGTTTTTTCGTGTCCTGGTCCTCTTACTTGAGAATCGAAGCTCGTACCACTGAGCTATTGCACCACTCTCTCAAAAGGGATAAGTACCTTACTTAAGCTTCAACTCTGCTGTTTTGTGGTATTGTTTAATATTTTGATTTTATTCTATGTTGCGTTTTGTGTGCTGTCATTTTAAACAGGATTTCTTTACGGAAATGGGGGGAATGGGAGTTTATGTTAAGGGATGGTATCCATTTTATATTTTTATACAACTACACTCGAAAATCACCTGCTCTGATTGGTCAAGGTCCATGTGTTATTATTGGAAACTCGCATCTGCATCTTGTTGCATATTTCTTGGTTCATGACACACTGTGACGTAATCTGGGGACAGACCCACTAAAAATGAGATCCATTTGTATCTGTTGTGGTTGGAAATTCATTTTGGTTGGAATTTTTACCAACCAGTTGGAAATTTTTCAACTAGTTAGAAATTTTACAACCAGTTGGAAATTCTCCAACCAGTGCAAAATCTGGAAGACCTCAAATGTACCAGGCATTCTTTTTTGATAAGTACGTTGGGGTTAGGGTTAGGGAATGGTTGGGTAAGACTTTGTTAAAATAAACTTCAAGTATCTTTTGGTTAGGGTTAGGGTATGGTTGGGTAAGACTTTGTTAAAATAAACTTTACGTAACAAAACTGTGTAGAAGATATTTTTATTTAATTAATTGATTTGGGCGCATTTCAATGCGTCATAGATGTTGGCCATACCTTCCCGTTGGCATAGGACCATTTCTTCCGTTTTATAGTATTTTCGTCGGCAGACGACAGAACTATTGGATCATCACTAATGCGCTACTTTTTTTGCTTTAAAAATTGTTTTGCTTTTTCATACAAACCATCTTCAATGTAAAAATTGATTTCTGATTTTTTACTTTTGGTTTGGAGCTTCAATTCCGTAATCTTTTCTAGGAATAAAGCGCGGTCAACACACGGCACAACTTCCTCCGCCATGATGATGTTTCGTTCAATGACAAACTCACTGTTTTTATACCTTTTCTTTGTCGAAAATCCCATTATTTCTGAACATGAACATGAGAGTTGAATAGCATTCTTTATTCGTACAATACGCAATGGCTTTTAGTACAATGTAACTTTCCTCGTTCTAGTAATGACTTTTAGAACAATTGATATGGAGAACTAATTACTATCATATTTTCCGAGTAATGACCTTTAGCACAATCGAAATGTCTAATTAATTAAAAACATTTTCTATAGGTTCTTGTTCCAGCGGTACATTTCATAAACATCGGCTTCTTCAGAAGAGAGAATGTTACACAAAATCGAGTAATTACGATGCCACGAAGAGGACAAAAAATAATTATTCAAGAGAAATAAAAGAACACTATTATTGCTCTAATTATTGTGCAGTCTTACATGTCAGTCATTCAATACTCGCTTTCGCACCTATCTTGAGTTACGTTCGACAAAAGTGCGTAATTTTAGACTCCTCCGAAGCCGCCAGGTCCGAGTCACGCAGAGCTTTTACGTACGCAATTTTAGAATACGAAACATCTATTTAAGCCCTATACAGGTTCTGGCATGTTTTCAAACGTTGTAAATTCATTGTAATGGCAGCACAGTTAGTCTTTTGTGATATTTTTTGCTTTTTATCCACAAAAGTTTGCACTACGCTCGTGAAAAGATTTCATGTGAAAAGTCTCTGTTTCACGTTAATACGCATGCGTGCATTTATAACAAGCGTGACGTAAGGCGCGTCATGAATATTACAATAAAGCAAGATTTAATCGCTCATCTTTCGTCACAAGCCTTAGTGGTCAAGTGGTAAGGGCTACTGACTTCGGAGCGAAAGGTTGAGGGTTCGAATCACGGTAAGGTAAGAAAAAAAAATGTAAATTAGACACAGGTAACTCACTTAGTAGGGTAATGAATAAATAGATAAGTAAGAGTGTAGAAAGTAGAGTGGTGGGAGAGGAGAGAGATAGGGAGAGGAGAGAGAGAGGGAGAGGAGAGCAGGTGTAGGGGAGTGGTGTGTTTTGTTCTTTTAATACCCCCTAAAAATCCAAGCCCCTGTTTTATTAATGAGCCCCCCAAAATATAATCCCTTTTAGAATGACAGATAACCACAATTTGAAAAATTTCCACTGGTTTGAAAATTTTCAGCTGGTTGTAAAATTACCAACCAGTTGAAAAATTTTCAACTAGTTGAGAAAAATTTCCAACTAAGATAAATTTCCAACCACAACATATCCATTTATAGGCAAAACCTTAAAAAAATGTGAAAATTTGGGAAACCTATGCACCTTTGTATCTGATGTGGAACTTTTTTATGATATCTGCAGTTAAACTTTTATTGACCCTTCTACGTATACCTGTCACCTTATCAGGGCTTCTGGAATTACGCGCTTGTGCGGAAGCGCGTAATTTGGCTTTCTCCACGTAATCCGCAAATTTCCGCGTAATCCAGTGTAATTTGGCTAAATTTTGAAAGAAAAAACATTTAAGTGCACAGCTGATGTGTTCTTTTATAGTTTTTACCTCTATTTCTCTTAAAAAAAGACAGATATTCTTTGTAAGAGTGTGATATTTAGAACTTAATTTCAAAAAACAAATAAAATGACTAGGCGTTCTTTGCTAAATCGCGAAGACCTAGGACTAATAATAAAATACCTTTTTTAATTGGCTGGTGGCTAGGAGCCAATGAAAACTCGCCTAAGATATATTCGCGCAAAAAATAAACCTCGTGCTTTCCTTCGGTACAAAATGTAGTTTGGGCGTAACAGTTGATATTCCATATAATTTAGTGCGTAATTCAGTAAAGAATCCCGCAAAATTTTGATTTTTAAAGAAAATGTATTGCAAAATCCTACGTAATTTAGCGCGTAATGATTGATTTTCCGCGTAATTTAGCAAAGAATCCAGCGTAATTTTGAGTTTTTTTCCTCGTAAT
The DNA here is from genome assembly GCF_932526225.1 of Nematostella vectensis. Classification (NCBI taxonomy): domain Eukaryota; kingdom Metazoa; phylum Cnidaria; class Anthozoa; order Actiniaria; family Edwardsiidae; genus Nematostella; species Nematostella vectensis. The sequence goes on along the minus strand of NC_064035.1, from coordinate 5,425,856 downwards.
TCCAGAAGCCCTGCCTTATGGAGCTCTAGTACAGTAGGTTTTTTTACAACTAATTTTTGTTTATGATTGCAGAGTGTGAAAGCCTGAGGAATGCATGTGTTCCTGAAAACCAGAATCATTTTGTGATTCAAAGTTATAATGGGCAGGTGTGTATAATTTTAATAATTTCATACTATTTCTTCATTTTTAATTTTGGAAAAATGGATCCTTAATATGAACAGAACATTAATTCAACAAGTATTGTTGCACTTAAAATATTGATTTTCACTTTCAAGATAAAGGTTATGGTAAATACTAAATAAATACTACTACCAATCTCAAATTTTGCTTCTAATACCAATTATAAAGTAACGTAGATGGCAGCAGTCATTACTGTTATAAAAAATCACTCGATTCATCATTTTTGTGTGTGACTCGGTGAACAATCCCTATACTGCCTATTTAGTTTTAAGTTTTAGGTAAGTATTCTAAAATAAAGTCTTTAAAAAAGTTCTTGATGACTTGATGACTACATGGAAATACTTAACTATTTACTACAATATTTTGGACTTTTAACGTGGAGGCTTAAAATAGCCAACCTATACAGGCCTGATGATCTCTGTAATTGACTTATTAGAATTTGTCTCAAAGCACTGTTTTCTATCGTAATAGAGTTATAGCAATTCTCAATTCATTAGGCCCTTCGCCTTGACATTTTAACAGTGATTTTGGTTAGTTCGTGGACGTCAATTATCCGTGTTTCCATAACGATCAAGGCAGACTTCATTTGTTTTGTGTATCGAAAGTCAACTTTACTCAGGGCCCGAGAGCCACATTTGACAACACAGTAAAGAAACGCAAAAGTTCAGTTCTCATAAAAGAGTAAAAAAATATATTACAAAACATCCAAGGTTCAAGTTTTGCCTGTCATCTCACAAAGAAAGCCTCGAACATCTTCCTTCAAGATTCGATCACTGTCATGCAAGTCAACAAATGGCCACGGTTACTGGCAATAATTTCACCTTGTTCAGATAATACTTCTGATTAAAGAATGTCTATCAACCACTCCTCAACCACTACAACTGCAAATACATTGGTTAAATTGCAAGAAAACCAGCATAATGGTAGCATGTTTTGTCCTGTTTAACTTGAAGTGTTTTCCATTGTGTGATGCTCCTCCTTTAACTGGAAACAATTATCATTTTCTTTGAGGTTAGGATTGTTATTAGTGTGTAGTTTATTGAAGCTGGGGCATGGTTGTGCATAGGTGAATTTATGTTTTCATATTCTAAATGTACAGGGGCTACACCTAGTGATTACTCACACGTCTGGCAAGAAGCTCTTTACTACAGGCAATAACAGTGTGGATAAGGAAGTTGGTGAGCTGTCCAGATTTTCTATTACTGGTAAATAATAAGCCTTTACTTGCATAAATGGTAAAATTATTTGTTTCTTTTATTACAGCTCATGCTATTAGTCTTTTGGGATGTGGAGATATTGATGATGCTATCTCCTATTTTACCAAGATTATCAAGGTAATTTGTTACCTAATGTTATGTTAAATCTATGTAAATGTACTATATAGTGCAGACAAAGTAGTAGAATAGGCATTACTGCAGGCATTTTCCTGTTGCTTATATTTCGAGGCCAGCTACGGCACTGGGAGTAGAATAAAGCCGACTTTAATACTTGGTTTGGCACTGCTATAGTACTGGATGTATACCTTTGTAGTCCTGCACAATTTTTATATGTCTTGATAATCATCATTTCTCTCTTGATTTTAGGAGCATCCCAAGGTGACGAGCGCTTTCCTCGGTCGAGGGACAGCATATGTAAAGAAGGGTATTCAGGTTAGTAGAATTACTAAGTAAGTATTGACATGTCATGGAGTCCAAGTAATAGTTCTACTATAAAAGTCTTATTTCTTTTCTTAGATCAAAGAGAACTCAGATGCTGCCATCAGTGACTTCTCCACCGTGATCAGCCATAGCCCTAAGAATCCAGAGGGATGGATAAGGAGAGCAGAGGTGATGAATCTGTCTGCCTGTTGGTTAGGAAATTTAGCCAGCTAGTAGATATTAAGTATGATTTTAAAATGAAATATGGAATGAGTTACCAAGTAATCATCAACTGTGAATGAGCATTACCCCATTCACTGCCAGACAGTAGCGATCCTAGGGGGAGCGTTTAGGGAGCTTACCCCCCCCCCCCCCCCCCCACCTTGGGCTACCAAAAAAATTGTTATGTGAAAAGGATGCATTAAAGAGCATTCTGCTAAGGTGCACACCCATCTCTTTGTTTTTAAGAAAATGCTTAGTTTAAGGCAGAGAAGAGTACCAGTATATACATATTCTACTGAATTTCCATACATGCATTCCCTGCATACATTCACGCTTTTCGTGAACTTAAAGACTTGCAAAAAATATAGGCTGTAAACTTTTATCTCACGAAATTTAATGGGTACAGAAAAATCATTGAAGATTTTATTGAGATCTCTTCATGAGGACATGGAATGATACTCGGAAATGGCTTGAGAGAACAGGAACACTGTCCACATTACTCTAAAACTAATTCTTACAGCGTTTTGGTTTTGTTTTAATATATTGGCCTTGTTTCAGTTGTCTGTCAACATCATTTTTTTTTGTAAAAATGGAAAAAGTCACATGAACTTTGCGAAATTAAATCCCCTGCTAACACCATTTTTCTCTTTAATAGTGAAATTTAGGACTTGTAAATTGTGCCAAGAAAATGTTTGCACAATCTTAGACATGCAAAAATAAAGATGAATGTAGTGAAAAAGTATTTCCACTCTGCCTTGGCATTGGACTTAAGCTAGAGCTGCCCCTTTCATTTATTAGGGACAAGCTAGATCTGCCCCTTCCATTTATTAGGGACAAGCCCTTTGATGACAATGCCTCTGCCTGTTTAATGCCTTTTTTCAACAGGATACTGCTACCATCTCTTTATCTCTACCTTAGCACAATGTTTTTAACATACATATACTATTTAATTTCCACTTGTGCACATGGTTAGATTGTGTATTGTTACCCTGTTAAGCTATTCAAAACACTTGTACAATGTATACTGTAGGTGCTATCACCCATTGGCCGCATCCCTGAAGCTATCAAAGACATTAGTGTTGCCCTTAGCTTACAGCCTTCAGCAGAGTTGTACTTGATCAGTGGTACTTTACACTTTATGTCTGAGGTAAGGAATGTACTGAGCGCCCTTTCTTCTATTTTCCTCTCCTTGTTGCTCCACCTCTGGAAAGTGTTTTGACTTGCTCAGAAGTTAATGAACCCTGCAATGATTTATTTCTATTTTCTAGCTGTTAACATCACTCCTCTGCCCTTAGGTAGTTATGAGGTTGTATGATTGTTTTATTTTTCAATTATTTTACAGGATTATGTTACAGCAACGAAAAACTTGGAAAAATCACTTGAGTACAACCCAAGTCAGGCAACTGCTACTCTGTACCTAGGGCTGTCACTATACCACAGAGGGCTTATACAGGTACAGTAAGTGCAGATTTTTGAAAGAGAATAGGCCACATCATGCAAATCATCATCAGATCACATCATGGAAATATTTAAATGCTCTGTCAGGAGGAGTCAGGGGTGGTAGGGCTAATTAGTTTTGAGACATTGCATCACAGTACTATATTTAAAGCTAACAAATCACAAACTAAAGTTCTAAAGACATGATAGATAGGTACATTTTTATTTTATTTTTCAAACAAGGAAAAGTGTGACCTAATATATTTGAAATATTTGTCTTTAGCAAGCCATTCCATTGTACAAGAAGGCACTCCAGGCGAACACTAATACTGCAGAGGTGCATAGGAGTCTTGGTCATGCATACAGGTACTATAGATCACATTACATTGCTGTAATTCTTGCATGCAATAGTTACTCACATACTCTATTAACTTTCTCTATTGATAATCCCATGCCATTTTAGATGCCATAAGCATTTTCTTTAACGAATGTGGAATTTGACAAGCTTTTAAAGAGTTCAAATTCAGACTATTTCCTTCACTATCTCATTACTTTGTTGTGTACAGGGAACTGGGAGATGCTTCAGCTGCTTATGAGCATTTCACTGCAGCATTGCTACTAGAACCAAGAAGTGCAGAAGTGAGTTGTGGAAGTGCAACTGCTAATGCTGATTCATATTATCTTTGAAGCATTGTGTGCAGTTATTAATTGTTTAATATGCATTAAAATGCTTTTTCACATCCAGTATTTTATTTTTCTGCGTTCAGACGTTCCACCTTCGTGGGATGCTGCAATACATGAATGGAAAACCAGCTCTGGCTCTTAATGACTTTAAGGTTGGCACCCTTTACATTGAATATTTTTTTAGTGATCTTTATTTAGTTTGATACCCTGGTATCTCAAATGAAGTTACACATCATTGGTAACACATAAACAAGACAAGGATGAAGATAATTTCTTAGATGAAATCTGTGTTTGAAAAACTGTAATAGCTTTGTTTGTGTGCCTCTAAATGGTAATTATGCTGATCTCAGGGACTGTTTTTGTGCAATTTTTTAATTACAACACAGAGCAAGAGACCAGTATTCGGTATGCTGTGATCTGTGATTCATTGCATTTTCAGGCTTGTCAGAGTTTCGACCCTCAAAATACAGCCTGTTTGTACATGAAAGCTGTCTGTTATGCAACATTAGGAAATTTCTATGAAACTGTAAAAATGTCAACTAAGGTGAGACTGCATTTATTGTGTTACGATTACTGTATAATGTGCTACTAAACCTGAACACAATGACATACTGTTCCTAGAGGGAGGAAACCCTATCCTCCTGTCTACTGTTTCTATATTATTACCAATTATTGTGGATCTTTATCATCGTCATAGTAATCTTCATCATAATTGTAAAAATAATCATTGTTTTCACAACTTGTTTCACCACTTTAAAAGATTCTTATAGCACATTGCACTGTCGTCCTGTGGTTAAGCTTGAAATTGTTAAACATGGTTATTGTTTTTGTGGCAATGATATGAAGGTATTTTGCATATGTTTTTCTTGTTTAGTGGAAGCCTTGCTTTTTCAACAGATACTTTATGGAGATCATGGAGGAATCATGAATCCTATTGCTGTGAAAGCCCAATTTTTAAAAGGTAGCTTATGTGGCACAATTACAATATATGCCCTCTCGCATAAACCATTGATTGATTTGATGAAATGAGTGAGTGATGGTCATCTTTCAGAGTAATAATATGGTACTAGTACCTCCACTTTCATTTAGACAAGCCACCTAAGTATTAAGAATTTATTTATTGATATCTCTAAAGTATTCATGCTCAACTCTCATCTGGACTTTAAAAGCACACCAGCATACACACATTGGCATCAGTCGGGCCAAGATGGGACGCTAGCACAGTCTTTTACCCATGCAGTTTGGCAACCATGGACAGCTGTTTCGTCCTTATTAGGACTCGTCAGCATGGCATAACCGGTTTGCCTCAGTTAAACTTCATCAGCAAAAAAACTGCAGGGGGACTTCGACTCGTACAAAGTGCTTTAAACCACAGCTTAGATCCATGTGTCTTGGCCCGACTGATGCCAATGTGTGTATGCTAGTGTGCTTTTAAAGTTCTCATCTGGACACACCCCTGACTATTGATTAATTGATTGAAATCTCTAGAATATTCACCAACTCTCAAACCTCATCTGCTCCCCTGACGATTGATTGATTGATTGATTGATTGATTGATTGATTGACATCTCTAGAATATTCACGGTATCTTCACTCTCATCTCGACACCCCCCTAACTAGCTTCACCCCAGATGAAGGGTTGGATGGGAACTTGAGGGACCACTGGGTCAAGAGTCTTCCCTTCAGCATCCTTGTAGGTATACACAAGATGGCATGATAAATCAGTACATACAGCCTTTGTTTATCAAACCAGAGGTGCCGGGATCAAATCCAGGTCAAGATTATTCTATTTCTTTAGAAGGTTGAATTCATATATATATAACTTTATACCTATAGAATCTGTATTTACATTTCACATTTCTTTCAAGTTTTGTACAAATAAGTGTATGGCATTTAGTAGCGTTTCATTGACCATCACAGCTGGGAAGACCGATCAGTGCGGAAACATCTACAGTGGCAATACTCACTCACTGAGCATGTGGTACCGAAGATGATACCACGGGGGCCAGTGTTTTCCCCAGGTTTTTTTTGGGGGAAATGCAATAAGAAAGGGGATGTCCTGCTTCATGTCCTGATCAAAGAAGACGATGGATTTGCAGTCTCTAATGTACTTATTTTATAATATTTACATTATTTAGAACTACACTGAGCAGCCAGGTATCCAACCCAGTATCCGGGAAGTGGAGTCGTTACCGTTCGAGGAATATTCAACAGACGCAAAGGTAGGGGCAAAAGTGTTTAATAGACTATGTATAATGCCTGATGCACACTAGTAATATCACGACATAAATACAGGCAGGGACAGTGCTAAGTAGATGCTTAATAGGGGGGAAAACATATTGTTTGAACGGCCAATATTTAATAAAGGCTTGCCTCTGAGGCTCTGTTGCACGAGGGTTTACCCAGACTTAACAAAACGTTTGTTTTTTATAGACGATCCTTTGCAAATCTCAGTTGCTGGGTCCGCTAGTGCAGTACCACACAGATGGCTTTCTCCCAAGCACTCGGCACCACAGGGCCATGGGTCTGGCTATCTTAGATGTGGCACAGGCGGCTCAGAGGCACTGGAAGTCCGTACGCTCATCCAAGGCGTCTGATAAGTCTGCGAGGTTGTCTTGGAGGGCCATGTTTGATGTGGCAGTCAAGTGGAGAAGGTATACATATGATAGAGTCATTCTTTTTTTCAAGAGCTAAGACCCGAGCCCTATCATTTTCTTTTGAATTTCATTTTGTTAAAGTACGTGTTGTACGCTTCATTTTACTCAAGTTTTATTGAATGATCAAAATGCATTCATTCATACCAGTCATTGGTTATTGGATTTAAGGATGACTTTGCTGTAATTGTAATTTGAATCCACACAGATGCTTAAACATTAGTGTTGGTTTTACTTGGCTACTGTTTTCTTGTAGGCTTGGTTTATACATTGTACACTGTTACACGTTATACACGTTTACACGTTATACACTGTTTTCTTGTAAGCTTGGTTCATAAGTGCGCAGCATGTTTTTACTTGGCGACTGTTTTGTTGTAGACGCAGTTCATTAGTGCTCACCATGTTTTTACTTGGCAACTGATTTCTTGTAGATTTGGTTCCTAAGTGCACAACATGTTTTTACATGGCGAATGTTTTCTTGTAGGCTAGTTGACCCTGATCAAGCAGTCATGTGGCTGGATAAAATGCCTCAGAAGAGTGTCCGTGCCGGGTTCAATGTTCACATGACCTTGGTCAGGTAAGTTACCCCCAAACATACACATGGGTTCTGAGTGCTCTAACGTAACTCTGGGTCTTCCCGATGAGTTCTGAGTGCTCTGAAGGACTCTGGGTCTTTCCAATGGGTTCTGAGTGCTCTAACGTGACTTTGGGTCTTACCGATGGGTTCTGGGTGCTCTAAAGGACTGTGGGTCTTACCGATGGGTTCTGAGTGCTATGAAGTGACTGTGGGTCTTCCCGATTGGTTCTGAGTGCTCTAACGTGACTCTGAGTGCTATGAAGTGACTGTGGGTCTTTCCGATGGGTTCTGAAGGCGATGAAGTGACTCTGGGTCTTTATGATGGGTTCGGAGTTCTCTAACGTGACTCTGGGTCTTACCGATGGGCTCTGAGTGCTCTGAAGGACTGTGGGTCTTACCGATGGGTTCTGAGTGCTCTAACGTGACTGTGGTTCTTCCCGATGGGTTCTGAGAGCTATGAAGTGACTGTGGTTCTTCCCGATGGGTTCTGAGTGCTCTGAAGGACTGTGTGTCTTACCGATGGGTTCTGAGTGCTCTAACGTGACTCTGGGTCTTACCGATGGGCTCTGAGTGCTCTGAAGGACTGTGGGTCTTACCGATGGGTTCTGAGTGCTCTAACGTGACTGTGGGTCTTCCCGATGGAATCTGAGTGCTCTAACGTGCTTTTGGGTCTTACCGATGGGTTCTGAGTGCTCTAACATGACTGTGGGTCTTGCCGATGGGTTCTGAGTGCTCTAACGTGACTGTGGGTCTTACCGATGGGTTCTGAGTGCTCTGAAGGACTGTGGGTCTTACCGATGGGTTCTGAGTGCTCTAACGTGACTGTGGGTCTTACCGATGGATTCTTAGTTCTTTAACGTGACTTTGGGTCTTACCGATGGGTTCTGAGTGCTCTAACGTGACTGTGGGTCTTACCGATGGGTTCTGAGTGCTCTAACGTGACTGTGGTTCTTCCCGATGGGTTCTGAGTGCTATGAAGTGACTGTGGGTCTTTCCGATGGGTTCTGAAGGCCATGAAGTGACTCTGGGTCTTTATGATGGGTTCGGAGTTCTCTAAAAGGACTGTGGGTCTTCCCGATGGGTTCTGAGTGCTCTGAAGTGTGTTTTACCGATGGGTTCTGAGTGCCCGACGAATTAGCTGAGCTTTTTGGGCCTGGCCATGCTCATTTCGAGTTACAACTCAAGCTTTGTTCTGTGTTGAGACATGAGTTGCATGGCTGCTGCCCGAGGCATCTTCTAGAGAGACATCACAACAACCCGACAACTGGATTTCTTATGGGGCAGATGCAATTCCCTTTGTCTGTCACTAAAGATAGTAATTTATGTAATGAAAAGGCATGAAAAATGGTGTGTGATGTAACAACTTGTGTTTGCAGGGGTCAAATGAGAAACGTCAGATACTCAGACTACTTTGAGAAGATATTTCAGTTTACAAAGAAGATGCTGTTACATTTTTATAAGTAAGCACCCAGCCCACTGTCCCACTTGCTCCATCGCACCATAAGGAATGGACCATTTTGAAAATGCAAGCAATATGACAGTCATGTGTAAGCCATATCCTGCACATTTTTGATGCCTAGATGATATGCAAGGCTAAGAAAAAAAAATTGGTTTCTTAAAAGTTGAAATATCCTCCAGCTTCCAGCAGTCGATCCCTTTTTTGTATTCTGTCAGGGTCGTACCCTAAAAGTCAAACTTTTTTTTGTAGCCAAATCAGATGATAAACGTCACGTGGCGTAAATAAAATCCCTTTTTGTTTTTTCGGGGGTGGTCGGATTTTTTATCAGAAAACTATCCCCCTCCCTCCCCCCCCGGAAAAATTAGGTACACTTCTTCGGATTTTGCCAACAAAATTTCGATTTTGTTAACGTTGATTACTTGTTATCTACTCTGCACAGGACCGAGGAGTTTAGTACTAAAGACTTTAAACGAAGGATAGAAAAATCAAGAACATGCGAAGACTTGATCAGCGCTCTAAAGGTAAAGTACTAAGGCAAGAACATGCGAAGACTTGATTTGAGCTTGAAAAGTAAAGAACAAAGTCAAGAACGTGCGAAGACTTGATCAGCGCTTGAAAGGTAAAGTACAAAGTCAAGAACGTGCGAAGACTTGATCAGCGCTTGAAAGGTAAAGTACAAAGTCAAGGACGTGCGAAGACTTGATCAGCGCTTGAAAGGTAAAGTACAAAGTCAAGAACGTGCGAAGACTTGATCAGCGCTTCAAAGGTAAAGTGCAAAGTCAAGGACGTGCGAAGACTTTATTAGCGCTTCAAAGGTTAATAGTCAGGTGCGATGCCTTAGCTATCATTGCGGGCATATGTTTGTACAATGTGTTATTCAAGAGGTTGATTATGACATGATGATGGCAACGACCACAACAACGAGGATAATGATGACAATGACGAAATAATGAGTAAGAGTTAGAGAATGAAAATATCCAGATTAACGAACGGCGATCGATATTTTTACTACTATAAAGGTTGAACAGGATGTTGAGATACTTCCAATAAGCTTTGGTATTCACAGCGGTTGCCCAGTATGTTAGCGCGCCGGTCTTTGGGGCCTATCCGCGAGTTTCTGTTTGAGTCGCGATCCAGAATTCGAGTTGTTGAACTAGTAGCTGTGTTCCTCATTTCAAAGATGGGTTCTAAATAAACACGTATTAGGATTTAAATTAACTATGACGTAGAGCGCGGATGATGTAAGCATACTATTTTTGTTGTTTGTTTATTTGTTCAGCTTAATTATTGTTTTGATTCTGAGGTAAACAAGGAGAGTCAAGTTGTGCATTCTTCCAAGTAACACCAGATGTCAAAAGTAGTGAAATTGACATGTGTAACTTCTGTTTATAAATAGGTTCAGAATCCAACTAATCCTCAGCCAGGGTTGATGCTTTCCACGCATGTCACCAGCCTTTTAACCGCTGGAAAGAGTAACTTGGATGGGGTCATCCTAATGCTGTCGGAGGGAAGGTCAGTGGAGTAAGGCTCATATTCCGTCTGCCTTTTTTTCATAAAGGACAATCAGTACTTTATAAAATAGTTATCGATATCGCTTTAGTTTTTTTAACACATAGCAAAGAGGGCTAGACATATCTGCCTCTTTTAGTGGATTAATCTTTCATCTGCTTTTTTCCTAAAGGGACAATATTCGATTTGCCACAGCATATTTATTTGCCTTTCTAAAAAGGATCAAAATAAAACTGCAGTTATTGTGGTCGAACACATGGCAAAGATGCTAGCTTCTATATTTTAGCTCCTATAATAATCTTGTACTTACAGTGGTAAAAACCTGGTGTTTTCCATGGATACGCCGACGACTCCCACACGAACCGCTAACTACCACTCGGAGCTAGAATTCCTGTGGAACCAGATCAGAGATGAAGTCCGCAAGCCTTCGAACAAGGTAAGATATGTAAAGTAGGGTTAGAGTTAGACATGTAAGGTCTAGTTTGGCATGTAGTGTCAAGATTAGTATTACCACAGGAAAGGCTCATTCATTCATTCATTCATTTAATCATTCATTCATTCATTTATTTATTTATTCTTTCAGGACTCGGACCCTTTAGGCGTATACATACTCTCCTTTGCGTATTACTTCCTGAACCTCATGCCGCTGTCTAGAGGCACCAGGTGAGAGAATCGTGCATTCATATCGATCTGAACAGCCAAATCAACAATCTTTAACTTTTATTAAGTAGGTTGTAAAAATCACAACATTCGTGGCGATGGAAGTCATATTCAGGCCAGAATCCGGGTCGCCAGACTATTGGTTTTGCCTATTGATCAGATAGATTTGTCATGATGGCATTGCCATTGGAACATGGGTTGTGCCATGTGATAAATTTGCCATGGCGGCATTGCCATGGGAACATGGGTTGGGCCGTTTGATAAATTTGGCTATGACCGCATTGCCATGGTTTTACCTTCTGTAATAGATTTGTCATGTAAGCTTTGCCATGGTAACATAGGTTGTACCGTGCTTTGGTTAGGTACCGTACCGTGCCCTACTGCTGAACTTTGTTTTACAAAAATGCAACTGCGCCATACTTTTGTGGTGAATTGGTATATTTTAGTCCTAATATCATTTTTGTGATTTCAGTGCGGTTGCGTACACTGTGGCGTTGGGGCTGTTTCTCGCGGCGGGCAAAGAGGCGACGGGGAATATCCCCAAAGGGAAGGTTAGTCTTTAGTTAGCGCTATTTTCTGTTGTATGACCTTCCGATCGTCCTTCCGTCTCTCCGTTTGCCGGGCTATCTGCCTTTCAATCAAATGTTTGCTGACTGTTTCCGTATGCCGCATGTGTACAGGAAGTAGACCTTGAGGCCATGATAGGTGGTACCGCTGACAAGTTTGCTAAGGAAGTGCAGGCATGGCTCGCTCTGAAGAAGTAAGTACATCTAGAACGTTTTGAAATGAGACAGTAGGTAGGTGACTCGAAGAACTGCATCTGTAATCTGTGAAAGCAGCCACGTCAGAAATCCCATCACACACCTCGTTATTAAGAACAAATATATTTAAACATTTTCTGTTAACTTTAACCCACCAATCAAGGACCCAGTCAAGGAGGACCGTATGGATCACAACATTGTTGTAATTAACAGGGTCCCAATGTATGAGTACCGTTTTATTGGCCCCAACGTTGTCCTTATTAACAGGGTCCCAATGTATGAGTACCGTTTTATTGGCCCCAACTTTGTCCTTATTAACAAGGGTCCCAATGTATATGTTTCATTGCCCCAGTCCTCCTCCAAAGAATCACTTTTGCGATTTCGTACAGGGCTTCTCCATCACTGACGTCATTTCCGTCCGTAAGAGACACCTTCCCAACTCTCCGCCATGCGCTTGAAGCACTAAACGTTGACGTCGAAGCCGAGCACTGCAAGCGTCACAGACCAAGAAAGAGCCAGTGATTCCAACCGCTGACCAGCAATTCGAATATAGCTGTTGGTCATCGCTGATCAACGCAGCATGTTTCGCTTGTACGGCAAATGATACTTAAAGATAGATCTTAGGCAATAAATATCTGAATTAAGCGATTTTTTGTATTCTGGGAGTATATGAGTATGAACACCCACTATGCACAAAACGGATCTGTTCCGCAGCCCATTTTTTGCTGGCTGGAAAGATGTTAGGCCCCTCGGTTGCTGGGGAAAAAATCGTCCCGAAAGGTTCTGCTGGCAAATTTTTGAATCCGACCTAGTTGTGCTGGGAATATTTTTGGGGCGCTGGAGCGGTTGCTTAAAAAAAAAATCGTTCCGACCGGTTATACGGGCAATTATTCATGTGCTAAATTGCTTGACGACTGCTGGCTGGGGAAAAATGCCTAACCACTGCTGGCTGGAAAAAAAAAGGAATGGTAATTTTTCCAAGCAGTTTATAAAATTGGCATTTTCGGCATCAGAACATATTCAAACGAATAAATATGCCATTTTAAAGTGTTTCGGGAAGGGGGACTCGTTGTATGCCCTTGAACACCCATGTGGTTTCACCTCATGGTACGTTTTCACCACATGGTACGTTTTCACCTCATGGTACGTTTTCACCACATGATACGTTTTCACCTCATGGTACGTTTTCACCACATGATACGTTTTCACCACATGGTACGTTTTCACCACATGGTACGTTTTCACCACATGGTACGTTTTCACCACTTAGTGTTCTCGGGGTGTTCGAGGGTGCGAGAAAACCTGGCGCTGGTTCCTGAAACACAGGCTCCCCAACTCGTAATTTGCAATCAATATATCCAAATTAGGCCTTTTTTAAACGATTAGATTTGTTGGGGAGTCTGACGTATACTGGTATATTTTAATCCAATGCTTCAATTGTACAAATGTTAATTTGTAACAGCTTTCAAATGCAAATACAAGCATAGCAAATTAACGAAGTCCATTTTTTCATCTTCCTTTGCATTTGGAACGGTTCTTGAAAAGTACAAAAATAATTCATTTTTAGCTTCAAAAAACCAAGGACGGATGGGAACTTTTATGGCTCCACAATAAGTAATAAAAGAACTTGAGGATATTAATAGTGATCCAGATTAGGGTTTCAGAAAACATTTTACCGTTAGACCGACACTGCAGTCCTGGAGGTCTCTCAAGATCTGTTAAGGGTTCACCCTGTCGTTGACCAACATCTAGGCTCAGACTTCAGACCGCCTTTCTATCGCCTTTCCATTGGTTGACTTGATAGAATACTGGAACTTTGAACTGTGGAACATGGCTGCTATTGGAGTTGAGGATTTTGTGGTTCTCTTAACTATGTCCTGTTAACAGCTGCTTGTGCGCGGATGACCCGTATTCATGGAAGGTGTAATCACAACCAAGAAGCGCATGGATAAAAATAAAATGAGAAATATGAATAACATTAAAACTTTTTCCCTGCAGCTCATTCATGGCCGTCATTCCCACACTTTCATTGTACATTTGGATTTCGGCTCAGGTAGATGCCATGGGCTTCCATATGGAATTATCGTCACCAACAGGAACGGTGATGATAATCGTGTGGGCAATTTCACCTCAGCTTTGCACATAAGCAATCGTATCTTTGATTCGTCATAAGATTCCGTGTCCATTGTGCCACAACCGCTTACCATTGGGTACTTGCTCAACATTTAAATAAAATTCTGCTTTTTTTGGCCAATAAAACCCTCTTTCTTCATAGGGACCGCCATGTTTTAAAAAAAGAACGTAACGGAGGCTTCGATTTTACCTGACCTTTATTTCCTGTTATGACTTCTGTCGAGAAGCCATCGGCGTTACCGATCAAAACACCACGATACAGTTACAGCAGAAGTTTAACCTTCGTAAAATAATGCAGGGGGGGGGGGGGTGGATTGTGTGGATATCCACCCCCTTTTTGAATAAGAAATTTGAAAAGTCGCTTTGTTTGAAGAGAATAAATGTCTGAGGGACGGGAGGTACTCTCCAATTTCCTTCGCCTTCTTGACGTTGCTGACACGACAAATCCAATTCAGTGTGAAGTATTGTAAGATCTATGTAGTGACCTACCAAAAACCTCTTGATCAGTTATATGCCATCTATCCGGCCATTATCCACCCCCCATTTTGAAATCCTGGATCTGCCCCTGTAATGGGCCGACTTCCTTGGGCCAGGGTATTCAGTGTAGAAGAGAACCTCCATCCAATACATACTGTAGCAAGGTAGATGGTGTTTTGGTATCCATCCAATGTGGACCCCGGCCAAAACAGGCTTCTGCACCACTCTCATCATAGAGTCTTACAATGCTGGAGGAAAACTCCAGAGCTCAAAGGAGAAATGTTGTTCATGGCCTTCTGGAGATGAGCTAGAATTGAGCGCTGAAACGACAGCTGTAACATGTACGACGTCATTGTCATTGGGAACTGCCGATTGCAAGGTTGTGCTATCTGGTTATTACAAGATCTCTTCTCGGTCACTTTAGCGCTATCAACATTAAATGCGCTGTCGGCTTAGGCACCCATGTACGGTGGCCCACAGGGGTCAAACATAAATCAAATAGCAAAACACATTTACAAATTGAAAACACATTCGCAAAAGATAAAAACACATTCGCAAATCCAAAAACACATTCGCAAATCCAAAACCCATTCGCAAATTCAAAAACACATTCGCGAGCTCAAACCTACAAGAGGCTGTGGAAAGGAGGAACTTCTTCAATGTGCTGTGATGAAGCATAAGGCACATTCGCAGAATGTTTAGAATTCCGAGCTACGACAAGCAACCATTGCCTGGGCTACCTGTGTCTCCAACAGACAAAGACGTCATTGATTACCACAGGAAGCCCAACCCTGGAGTTTTTACCTAAACAACATCCTCAAATGAACAGCCATGTCGAAGGCTTTGAAGAAACTCGTCGATGAAACGAAAGAACAAGGCTACACGGAGCTGGATCTGTGTGATAAAGGCATATCAAGTCTGAATGATATATCGAATCTAAGTAAGTCCCTCTACACTAACATGATACTGGAGGCAAGGTCCTGTTCGAACACTCCAAAACAATCACGTCGCCATCTTGTTTTATTTTGCTATGTCGTTTTTTCTGTCTCAATTCCAGCGACAGCACGACATCTTGTCCGGCTCACCCTCAGTCATAACAAGATTACGAGTAAGTAAAGTAACCCAACATTCTTTTCCATGTCAGAAAAAACCTTATTCACGTCTTATGAGTCGAGAAGCGCTCTTTGAAAACATTAACATTCCTCTAGAGGGTGGGTTCGTGTGAAAGAACGCTTTGTAAAAGAATTAAATTCCGAATTTAGGTCTATTCGATTACGTTTTTACTGAATTTGTGGTTGTTTCAACTTTACAATATTAATTATCCTGTGTCTTTTTCGATAGCGATTTATATAGAGTTAAATAGGTAAATGACTTCTATTTTCATTTCTCTTTCTTTTCAGGTCTTCCTCAAGCGATTGTAGAGCTTCAAAATTTGGAGACATTAATTCTATTTAATAATCATATTGAGGTAATTTAATCCTGAAAGGATGAGCAAACTGGTAGAGATGGGGGAGGGCTATCTCTAAAACGGGGAATTTGGGAACGATAAAATGGGGAATACTAAAACGGGGAATAATAAAATGGGGAATACTAAAACGGGGGATACTAAAATGGGGAATCTCTAAAACAGGGAATACCAAAAGGAGGATCTCTAAAACGGGGAACGACCATACGGGGAATCTCTAAAACGGGGAATACCAAAACGGGGAATCTCTAAAACAGGGAATACCAAAAGGAGGGATCTCTAAAATGGGGAATACTAAAACGAGAGACAAACTAAAGGCCGAGTCAGGAACCGAGTTAGGAACAAAGTCAGGAACCTTAAAAGTTGATAATTGGCAACGAGCACTTTGAGTCTGAGTTTCATTATCCTGACAAGACTGTGTAAAAGAAAATTTTGACGAAAAAGAAAAACAATGTGACAAGACGGCGAGCACCACTGATAGCCAAGAAATACATAGCTTATTTATATCGGACAAACAAAAAAAAAGAATAAATAAAAGGGATGCAAATACCAAAAAAATTATCTCTAAGATACTGCAGCTTCTTTGTAAATGCAGGCCCATAGCCAGGGGGGGGTTCGGAAGAACCCCCCACTCGGCTTGAAGGTCCGCTCAGAGCAAACAAAAAATATATAATGTTTGGCTGGATTACCGTGCACATCCATGCCTTTAAAATGACTATAAAAATCTTTTTTTTAAATAACCATCTTGATTATATGTTAAAAAGCACCCTATTAATAGGGTGTTTTAAAATACATTTTAAATACAAGATTGAATTTATTTGAAGTATTGATTGAGGGGAGGGGTATACCGGAAATTTGGACTGCTGAAATGGAAAAATGAAACAACCCTCTCAAAATCCTGGCTATGGGCCTGAAATGCAATATTCTATCAAATCACCATAAAGCAGCACAGTGTTTGGGGTTTTATTTTACATCAAAAGTTTGTTCTCTACATACCGTGGAGCTTTCACACCAAACAGTCCATTTATGCAGAGAAGACTGACATCTGAGCTTTCTTTCTCATTGTTTAGATCTATTGCACCTTTGGGATGAAGCCTGTAGCTTCCAAAAGGTGAAAATAGAAATAAATAGCCTGAAAAGTCGTTGAATTAAGTATATTACAGTGTTTGTCACAACGATGAAAACAAAGCTGAACGGTAAATAAACCAAGTAAACTGTTTTCCATTTATTTGGGCCCACGGATCATTCTTCATTTGGTATCTTGTCTTCATCTTAGTTGATTGTGTGTGAGTGTTTATTGTTTTCCCGCCTTTTTGAAATCTATCAATAAACTAATCGATATACATTGATTTGTTTTCTCCTCATTTTAAATTTTAAAAGCCATATAGTAAAACTTTTATTGATTTATTATTGTCAGCGAATGCATACCTGTTTAAGTATTCCCTGTTTTTGAGATTCCCCGTTTTAGAGATTCCCCGTTTTAGTATTCCCCGCTTTAGAGATTCCCCGTTTCAGTATTCCCCATTTTAGAGATTCCCTGTTTTAATATTCCCCGTTTTAGAGATAGCCGATTGGGGAGGGTGGCATATTGAAAGTGTGAACCACAAGGTCACCCATTTTTTCTGTACCACCATTCATTAATCTTTGAAACCATATGATTTCCCAGTGACAAACTACATTACACCTTCCACTGAACAAAAGCCTTGATGTTTATGTGATCTCATCACAACATCGTACACCCATATCATTTCCAATCATGTTTTTGTAGAAATTAGGTAGAAATTCTAAATGGGATGATAGTGATGACAAGGTTCAATATGCCATATGTATCTTTGAACTAAAGCTATGCAAGAGAAATTAACCTGTGTCTTTGGCTTTATGCTGATTGAAACCTCTTATGCAATGCTTACACACTAGACCATCTTGTCCATCAAGTGAGATGGAATGATGTTACAATATTATTTAATTGTGGATTTGAGGTATGTGATATCATTATAGCCACATTTTTGCTTATTATTCACATATTACTTCTTATTTTTAAGGAACTTCCGATTGCACTTGGGTCCCTACCAAAGCTAAGACATCTAAATGTTGCGTAAGTATTACATCATTATTAAAAACCTATAGAGTAATGTTGTCCAAATAATTAAAAGTGAAAAACCTATTCCTATGTGAAGTATACATGCATATTTTTGTCAATAACTTTGTTTGTTTTTGCTACAGGGTAAATAGACTAAGCTCCCTTCCTAAAGGCCTCGGCACAGCTTCTGCTCTGGAGATCCTAGACCTCACTTACAATAATCTCAACGAAAAATCATTACCTGGGAATTTCTTTATTATGTGTAAGTATCACAGGAGTTATTACAATCACAAAACATGACATCATAGATTTGATCTTTCGCTTGCAGTTACACTTGAACAGATGCCATAAATTGTCTTAAGCAATGCATACATACATACATAAACTTTATTCAAGTGTCAAAAGTGTTTAGCTAAAAAAGCTAATTGTGGACACTATAAAAAATAAATAGTCAGATAATTAATAAATAATATGATTTAGAATCTAATCTAGCTATATTTAAAATATTAAAAATATTATAGAAAACTATACGTATTATACATATTAATATAATATATTATATACACAAACACTATATAGACGAACTATCACAGGCGTAGATACAAGTAAACAGACATGTGTATACAAATAGACACAAGAACAAACAAACAAACAAACAAACAAGCAACATATAAATAAATAACAAAACAAATTAATATAAAAATATGATACAAGGGTGGTGCACACTCCTCATGTGCCCGACCGCCAGACAGCACACGGGACCACCCCACGTGCCCACCCCACTAGGATGAGCATGCGATGCAGTCACATGCGCCATCCAGCAGGCCAAGCACATCAAGAGTGCGCACTCCCGTCCTAAAAGCCTGTAGGCTGGTCTTATTACGAAGTTCCTGACTTATTTTACCCCAAATATAGGGGCCTAGAAACCTTATGCTGTGTCTACCATATGTGATTGTATTAAATCTTGGAACAGGAAAATCGCTCCTCAAGTTGTAACTCCTGTCTTGCTGAAAAAATATACTTTGAATATGCTCAGGAGCTAGGGAATTTCTAACTTTGTACATTAATATAAGAATGTCTTGTAATCTTCTATTCTCTAAGCTTGACAATCACCCTCTCCTCAAAAGTTCAGCATAAGTGTCAGTTCTGTTATTAAATATTGCGCGTAGAGCCCTCTCTTGGACTCTCTCTAACTTTCTAGCATCAGCGGCTTTACAAAAGTGCCATACCGTGTGACAATATGTGAGATTGGGTAAAATTGCTGATTTATAAAGTTGTAATTTGGCGTCTACTGGGATTAGATTTCTAAGCCTTACCAACACACCAACTTTTTGGCTTGCTTTCTTACATATTTCACTGATATGAAGACTAAAGTTCAGCTTATCGTCAAGAGTCACTCCTAGCAGTTTCATTTCAGTAGACGATTTAATTATTTCTTCATCAATCTTAACCTGTATAGATAGGTTGTCTTTATTTCTATTTTTTCTGCCTAGCAACATCAAGCTATATTTATCATAGTTCCCTTTGAGGAAATTATCTTTATACCATTGTGATATCTTATGTCCTTCTTCGTTCAAAATTTGTTCCACGCACTCAGCTGTTCCCCCTTTTACATATAGCTGATGGTCATCAGCATACATTGACAAGCTAGCTGTTTTAACTTCAAATGTCATGTCATTTTGGAAGATATTCCATAATAATGGTCCAAATGACGACCCTTGAGGACATCCCCTTACTGCATCCTTCCAGACACTGGTGACTCCATTAAGTTTGACCCTGTTTTGACGGTTGGTGAAGTATGATCTCATCAAGTGTAATGACTGCTCAGAAAAGCCATATGCTTTGAGCTTATTTACCATGAGTGCTGGGTGTAAGGAGTCAAATGCTTTACTCATATCTGTTGAGAGTATTCCAATAAACTGTTTGGAATCTACAGCTAGCTTCCAGTCTTCTGTGAGTTTTAGCAGAGTGGTTTCACAGCTATGCTTCTTCCTATATGCCGACAAGCAAGGATCAAGCTTGGGATCAAAATGATTATTTACTTGTGTACTCATCATTGACTTATATACCTTATCTACTATGCATAGTAATGTTATTGGACGGTAGTTTTTTCTCAAGACGGTCATCCTTTTTGTAAACAGGGTTCCATTCCCCTTTCTTCCATGCTTCTGGCCATTCTCCTTTCCTGATACACTCATTATAGAGACCCGTTAGGGAGTCTGCTATACCTCTTGATGCTAGTTTTAACAATCTGGGAGTAATGGAGTCATAGCCAGAGGCCTTTCTGACATTTAGCTTCTCGAGAAATGACTGAACTGAATTTGTGCTGAGCTGTTGAAAACAGAAATTTGAGTTGTTGCTCTTATTTGCATCATAGATATTCTTAAGACTTGGATGACTGGACAAATCCTCTTCCGTCATACTGTTGACATTTGCTCCACCAATCTCATTAGCCATGGTGGAAAAGTAGTCTACCAGAACGTTTGCTACCTTTTCCTGGTCTTTCTCAATTTTTCCATCTGTTCTGATGTTGATGTTGATGGTGGAGGTTTGGAGACCTACCCTTCTTATGCATTGAAACAAGCCTTGAAATTCTCATTGCGAATATTTGTCCTCTATGTGATTCTATAGTTTCAATTATAGGTACTGATTTGTTAGATCAAATGAAACGGAGAAGTTTTTTTATTACTTCCTATTATCCGACTTGATAGCACATTTCTTTTTCAGCTCAACTTCGAGCTCTGTACTTTGGTGACAATGATTTTGAGATGATCCCACCTGAAATAGGGCAGCTGAAGAATCTACAAGTTGTAAGTGTTATTATAACCAGGGTCTCCCCAAACGCATCTACAAGTTGTAAGTGTTATTATAACCAGGGTCTCCCCAAACGCATCTAAGTGTCACAGTACTAGAAACAAATTCTGGTACTGTACCTCTGATTTCTTGCCACACACAGAATTCTTATACTTTTTGCCAAACAAGCCTCAACAGGTCTGCTGGTACAGTATATAAGTTTGTTACTGATAATTGCAATTCCCAATATTGTCTTTTAAGCTTGTTTTCCGAGACAATGACCTGATATCACTACCACCGGAGATTGGAGAACTAAAAAGTTTAAGAGAGCTCCACATTCAGAACAACAGACTGATGGTGCTGCCTCCTGAATTAGGTACAAATTACTCTACCAATTTATGTTATATTTGGCTTATTAATATTTGGCTTCATCCTTATGAGAAGTTATTAGTTATTATGCAAATAACTGTTACTGTTTTAAAAATAGGGGCCTTGAATCTTGGAAGTCCTCGCCATGTATTCAAAGCTGAGGGAAATCCATGGATTCAACAACTAGATGATCAGATTATCCTTGGCCCATTCCATGTGATGGACTACATCAAAACAGATGGATACAAAACGTAAGTTGAGGGGACTAGAGTGAATGTTGTAGAAAGTTGCCTTTGCTAGTCAAATACAAGATAATATGAAACATATATGATATAAAAAGAGCTGCTACTATGTCAAGAAAACCCCAAAATATATTATTTAGGATTGAAATTTATTTGATTTTACTTGATTTATTTGATTGAAATTGCTGTTAACTATTTTGCTTTCCTCTTATTTTTTGTAGGGTTTATGAGAAACACCTAGAGTCACCACCCATGCCACCAGCAAAAGAGGAAAAGTTTAAAGTATCCAAGAAGAGCAGGAAGAAGTAGATATATTTTTTAGAGAAAGCAAGAGTTCTAAACTTTTCAATCTTTTCCTGCATCCCCCAAAAAACATTTATATACACATCTTTTCTACCACTTTGTATAAAGAAAATTTAAAAAAGGTCATTATCTGAACAATTAGAAGATGTGGAAGAAACAATGCATGGTCTGATGTTTTTTTATTATTATTTAGGTATTGTATTTTTTTTAATTTACAAAGTGAAAGTTTCAAATATGAAAGTAATTTCTTGTAAATTGAGTTGAGCACAAAGATAACAGTAGCGATCGTTTTTTAGTTATAACAATAATTTTCAAAATGCCAAATATCAAATCAAAAAAGATTCACATTGTTAAAATGGCTCTTAACTAATAGTCTCCTTTAAGTTTTAATACCTAATTGTAGTCAACAGGTGAATGTCAAAAGTTGTTAAAAAGGGTGTATTTACAGGTTAGTTTTCATCTCATCTGGAATTTGCATCCTATCAAATCTTGGTGAAACTGGCTGAGGTTTCTCCACAATGACAGACTCTAGACCCATCCCACTTTCACATCGCTTCACCTCAGGCAGGTTAATTGCCTCTCCTTTGATCAAGAATGTGTCATCTGGTACAAACCCAGGGAAGTACTTGCTTGCATAGTGGAAACCTGCTGCTAGGGTGCTGCCAGTAACTGGGCCTACCAAATACACCTGTCAACACAGAGAAGGGCAATTGTTCAGTTATTGTTGAAAAACCAAGGGTTGTTTATCTCATCAATGAACGCTGTTAGTCTATTTATAACATCTACAGTTCAAGCCTGTGTTTTGGTGCATGCAAGTCAAGAGGCAAGCATCCATGTCTTTTAGTAAGATGGTTGATTGGTTTCAGTTTCTCAATCTTTTGCCTAATTTTGCTAGGAAAGTCAGGGAGGGTGGGGAATAAAGTGGATTTTGCTCATTTATTTTATGCTTGTGTGATTTTCACTTTAAACAGCCCTAGTTGCCCCGCCTCTCCCCAATCTACCAGACTTTCTTTTTTTAGACACAATCCCACTCACCTTTATGATTTATTCTTGTAGCCCCACCCCTTCCTATTCTGTGCATGTCATAAATTTGACTACCTACCCATACATGCACTGGTCTGTTGCTCATAACGGCTGCCCCCAAAGCACATGCCGGGTTTATGCCCCAACCAACAAGCTGGAACTAACATTTCAAAGGTAAAATAAGTACCCAATCTCAATGGACCAAATGTCTTGTTTCCAGTGAACATAAGATGATAACAGTGGTAGCATATTAGGTTAATCAGTGGTGGGTCCCCCTCCTTACACTAAACTTTTAGGAGAAATGTATTGGTGTTCCTTCGACTATTTGGGAGGTCCTTATTTCGCTCCTGACAAAAAAAACAATGCTTGTTTAAGATTTCGAAACTGAACAGGTTCCTGAAAGAAAGGTAAGTATTAGAAGGAGTTGATTATTAATAAGTACTTTATACTGACCTCTGCTAGGTGACAGGCTATCAGGGTCACACCACTTGCACTGCCCACCAGGAAATGGCTTAAATCATTTTCACGGCAGACAAGCACAGTGCAGACGAACAGGAAACTCAAAACTACCTCCATGACAAAGCAAGCTATAGGACCGATGTTACCATTGAATTGGCTGACTTCCATCACGTTTTCGAAGGGTAGGATTGTGCTAAAGAGAGCTACTCCCGCAATGCCTTGTTTGTCAATAGAAAACAAGAAAATTATAATAAATAGTTAAAGAAAAAAATAAAGCAATCTTTATGTGCTCATGATTAAGCTTCTTACCACCAGTTATCTGAGATATTATATAGAATACAGCCTTTAAAACAGACACTTTTCTGGTCAGCAACAGTGCGATGGTGACGATGGGGTTCACGTATCCTCCACTGAACGGCGCCAAAATGTAAACAAGAACTGCGTACAAAATACCATAAGAAAGAGCAATGCTCTCGATTGAGCGAGGGCTATCAAAGGACACAGTCGATGCACATCCAAGAAAGCCGTACAGTAGACTACCAAAAATCTCTACCAGACTTGCAGAGATTATAAAGCCTGTACTTTCCATGTCGTTAGAGCTAGAACTGGCGAAGGAGGGCGACCCAGGCCTCCGCATTTTTTATCCACTTTCACGTTATGCGCATGCGTACCGTTCCCAGGTGCACGATGACTTTAAGGAATTTTACATAAAGTACCCGCCTTTTCTTTCTTTTGCGGAGGACACAAATATCGCGGGCTCGAAGACGAGATTTCTGACCTTCGAACCAACTCTTCCAGGCTTCTTTGCGATCTCTGCAAGTTTACCGGTAAGCGAGCGCTACTTTGGTATCGTAATGACATTGACATTGAGAAACATTATCCATTCCAACCTTTTACTGGAAGTTTCAGTCAGTTACATCAATAACTTTATCAAGAAATAAAATCGTGCCCCACCCCTCACCGAAAAACAAAAGAACTAGAAAACTTCAGAAACACACAATTTAAAATCCTAGCAAATTTGGGGTACCGGGAATGGATTTACTTTGAAATGATAAGGCATAGAGAAGCTGCAATTCAAGAATTTTCTTAGCGAGAGATGTTACTCGCAAAAGCCCTGTTTTGGAGCTGCACGGAACGAAAGCCATTTACCCTTTCGGCGCTGATAAGTTACGTGCGTTTTACAGGGTCAAAGTCCAACAAATCGTAAACAACCCGCGAAAGTCCGGACAAGTGGTGAATAAGCGTATGCTTCGACAGACAAAATGGGGACAACAAAACATTGTCTCATGGCACCTGTAGAAAGGATTCTAGATTCCCGCAGTTGTGAAGGACAAATGGCAATAGGGACCCTGTACTATTCTTCCATATTCCAGGAGAGAAAAGAAAAACAAAAAGGTAAAAAGAATGAATAAAGCGGTGCAAACACGAAGATTTTTTTTTTCTTGGAAGAACGCCAGACTCCCTAAAAAATTAACTTTCACTTTCATGACTTCAGTTTGGCTGGCGCTTCTAAGTTTTGATTTTTCGAATTTCCATTCATGTCCCCCTCTACTGGCATTACAGATTGGGAGTATGAAAACATATACAAATAAGAATTCTGGTGGAAAGTGGCCCTTATGATGCTATTTAGGTTTCAATAATAATGACAAACATTTCACGGGGAAGCATGCCCCCGGACCCCACTCACAATACTATATATACCCCTTGTCACGCGAAGGAGCACGATATAACAATGTATTTATTAAGACTTTGTATATTTGGATATGCTTTATAATTCTAGACTTAGAAGAAAAATAAAGACTATTACATGAAAAAAAATTAACTTAACACGCTCACTAATAACACACACACTCTCCGTCACTCCATCAATAAATCTTGCAAAACAACTCGAGTCACGTAACGAGATCTGAGTTACACAATTCGCTTTTGAATGACTTCATCAGTTTCCATGAAATACACTTCATTAATTCCATGATATTGACTTTGGGATATTGCCCTCAACTCTTGGTTTCTATTCTCTCCTCCTTCTATCCTCGGAACTACATTCGTAGTTCGGTAACTCCATTCTCGTTCTTAACTTTCAGCGACCCATGTACTCTCTGCACACACCGATTGACTTAATCAAATCAGAGTCCAGTATTTATAATAAATAAATAAAAGAGTTCACAAGTCCGGTTGCATAACTGTTTGTATAACGCATTGTTCGTCATCTAAAATTTCTAAATTGTGCGAAAAATGTGCACAACTATTAACCTATCTAAACATCATTTTGCATACACTTGAAATATTCGTTCAACTATTTAAACTATCTAAACAAGGCATGGGTAACTATCTATCTATTTCTTATCTGAAATCTAAAGTATGAAGACAATGAAAACATAGGGACTTGCATATGGGCTTAAAATCAACACTGCTTCTGACTTGATGATGCTTAAAGGCCAGCTCCGCCACTAAGCAGACACTAGGCACTACCTCCCCCCCTCACACATAACGATTCGGCGTGTGCGTGTGTGGGTGGGTGGGGGTCTTCCCTAAGCATGTCCCGTTCTCCCAATATTTCCTCTCGAAGGTAACATAATATACCTGTATGTTTTTTTTAATCCCTTTCTTGAAGTTGTGCCGAAATATTGGGACATTGGGACACATACTGAAAACAGCTACACCAAACTAGCCTGGAATGATAGGTGCGCAATGGATGGTTACAAGAGGCCATGATATAAGAGAACGAATCCCCGTGGCCCATGATGCCGTCCATAAAAGCTATTTTTAGATTGCGCGAGCTTGTCAATCATAGCATCCATATATGGTTCATCGCGCCATATTTGGTTATGGGCACCTCGCGAGCTAACATTTTCACAATTTTTTTCCCTCTGCACTTCTTGACTTCGTTCGCTACCTGTTTTTATCCTTTTAGCTGCTTCTCATAGCTCATGATTACAATGCTACTCGTAGGGTGGTGTCCTGGTAGCTGTTAAGTTATCTAATGTTAAGTTATCTAAATGTTATATAAATAATTGAACGGGAAGACGTCGGGGGGACAGCGAATTTGGAGTTCATTCAAGATGCATCAGGCTGACTCCTAAAAAGTTTTTTTTTCTCTTCAATACGGTGAAATGGAAAACCTAGGCATTCTCAGTCTATGTTATGTATTTAAATACAATAAGGCCTTTATTTTTCTTTGATTTACAATATTTTTAGATGAATGAACTTCAATTCTTCACGCAAATGTTCAGAAATCATGTCACTCAAGAAAACCTTGTCACCGGAATAAGATTTACTTCATTATGGAGACTTGAAATATTTTATTTATGAAATACCTGTCTTAATAACCACAATATCGGTGTGAATATAATGCTATTAAGTTCTGGATGTATCTTTTACATTTAAAGGGAATTGGAAAAGAATTGTGTTGTAAACACAGATTTATGATTGATTGTCGTTTTACTTAAACTTATAATTTGCGAATCAGCCGTGAAAACTTTTACTGGGGAAGTTGCTCCCCGAGCCTAAAATCACGCACTTTATGCATTTCAATGTCCGAGAAACGGTTGATTGGATCCAGCGTACTCTATGGAAGATCATTTTCACAGCGTTTGTAAAAAAGGATGATTTTCGGTCAAAAATATTTCCATAACATCCTTTGCCAGTTTGATGGTTCACATCTCTCAAGATGTGATCGCGCGTTTGACTGATGTTGCTAGGAAACGTGAGCGCTAACCAATCAGATGCGTATCTAAAAATAACTGCTTGTTCTAAAAATAGCTTTCATGGACGTCATCATTGGAACTTACCCTAATATGGGGGATTCGTCTTACATCATGGTCTCTTGATGGTTATTACGAATTGAACAATAACATCGTTATATTAATGGCAATGTGCGCAATGTGCCCTTATCCTCTAAGCATTCGCTTTATATTTTGTTTGAGGCAAAACAGGCCTGTAAACGTGTGTAAATTATAACTCCATAAAGACAAATAGTAACTTCTTTGTTAAAATGAATTTTGCTAGGCGTGGCGTCGACTCACCACTAGCTTGTGTGAGAAAGCCTTGTGTTGTTACGGCTATTGACCCAGCTCTCTTGACTCGAGCGTTTGGCATTGTTTAATAAAGATGTCTCTTCGATCAGCCAACTGTTCATGTTGTATCACAGAAAATAACACAGAAAAAGCAACGAAGCAAGCTTGATAATTTTGGTACAGTTGTCGGATAGAGTACCATAAATACTTTAATGTATGCGTTATGGTGATAATAGCGCTACGCCCGTGAAATAACCTTTGATTTTCAAGTATTTTTTCTATTTTCGTTCTTATTAGAAGCAATGTTTTATTTGATGCATTTCAGTGCATTACACACTTTATTAGGCCCTTTATGTCTTGAATGCGCTTGAATTCAGTCTTGTGCCAGCCCAGGTATTCTGCCTATACACGTTCTCTGAGACGGCACAAAAACTCATATTCCTAACGTGTAAAATAGAGTAAACGAAACGTTTTTCTATGTATTTCTCTACAACCATGTTTTGATGCTCGATAGGTTTGATAAAGCAACATAAATCAGTGATAGTTTAAGTATTAATCACAACTTGACATAAGGACTACAGAAGCTGAATATCAAATGATACACTGTGATTCCCTTGTAGCGCGCGCAGACTATTTTCTGTCTAAATTCGAATGTTTAGATTTAATTTTAAAATGATTCATAGCGAGCTCCCTGTGTTTTCTTTCCTCCTTACATCGTTCAGCTGCGTTTGTGCAGTTTTACAACTGTATTGTCATCCATTCTTTGGTCAAAACACATTGAGATTGTCTTCGTGACTGTGATAGTATATCCCCAAGTCCGAAAACACCTCATCACATTATACTTATAACGGATTTTAGTGCTCTACAGTTATGTTAGCTCAAATACGAAGCTTTAACGCTGCATATATAACAACACTTTTAACTATTTGCAGTCGTAGTGAAGTAGTCACATTTCGTTCCAATTCGATGAATGCAACCGTCCCTTGTGTTGGCAATCTTTTGAAAAAAGACAATGGCTGGCAAAGGTGAAACAGTACATCCTTGTTTGTGCCCGAA
This sequence comes from Nematostella vectensis, assembly GCF_932526225.1. Lineage (NCBI taxonomy): Eukaryota > Metazoa > Cnidaria > Anthozoa > Actiniaria > Edwardsiidae > Nematostella > Nematostella vectensis. The sequence goes on along the minus strand of NC_064035.1, from coordinate 5,397,660 downwards.
GGAATATTAGGCAACTAGGACGACACATGCGGTTAGGAGCTGGCGGTTATGCGCAGAGTCGAGGGGTGGCTGTGGGAATTAAATGTGTGCACATCGAGAACAAGACGAACAAGAGACCCTATACTTAAACCCCCTCATTACAAATCTGCGGGTCGATCACTCGAGTTTTGCGACAGTATTTTTTTCATGCAAGACCAGTTTCTAGTATAATAACTGAGGTAAAATGGTGCTTATGTTGCTAGGTATTTTGTTATTTCATAGCTTTTTACTCTGAGATCAATAAACCTGCCATGGTTACGGAGTGTGGAAACAAAATTTATCCTTATCTTGTTGAAATTTGTCGAAAACAACAACAGTCAAGAACTGGGAAAGTCTAGCAGAGCCAGACTAATACCATATATTTGCGCGAAGTGTGATCGAGTCTACGAATATTTTGCCTCCATTTAAGGATTTTTTAGTAATCGCAGACAAAGTAACGTTCTAACCATTTTGTATCAAATACGTGGGTCGAGCCTTTAAGAACCCGTTTCCAAACCTCTTAAAACGGTAAGAATAATATTTCAAATAGCGATAAACGGGTTATTAGCTGGGAATGGTCAGATATTATGCTTAAATAGTAAGTACTAGATTCCCACGATTTTGACTCCCTGGAGGTGCCAAGTAGAAAGCAAACGCTGATAAACCTTTGGGGTGATCATCATCTGAAACGCCTCTGGATTCTTGCACGCAACCGGGGTGAGCCCATCTAAGGATTCAACATCTTTATATATTGATGAGTCGGAAAACATTAACACTTTTTTTTCGTCCCTTGGATACAAATGTTATAGCTGCCGGCTTCTCTTCCTCGATTGAAAAGGTTAGAAAACCCTCTCCAGCTGAAGTGTGTTTGCCTTTTACAAGTCTTCTTAAGATGAAGCGAATAATTTCAAATACACTTCTAACAGGGTCTTCTTTGGCAAACGTGTTACACCTTTAAGTGTTGTGCAAAGCGAATCTAATGAAATAAGAATTAGTTTCCTCGATATCAATGCTAATTTTTGTTAGTATCAGGTTCAAATCCCCCCAAAATACTGAAGCTTTTCTCATTTATATAAAGTCACACATCTCTTTACAAAGCATTTTCTACAAAATCGCTCCTTTTACTTAATTTAAGGATGATCATGACGATTATCTCTGTAACGTTTCTTTCTTATCGGCCTTGAAAAATCTAATAACCTCCATTACAAAACCGTCTATGAAATATTTACACGTTAGACTAGCAGGCCTGCAGAACGATAGCTCCATGCTGCACAATACAACGATTAAGTCACACATCGTGGATATCTTCCGAAAGGCTTAACAAGAATACCCTTAAGGGATATTTAGCATTAATAGGCCCAAAACGGATACGATGGAGCGTGGTACGACACTGCGGATGAATGTGTAACTGGTAGAGGGTATTCGGCGGTCTCGTAATCGTACGGAATCATTTGCTGCGGTTGATTTTTCCCCGTAGTATCATAGCACGGTAAGCCATCTTTCACGAGTACAGGTACGGGAACAGTTCTTGGTGCTGTTGGCGCTCCGACACTCGAGCAAAACGCTGCTGATACATCCCTATAAAACTGATCCTTCTCTCCGATTTGTTTTTTGAACTTGTAGCGGTGGTTTTGGAACCATATTTTTACCTGAGTCGGAGTAAGGTCTATTATACGAGCCAGTTGCTCTCTCTCGTTGGCACTTAAGTACTTTTGCTGTCGAAATCGACGCTCCAGCTCAAAGATCTGAGATTTGGTGAAGAGTATTCTTCTTTTCTTTTTCCTCACATGAGAGCTGGTAGTAAACTTGGGCACGTCCTGTAATCCGGAGCCATTGTCGACTCGAGCCTGTTCTCGGTCTCCTGTAGAGAGATGCACAGTAAATCTTGCTTCTCTTACGGACCATTATTTTAGCTTCGCGTGGTAATGCAGACAAGAAGGGCCCTTATTCAAAGTCAGCAGTCGCCTAACAACGACGAACGAACATCTCTCTGTGAAGGCGCAAGCTATAGGCAACGTATCCGAGGCCGATCCAATGTGAATAAAGTACTTCATTGTCGTCTGAAGCAAAGTAAAGCACCTTCAATTCATCTTCAGAAGTAATCTCAAGGGCTGAACACTGAAGAGTAATTGAGTGTGCTTGTCAGAAGATGTCGCGCGCGGTGTTCGTTACCCGCGCCAAATTTCCGTGCAGTTACTGCATAAGATAACAAGATTGCGAAATTTAAAATGAAGTGGAATATGTGCTGACTTACTTGTATCTTCACACGCTCGAAGTGCTCGTTCCATGTGTTGGATCTCAGAGACAACTGTTTTGCTGTAAGAAGCAAGTTCACTGTGGGCTGCTTCTGCCTGTCCGTCGTCTCTCTTGAATTTCTGCATCTTTGATAACCTATCTTCCGCGGCCTGTCTATTAAGAATGTCTTTTATGGAAAAGGAATTCATTTCTGTATGCTAGCTGTCGAGTAAATGGTTTCAAATAGAGCTCATTATCTCTGAGGCATGTCCGTTTGACAGCGTCCGTTGAGCTCTTGCGACACTAGACATATGTCAAGACTGGCTGAATACTTCATGGCCACGCAGGTTCATGGTGTTTGCCTTAGTTTGACATTAGACATGTGCCATCACACAGTCTTCATCCTGAGTATTTGCAGAGCGATTTTGATAAGGACTTGACATCCTTGCTTGTCACCAGTGATTACAGAAATATCAATTGTGACCACCCTAACGCAGAGCCTAGCTTGCTACAACAAGCTGCAGTTTCATTGATTGTTTTCAATGGTACGTCCACTTGCTGTTAGGGATACAATGCAGAACTTATGGTCGTTTTCAGGGTGATTCAGGGCTTTGATACTATCACACGTCACATTCTTATCAGAGTAGATGTCAGCGAGAGCTTTCTAGGTACACACCAAACCGTCTATTGTCATATGTCATGTCTTGGTGAGCCCACATCCCGCCCCCTTGTTCAGGTTTTTAATTGCAGCACGCCTTACACAGCCAAGTGATCATACAGATACTCTCTTAACGCGTTGATTCATCACCGCTATCTATCGTGTGAAGTCCTCGTCACCCAAGCCTCTACAAGGGGCTTCTTCACGCAGGCCTCGCGCTAATAAATCACGCAAGCATTTTTCTATTGACACAATCGCAGTTAAACAGAGAAATCACTAAGTTTTAACTCGTTTCCGTCTGTCGCGACGGAGTATTAATCGCGTCATTTCATTGGATTGTTACAGACCTCGACTGTCGGTGTTCTCTCGTCTTCTTACAGAATCGGGTATGCAAAGGGATTTTTGAGTGATTTTGGCGAAACAAATTGATCTAATTCCTATTTAAGTTGCTTTCAATTGTATTCCCCAAGAAAAACACAGTATAAACGTGATTTACATAATCCTGCCGGAAATGTTTATCCTGTCAGCATAAACTTGTCCGTCAAGAGAGATTGAAATCCACGTTTACCACAATGCTACTATCACGACCTTGGTTTCGGATGATGCCGAGGGGTATAGGATAGCTTGTAAGAAGGAATAGTTTTGGCGAGTTGACTCCTCTGCGGTCAGTACTATAATCCGGACAATGGCTATAGCTAACAGACTGAATGCTGACAGGAACCTGACACTTCTACCCAAGACGACCTCACCTTAGGCTCTGAGAAAGTGGAGCGTACGTTCAAACTCCGCTGCTCCACCAGTGACGTAAAGAAATGAAGTATTCATGCATTCGTTTTCGGGGTCAAAAGTTATCCCCGAAATATCCAAAGCAAAGCCCAAAAACATCATCGCTTCTTTAAAAACAAATATCGATTGACAAATCTAGTTGCGGGGAGAAAGTGGGACTTGTTGTTGTTCTTATTAAAAAATCTATGAAATTGGCATTTTTCAAGTACTGCACTATGATGTAACTAACATAATTCCACTATGTTTCGACCTGTAGCGCTGCATAGCCTTCAAGTGTGGAATGAATAGATCTTCCTATACCATCCTTCCCAGCAGGGATATTCAACGTCTGCAACCTGTTGCTCTCCTCGTCTATTTTGGCCAGAATATCTATGTAAACTTAAAACCATTTCCTGTTTGCGGCCAAAGATAAAATCCGGGCAGTCGGGGGATTTGCAAGGCTGGTTTCGTGATAAGGTGCACGAATCTGTTTTAGGCCGTTGGTTCTAGGCCGGCTTTGCTACTAACAACAATCTACCCTTTTTATCCTCATACTCAACAAGCAACGTCCGTAGCTTCTTGTTATCGTATGATATCGCGAAAGAAAATGAGCCTCTTTATACAGGGTATAAACTTGGAGGTGGCTATCTCCCCGTTCTATTTACGGTTAGGTCACACTGCCATCCTGACACTGTTATCGAATCAGGAGATCTTTGCCCTGTCGAGTGCTTGACAAAAACTAACAACAAACACCACTTGCCATTTGCTACAACAAAGTGCAATTTGCTTAGAGTCAGTCATCCACTTGTCAAAGATGTTCACGATATTTCGTTAAATTCTCTGCTATTTCCGGTTATCCCGAGGTTCACCATTTTGGTATTACAAGCGTACCGGATTTTAGCCATCTTCCTTTTAAACCTTTCCTATAACGTGAATAGATAGACAGTTACTATTCAATGCCATTTTTTTATCCCAGAGTGGAAGAAACAGGCCTTTGGAGATTGGGTTTGTGCTTGAGATTAGGCTGTCATTCAGGATTAGAGTCCATTTGAGAAACCTGGCGCCGAAAAACTGCTAAATCGACGTTAGACAAACAAGTCTATGACCTCTACGATGAGTGTGTCAAGAATGAAATCTCACTAAATTATTTCAGGTGTACATTGCCCATTTAAGTTTTAACGAATTTTCATTACCACGAGAAATGGCGTGTTACTTTTATCATCTCATACGTCCTGCATTACTGTAGATTGGAGGCGACGAACCCCCTAAAAAAACCAGCAATCGACTACAGATTATCATGATAGCTCTAGATTGATGTGCTTGCTATAAGGTTTAGACAAGAAACACTGTCCTTGCTTTAGAGCTGGGTGGCTCGTGTACAGCATCACCGATTACTGTTCATACTAGTAACAGCCCATTGAACAGCCAATTCAGATCAAGCGAGACACTCCAACGCGATGGCTGAACGAGCAGGGGGAGGGACACGGGTCGCGAGGGGTCAAGGGCTTGATTAGCGGCTGACACTCTATATGTCTGTTTCCTCGGGTCATGTTATGGTGTTGTTTAGGAAGCGTTCGGTAGGAATGTTTCGTGGGCAAAATGAAAAAAAAAAACGTCGTTTTTTTAGTCAAATGATCAAGCGGCGCCAGTCCAAGTTTTTTTAGGAGGATTCAAGGCCCTCGAGACCTCGATCACCAAGTTTGCAATGCGTTTTAATTGTATTTGTTTTTTTATATCAATGCTGCGCCGGTTAAACGTGTGTTTTGTTTTACATTGACCACATTAGGTCAGCAAATATGCGATCGAGAAGCGTTAGAATGGTTGGTTACTGGGGGGAGGGAGAACCTCCAACTCGACTGAAAGGTCCGTACTAATGTAGAAAAAATGGGCACCACTGCGAGCTAGGATAGGCTACCTAAGATAAAATGTTCTGCTAAATGGGAAACGAACCTTCCTGCTCAAAAACCTGGCTACGGGCCTGCGAAGGAGCTCGTTTAGCCAGGTGACAGCACGGTTTGGTGCGATTCTATGATGGGCAAATGGAAGAGACGTATAAGGCCAATAACGCCAGGTGTGACGGTAGCGGTATACGTTACCGCGGTAGCGGTAACGTATAATAAGATAAGGGACCTACGGTATATGTGCAATAGAATGGGTTAGATAGTAATGATATATTAATGACTGAGGCGTTAGGTACAAGTTTCGATATTGAATTTGTGAGCTGGAAAGGCAGTTTGTTTTCTAATGGAGTTTGGTACAGATATGGAATTTGTGAGCTGGATAGGCAGTTTTCTAATGGAGTTTGGTACAGATATGGAATTTGTGAGCTGGATAGGCAGTTTTCTAATGGAGTTTGGTACAGATATGGAATTTGTGAGCTGGATAGGCAGTTTTCTAATGGAGTTTGGTACAGATATGGAATTTGTGAGCTGGATAGGCAGTTTTCTAATGGAGTTTGGTACAGGTGTACTTAAGAGGGACCTGAACAAACAAGCCGCACACTAAACCTCCTCCCCACTGCCCTCAATTGAAACACCAGGCCCGTTACTAGCCAATTAGGGTTTTGAATCCATTCAAGAGCTCGAACTACTTGGCGTCGATGTGATTGTCCTGCATATCGTGCTAATCGCTTCCCATTTTCGCCTAGCACGTCGTGTCCACTAATCACCAATCAATGGGATCACAAAGAGAGTTTAACTCTTAAGTGAAATAGAGATAAGGCGCTTCACTCAGTCTAAAAACATTCTTGTTAAAAGGCTTCAGCTTATCGTAGAGTGCCGGGTGCTACAGCTTTCGAGAACTTGTAATTGAAAAAAAAATTTGTGGTGCTGTTAAAAAAAAAAAATGCGACGCGAAGGGAGCATAACCATTTTCGCTTTGAGCTGGTGCTTGGAGGTGATGGGCTACGGTCAGATTGCCTAAGTATCGTGCTATACGAGGCCAAAGGGCCAAAGACAGAAGAACACAGGAGACCCCACATCCCTTATTCGTTTGACAGTCGCAAAACGCTCCGATGCCTTTCCCGACTGACGAGCGCGGATCCTCTGCAAAGGAGACTGCAATATAACAATACATATACATATATTTTAGTTTGCGAGGGCGAAACATCGCAGTGGTTCTATTGCCTTTTATTGACTAAAATACCACTCCACGACATACACTTACACTAAGCTGCTTTAGTGGGATTATATGGGGACTGGCACAGTTTTTATAGTCGCTTTTAGCCCTTCCAATAACATAATCGCCTGTCCAAGCTAAGAGCTAGCGAGTTGAAGGGTATATTTCATACATTAGGGATCTGAGTTTTTTGGCTGGTCATTAAAAAACATAACGTTCATGGTTAAATGTCGCGTTGTTTGGTCTAGTTACCGCCGACCCACCCAAAAATACCATATAATATAAATAATAGTGCAATGCTTTTACTTACATACAATTAATTAAGATACCTAGATCCCTGAAGAGGTAGATATTAAAAACTCGAAATAATCCCGAGTACACAACCACTCCCCGAAGTGCGTCATATGTCGCATCTTATTGCGAAAAAAAGGTAGGATATAATTTCTGGATTTTTTTTCTTTTTCCCCTGAAATTGTTATTCACTCTAACTTTTATTTACTTCGGAATGTGTCTGATAGAGTAGAAATTTAATAAAGGGAAAGGTAGGCTAGGAAACTAGACAAAGCAATACGGGAAAGTTTAGAGGGGAGAAAGAAGTTCTTTATACTAACTATAAACGCTCATTTATACTTTTATACTTTATATTATAATATACTCAACTATATTGCAATAAATAAAAAATAATAATAAAAAAATAAATAAATGAATGAATGAATGAATATTTAGGAATGTCGGACGATGAGAACTGCAATCGAAACCAAATTTCCTTGTAATAACTTCTTATAATAGCTTTGTATAGAATCGCTTATTTGAGCTAACGTAATTGATGGGATAGAACAGATCATCATTAGGAAAGAAAAAAGAAATAAGAAACGCTCAATTTAAGATTGTTTGAAGATGAGAAATTGAGGGAATAAAAAGGATTCGTGTTATAATTAAATCAGCTAGTTGATCCCAGCTGACACTAACCCTCGACCGCTAACCAAACTCTGTACAGAAACTGCTAGCCCCCCTTACAAATCCTTAGTGGATTTCGCTTGAGCCGGAAACTTTAGTATTAAAGTGGATTCAATTACTAATACTCTACATTTTTCGCTGTGTTTTTCTTGGCGGCACTTGTATACAAGCACGTGCCGTTCGCTCTTTTGGTTCATTCAGAAAGGTTTCCTCCGCCGTTACCCTTATCTACCTAGGCAAGGATTAAGTCGAATTCGTTTGCTTGTTTAGTTAGATTACCGACCTCTCGTGTGGTCTTTGCCGTGTTCTTGGCCGCTAATTGCTACGGGGGCTAACACCTTTGTATGTGCATCTAACATGATTGATTATTTCTATTTCTAACTCGGGGTGATCACAACATCACTTACAGTGTTTACAATTCGGATCAAGCGGATTATGGTGTTGGCTTTTGTTGACCTGTCACACATGGTTGCAGTGATGGCACGGTCTTTGTGTTCTCGCAACCCAAAGTGTGGGGTTTTTGTTTGGCTAGCTATTTTTGCCCTTGTTATCGGTACAAAAGTAAAATGGCTAACGCTTTAAGGGTCAACGAGAAGAAGGCAAAGCCAGGCATTGCATGCCTCAGTCAAGATACAGGACAAGATAAATAATCTTTGAATGCATTTTTGAGCAGCACTCTCTCTCTTTTAGGTCGTAGTGTCTTGGTCATAAAGTTTGTATCAATAGTAGTGATTTCGCCACGAACAAAGTTTATTTCTGCCTATGGCCATGTGATGATTCAAATCTTTATTTTCACAACGTAGCTAATTAATCTTTTAAAAGTTTAGGGTGTTTCTATAGATAATCAGAAATACTTGAATTGCGTGGGACAAGCCTTATTTTAGCCTGTTTTCTTTGCTCTTGCCACCACCCATATGGCTTACATAGGATCATTCATTACATCACATACACCCAACAAACATCATCTTCTTGAACTAATGAGACGAAAGCTTTAGGAAAACGTACGGATTATTCATATCAGAAATTTAATTTCGTTACGCTGTTTCTGTTTCTTCTTGGAAGACAGGAAGGTATGACGGGACCCCGAATCACGATAAAGTCTTTATTCCAATGACTTCTTTTTTTATTCTTTAATTTTTGACTTGCCAATCCTCACTATGTGTAATATCTCGTTATCGTATTAGCGTTAGTACTTTTGTGGCCTTTAAAGCGACACTTGATTTCCCTACACTCAAAGCACGCGACCTAAGCGCGGAGTACATTTCTCTCTGGCATTTCTATAATCCCTTGTTTATACAAAACATACCATAACCTGTTTGAAAATCCCTAATAAACTTCGTGGATGCTGACGGGCTTATTTGATTGTTGCTTTTACTAATAACACCAAAAGAGTCTCGCACTTCTAAGACAAACCACGCCAAAGTTGTCTTTCCGTTTCATCATTTTAAAGATGAGTTTGAACAGCTGTATCGGGGCACCCCCGAAATCCACCAACTCCCGTCTCAAGCTCGAAAAGCAAACGCCAAAAAAAAAAAAGATTTCTTCTTTGCGCAAAGCAACATTGGCATTGCCAATTACATATTGCATTCGAGTATTTTTTTTTCATCCTATGATCACATTATTTTAAGAGACCGTTTGTGCGAAAAATAAATCAGGTTTGTAATGACAGGAGTTAATTCTCGCAAACATTGCATGCAATGTTAAAGTAAATGGTACCAGAGTTATAAAAAGGCACGAAAGCAAAAAAAAAAAAAAAAAAAAGGCTATTCTACTACCTTTCGTCTTCAGGAAACACCAAGATACCGAAAACGTGTCTACGTACATTGTTCTTTGAGCAGGATGATAAACGCATTTCAGAATACAACAAATAGCTTTAAAAAGGTGAATTTGTTTTACTTTTCGCTCTTTCCAATTAAGGGAAGGATACTTATCCATGGAGCAAGAAAGTATTCGAGCTGGCAGTCCATGATTTTTATGACCGGTGCTTCATTGACCGGCTCTTCTGGAGTAGCTAATAGTTGACCCACCCGTACTTGTTAGGGAGATTCTGACGGAAGAGACTCCAAACGACAGGCTCTTCAGTCGCAAACCAGAATAAAACGCTTTTAACCACAAGAAACAATCATTTATTTACAGACGTCTTACAATATCCGATCAGCTCCTGGCACGGCATCGTTTAGCGAACACTTTTATACACGGCTGTGACAACTGCTCTAAAATTCCATTCAAAACTTTACAATATCTGTGCAATTATTTCATTAGGCATTTTATTATGTTGCTTATTATCCACAATTAAGGAAGCTTCCTATCCTTGAGCTCTTATGGTCTGGCAAATCGGAGAAAAAGAAATATATATGACAATGAACCGGGAATGTGGACGTAGTCTAACCTCCTATTCACATAAAGATAATACACGATTTCGAGCTTTAAAACAAGCGAGTCATGAGGTTTAGCAAATGCAATATCACCTCTAAACCGTTTAGTGGCACTATCCATACACACGAAAAACGCTAAGCATTTTTTAAAAAATAACAAAGAAAGCAGTATATTAAAATTATACTAAATCAAGACTACAAACTAGAGAAATATTTCAGTCAAGTTATCGCAACTACGATTTGGGTTCCTCCCTCGAAGCTTTTCAAGGTTAGTCAAGATACTAGGATAAGAATTTAGACTTTGCGTTTTTTAAAGGATTAACCTTAAGAGATAGTTAATCGGTACCTAAAATGCACGAAAACAAATGCTCCGCAAAATGAGAAATACTTAGTACCCATTCCACAACTAACCGTTAAGGATCTCCCAAGGTGTTTCGAGTTGAATGTTACATTTATGTTTTTCTCGTAGTTATAAACTTCAGTTTGTGGCTTTGGATCTTCCCAAAGGCAACACTTAAAGAAAAACAAAGGTTTGCCCCAACACAAACACAAAAAATGTTTGTTTCAGAAAAGGTAAAATAATGAAAGAAAACCTAGTGTAGCGTGAAAGAATCGTAGTCATAAGGGTTACAAGAAAGCGAAACAAACTGAAATGGCTTATTAATTCAAATTCCACAACATCAGCCGGAGGTTTGCCTGTCACAACCAAAGACTGCCTAATTATCCGTGTCAGTTCAGGAAAAAAAAGAGCCAACTAAAGAACTATAAACAGAAATGAAGCTCTAATACAGCTTTGAACTGAACAGAGTCCATCGATTTGTCCTCAGACAGCAAATCCTACTTGTCAGAATAGTGTCGACTTTGAGACGCGCTCATCTGGATTAGTAGAATTAGAGAGAATCTCTACGAGTTTGAATTACTTATTGGCGAATTTAGCGAGAGTGCCCTCTTGTCTGTAAATTTTTTGGTGTAAATAAGCAGAGGAAGTGCCAAGAATCATAATAATGTGCTAGTATTGTTTGAAATTTGTTAAAACTGCAAGGCGCAGTCAAAAACATACCGCGACATGAACCATCATGCCCCACCTTCGCACGCAGGTTTGCGCTCCAGAAACAAAAAATAACATCTGGAAATATCCAAAAAATGGTAAAATTCGTATTTGTGTTCTTTTTAATAGAAGGCAAGTAGAAGGGGATGAACCCCTACGAATATGATCTAATTCTGCTTCTCTTATAACCATCGTACTCTTTAATACTTACGAAATAGATGCCGTAGTAGGGACAAACTAGCGATATTTTTCTTCCCAGCTATTTATACTTCTTACAATCCAAAATAACGGATACATAGAGCAAAAGAGATCAACTGAGTGAACAATCTCCTTGCCTAAATGATACTCAACAAGTGACCCACTTTGACTCCTCTTAAGGCCTAAAACCGCTTTACCAACTCCATATTATTAGCGAAACACTTCCCTCAACTAATCGCACCACAAACACCTCTAACAGCAAGCTCGAAAAAAACATCAGAATGGCAATAATGGCTACAGTGATACAGTATCAAGGCATAGTTAGTAGTGATAGCGCCAACATGGCGGCCATTGGATGCGATAGTGCAGTGAGGACAAGACCCCGCATCACGGAAAATGGCCAATTGCTCTTCACTGAAGAACACTACATAGAAAAACAAGAGTTGTGAATAGCCCTTGTGGTAGGGAAAATTACGTCAAAGAAAATTATAAAAAAGCGTTATTCTATAGAAAGCGACAAGATAGCGCCAAAGGGAGGAATCCCAGAAAGGGATGTGCGACAGCGCACATTTTTTGCAGTCCATAGCAGAGTTTGCCCTTGTGTTGTATCTAACTTTTTTCAAACTCACGATTAGAGATCTTATATTGATCAAAAATGACAAATCTCGATAATTCGAGAAGAAAAGCGTAACAAACTATCGACGTAGAGGCTAATTCTGGAGTTCTTTATTTTTGAGCTAACCATTTTGTGAATGCCAGCTGACCAACCTATAGACCAAGCTGGTACCACATTATGAGAAACTGCTCGCCAGTATGACAACGCATCCCTTAAACGATTGATATAATAACTTATTGGGCTTTTTCTCCATCTACTTTTAGGCTAAAATCACAATTTTACCTATTTATTCACAATATTTCTTTCAGGGGCCTGTCGGAGATGGCTCTACATCGCCATGTTGTCGTCTTTTGTTACGTGCCACAAACTATGAAATCTCTGCACCGGTGAACGAAAATGCTAGGTATATTTACACTGTTTGAATGTTCTCGCTCTTCCTCAGTCCCACGGCAGTGGGTTTTTTTTAATGCACAGTAGATGAATCGTGAAGCTTGCAATGTTGTGTATATGTAAGGCCTTACCAAGAGGGTTTGATATAGGGCGAGTATCCCTGCATGCAGGACGAGCTGACTGCAGGCGGTGGGTACGAATAAGAGTTAGTGTTCAGATGAGATAAAGGGTTGGAGTACGGGTTGGTTTGGTAATTGTTGTACTCGGAACCGAACGAAGGTTGTGCACTCAAGTAAGCGTTGCTGTTGAAGTCGTTGTAACAGCTCTGTCCTTCACGTATCAGGACAGGAACCGGTACAGTTCTCGGGAAGATTGAGCGCGGCTCTTTGTATTCTCCTTCCGACGCTTGCTTCTTGTGCTTGTAGCGATGATTCTGAAACCAGATTTTTACCTGAGTAGGGGTGAGATTGATCATGCGGCCCAGTTGTTCGCGTTCAGGTGCCGAAAGGTAGCGCTGATAGCGAAACCGTCTCTCCAGTTCGTAAATTTGAGACTTGGTAAAGAGAATTCTTCTCTTCCTTTTCTTTGATGGTTCTGGTGTGTCCTCTCTCTGTTGATGTGATCCTCTAGGACTCACATGTTGGCTTGATCGATCTGCTAAGCGCTCAGAATGTTCCTGCGAATCTGGACAGCGAAAATTCGGTCAGAACTCTGCAGAGCGGACGAAGACATATCATGTTTTTAGAACGATAACACTGATTGTCTTCTAATTTGGCTAAAAAAATAACCCCCATTTTGCGGTCGTAAATACATCCTGTGTTTTTAAGTGCGATTGAAGACTGATTTGATAAAAGCGTGCTTTGGTTTCCGTGAAACGTGGTTCAGAGTTTGGAGGTATCGATAGCTAAGTCAGCCACCGCGACACTTAGCTACCAGCGTCTTCGTTCGTCCGGGATTGCGCGCTCCTCCGTCTCAATTGGCTCCTGTTGTGTAAGGGGCTCTAAGTATTAAACTTTGGACAGCAAGGATTATATTCAACAATCCCAGAATATCACTTGAACGTCTCTCTGAATCAAAAGGGGATTTGTGCGATCACAAATGAATTGTTCATAAGGCAATACCGCCAAGCTTCAAGTTATACGTTAACCCATAAAATAAAGTGTACATTATGATCGCAGGTCTCCGTGTAGACCATGGCAAGACAGCGCACTGAAGGCCCTGTTGGCAGTGCTTAACATGACAGCATATTATGTGGGATGCATGGCAAAGGGGTTAAACTTACGAGGCTGCGAGCTGCTTGGCCCTCTAAGTAGTTCCATTTCTGCCATCGAATGATCGGCCTTCGGGGTTTGCTCGAAGTTGAGATTATCCTTTCGGTAAACAGTTGGATTAATAGCTGTTGTGGCGTTCGTAGCGTGAAATCGTGGTTCACCCATCTCTAGGATATTTTTGACGGAGAATGAAGACATTCCCCAAGTCCGGCCTCGCACCCTTAAGCAAAGATGGCTGCCCGGTGCGAATATGTACACACGAGCGAAGCCGCACTAGGTATGTGTGGGGAGGTAATGACTGCGAGTCAGACTTGTCTTGTCCCAGTCGCTGGAGTTGACACTGAACACATGTCATTAGCCAGTGTTTGAAGAGAATTTATTTAGAGTGATAAAGAGCTGTCATTTTACAAGACATGACTGTTAATTAAAGTGATAGCTACCTTGAACACTTTCCATACGTAACCAGAAGGCCCCTATCTCTAGAAGCGATTTGGCCAAATAGCCCTTCCCTCTAGCATGATAAATCCGAGTCGCTAACAGAGACCCAATTAAAGTCATAATCCCATTTGGTGGCTTGACAATTTACTTTGGGTTTAGCTTTGTGTTGTAATTGAACAAGTACCCATCAAACACGCTTATTTCCCGCCCCCCGACTAAAGTTATACCATCACGCCTCTCAGCCGGTGAATTGAGTGAGTAAAGGGAGGCGGGAAACCTATTGTTTTAAAATTAAGGGGCCGATAGGTACACTAAATACAGAGTTATCTACCAGTAGCCCTTCTATGCGTTAAGCCCCAGAGCAGGACCCTAAATTCGTAACAATGTATGACGGATCTATCTAGCGTGTACATTGCGGAACGGTCGAATTGTCTTTTTTTTTTTTTTTTTTTTTTTGTTCTTAGTCAAACAAGCGACACTGGGCGCACGACTCTTAACGCAATTATGATTTTGAATTGGTAATATCTCGGCAGTGTGACAGAAATGTCAACTATCTTGTACGCGAGATGTCCAAATTGATTGAATTGACCATCACTCTTAGTTACACTTCATGCCAAAATACTACTGATCGGACCGGGATTAAAATAACAACAATAATAAACTTTCACTTCTTCAATAAGAAAATACATGCTATGCATCCACGCCAGATTTGTCCGTAAAACAAACATCGGGGGATAATGAATGACAAGGCTAGACATCTGAACCAGTTTATCTCTGTCCACCATGTAATAAGGCATATATATATTTCTATTCTTATTGCGATATTAGCAGTACCAATACCGTCACCACATTATTACGAAGTAATTTCACCAATCTCTTTTGTACACAGAGTTGGGCGCATGCGCAATGATGTGACACTGGTGACACGCGAGCTCGGAGCTGTGGTGCTCTCATTGGTCGAACTCTCTCTGGGCCGCGTATTATATTTGCTTTGAAGAGACAGTGTATTTTTAATTGAAACTTAAAACAAAACGTTCGTGTTTAGCGAAGACCAACAAGGGTAACAAAACATATGTCATTAAATGAGATAGTTTAGATGCTGTTGGTGCAAAATTCTGACAAGATGCCAAAGGGCTAAATTTCCTTTAAAGTAATTCCCATTTCTCTTTTAATTTCATTTCTACGATGGGACGTTTGTGAAGCAACCTATATTGTAACATCATATCGTAAGCGCCCTAAAACTGTTTTTTTTTTTCAAAGTCGAGCAATATAATCGCTTATGTTCCTTTGGAGAGATTTCTCATTACTTTGCTTATTCCAATTAAATGTATAAGCACTCGGTTCAGCAAGATTAGCTGACGAGCTCTAGAAGCTTAGCAAGCTTTCAGATATGAGTGTTTCTAAGGGTTCGCTCTTCATTTGCTTATTGAATTTTATTGGAATTGATCTCAAAGCCTCTTTAAGAGCCTCGCCACTAATCGTACGGCTCTGATATGGAGCGTGCTTTATTTTTTCTTGGCTCTCACCTCCAAGTAATCTTGTGTTCTAAATCGGATTATACACTCTACAAACTAAAAGTCGAAACGCGCTCTCCATTAATTTTCAATATCTCATTCAAAGCTTCTCATTTCACTCTGTGTCCATAATTTCGCAAGCAATTTCATCCCACGAATCTGTTCGACTTGTAACTTAGTTCCTGCCTTGTGTTGCTCTTTCGTAAGAATCTAATTGCGCTTTAAAAACTTATTTATACGGGGATTTGTTACATTGGGGTTTCCAAGCAATGAATCGGTCAGGTGCACGTCAAGCGATGAATTGTCGCCGCGGACATAGCGCGCGTAGGGCCATGTTGCCCTCGGATACACACTTGCTATTTCTCACTCACTGTACACTGTTTGTTTCCTTGCAGTAACATCCGGAATCCCACGAGTGAGGACTGAAGAGTGAGCGAGTTTGACAGATCTATCAATCGTGACACCGTCAATCAATCTAGTGCATTTCAGCGTCTCTAAAATGTGTTCTACAGTTCTTCGGTAAAGGTCAAAACAGGTTGCCCCGCCTATATCCGTTCTAAACTAAGTTTGAAAGACAGAGGCTGCCTCTGCCTGTCTGATAGGTATTACCGATATTCAGCATCACGGATACGATAAGCGCGCGAACGTGGCTTTCGTTCAGAGTATAACTGCATTAAAGGCTGTTTTTTAGAGCCATCGCTAAGGCAAGTGCATGTTAAACTCACTCCAACCAAGAACCTATCATTGTCTCAAGCACCAGGCTAGTAAATGTACCAGGCATACCTGCAGCCATTCCGAGTACTCGCTGACAAGTTAGATTGGGCAAAACGGACGCACTACTCGACCGAATGACAGATCCCAGATTTTGATCCTTTCACTTAAAAAGCCCAGCTTAGCATTATATTGTAAAGGGTGATGTTATCTGACCCCGGACCATTAGCCTACCCAGCCCACAAACTTCACATTTATTACAAACACCTTGTGTATTTGTAGCCGTTATTGAAGCACGCGCCACTAGACCGGCGAACGGGAACGACGTCGCGAGTTGGCGTCAATTTAAATATAAAGTACACGAATAGACCCGACGCGGGAGCCATCGCAAAACAATCACTTAATTCCCATGGCATTTCCTTAAACGCCAAGCGTTCCATTTTGCTGGTTCTATCTTAATTCCATCTTTTAAAAAACATCCCGTTTTAAAAGTGCTTGTTGTCTTTAGAATCTATCTCTGAGTAAAAGAGTAAAATACAGCTTCAATGGATTCAAACAACGCGGGATTTGTATTAAAATCATAATCGGATTGCGTGTCCTCCGATAAAGCAGCAAAGGAACGAACTGAGATACATATACAGGATCGCGCCATACTATCTGCTTATTGTTCTCAGCAAGTACAACATTTCTGGGCGCATTTTGATGGACTGTTCCCGGGATTAGCATGACGTTATTTTTATAAGATATCTCGCTATCGCTGCGGCGATAAGCCGGTGCCTGGAGTGAAGTAAGAGTGAATTGACATGATCCCTCTTACAACACCGTCCAAAATACACACGTAGAGGAATTGCGTTACAAGCCGGATTGCGTTACAGGGGTAAAATACGGCGTTTGCGTTAATTGAAATAATACGTACTAAAATATATTAAACATTAAAAACCAGGCACTTATAGTAAGTAATTCAGGGGATATTGCAATTAAGGAAAGTGAGAATATACAAGTTTCCTTTTATGTGGCTTCTTTGTTTCATTAATTTCTTTATCTGCAATCAAAAGCTCTAGAAATTCAATGATAATTTCAAGATTTAGATCTGTAAGCTGTGCTTCTCTTTTTAATGGCATATTGCACCAAATACCGCGAAATTTCTTCGGGTAAAAGAACAGAACTGTTTTTCGCAGTATCCCTTTCCCCGAAACTCGCCCTCAAGAATTGCATTAAAAAGACATTTCCTCATTTCCACGTTCTACGCGCGCAATCACGGACGTCAAGGGTTGGATGTTTTGAAATGCAGCAAAGGGGGAGGAGGGATGGGGTGAGGAGAGAGGGAGGGGAGGGGAGGGGAGGGGGGGCTGTATCAGCATACGGGCAAGGCAAGCTCAACGCAAAATGCGGACGAAAGGGAATGTGACTCCAAAACTCCGCGAAAGTGGCACTATAGCAGCAATTTCTATAGCTTCGTCTGTGAACTCCACTTTGTACGCGTTTCAGATCAGCTGTGGCCCGCCAGTCATTTTGGATGCGCGCGCAACATCGTGAAAACGGGGCTATTGACTCAAAGACCATCACAGAGCGGAAGGAATAAACGCTTTAGTCCAATCACTCCAGTAGGAAAATTTTTCTAGCCAAGAACGTCGTCTGGTCTTGTCATTTGCCAATACGGCATTGATGATACACCACTGGTGTGATCTGATTGAATTTGTATATATGCTTTATGCACGTGTAGAGTTACATACTTTTACAGTCCATTAGAGGATGGACTGCTTGCGAAGCACGGTGAATTTGAATATTTAGTAATAAGACACGTGACATTTCTATTGGAAATTTGACAATAGCTTAGCTGTATATGCGAGTTCCGTGTAGACGGGTTCTAGTCTGGTCAGTGCAAGTGCGGTATTGGTAAATCTGTCTGGTCTGGGTACGTGGTATTGGTAGATCTGTCCCTGGTCTGTGCACGTGGTATTGGTAGAACTGTCTGGTCTGTGCACGTGGTATTGGAAGATCTGTCTGGTCTGTACACGTGGTATTAGATCTGTCTGTTCTGTACACGTGGTATTGGTAGATCTGTCTGGTCTTTGCACGTGGTATTGGTAGATCTGTCTGGTCTGTACACGTGGTATTGGTAGATCTGTCTGGTCTGTACACATGGTATTGGTAGATCTGTCTGGTCTGTACACGTGGTATTGGTAGATCTGTCTGGTCTGTGCACGTGGTATTGGTAGATCTGTCTGGTCTGTGCACGTGGTTTTGGTAGATCTGTCTGGTCTGTGAACGTGGTATTGGTAGATCTGTCTGGTCTGTACACGTGGTATTGGTAGATCTGTCTGGTCTGTGCACGTGGTATTGGTAGATCTGTCTGGTCTGTGCACGTGGTATTGGTAGATCTGTCTGGTCTGTGCACATGGTATTGGTAGATCTGTCTGGTCTGTGCACATGGTATTGGTAGATCTGTCTGGTCTGTGCACATGGTATTGGTAGATCTGTCTGGTCTGTGCACATGGTATTGGTAGATCTGTCTGGTCTGTGCACGTGGTATTGGTAGATCTGTCTGGTCTGTGAACGTGGTAGGTAGATATGTCTGGTCTGTGCACGTGGTATTGGTAGATCTGTCTGGTCTGTGCACGTGGTATTGGTAGATCTGTCTGGTCTGTGCGTGCGTTATTGGTAAAATTGCCGGGTCTGCACACGTGATATCAATTTGCTTTGGCACAGTCTGGCGCTACGCACTGGTTTTCAATGAAAGGCACATAAGTAAAGGGAATTCAATTTTGTGCGCCTACTTTTGTTCCATAATTGGGAGACAATGCCATGAAACACGGATAACACACGTTATTCATCTAGGCGACGCAGAGAAAAAGTCCTTTTTTGTATTTAAAAAGAAATCTTATTTTACAGCAATGTTTACCGTATTTACCTACTAATAATAAGACACACGCCCTTCTATAACACTAGAGTAGAGAGACTACTCTTCTAAACATTAAATTAATCTTTCTTCTGTTTGAGAGTTGGAGAGAATCTGTACCAATTTTCGAAAGAGATGGAAACCTTTGCAGGGGGGAGGGGGTGAATAGGGGTCTCCGAATCCGCCAATATACTCATTTGTTTTCGACTTGCCGATCCTCAAAAAGGTTTTTTTTTTTTACTTTTCTGTCGAATCCGTTGTATCGCGACGCTACAGTGGCCCATAAGTGCAATCCGAAGCCAAATACAAACTCCGAATTCCAAAGCCTCGCTCTCAATCCCAAATACAAACTCCGAATTCCAAAGCCTCACTCTCAATTCCAAAGCCTCACGCTCAATTCCAAATACAAACTCCGAATTCCAAAGCCTCGCTCTCAATTCCAAAGCCTCACTTCCAATTCGAAAAGCTCACTTCCAATTCCAAAACCTCACTCTCAATTCCAAAACCTCACTCTCAATTCCAAAACCTCACCCCAAGAGTGAGATTTCTAGAGACTGGGTCGAGCTCTTAGATTCCAATGCAGCACGTCTTCACGTTTCATGTTTTGCTCGAGTTGCGGTAATCCATGCGATGGTGGAGCGTTTATTAAATAGAGGCGTTCATTATAAATCTAAACAATAGAATACTATAAGTGCATGATTGCCCTACACGTCATACGAGCTACGTAAATATGTTAGAGAACGCTACCCTCATTTTGAACTTGACATTGATTGGGCAAGACGCTACTCGCTTACCAGTGTTGCTTAAGCAACAAGGCATTAAGCAAGAAGTTATAATTTAGATTACCGAAATTCCACTGCCGTTTGTTTTATGCTGAAGGAAGGTATCGGGGAGGGGGGGGGGGGAGTTTAATAGAAAGGGGTGTTTGTTAGAGGGGCGTTCAATACAAACTTGTAACCTGAGGGGGGGGGGGGGGGGTTTCGTTAGGAGGCGTTCATTAGAGACGGAGAGTTCATTTGATCATTTACGGTGATGTATACTGTATCCCACATGCGTGTCCACAAATAAGATGAGATTCAACGTATCGTCTTCCTCGGCTCGAGAGACAACCATGATGATGATGATGATGATGATCATAAGAATTCCTAGGATAGCGCTATATCCTGCACCAGGAAACCGGGCAGGCAAAAAACAAAAAAAAAATGTAATAATTGTAATAAAGTAGCAATTAATAAAACTGTCATACCTGTTAGTGATTTCGAGTCCATAGTGTGAGCAAAAACGCGCTCCACCATCGCATGGATTACCGCAATTGGAGCAAAACATCATGAAACGCATACCTGTCAACTCTCCCGCATCAGGCGGGAGTCTCAAGTTTTTGGACCCCTTCTCCCGCTCTCCCGCGTTGAGCACCAAATCTCCCGCTTTTTAGCAATTTTTATCGCTTCCGAAAAATTATTCCATTGAAAATCGTCATTCTGCCTATTTTCTATTAAAATATTTAAAACAACAATTCCCTTGCGTAGCGCAATTTATCTAACACCCTTGTGAGATCTATAAGTGGATTTGTTCGCGAGAGCTTTCTATACGGCAAATGCCTGCAAGGTTAAACCCACCCCTCCCCCCAAAGAAAATGTTCTCAAGCCTTGAGATTTTCGGAGGTCGACAGGTATTATGGAAACGAAGACGTGCTGCATTGGAATCCAAGAGCTCGACCCAGTCTCTAGGTATCTCACTCTTGTAGTGAGGTTTTGGAATTGAGAGTGAGGTTTTGGAATTTAGAGTGAAGTTTTGGAATTGAGAGTGAGGTTTTGGAATTGGAAGTAAGGCTTTGGAATTGAGAGTGAGGCTTTGGAATTGAGAGTGAGCTTTTGGAATTGAGAGTGAGGCTTTGGAATTGAGAGTGAGCTTTTGGTATAGAGAGTGAGCTTTTGGAATTGAGAGTGAGGCTTTGGAATTGAGAGTGAGGCTTTGGAATTCGGAGTTTGTATTTGGATTCGGATTGCACTTATGGGCCACCGTACGACGCCGCATTTTCAAAACATCGATTTGTTTTTATCTTTTGGGATTTTCTGTTACGCCAGTCAAATTATTCTAAGCCAATCAGATTCTTGCCATCTCTCGCCTAGTGCAGTTGCCCGGCTTTCTGTCGCGACACTGTCTGGTTTTCGGCCAGAGGATAGCCAAGGAAGTGCACAAAGCGAGACCCTGATTGGCTCAGGACGGTTTTACTGACGGAACAGAAAAATAAAACAAATCGTGTTTTGAAAACGCGGGTCGTGATACAACGGATTCGACAGTAATTCGAATCCGCAACGCATCCCCCCCACCCCCCTTATTTCGCGTTATCTCGCAAAAATATATCTTGATGCAGTATTTGGATTCGCATCGCGCGCCCGGTAAAAAATTGGCGAGACAAAATTATACAGCTCGCGTTGTTGGAGGTTCATTACATGAAAATGTCCTTGCAACACAATCAGACTGGAATTTAGAGGATAATTAGCAGCAACAACATACCTGTCAACTCTCCCGCATTAGGCGGGAGTCTCAAGATTTTGGACCCCTTCTCCCACTCTCCCGCGTTGAGCACCAAATCTCCCGTTTTTTAGCGATTCTTATCGCTTCCTAAAAATTATTCTATAGAAAATCATCATTTTGCCTATTTTCTATTAAAATATTTGAAACAATAATTCACCTGCGTAGCGCAATTTATCTAACACCCTTGTGAGATCTATAAGTGGATTTGTTTGCGATCCCTCCAAACAATTGAATATACCCCACCCCTCCCCCCAAATAATTATCAAACCTTGAGATTTTCGGAGATTGACAGGTATGCAACAAGAGAGCAAATAAATTGTTCACTCGTGGAGGCATTAAGAGAGCGTGTAGTATGACGTCATGTCCAGAACGCGAGTGTTCGTTGACGTGCTCGAATTACAAACCTAGAGCGGGACCGTTTG
Organism: Nematostella vectensis; assembly: GCF_932526225.1. Lineage (NCBI taxonomy): Eukaryota > Metazoa > Cnidaria > Anthozoa > Actiniaria > Edwardsiidae > Nematostella > Nematostella vectensis. Next base: position 5,375,490 of record NC_064035.1, on the reverse strand, counting down.
GCAGAGCAATGAACGGATGGCGCGAAGATTTAGAGTAAGAAATAGACACTTACATTGCTCTTCTTCAGCTAAACACTCCGCTTTTAAAGCCTTCGAGTTTCCCAAGCCTGATATCTTCGCACTTCAAGAAAGTTTGTCTCACTTTTAAGTTGGGTATTTGCATGTGTAGTGAGTCCAATCAAAACGCAACTTGCTCACTTTTAAGTTGGGTATTTGCATGTGTAGTGAGTCCAATCAAAACGCAACTTGATCGCTCGAGGCAAAATATAAATTGTATCTCCAAATTTACTCGTTCTTAATTTCTAATACATAATCGTTTTTCTCTTAGGATTTTGTGCCGGTATTCCTATGATTAAAAGGAAGCTGGAAGCCGCAGTTCGAAGCAAACTGACCCGTCTTGACCTATTGACTAAAGTAGTGAAAACAGTTCTACTGTTCAAAAGCTCCTTGAAAGGTAAACATATCTTTACCTACTGCATTTCCTATGTTTTCTTTAGCTTGGCGACACTTCTGTGTTTTAATTAGCCACATTTAACATTTGAGAGAGCTAGAAAACTATAATAAAACTCATTTGTTGTTCTGTGCGCGAGGTGTGAAATATGATCTTGCTCCGGTTCGGATTTATGGCGGGAGAAAGTGCCCATTCTAGGGTAGCCTTGGTGGGGGGTGTTTTATTTGTCGTAAATATCGCCAAACAGTATTGCTCTTTGTATTCTTATTTATTTGATCATAAAAGCACATTTATTTATAAAATAAGCTACTTCATGTTACGAAATGAGTTCTATGATATTTTGTGATGTCCTTGCATTTTGATTATGTTCGTATTTTCCTAGAAACTTCTATCAAAATTTGAAAAACATTGAACGTGAACTTGGTAAGTTCAACAATCAAGTTCAAAAATCAATTTTCTTACCAACCAGTACATTCACAGATTTTAGATAAAACAAATGACAACTGAAGTTTTTTTTTTGGTTCTAAAGACGTTTCTTATAAAATCCCAAACTTTTAATAAGGCTGCATTCATAATGTATGAAAGAGGGGGGGGGGGGGGGGGGGGGGGGCAGGTGTAATTTTTAATTGCCTAAAAAAATTTCAGTACCCTGTCCATAATTTACGAAAAAATTTCCACCCCCCCCAAGAAATTTTTGAAAAAAAATTTCCACCCCCCCCCCCAACTACCCATGACGCTCCATAAAAATTAAGAATGTGACAACATTGGTTTGTTGAATACTGATTTACCTATGCAAGGCAGTCTTGATACCTAGTACTAGGTCTACATTGCCTGCCAGATTTGTCCTCAAATTCACTGTCTTTATCATCATCTTCACTATCTCCCATCTCTGTTTCTTCTTGTTGTTGATCCTTATGAGAAATACTGTTATACTGTGATTGCATGTTAACGTTAGAGCTGTTGGTTGAAAGGCTGATATGCGCCATTATCCTTGTAACTTTGTAACTTTCATTATCCTTGTAACTTTTAATTATAAATTATGGAAGGTTAAATATTTTTCAAGTTCTTTGACAGTTAGTTTCCTTAAAGTTTCACGGGATGAAGATAACTGTATCCAGTCATAATCTTTGTATGCTTTATTCTTTACTTCGGCTTTATCTCTTTTTCTCTTATTTGTGCGGATATCTTTGTCCCTTTGAAGACACAAAAGATGATTCAAATAGTATCAAATATGGTCTTCTTCGACTATATATGTATTGGAAAATTTTTTGATGCTATTAGGATCTTCTAAACGAATTTGGCCAGCAGAAAAGTCTTTCTTCAGTTGGGCTCTTGGGAGAAAGTCATCTATGGCACGGAAAATTTTGCTGATTTCATCTTTATACATCGGTGTTTCAAAACGTCCTTGTATTTGAACTTTGGTAGTTTTGCAGTATCTGGATATGGAGCAGGAATCCCTATGAACTTCTCAAAGCTTGTCCAAGTTTTTTTGTTGACAAAACTGGCATTGATGCCCTGTCCTGGTACAACAGGAATCCTTTACGTACTCCATGTACAGTTCTCCTCTATTATAATGCCTATCATAAAAGTCACACACTTTTTGAAAATAGGCAGCACCAGGAGTATCCATGCCTCTGTTCTGTATGTACTCTTTATTGAAAAAGAACTGATCGTCTTCTAGAGGTGATTTACGAGCATCTATAAATTCTCCAAGTGCCCGTGCACCGTCAATCCGATGAACAACCTCTTCTGTCACATCTAAAGCATTTCTTCTCATGATTTCTTGTTGATGTTGCTCAAACTGATTTAAAGTCAAGTTTGCTATCTCTTCTTCTGTCAAACCATCAAATAACTTGTGCTTGTCCCACTGCATAGTTCCCTCGTCTGCCAATGGATCACCAATCGCAGAATTGGTTCGTTCTGCCTCGTTCATGTGGCTGTCATTTCTTGGTCGATGTACCCTAATGCGATAGTCAGATTTCCACATACTTGCCATTTCGGCATCCTGAAATCAAACTTCGAAGTTTGATACTCCCACACCAGCTCCAGCGTCACTAAAGTCAGCCCAAAGAGAATGATTTACGTCACTCGCACCTTATATTATCAAGATGTAGAGAAGAGTAGAAGTGTCAAGGAGAATGCTCACATAAATTGAAGAAAAAAAGAAAATAAGAGAAAAAACAGAAGACAGTCAGAACAAAGGCTACACAGTAGATCCAAAGAAATAATCACCAGTCTTGTCAAAAATGAAGAAAAGAAAAATCAGTTAATTGAGTTCATATCCAGATGATCCATGATGATGGAATAAATGATGATGACAGCTTTGATGTTTCTGATGATAGTGTTGAGATCGATGGTGATAGTGAGCCATGAAATTTTATCAGGGTGTTTGGTTTCTCACTCTATCAAACTGTCAGTGCCAAAATGATAAGCCATATAGAAGTGTTTTTAATAATTATTATCTTCAAATAATACATTTAGAATTTAATTATTAAGTGTATTCAGAGGTTCTTGTTTAACATACTACCGTTATAATGTTTTTTTTTATTTATGTTGAATACTGATGGTCATCCATAAGCATGGAATAATTAACAGACAGATAACTAGATCAACTAGATAAAATAACCATGCAGATTTTGTTATTTAATACTGTAAACCATTAAGACAAATGGCAATGAAAGCTACACAAAGTACAGTATTGCATATTCAAAACAATGATTGATGAATAAAATGTCTTGAGTTTCATGATTGCTGTTTTGTACATTGTGTAAAACAAGTTATAAAAAAATTGAAATCCCCCCGTCACTGCAATGCAAAAATTGAAATCCCCCCTTTAACTGTTGAAAAATTTTCCAATCCCCCCAAACTTTCACCTTTCACTTTCACCCCCCCCCCCCCTCTTCCATACATTATGAACACAGCCTAAACATACAAATTTTGATACAAAAAGGTTTTAGTTATCAAAGGGGGTGTATAGGTTTTTGGTGCAGATTACAGATTTTGACCAACAGAAATGTTGCTAATCAACTGAAAACTGTACTACGGATTATTTATCCTAATAATAAACTGAACATGAATAATACTGATTGTTAGAAAAGAAAAGGGTGCAGCCTTGTGAAGTAGGGTAGATGTGGCGAATATTTAGTGTTGGAGTACATACTAGAGTACGGCCACACAGGCTTACCTACCTCCAGGCCATATAGTGTTGTAGTACATAGTAGAGTATGGTCACACAGGCTTACCTACCTCCAGGCCATAGAGTGTTGAAGTACATACTAGAGTAGGGTAACACAGGCTTACCTACCTCCAGGCCATAGAGTGTTGTAGTACATACTAGAGTATGGTCAAACAGGCTTACCTACCCCCAGGCCATAGAGTGTTGGAGTACATACTAGAGTATGGTCACACAGGCTTACCTACCTCCAGGCCATAGAGTGTTGTAGTACATACTAGAGTATTGTCACACAGGCTTACTTACCTCAAGGCCATAGAATGTTGTAGTACATACTAGAGTATCGTCACACAGGCTTACCTACCTCCAGGCCATAGAGTGTTGTAGTACATACTAGAGTATGGTAACACAGGCTTACCTACCTCCAGGCCATATAGTGTTGAAGTACATACTAGAGTAGGGTAACACAGGCTTACCTACCGCCAGGCCATATAGTGTTGAAGTACATACTAGAGTAGGGTAACACAGGCTTACCTACCTCCAGGCCATATAGTGTTGGAGTACATACTAGAGTATGGTAACACAGCCTTACCTACCTCCAGGCCATATAGTGTTGAAGTACATACTAGAGTAGGGTAACACAGGCTTATCTACCTCCAGGCCATATATTGTTGGAGTACATACTAGAGTATGGTAACACAGCCTTACCTACCTCCAGGCCGTATAGTGTTGTAGTACATACTAGAGTATGGTCACACAGGCTTACCTACCTCCAGGCCATATAGTGTTGTAGTACATACTAGAGTATGGTCACACAGGCTTACCTACCGCCAGGCCATATAGTGTTAAAGTACATACTAGAGTATGGTAACACAGCCTTACCTACCTCCAGGCCATATAGTGATGAATTAAATACTAGAGTATGGTCACACAGGCTTACCTACCTCCAGGCCATATAGTGTTGAATTAAATACTAGAGTAGGGTAACACAGGCTTACCTACCTCCAGGCCATAGAGTGTTGGAGTACATACTAGAGTATGGTCACACAGGCTTACCTACCTCCTGGCCATATAGTGTTAGAGTACATACTAGAGTATGGTCAAACAGGCTTACCTACCTCCAGGCCGTATAGTGTTGAAGTACATAGTAGAGTATGGTAACACAGGCTTACCTACCTCCAGGCCATATAGTGTTGTAGTACATACTAGAGTATGGTCAAACAGGCTTACCTACCTCCAGGCCATATAGTGTTGTAGTACATACTAGAGTATGGTAACACAGGCTTACCTACCTCCAGGCCATAGAGTGTTGTAGTACATACTAGAGTATGGTCACACAGCCTTACCTACCTCCAGGCCATATAGTGTTGAAGTACATACTAGAGTATGGTCACACAGGCTTACCTACCGCCAGGCCATATAGTGTTAGAGTACATACTAGAGTATGGTAACACAGGCTTACCTACCTCCAGGCCATATAGTGTTGAAGTACATACTAGAGTATGGTAACACAGGCTTACCTACCTCCAGGCCATAGAGTGTTGTAGTACATAGTAGAGTCTGGTCACACAGGCTTATCTACCTCCAGGCCATAGAGTGTTAGAGTACATAATAGAGTATGGTCACACAGGCTTACCTACCTCCAGGCCATATAGTGTTGTAGTACATACTAGAGTATGGTCACACAGCCTTACCTACCTCCAGGCCATATAGTGTTGGAGTACATAATAGAGTATGGTAACACAGGCTTACCTACCTCCAGGCCATATAGTGTTAGAGTACATACTAGAGTAGGGTAACACAGGCTTACCTAACGCCAGGCCATTTAGTGTTGAAGTACATACTAGAGTAGGGTAACACAGGCTTATCTACCTCCAGGCCATATAGTGTTGAAGTACATAGTAGAGTATGGTAACACAGGCTTACCTACCTCCAGGCCATATAGTGTTGTAGTACATACTAGAGTATGGTCAAACAGGCTTACCTACCTCCAGGCCATATAGTGTTGTAGTACATACTAGAGTATGGTAACACAGGCTTATCTACCTCCAGGCCATAGAGTGTTGGAGTACATACTAGAGTATGGTAACACAGGCTTACCTACCTCCAGGCCATAGTGTTGTAGTACATACTAGAGTATGGTAACACAGGCTTACCTACCTCCAGGCCATATAGTGTTGATGTACATAGTAGAGTCTGGTCACACAGGCTTACCTACCTCCAGGCCATAGAGTGTTGAAGTACATACTAGAGTATGGTAACACAGGCTTACCTACCTCCAGGCCATAGTGTTGTAGTACATACTAGAGTATGGTAACACAGGCTTACCTACCTCCAGGCCATATAGTGTTGATGTACATAGTAGAGTCTGGTCACACAGGCTTACCTACCTCCAGGCCATAGAGTGTTGAAGTACATACTAGAGTATGGTCAAACAGGCTTACCTACCTCCAGGCCATAGAGTGTTGAAGTACATACTAGAGTATGGTCACACAGGCTTACCTACCTCCAGGCCATATAGTGTTGAAGTACATAGTAGAGTCTGGTCACATAGGCTTATCTACCTCCAAGCCATAGAGTGTTGGAGTACATACTAGAGTATGGTAACATAGGCTTACCTACCTCCAGGCCATATAGTGTTAGAGTACATATTAGAGTAGGGTAACACAGGCTTACCTAACGCCAGGCCATATAGTGTTGAAGTACATACTAGAGTAGGGTAACACAGCCTTACCTACCTCCAGGCCATATAGTGTTAAAGTACATACTAGAGTATGGTAACACAGCCTTACCTACCTCCAGGCCATATAGTGATGAATTAAATACTAGAGTATGGTCACACAGGCTTACCTACCTCCAGGCCATATAGTGTTGAATTAAATACTAGAGTAGGGTAACACAGGCTTACTTACCTCCAGGCCATATAGTGTTGATGTACATAGTAGAGTCTGGTAACACAGTCTTATCTACCTCCAGGCCATATAGTGTTAGAGTACATATTAGAGTATGGTCAAACAGCCTTACCTACCTAGTACATACTAGATTATCAGGGGCGGATTTAGGGCAGAGCTGTCCCCGTCCTCCTATTTTCAGATGTTTGGCTTTGAAAAGAAAAGATATAAGAAAATACATGGAAGAACATTGAATCTGGCCTTTTCTTGAAACCCTTTCCCCCCCCCCCCCCCCTGAGTATGGATCCGCCCTTGAGTATTGTAATACATGCTTACCTCTTTCCAGGCCATAGAGTGTTGGAGTACATAGTAGAGTATGGTCACACAGGCTTACCTACCTCCAGGCCATATAGTGTAAATAGTACACAATTGTTTTCTGTTTTCATCAAAGCGAACCCCTGAATATTTTGGCGGTTTCCACTCAAATTTCTTGATTCCTTATTTCAATTGAGTGACTCCTCCCTGAACTCGATAACTTAAAATCAGTCAATAAGAAACATATACTCCGTCTTTGCAACATTTAAACTAAGTCTATTTTCTAAAAGCCTTTATTTAACATTATTTAAGTCCTTATTCATCTTTAAACAGAGTTTAGCACTGGATGTAGAGGCTGCACTCAATACTATGCCGTCTGCCTACACATGACTTTTAGAAGGCTTGAGACACCCTGCAAGGTCATTGATATAGACCAGGAATAGTAACGGACCAAGGATGCAGCCCTAGTAGTAGAGAGAAAGGCTCTTTAGCCTTAGATGAACCAAGTGTAAGCACGATACTGCATACACATGACTTTTAGAAGGCTTGAGACACCCTGCAAGGTCATTGATATAGACCAGGAATAGTAACGGACCAAGGATGCAGCCCTAGTAGTAGAGAGAAAGGCTCTTTAGCCTTAGATGAACCAAGCGTATGCACGATACTGCATACACATGACTTTTAGAAGGCTTAAGACACCCTGCAAGGTCATTGATATAGACCAGGAATAGTAACGGACCAAGGATGCAGCCCTAGTAGTAGAGAGAAAGGCTCTTTAGCCTTAGATGAACCAAGCTTATGCACGATACTGCATACACATGACTTTTAGAAGGCTTAAGACACCCTGCAAGGTCATTGATTTAGACCAGGAAGAGTAACGGACCAAGGATGCAGCCCTAGTAGTAGAGAGAAAGGCACTTTAGCCTTAGATGAACCAAGTGTAAGCACGATACTGCATACACATGACTTTTAGAAGGCTTAAGACACCCTGCAAGGTCATTGATATAGACCAGGAATAGTAACGGACCAAGGATGCAGCCCTAGTAGTAGAGAGAAAGGCACTTTAGCCTTAGATGAACCAAGTGTAAGCACGATACTGCATACACATGACTTTTAGAAGGCTTAAGACACCCTGCAAGGTCATTGATATAGACCAGGAATAGTAACGGACCAAGGATGCAGCCCTAGTAGTAGAGAGAAAGGCACTTTAGCCTTAGATGAACCAAGTGTAAGCACGATACTGCATACACATTACTTTTAGAAGGCTTGAGACACCCTGCAAGGTCATTGATATAGACCAGGAAGAGTAACGGACCAAGGATGCAGTCCTAGTAGTATAGAGAAAGGCACTTTAGCCTTAGATGCACCAAGTGTAAGCACGATACTGCATACACATGACTTTTAGAAGGCTTAAGACACCCTGCAAGGTCATTGATATAGACCAGGAATAGTAACGGACCTAGGATGCAGCCCTAGTAGTAGAGAGAAAGGCACTTTAGCCTTAGATGAACCAAGTGTAAGCACGATACTGCATACACATGACTTTTAGAAGGCTTAAGACACCCTGCAAGGTCATTGATATAGACCAGGAATAGTAACGGACCAAGGATGCAGCCCTAGTAGTAGAGAGAAAGGCACTTTAGCCTTAGAAGAGCCAAGTGTATGCACGATACTGCATACACATGACTTTTAGAAGGCTTAAGACACCCTGCAAGGTCATTGATTTAGACCAGGAAGAGTAACGGACCTAGGATGCAGCCCTAGTAGTAGAGAGAAAGGCACTTTAGCCTTAGATGAACCAAGTGTAAGCACGATACTGCATACACATGACTTTTAGAAGGCTTAAGACACCCTGCAAGGTCATTGATTTAGACCAGGAATAGTAACGGACCAAGGATGCAGCCCTAGTAGTAAAGAGAAAGGCACTTTAGCCTTAGATGAACCAAGTGTAAGCACGATACTGCATACACATGACTTTTAGAAGGCTTAAGACACCCTGCAAGGTCATTGATATAGACCAGGAATAGTAACGGACCAAGGATGCAGCCCTAGTAGTAGAGAGAAAGGCACTTTAGCCTTAGATGAACCAAGTGTACGCACGATACTGCATACACATGACTTTTAGAAGGCTTAAGACACCCTGCAAGGTCATTGATTTAGACCAGGAATAGTAACGGACCAAGGATGCAGCCCTAGTAGTAGAGAGAAAGGCACTTTAGCCTTAGATGAACCAAGTGTAAGCACGATACTGCATACACATGACTTTTAGAAGGCTTGAGACACCCTGCAAGGTCATTGATTTAGACCAGGAATAGTAACGGACCAAGGATGCAGCCCTAGTAGTAGAGAGAAAGGCACTTTAGCCTTAGATGAACCAAGTGTAAGCACGATACTGCATACACATGACTTTTAGAAGGCTTAAGACACCCTGCAAGGTCATTGATATAGACCAGGAATAGTAACGGACCAAGGATGCAGCCCTAGTAGTAGAGAGAAAGGCACTTTAGCCTTAGAAGAGCCAAGTGTATGCACGATACTGCATACACATGACTTTTAGAAGGCTTAAGACACCCTGCAAGGTCATTGATTTAGACCAGGAAGAGTAACGGACCTAGGATGCAGCCCTAGTAGTAGAGAGAAAGGCACTTTAGCCTTAGATGAACCAAGTGTAAGCACGATACTGCATACACATGACTTTTAGAAGGCTTAAGACACCCTGCAAGGTCATTGATTTAGACCAGGAATAGTAACGGACCAAGGATGCAGCCCTAGTAGTAGAGAGAAAGGCACTTTAGCCTTAGATGAACCAAGTGTAAGCACGATACTGCATACACATGACTTTTAGAAGGCTTAAGACACCCTGCAAGGTCATTGATATAGACCAGGAATAGTAACGGACCAAGGATGCAGCCCTAGTAGTAGAGAGAAAGGCACTTTAGCCTTAGATGAACCAAGTGTACGCACGATACTGCATACACATGACTTTTAGAAGGCTTAAGACACCCTGCAAGGTCATTGATTTAGACCAGGAATAGTAACGGACCAAGGATGCAGCCCTAGTAGTAGAGAGAAAGGCACTTTAGCCTTAGATGAACCAAGTGTAAGCACGATACTGCATACACATGACTTTTAGAAGGCTTAAGACACCCTGCAAAGTCATTGATTTAGACCAGGAATAGTAACGGACCAAGGATGCAGCCCTAGTAGTAGAGAGAAAGGCACTTTAGCCTTAGATGAACCAAGTGTAAGCACGATACTGCATACACATGACTTTTAGAAGGCTTAAGACACCCTGCAAGGTCATTGATATAGACCAGGAATAGTAACGGACCAAGGATGCAGCCCTAGTAGTAGAGAGAAAGGCACTTTAGCCTTAGATGAACCAAGTGTACGCACGATACTGCATACACATGACTTTTAGAAGGCTTAAGACACCCTGCAAGGTCATTGATTTAGACCAGGAATAGTAACGGACCAAGGATGCAGCCCTAGTAGTAGAGAGAAAGGCACTTTAGCCTTAGATGAACCAAGTGTAAGCACGATACTGCATACACATGACTTTTAGAAGGCTTGAGACACCCTGCAAGGTCATTGATTTAGACCAGGAATAGTAACGGACCAAGGATGCAGCCCTAGTAGTAGAGAGAAAGGCACTTTAGCCTTAGATGAACCAAGTGTAAGCACGATACTGCATACACATGACTTTTAGAAGGCTTAAGACACCCTGCAAGGTCATTGATATAGACCAGGAATAGTAACGGACCAAGGATGCATCCCTAATAGTAGAGAGAAAGGCACTTTAGCCTTAGATGAACCAAGTGTAAGCACGATACTGCATACACATGACTTTTAGAAGGCTTAAGACACCCTGCAAGGTCATTGATATAGACCAGGAATAGTAACGGACCAAGGATGCAGCCCTAGTAGTAGAGAGAAAGGCACTTTAGCCTTAGATGAACCAAGTGTATGCACGATACTGCATACACATGACTTTTAGAAGGCTTAAGACACCCTGCAAGGTCATTGATTTAGACCAGGAATAGTAACGGACCAAGGATGCAGCCCTAGTAGTAGAGAGAAAGGCACTTTAGCCTTAGATGAACCAAGTGTAAGCACGATACTGCATACACATGACTTTTAGAAGGCTTAAGACACCCTGCAAGGTCATTGATATAGACCAGAAAGAGTAACGGACCAAGGATGCAGCCCTAGTAGTAGAGAGAAAGGCACTTTAGCCTTAGAAGAGCCAAGTGTATGCACGATACTGCATACACATGACTTTTAGAAGGCTTAAGACACCCTGCAAGGTCATTGATATAGACCAGGAATAGTAACGGACCAAGGATGCAGCCCTAGTAGTAGAGAGAAAGGCACTTTAGCCTTAGATGAACCAAGTGTATGCACGATACTGCATACACATGACTTTTAAAAGGCTTAAGACACCCTGCAAGGTCATTGATTTAGACCAGGAAGATTAACGGACCAAGGATGCAGCCCTAGTAGTAGAGAGAAAGGCACTTTAGCCTTAGATGAACCAAGTGTATGCACGATACTGCATACACATGACTTTTAGAAGGCTTAAAACACCCTGCAAGGTCATTGATATAGACCAGGAATAGTAACGGACCAAGGATGCAGCCCTAGTAGTAGAGAGAAAGGCACTTTAGCCTTAGATGAACCAAGTGTATGCACGATACTGCATACACATGACTTTTAGAAGGCTTAAGACACCCTGCAAGGTCATTGATTTAGACCAGGAATAGTAACGGACCAAGGATGCAGCCCTAGTAGTAGAGAGAAAGGCACTTTAGCCTTAGATGAACCAAGTGTAAGCACGATACTGCATACACATGACTTTTAGAAGGCTTAAGACACCCTGCAAGGTCATTGATATAGACCAGAAAGAGTAACGGACCAAGGATGCAGCCCTAGTAGTAGAGAGAAAGGCACTTTAGCCTTAGAAGAGCCAAGTGTATGCACGATACTGCATACACATGACTTTTAGAAGGCTTAAGACACCCTGCAAGGTCATTGATATAGACCAGGAATAGTAACGGACCAAGGATGCAGCCCTAGTAGTAGAGAGAAAGGCACTTTAGCCTTAGATGAACCAAGTGTACGCACGATACTGCATACACATGACTTTTAGAAGGCTTAAGACACCCTGCAAGGTCATTGATTTAGACCAGGAATAGTAACGGACCAAGGATGCAGCCCTAGTAGTAGAGAGAAAGGCACTTTAGCCTTAGATGAACCAAGTGTAAGCACGATACTGCATACACATGACTTTTAGAAGGCTTGAGACACCCTGCAAGGTCATTGATTTAGACCAGGAATAGTAACGGACCAAGGATGCAGCCCTAGTAGTAGAGAGAAAGGCACTTTAGCCTTAGATGAACCAAGTGTAAGCACGATACTGCATACACATGACTTTTAGAAGGCTTAAGACACCCTGCAAGGTCATTGATATAGACCAGGAATAGTAACGGACCAAGGATGCAGCCCTAGTAGTAGAGAGAAAGGCACTTTAGCCTTAGAAGAGCCAAGTGTATGCACGATACTGCATACACATGACTTTTAGAAGGCTTAAGACACCCTGCAAGGTCATTGATTTAGACCAGGAAGAGTAACGGACCTAGGATGCAGCCCTAGTAGTAGAGAGAAAGGCACTTTAGCCTTAGATGAACCAAGTGTAAGCACGATACTGCATACACATGACTTTTAGAAGGCTTAAGACACCCTGCAAGGTCATTGATTTAGACCAGGAATAGTAACGGACCAAGGATGCAGCCCTAGTAGTAGAGAGAAAGGCACTTTAGCCTTAGATGAACCAAGTGTAAGCACGATACTGCATACACATGACTTTTAGAAGGCTTAAGACACCCTGCAAGGTCATTGATATAGACCAGGAATAGTAACGGACCAAGGATGCAGCCCTAGTAGTAGAGAGAAAGGCACTTTAGCCTTAGATGAACCAAGTGTACGCACGATACTGCATACACATGACTTTTAGAAGGCTTAAGACACCCTGCAAGGTCATTGATTTAGACCAGGAATAGTAACGGACCAAGGATGCAGCCCTAGTAGTAGAGAGAAAGGCACTTTAGCCTTAGATGAACCAAGTGTAAGCACGATACTGCATACACATGACTTTTAGAAGGCTTAAGACACCCTGCAAAGTCATTGATTTAGACCAGGAATAGTAACGGACCAAGGATGCAGCCCTAGTAGTAGAGAGAAAGGCACTTTAGCCTTAGATGAACCAAGTGTAAGCACGATACTGCATACACATGACTTTTAGAAGGCTTAAGACACCCTGCAAGGTCATTGATATAGACCAGGAATAGTAACGGACCAAGGATGCAGCCCTAGTAGTAGAGAGAAAGGCACTTTAGCCTTAGATGAACCAAGTGTACGCACGATACTGCATACACATGACTTTTAGAAGGCTTAAGACACCCTGCAAGGTCATTGATTTAGACCAGGAATAGTAACGGACCAAGGATGCAGCCCTAGTAGTAGAGAGAAAGGCACTTTAGCCTTAGATGAACCAAGTGTAAGCACGATACTGCATACACATGACTTTTAGAAGGCTTGAGACACCCTGCAAGGTCATTGATTTAGACCAGGAATAGTAACGGACCAAGGATGCAGCCCTAGTAGTAGAGAGAAAGGCACTTTAGCCTTAGATGAACCAAGTGTAAGCACGATACTGCATACACATGACTTTTAGAAGGCTTAAGACACCCTGCAAGGTCATTGATATAGACCAGGAATAGTAACGGACCAAGGATGCATCCCTAATAGTAGAGAGAAAGGCACTTTAGCCTTAGATGAACCAAGTGTAAGCACGATACTGCATACACATGACTTTTAGAAGGCTTAAGACACCCTGCAAGGTCATTGATATAGACCAGGAATAGTAACGGACCAAGGATGCAGCCCTAGTAGTAGAGAGAAAGGCACTTTAGCCTTAGATGAACCAAGTGTATGCACGATACTGCATACACATGACTTTTAGAAGGCTTAAGACACCCTGCAAGGTCATTGATATAGACCAGAAAGAGTAACGGACCAAGGATGCAGCCCTAGTAGTAGAGAGAAAGGCACTTTAGCCTTAGAAGAGCCAAGTGTATGCACGATACTGCATACACATGACTTTTAGAAGGCTTAAGACACCCTGCAAGGTCATTGATATAGACCAGGAATAGTAACGGACCAAGGATGCAGCCCTAGTAGTAGAGAGAAAGGCACTTTAGCCTTAGATGAACCAAGTGTAAGCACGATACTGCATACACATGACTTTTAGAAGGCTTAAGACACCCTGCAAGGTCATTGATATAGACCAGGAAGAGTAACGGACCAAGGATGCAGCCCTAGTAGTAGAGAGAAAGGCACTTTAGCCTTAGATGAACCAAGTGTATGCACGATACTGCATACACATGACTTTTAAAAGGCTTAAGACACCCTGCAAGGTCATTGATTTAGACCAGGAAGATTAACGGACCAAGGATGCAGCCCTAGTAGTAGAGAGAAAGGCACTTTAGCCTTAGATGAACCAAGTGTATGCACGATACTGCATACACATGACTTTTAGAAGGCTTAAAACACCCTGCAAGGTCATTGATATAGACCAGGAATAGTAACGGACCAAGGATGCAGCCCTAGTAGTAGAGAGAAAGGCACTTTAGCCTTAGATGAACCAAGTGTATGCACGATACTGCATACACATGACTTTTAAAAGGCTTAAGACACCCTGCAAGGTCATTGATTTAGACCAGGAAGATTAACGGACCAAGGATGCAGCCCTAGTAGTAGAGAGAAAGGCACTTTAGCCTTAGATGAACCAAGTGTATGCACGATACTGCATACACATGACTTTTAGAAGGCTTAAAACACCCTGCAAGGTCATTGATATAGACCAGGAATAGTAACGGACCAAGGATGCAGCCCTAGTAGTAGAGAGAAAGGCACTTTAGCCTTAGATGAACCAAGTGTATGCACGATACTGCATACACATGACTTTTAGAAGGCTTAAGACACCCTGCAAGGTCATTGATATAGACCAGGAATAGTAACGGACCTAGGATGCTGCCCTTGTAGTAGAGAGAAAGGCACTTTAGCCTTAGATGAACCAAGTGTAAGCACGATACTGCATACACATGACTTTTAGAAGGCTTAAGACACCCTGCAAGGTCATTGATATAGACCAGAAAGAGTAACGGACCAAGGATGCAGCCCTAGTAGTAGAGAGAAAGGCACTTTAGCCTTAGATGAACCAAGTGTAAGCACGATACTGCATACACATGACTTTTAGAAGGCTTAAGACACCCTGCAAGGTCATTGATATAGACCAGGAATAGTAACGGACCTAGGATGCAGCCCTAGTAGTAGAGAGAAAGGCACTTTAGCCTTAGATGAACCAAGTGTATGCACGATACTGCATACACATGACTTTTAGAAGGCTTAAAACACCCTGCAAGGTCATTGATATAGACCAGGAATAGTAACGGACCAAGGATGCAGCCCTAGTAGTAGAGAGAAAGGCACTTTAGCCTTAGATGAGCCAAGTATAAGCACGATACTGCATACACATGACTTTTAGAAGGCTTAAGACACCCTGCAAGGTCATTGATATAGACCAGGAATAGTAACGGACCAAGGATGCAGCCCTAGTAGTAGAGAGAAAGGCACTTTAGCCTTAGATGAACCAAGTGTAAGCACGATACTGCATACACATGACTTTTAGAAGGCTTAAGACACCCTGCAAGGTCATTGATATAGACCAGGAAGATTAACGGACCAAGGATGCAGCCCTAGTAGTAGAGAGAAAGGCACTTTAGCCTTAGATGAGCCAAGTATAAGCACCTTGCTATACCCTTGATATCGTGATTTCCTATTATGTGTGCGCTGTGTGCGCACGTAAGCCTGTAAGTATTTTCTCAGTCTTGCTTCTACACGCACTTCCTCTATATACTTTTATAAAGAATTCTTTATACTATAAGAAAGCAGCATCTTAAGAAAATGAATCAATTAGGATATATTTTCCCGATTATTAAGATTATTTGCTCGAAATGACTTGCGCACTTGATGTCACGGGTTCCCTCTCGATGATTACGCAGTTTTATTAACGTCACGAACTCCGTGTCGTTACGCCATATTTCCCTTATAACCTTTTCGTGTCGTCACGCCATCTCCCTTATTAACCAAATAGTTCTATAAATGACAATCACAAAGTTTAATTTGTTGATCGCACAAAACGCCTCCATAATGCACTAAGGAGATTATGTAAATGGAATTCGATCAAAATGTCACGCATTTTATTAGGTTTTTATGTTTGTCAGTGTTTAGAGGGATTTTCATTTTTAGATATTATCTCATTCCGTCCGATATTAGTAATCGCGTTGTAGTATTTGTGCCAGGGCGCCCTATCTTTCACACGTCCGTGCGAAGAGCTTCCGGCTATTAACCAAAGTTTATCACCATCACGATCTATCTACGATTATCTGAGAAAAAAATGCTATACAATAATTGAAAAGGCCATTAGTCTTTCGCCCGCTTTCGCAGATTGTACCATTTCGATTAGCGCTGAGTTCTGATATTGCTCTTTTGATGCGTGAACATCGTCTCTTTTCCTTTCTCACACAAAAGAGAGAAATAGAGTAATAAAACTGCTTCCGAAACTCAGTCCAACAGCTTGCCCCAGACATCTATATATTGTAATTAAACAAGCGGCTTAAGCCGAGAAAGTAAACTGTTTACGCAGGAGGCCTTGTCTCGTTACATGCAACACACTCAGCATGTCAGTAGAGACCAACTCAATTGTTTGCTACAAAGCCTTCCAAATGAGGCAAAGCCCGCGTCGTTTTACAGTGCACTTCATTCACGATAGCGCTTGACCGTAGACAAATACCCCGGAACAATGTGACATGTCGTGAAGCACAAATATCTAAACATGGTGTTTCTTTTGCGTGATATTCATTACAGCATCGGGTGCGCAAAACAAACCAATGAAAGCGATATCCAGTTGATCGTTGGTAATACCCATTAACGACTCGCCCGACAAAGTGACGAAAGTCTGGCGTTAATTGTTATTGTTTGGGTATATTAGTCGCGCCCGGCGTTTCGCCTCATCTAGAGATACCGAGGGAGAACAGGCTCTTCTCGGCTATGCGGGGATGAAGTCTTTTAAGTGTTAAAACACTTCTTTCTTTATTATTATTATCGTAAATCAATTACGAATACGCAAAGATCTCTATCCAGTCAGGCCGTGTTGTAATGAGGCCTTGTCCCTAAGCCTGGCGTTTCATACGGTCGCCGCAAAAGCAATTATTTTCCCATATCCCTGAACTCTTGAGACTGTCCAATTGTGTCGTTATTCGGGTTGGATGGGAACACCGACAGATGGGTTCGCTTAATTTCATCATATAAAAAGAAAAGAAAGAAGCCACACTTAGTCATCCGCTAGTCGGCAAACAAGGAAGTCACATCACTTCTGATATGCCTATATTACGGACATTCTTTTGTAAACTGTTTGCTTTGACCGAGCGTAATGAACTCCCAGAGAAACATTAACTAATGCGGACGTATATGACAAAACGAACTACCTCTTGTAAGATGGTTAGAATGCCTCCCCGCTTTTAAGAATGGACAAGTTAGTAAGAGCTAGGCCTGTCAGTTATTTGGTCTGTCCCGAGGGAATTTCCTAACCTGGGTGTGTACGGCAGCGCGTAACGGGCCTAAGAATCTAGTCGCAAATACGCAAGCGTTTAGTGAAGATTATCCTATATGATAAAAAAAGGCGTTCATCATCGTAATTATGTCGGTAGAAAAAAGAGGTTTCAATAAGAAAAAGTAATCTGAAAAATATATGGCGGTTCGGGAAAGTTAACGAAGCTAGGGGAATTAGAGTGAGTGTGTTTAGGTTCGCCAGGATTAGCAAGCCTGCGGTGTAAAGGTTAGGCAAGAAAATGGCCTGTATAAACAGAGGATTATGTTAGTGTAAGCTGATCAAAAATGGTTTAGATTCTTCCATCCCCCGGGCCAATACAAATGTGTGTTTACAAACAGTGTATGCATAAGGAGATAAACTGTTCAATTTACTTTGCCAAAATTATTAGAAATATAAATTTTAATTAAGTTTCTCCTAAAACATACAAAGTAAATTTAAACTCGCGGCTCAAGTCGCCTCATGTTTTTTTCCCTTTTTGTATAATATTTTTAATTTCTCCCCAGCCCGTGCCTTGTCATCTTGCCCGGACAGTTCCCACGAAGCCAAATTAAACAAACATGATTGTTACAAAGTCAAATAACTTGGTACAGAGGGTAGGATAGAAGCCCCGGCTCAGCTTAGCTCGACTATATTAGTGAATCCCCACGGATTTCCCAACAGGGAGAGACTTTAATCAAACTGCTGTCGGTATTGTTCTAGCGTACCCCACCTGTGTGACAATGATGTCATTGTCATCAATGGAGTACACTGCTTTGCGCGTGGATCTACCACCGCTCTCACTCACTGACACTAGCTTGGACAACTTGCAAAATTAACGAACCAGTTTGGCGTGCAACGCGCTAAACCTCGGGGCTGCCTTGTCACCCCCTGGATAGGGAATCTACTAATGAAATATAGGCATGAGACGTCATGAGATGTGACGTGTAGCGGGTAATCCACATGGGACGGTCACCCTCATCCGGATCCACCGTAGTTGGTAAATGTTCCAAGAGTTTCGAGGAAGGAACCACGTCACTGGCAAGCTGTATTTTCCTCAGAGAGACTCCATCTGTCAGAGGTTTATGAGAGGATCTCGCTGTAAGATTGGCGAATGTCAATAGAGCGCCACATATTGCTCCATCTCCTAATTACTTGGTTAAACTTTATTAGTCTGCGATCGGAAGCGTCCGTCACTCTGTTTGTACTGCGCTATTGGCATTGGGCTAACATGGGTTTGGTAAAGAGAAAACACGTTTTGAACTAGAAGGGGAAAAAATGAAGACCTTGACATATCACGCCCTATCAAAAATTGGGAGACACTCAGCCTAGCGGGGAGTTTTCCACGATCAAAAGATATAGATATATGTATCTTATGATGTAGATACAATACTTATGGTCTTGTTAAAAATTTTGCAAAGAAGGACCCGTGATTTCATGTTTTAGGCTTGTGTATAAGGGCTTGTGCGTCTTTTTCGTATGACCTGGCGGTGCTTTATAAACTGGGCTTAGGGGTTTTGTGGGGCTTGTGCGTCTTTTTCGTATGACCTGGCGGTGCTTAATAAACTAAGCTTAGGGGTTTTGTGGTTCTGAAAGCTGTCTCCAGCTTGTACTTGCTGCTCTTTTATTGTCATTATTACTGTTTTGATCTTAGTTACAAAACCTTTGCGTAAACCCTTGGAATTGAGGTCAAAATAAATGCCTGAAATTCTAGATAGAAGACGTAGAAAGCTATGTATAATCCATCGCTTTTTTTGTTGTTGAGAATTTCTTGTTAATTTAGTGTAGCGTGGAGTTGTTCGTTATCTCTAGCACTATTCGAGCTAAGGGTCGATTTAAGCTGCACATATAGCGAATTTAGAAATATTCCCCTAAGGCGGGACTTTTAGACGATAACCAGTGATAGCTGATGTATTACAAGTGTCTCTTTAGGTCATTTCTTACGAATGATCCAAAAGAAAAAACTAATATCAAATACTCGCTAACCATAGCTTTTTGACCTTGCTGTTTGAAGGGAGATATCTGTTTTTTTTTTTTTTTGGAGCTGTATTTAGTTGGGTGATTTAAATGTGTTGGTGATTATGAGGAAAGTAGCGGTTTTTCTCTCGTTAATGGAGCAAATCCCCTCACTCTTTCATTCCTGTACTGAGTGGGATTTTTCGCCATTCACTCCGACATTCGTTCGCCATTCTAATTAGAATTATCATTTGTTGTTGCTTTTAAAGGCAATTTTGCAAATGGATATTCCCTTACATAGCGTTTTCCGTGCTGTCCTTTTACTTAACGTTTGATCAATATTTTGTTTCAGACTAATAAAATATCATGTAAAGTCGTCAACAAAATAAGTGTGTAGCCGCATTCTGTAACTAGTTTGTTTGATTGGTGCATCCATTCCAAAAGGCTAGCTTAGTCGGTCTAGCGCCATATTAGACTTTAATGTGCCCATCTTGGCGAAAGGGAAAACCACAAGTTTATTTTATATTGTTAGCCCGGCGCTAATGGCAGGGTTCTTTGTTGGTGTTATTTCACTGTATTTTTAAATGGTATGTATGGAATCCCTTGTGATTAATTTGTTCTGTATAACGAAGGCAGTTTGTTAACCTACTGGAAGCTCGTCGTGTAGAAAAATAAAATATTCTTGCTTTAATTTATTTCCCTTTGCCTAGACAATTGATGGTTCTCAGGCTCTTCTCACCGACCAATCTATCGTGCCTGCAGAGGTGGCAACTTCAACAAGTTCGCTTTAATTTACGTGTTATCGTCAATTTTCTTTCTAAGAATAAAACATATTTCATTTTTGCGGCTAAATATTTTTTTTTCTTTAGCATGAAATCGGCCATTTGCTTTCTTCGAGTAATCGACTAAAACTCATGCAAAGGGCGTCTTTTCTTGACAAGAAAACCAGCAAAAGCAACATGTAATTAGTGATTTGTTGGCGGTCTTTGTCTTCTTTTATTCTTTCAACTTGCTTTCCTTATTAAACACCCGTTGACAAGGGAGATACTGTCGCCCAGTGAGTGATCCAAAGTGTGGACGGCTCTATGGATCACCCGTTAAAGCGACCGTCAAAACAACAATCACAACAAACTGACGCATTTATTTCTTTGTACGGCACGCTTTATTCGATCATTCTATAGAGCCAACAGAAGGACAGCGTACTTGCAAAGGATCTTCTTTCAAATTGAGAGATTTGATGGACATTCATTGGCAATAAAGATGGAAGTATTTTTTTTCCTCTGGCCAAATATTTAAAACAGGTGGCACGATGGATAATAAAAGTTTGGCGATGAATGACAGAGCACTTGAGCCTCGCATGCTGGTAAAATAGTAATAAAAACATATTAGATTTGTTCGAAGCCTGAGCGATTCTTAGCCAAGTTATGATACATTTACATTGGAACAAACGCGGGGCAATTTAGGGCCCTTAATAGCCCCTTCCCTGGGCAGATCCCTTCCCTTTTCTAAGTTAGGTAAGCCTGTAGATGCCACAGAGACGAAATTTGACGCCTTTTGCGTGCCTTTAGAATTTTGCATTTTTTTAGAGGTTAGAAGGTTGGATTGTTTTTTGTTTGGCTCAGCTGGTTGTTTTGCTAGCATCAGCTGTAGGGGGACAGGTCTAGATCACCGGTATTCCCCCACCGCTATCCTCTCCCGACACACTGCACTATTTGTCCACCTTTCCTGCTGCAATCGCAAAGGACGAAACCACGACTGACATTACACTTATTTGACGATTTCGCAAGCTTTATTCGCAGTATTTTCTTACTAATTTAGATTAAAAAACGCCACGAAAGATGATACAGGTGAATACTTCTAAGTGAAAAATTCAGTATTTTTCAGACATTGTAATTTTCAGGGCGCGAATTGTAAGTCCGCTTACTTTAGATAACGGATGAGGATGTCCCCATACCTCACGAGGTGAATATATGGAAGGCTGGCCGATAAGGGCATGTTGCTATCGATGCTAATTGTTGCTGATACCTCGTGAAGACACGATAATAGCAAGCGGACATACTTTATTTACTGCTGCGTCACACTAAACTCCACACCGCAAACTGGGGACTCCTTTTCTTGATTTCAATAAACCTATCAGCAATATGTTATCGTCAGATCGGTTTTCGTTGTGTATTAAATTCATAGTTATTTAAGTATTGAGGTGTACCGAATAGTGCGCCATAGATAAACCCTTTGAGTTTGACATTTAAGCGTGAAGGTACAGACGCCGCCGGCGGCAAGCTTGGTCAACCGAACATGTACTAAGCAATGAACCGGCCGGTAGCAGGCGTGCATCGCCTGGTTTTATTGCAAACCTCTGGTTAGACCACACTTTTACTATTGTTTCCTTTGTCTATGCGCCAGCTTTAATAAATTGCCGAACGCCCGAAGATTCTTTGAGGTTTTTTCGCTCGCGCAAATTTGGTCCTACGCCAACCGCATTTGACATTACTCCTTGCACCCCAGTTCATTACAAATGCCAACAGCTTAGTACCTCTGCTTTGCTTTTGTTTAGTTTTTCTTGTTTTTGAGGTAAAAAAAGCTGCGAAAGCTTGGTAGATTCCACAGCAGTGGAACGACGTATAGCCATACGTTAACCTGTCGAAGACATAACATTGGAGCGCGGCCCTGCTGTCGACAGCTCATTTGACCAAGTTTTTTTTGCTGTCAGGTAAACGATGAAGGTGGAGTCGGAGTTTTTCAAAACAAGTGCCTACTCCAGACTAATGGCGCCGCCAGCGTGAAATATTGATAACTACACACCAATGTGTATACTTTGCGGTACTGCACATTTGTATTACTCGTTTCAGCGATTTATTTTTGTCTTCCTGCTCAAATTTAGCGTGGGTAAAACCCTGGAACAGCGCTTGGTGGATATTTCGAGCGAGTGCGAAGCGTGAAAAAACAGATGCTTTGCACTTTTAGGCTCGTATGAGAGCTTCTTTTGTTTTCGAGTTTCACGCTCATCAGCCACTAAAGGGACGGAAGATTTAAGAGCATTGCGGTTTTATAAGTTTTGAACAGGTTTAAGGTTTCACATTTGTGGCTACCACACTGCACGAACTACACGGTCAGGCTTTGCGGCCAGTGTGCACATGTTTATAGAATCAATCTCTTTGTTATTGGAAAGCACTTTTACTATTAGCGCCCCAGCCGCATGCTCATTGATCTCTGGTATGGGCCCCTCCTATACAGTAAAGTGCGTAGCATATTTACCCTGATGAAACTATAAAGATTACAATCTCAACAATCTTCTCGTGTTTCGATTTCGTTTTTCGGAGGAAGCTCATTTGCCCCGACTCTGCGTGCTCTCATCAGCTTTAACACGCTCTTGGTGAAGACCACTCCTTATCACCGAGTGGAAGGCGAGCTACACAGGCTTCGATCGATCGGATTAGCTCGTCTTAACTTAAACTCTCCCGGTTGCCCATAGTCTAGATAAAAGACTTAGTGGAATTACAAAGGAATTTAAGCTTTTTGCCACGAAATGCAGAATATTTACGCTCTTGGTGAAGACCACTCCTTATCACCGAGTGGAAGGCGAGCTACACAGGCTTCGATCGATCGGATTAGCTCGTCTTAACTTAAACTCTCCCGGTTGCCCATAGTCTAGATAAAAGACTTAGTGGAATTACAAAGGAATTTAAGCTTTTTGCCACGAAATGCAGAATATTTGGAGCCTATTAGTTTTGTTACAGGCTCTAAGTCTCCGGCTTGGTATCACTCGAGTCTGTTGCGATACCTACACTACCGCCAGCCATAAAAGCTTGTTAAAATTTGTATCGCCGGTTATGCCTATCTTTTGTTATTTGGCCTATTAGCCGCTTCACAGTAAGCGATTGCACTCTCTAGAACTCGTCCTTAGATCTATTAAACCATCGAAGCACCATCACACCTATTACCAGCAATCATTGTGTCGCCTCAGGCAAGGCATCCTTTGCGTATCTCGCAATACTGTAATTTGACGATCGATCCTATCCATGTTAGAGAGTACCTCCGGGATAAAGTGGCCTACGCACTGCGAAACCCTTATCCTTAATTCCAAATGAAATATGAAATCGCGTTTCTTGTTATGCCTTCGCATCGGGAAATTACCCCCGATAACAGAACCCAAATATTATTTTTCTAAAGTGATAATGTGTGTGGCCATATCTCTAGCTATTTCTGTCTGGTGAAAGGCTGATGAGCCCTCACCGGAGTAAGATTATGGTTTGTATTCACACATGCACTCAACACTGGCGCTTTCGTTTTGTTGGGACTCTGTGTGAAGTAGAACACCCTAGACTATCTCTCACCTGCAGTGCCCAACCGCCTTTGCATAACAAACAATCTTACTCAGACAGATTTCCACCATCATACTAAAAATACTGCCTTGATGAGACGTGCCAAAGGGTCTTATCCGTAAATGTTATAGTCTCAAAGAAGAAAAAGTCAGATAGCGTCTTCGGAATGTCCACCTATTGAGTAGCCCCTAATGACTACATTTTATATCTGTAGCTGAAAACGCAAATTATGTAATTTTACGGTTGTTAAGGCAAAACGTGATAAAACGATGCTTTCTTGCTGTGTGTTCATACCCCCCCCCCCTCCTAATTTTTACTCCAGTTCCTAAGCTGATTACTTAATGGTCGACAAGAAACAGGGGGAGAGCGTGAGTTATACCGATTATACTCAAACGTCGGCCTCCACTTCGTTGTTCAAGATCAAATGAAATCATCTTTATTGCACTAAAAAGTAATAAGGAATTCGGATACCCAAGGGAAATTGACTGATGTGCTATCCTTGGAAAAACACCGCTCCTCGCTCTAGACGAAAGAAACTTAACCCATGCGATATGTCTAGTGTAGAAACGATCGCGAGGCTTCGTTTGGCCAGCTTCCCTGCACTTTTCAAAAAGTGAAACATGAAACGAACGCTGTAATTATATTCACCCCTAAAAGCCCTGTGAGCCACCAGTCAGGGCGCAGGGCTGTTCATAAAGATTCTCATCTCAACTTTCAATTGTTATGCGTTTTTCAAACATCGTTGTTTTTTTTCTTGTTGACGGGAAATGTCAGTGTTAGCATATAGGGGCTGATTGTTACTTGGCTCGTTATACCCCACAGTCGTATTGACTTTTGGTGGAGTCCTCAATACTCTGTAGTACTTATTAGCTGTCGTAAATACTCTAGCTCCATTTCAAAGGGTACTTGAGTGTTAGGATTACAGACCCTGCCCTTATGACTAGAGAGAAGTCATAGTCTCCAATTTAATATCCCGGAACAAAGGGAATTATTTCATCCTAAAGTGCAGGTTTTCAAGATCTTGGAAAGGTCCGGTACTCGACGAGCCCAGAGAAGCCACTCCATAAGCATGCACTGCGCGCTAGTTCAATTTCCTTTTTTTTATTAATAAGCACCCAACAAAAGGCGGCAAGGCAAGACGCCGCGTACAACAATAACCAACACAAATCAAAACTCGTTTACTGAAATCTCGATTACGAGAGCGTGCACTCACACTTTGAGTTCTTTATTATTAACGTTTGGTCCTGTAATACTCTGTGTTTTAAGGCGGAAATCCCTCTGCGAAAATATGGGTGTCCTGAATCAGCTGTCAAGCTCTCACTATAAATTCTCTTAACAACCTTTATACTGTTTCTCAAATGTGTTTCCTGCTATAAAACGCTATATTCAATACACCCTTTAAGTTAACTCTGGTCTTAATATTGGAAACGATAATGAACGTATATAGTGGATTTACAAATGAGCCTTTGAGCCACGCATATTTTCGGCTTGACTGTGTAATAGTTAAGTGCTCCACTGATCTACTCACGAACTTCTACTCGACACTATTTATTTTTTCTCTGTTCACTGGCGCATATTCTAGAGGACCTCATCCGCCGGCATATTTGACTCTAGAGTAAGATCAGGTTATATTGATCTTGGTTTTAGCGCCCCTCTGCGTGAGATCGGCTTTTAAACGGATCGCATAGTGCTATGAGGTTGCTAGCGATGGCTGGTTGTTAGCCAAAGCGCGCCTACTGGGCACCAAGCCCATCTTATTTTGTTACAATATTCCACGAATAAAAACAATCAGCTCTAAGGAGGTCATTCTACGCTTAGCAGCAAACCAGACTCGAAGTCTTCTGAACCGGGTAATTTCGTTAGTTTTCGCTTAATGATTTCTAAGACATTTAGACTCAAAACATGGGTACTTAGTAGCGAGTTAACCAACTGCGCCATACCAGCAGAGCATTACGCCATAATACAACGTGTTTAGGGTGAGGGAAGAAACTAAAACAGGCAACACACTGTGTTGATATTACGCTTAAAGTGGCAATGCATTTACGGTCACTTTTCCGTCCGAATTCCTTTTTCTGCCTTTTGCCCGAGGGAATTGTTCATCTAGAAAGTCACTTATTGCCACCGGCCGTATGCCATTTATTTTTCCTAAATCAATCACGTTGGAGTTGATAGCTAAGTATTTTTTAGATAGGGCGCCGCACATGAGAGGCAACCCGTAATAGTTATCCCACTACCTGCAGGTCCGGATCACAAATTTGTCAATATCAACTCGAGCCACGTTGCCCAAGATGTCTTTATTGGTCCCTGAAAATCCCACCTTTGAGTTATTTTGAACCTTAAAATCCGCTCGTACAAGTCCTTTTTCCCCCTCCACACAAATAACCAGGCGGTATGAGTGGAAACTGCTAAGATTATAGAACCCTGCCAGGGTTGTTTAAAGGAAAAGTTACATCTATTGTTTTTGCAAGTTATCCGTTCAATATCAATAGATGTTGTTTTGTTAACGCTATGCCCCCTTTTTCATGTGCTGTTATTTTTGGGAAATTATAAGTGTTTAGAAGTGTACATTTCTCGTTCTGGATCACGAGTGACAAGATGGTAGTTGTAATCATGAACCTTTGCTTGTTTTACCGACTTGAACTAAATTGATGATTTTTTTTTCTCTTTTCTCGCTCGTAGATTGAAGCGCACCACCCTGGTGACTCTATAAAAGTACGAATGGAATCAGAACAAGATAAAAATAGTATGAAAGACCTCACAACAACCCTGAAGAAGTGGAAAAAGCACTCATATGATGGCTTAGTATTTTGATTAGATTGAGTAAATATTGCATACTTCTGAGTTAACTCATGTCTTGAATCTCTTATGGAAAATTGGAAAACTTAAACCTCACAAAAATATAGACCATAAACTGGAGAAATAGAACATTACTGCGATGTACTTTGTGGATTCTTTATCTCTTAGAATAATGATTCACATTTCGCACTTTCCTTTTTATTAAGGAGTATCTATAACATAATATAGATCCTCTTACGACTTAGTCAATGCGAAAATGGTTTGTCTATGCCTTGAAGAACAACTCTTTTCATGAAACCCCCTTTGTGTGATGTTTGAGTGAGGGTTGATATTGTCTCGCTTCGTGTATTCTAGGTTGCTAAAACGTGCCAAGTAACAATGCTTTCAGGATTCAAACTGACTTTTAACAACAAATACGACGTGTGAAAAAAATATTTTTCTCACAATAGAGCTACAAGTTATTGCCACTTCAGGACAACCGGCCAAAGGAAAAATACCACAAGGAACGATTGTTTATTAATGAGTATGTTTGGTGGTGGTAACTTACTAAATTATCCAACACTGCGAAATTTGTGCAGTGTGTTTTGCCACAAGCAATGTCGGGTTAAGCGCGTGTTTTGAGTAAACGACTGACCTGTTGTAATGTTGGAATCTAGAGCGGCCTTGTTTCACAAACTGTTCATTTATTCATTGAACCCTAATTTCCTCACAAAGAGTGGCGACAGAGTACACTTCTTTGTTCAAACGGCTCGTTTTTCTGTTTAAGTCCTAATCTCATATCCAAACGAAAGATGAATCAATTTGGCGAGAATCAATTCGCGTGAATTGGTTGTCTCCTCCTCCTCTTTGCCCGAGCAAACACTACATCCATCAATTAGATTGGTTCCTAGTATAGCTCTCATCTTCCAACATTTCATTCGCACAACTCCCCACTCTACAGCCCCTAACAAAACCCTTTTCCCATTCTCCCGATCCTAAATAACTTCTTGGCTTCTTAGAAGCTTTCATAATCTCTGAAAATCCTTTGAAATCTTTTGTGAGAACAGAAAGAAACGCGTTGTTTGTCAAATAGTGCCTTTGTTAGATTCATCTCAGACCATTGTGGTCGCGTTTCTTGAGACAAGGCCCTGGCAGTTCAGGAGGCAAAAAGCGAAACAAAATGAAAACAATTCATACCTTAAGCGCAATATGTATTTATCGTTTGAATTGAATGGTTTCGATATCAAGAAATTTGTATTTACGTCCTATTGTATTTACAAATAGCGTTTAGCAGTAAAAGGAAAGGATTGTTGTAGTCGAGCTAACTTCAGTATCATGTTCATCTCGTACTTCAATCAACACTGTGAAGATCAGCTCTCATCTTAACGAGGCGGCCATCAGCATCAGCCCCTCAGCTCTGATATATAGCACAACGCCCACCGTATCATGCACTGCCAAAACACATACACTTAAGCACAAATACCTCACATCTTCCAGAATAAAGTATTATAGCTAATTGTAAAGCTACTTTGAGAAATTGTTCCTATGTGCTTTGACAGCGCGGTGAAAGGGCATTGAAGAGGATTTGAAAATGTTATGCTTTTTGCGTACGGCCCTCTTCAGTCTCGGCCTTTCTTGCTCAATCTCGGGGGTACCGACCGAGCTGACTAGTCTCAGTGCATGCTTTTACGTCTTAGGATTTACCGTATTTGAGCAGACCATGGAGGAAAAGTCCAATACTGTGTTTGTGCTGGTGCGGAGCGCTTGAGATTTGATCTCAACAAGTGAGCGCAGACTTCATCACGTCAGTCCCCTCACATAATTACGATTTCCTTCGAGTGCGGGATTTTTCTTAACCCTACCAAGTCCAATACGGGTGTGCAGGCATATAGCTTGTACTGACCGGTGGGTAGTGTAGAAAGTCTGCTGCGTGGTGATATGCGAAGTTGTTCATAGACGCTCCGTGGCAGGGTTGGCCATCGCGAACCAGAACGGGCACGGGAACAGTACGCGGAGTGAAGAGCGGAGGAGGCTCGCTTAGCGGCCCTTTCTCGTAGTTTTGTTTTTTGAACTTGTACCGGTGATTCTGGAACCATATTTTCACTTGTGTAGGAGTGAGGTTAATTATCCTCGCAAGTTGCTCTCTCTCCGGAGCTGATAAATATCGTTGCTGGCGAAATCGTCTTTCTAGTTCGTAAGTCTGCGCCTTTGTGAAGAGAACGCGACGTTTCCGTTTTTTAGGAGGCTCGTTTCCCTCGTCTCTCTTGTCGTCATTGGACTCAGCGTCGTGGTGATCGCTGGACGCGGGGCTGCCGGCCTCCTCTATTTCAGGAGTACCTAAGACCAAGAACAAAAGCAATCAGTTTTGTAGTGCAGAGCAAACCGGCTACTAGCCGGCCTAGCCGCGTAACGCGCACCGTAAGGATTAAGGAGAACAGTGTTAGGATTTCCGCTACATACAGAGACAACAGGAATTCGCTTTTAATTCGTAAATGATGAAGTCAAATTTTTCAACGCCTCTCACTATTGGAAAAGGTTCCTTTCAACTGCCGAACAAGTTTTAAAAGTGTGCCCTTGAAAGAGATGGTCATGTACTCGTAGTTATCAAAAACGGGGTTGTAGGTTTAAGGTAGAGTTTTCGGAGTTAGTCTTGCTCGCGAGAATGAGATGTTTGTGCGAAGTATTTTACTCTCCGCAGATTGTCAATTGACAAACACTCTTCAACAATCCGTGCTCGGTTTCACTGACCATCATATAAAACACTTCAAGTAGCCGAGTTTACTTTCATTTCGATCAAAGATAGAAAATCAATCTTGCTTACCGGTATATGCGCTCCTCTGTACTTGATTATACGCCACGCCACAAGCCTCCAATCTGTTATCACTGCCACAGTTCTCAAAATTCACTGATACTTCTGGCGTCGGCTCGCTTTTGGACGCGCGTGTAACCGACTCACTCAGATTGAGGATGTCCTTCACCGAGAACGAAGTCATGGCTCGTCTGCTTCTGGCGTTGTGTACACGGTCTCAAATGATTTCCATTATCAGTGGTCCACTCTCCCAACGGTCATGCTCAGAGCTGCTTGTGCTGACGTCAGTCACTGCTCAGCCACTCAAGTCGTGAACAAGATGTTTGACACTAAACAAAGGTTCACCAGATCCTGCTAAGTCAACTGCTATCGATAGGCCGGGGTGACGACCGGTGTGACAACACAATTAATTAGAATGATTGCAATTGAATGGCATGTCAAACGTAAGCCTGTAAGCTGACA
This sequence comes from Nematostella vectensis, assembly GCF_932526225.1. Classification (NCBI taxonomy): domain Eukaryota; kingdom Metazoa; phylum Cnidaria; class Anthozoa; order Actiniaria; family Edwardsiidae; genus Nematostella; species Nematostella vectensis. Next base: position 5,345,629 of record NC_064035.1, on the reverse strand, counting down.
AGCATGCCACGCACCCATCTTTCTGACATTTCCCTGCGTTGGTTGTTCAAACTATTTTAATAACACTCAGAACTTCTTAGAAAAATCTTGGAGCGTATTAATTACTGCTGTAGCAAAGCTATTTCCTGCGATAGCCCACCATTACTCGTCCGGTACTCGTATGCTTATCCCAATCTATCGCTGAATGAGCGCTCGCTGCTTCAGATGGTCATTACGAGCCTTTGATACCTCTTTAGGGTTAAACTCAGATTAAATCTTTGTGAAAGCTTGGAGTAATGGAGACGACAGCCATATGTGAAAAGGGGCTGACGATAATTATCGGCCACGATCAGCCATTACGCGCCCTTAGCCGTCATACTGTCATCAACAAACAACTTGACGGCAACTCAAAACTTCAAAACATCACTCTGTTGCGTGCACTCGTTCCGACGGGTACTGTCGACGCGCGGAATTATAGCAAAACTTATAATGGAGGAACGACATGGCCGTCACTGCGGCACAAGACTCTGACAGAGGCAGGAAACGCCCCGGAACCTGGAGCTAACCACGGACTGCCCTACGAGGGTCGACTAGAAGGGTGAACTCCTCAATTACAATCTTCTAATATTTCTGATGCCTACTTTAGTCAGAAAGGGGCAATGGACTTGAAGTCAATGTCGGCAAACATGTCTAGCGGGGCGGACAGCTGAACGCTTCGTCCTATTTACAGTAACTAGTAAAGCTAAAACGTGCTAAAACACTTTAACTACAAATACGCAATATTAAAAGGCGATTTCTAAGCTGAAAAACACACAGAATGACTATAATGCATTACGGCTAATCCTGTTAAAGTGAATAAATGTATACACTTCGAGCACTTTACGATGTAGTCTCTGCACTTTTGCTAATTTGCGCGTCTATGACCTCGAACATGCTCGGGTTTAAGGTTTAAGTGAGTGAATCTCGAACTCTGACAAACCGTGATACAAAAAGAGCTCATTAAGATTGTACAGGTCGTGGTGAAGCTGAATTTCGGCCTGCACTTTGGCTATTACGTTAGAAACACTGTTTGCTTAACAACCTGGCGATTAAAGCAAAATGTTTGCTTGTGTCATTGCGTGATTGACACCCTGTCAATTAAACCATTAAGACAATGATATTCAAATTTTTTGGTGAATCCCTTGTTTCAATACGCTGTACACATTATAATAAGGTGTCTTTCTCGCTCTATCAAGCACCCTTTTCATCATAGCGATTACAGAATCATTCCACTGTATTTACTCTTATAAACTCTGAAGCATTATGCACCCATTTTTAATTCTCGGTTGTCGTGCTGTCTGAAAAAACACTATTTGGTATGTTGTTTGTTGTGAGACTCGACTCTGAATACTTGATAGTTTTATAAACTAGATGTCGTTTCCAGTTTTGTTAGTGAAATCAACACGCGTTCACCCAAACGACCGCTCTCAAAACACCATGATGGACGTGTCGGCTAATCCGCTAAAACCGCCGCACCATGCATCTCGCGCTATAATGTCAACTGCAGCCTATCGCATGACACCAACAGCTTTAAACACAAGATGGAGGCTCATGGCTCGAGAGTTGAATGAACAGCATTCGAGTGATAACCGGTTCGTTGTCAAGAGCTATGGATTAATAGCCCCCCTTGTTAATCTACTTCTATGCCAAACATCCTAAGCGCAACCTGGAGCACGGAGACCTTTTCTGATCCCGTGCCACTCGACCTGCAAGCGAACCTGTTGTTTTGTTACCATCATTAGAAATACACAGCCCTCATTAACTTTTTATGATCCAGGACTTTTCGAAAAACCGCGTTTTGAAGAAGTTTGCTCATAAAAAGGTAAATCGACTCTATTTGTGTCCATCTAAGCCACAGGGTTTATTTGTGCAGAATAGTTGGCTCACCACAAGTTTCTTCAATGCCAATATGGGAGCTGGCCCTACCCTAGCCTTGCGTCAAGCTGTGTTAGGCACACAAGTCTTTGTCTCGTGTATTGTCTCTAGAAATCCACCCTGGAAATAAACAATGCTAGAAGGAAAGTCTTGTGATCAAGGCTTCTAAAGCTTGTACAATATGCAACAAAACGCGCGATAAATTTCGTTAAGCTGTTTAAGGCTCGGTCGACAAAGCATAGGAAGCTTTTATTATAGTTTTGTGGGGCTGATCTACTCTAGTACACTTGTCCGTTAATGTTAATCCCTGTGGCGTTTTCTCAGAGAAACCTGTAAAAAGTTCTGTTACGATTAGATCTGTGGTGATGGTTATGAAACATATAGATATGTTTGTTTGTCAAAGAGTACAGCGAGCACTTCAAAGCTCTCATCTCTGTGAGGCTCTTATGCTAATTACCCTTCCAGCCACTGAAACCTCTTTCGATTAGACCGAAAATAATTCAAAAGGTTTCGAATTACCGCCATGAGGCAGTCTAAAATGAAGACGTTTTTAGATTTCGATTTTACTCTAGTCTTTTATTGTGAACTAAGTTGTTAGGTAGAAATCCGGTCAGTGTTGAAGAATTCCTCACCACAACTGACTTTGTACGAATTCTCGATGTTTAAGATCACGTTGCCTACATGATATCTTTTTCAGATCTGTGAATTGCTCTGAAAGGTTGTTTGCACAGGATTGGAAGGATAAATGAATACTTAGATTTCTATGTAACCTGGTTCAATATTTAAAATGGATCAGGAACATATAACAAGAGTCTTGCCAGCCCCCCATGTTTGGGTACCGGGATTACTGCTTTTGGTATGGAATGAACCGTTTTCTAAAACATGGCTCAAATCTCCAGAGCGCTCGTTAAAGCCAAACGGCTACGCCTTCTGGAAGCTCAAATCGTAGTATTTGGATGACAAGGAAATGTTGGCACTCGTTTTGGAGCAAAAACGTAACATTCGTAAACAAGCCATAATTGATTGATACAGTTTAAAAAGAACTGTTGTTCTTTGTCATTAAACACAAAGCATCGGCCATTTGCATTTTGTGAGAAGTTGAACCCATTCTGTTTGACATGGGTTGTTCTTTCTTTTATTCATTGTGGACAAGTGTCATAGGTACGTCCGTCCAAAGCCTCTTGCCTGACCTATCGAATCTTTTGCGTTATTACAAAAAAAGAAAGACTCTGAAAATATTGACATAGGAAACCGCGCGTTTAGAAATAAAGATGAGCTTCTCTGTCATTGTCCTTTTTGTCTTAAACATGAAAGCAAGTGACATGAGTAAATATGCTTATGCAAAACGCATGAACCGAGCGAAGGAGCTATGTAACTCAACAAAGGCTTTTCGAATTTCAGGCCAGACTACACTTATGTTCAGAATTTTTCAAAAACTGTGTGTGTTTGGATCTAGCGAGTGGTAACTAGATTGTGTTTATTAGTGCGTTGTAGAGGAAGCTCTTGACTGACGGCTTCTTTGCATAGGCTAAGAGCACGTCCTCTTACTTTGCCACTACATCCAAGAACTTTTTGGAAATAGAATTGAAAAGGTCCTAAGGCTTAACACGGAACGGGCTCTTGTGTGTCAATTGCTTTGCTTTTGCTTCACCCGCGTAATCTTATAAGATATTAATACATGGCCATTACCCGAAATTGTTTAATGTAAAGTTTACTGGGATTAGTAAAAGAGCAGTTTATCGTAAAAACACACGCCGGTTTCCATCTTCCCTTTTGTCAGACCTAGTTGGCAGGTACGCAATTAGCTGTTTCTTTTTTTCATCGGATTAGAAAAAGCAAACTGCAAAATGACAGCTTAAACTGGTGTAATGTGTATTATTTATTCATAAAGCAATGACTCAACTAGGAGGTGTGTGTGAAATTCACTCATTCGCCAAAGCAATTAGTTAGTCTTTGATAATACAAAGGCCCGCCTACATGATCTCCCAAGTCTTAGACCAACACAGGGAGATTTGTGTCTGCTCTAACGAACTCCTTGATGTTTTGATAGAAATAAGTGTAGTGGTTGCTTAACTCCTACCTAGGATTCTAAGAGTCATGACAGTGTCACAAAAAAACGTCTCATCACGCTTTAATCCAAAGACAATTCTTATTCGAGCTCTAGGATTAAGTTTTGAGCGCTTATTATTGTAAATAACAGTGTGTGTGCTGTTCTTGCAGGCTATAGAAAATTCCAGTGCCCTCTCGGTTTAGCCCAACTCTTGTTTATAGCTTCTTCCTCAAGATGTGAGGACGTTTTGCTCGTGGTCTTCTATCTTCCTTTTGGATCCTATTTTCACTTATATCGTTGTTAATAGCAACAGTGGAGCGCTTAATTCGAGTACATCATCCGAACGGCAAATAAATAGTTTCACCAGAATGTTATCCTCTTTACTATCTGTTTATTCTCTATCGAGCTTGGCTCGTCCTCCGACTTAATCTGTCTAGTTTCCCTTGGTGATATTTCTGGCGCAAATGGCTTAACCTTCATGTTTCATTTTTTAAACTTTTTATTTAGGGAAAGATTTAAATTGGCTCTTAAGTCATTGAAGGATTAAACGCGCAAAAGCTGTCTATCAAATGTTCACGAAGGTGTGATAGAGCACGGCCCTGGAGTACACATGGGCCTTGTTGTGTTGGAAATTACGACGATGTAATAAGAGTTATAATGGTACTACCACATCAGAACACTTCCAAATCCGTCAATCCAATTAAGCCCTAAATAAACACAGTCCTACATCCACAAACTTACACATGTGCGAAAAGGGAAAATAAAGACAAGTTTCTACGGGTCTTTCGAGGTGTCGTTGTGTTGGAGCTAGCAAGCCTGTTGGCGTGGTTGCCAAAGCCACTCGGCCTAGAGTGGAGTCACCCGCATCTCTCTTAGATCCTGTTGAATTATAGGTCCGTTTACTTCGTGCGACCTGTCGATATATTTAGAGCGAACTTGGGGTTAGAGTGTCGGCAAAGTGCGTAGGTGCTTGCTGCGCCAGGTATTACATGTTGCGTCAGTCGTGTCAGGTTAACACAACACCCCAATGACAGCAGAGGAAGAGGATTGTTTTTGTTTTACATAGCCTGTCTATTTTTTAAGTGTTAGCTCCTCCCCCGTGTCCTCTTGACGCGCGCTCGCACCGGCCTCGTTTGCACCATTCACCTCCAACCAGACAATGGTAACGTACCCAATCGGTTTACACTGAGCACAACTAGATGAGCGCCGAGATGAGCTCGTTTTCCATAAGAGACATCCTTGATCTTCCCGAAGATGCCATTCGGTCAATGCAACACTCAGACAAGAACCTGATGGAACCGTCCACCAGCCCAAATCACCACGAGACTCGAACTCCTAGCGAAATCACCGAACAAGAATCGGAGAATGAAGGTTTGTTCTTATGAATACTCTATCTCCTTACAACTTTGAAAGCTGTCTTCCCCAGTCGATTTTTTTTGTATATTAAGCTAGTCAGGTTTACCATGAAAACTTATTTTAGTATTACAGTTTTTTGTTAGTGCGAATCTTGAATACCTGTAGTGACGAATTGACGGCCGTAGTGTGTTCTTAAAGTTAGTCGATTGCCTTATGTATTGTACTCGAACCGCAAGTGGATTTGTGTTTAGTTATTCCTCTCTCTATGGAATGACTCTCGTGTTTACGAATTATAAGTGAATTCTAGTGATGGTTATAGGGGTCATTACATATACTGGATACTTTCACGGGGTTGGGGTTACATGAATGGTTCGTTCTTTATGAAGAGTTACAGTTTTAAGTATAACGTTCTTAGGAAGGTACTTGAAGTAAGGTGCAGAGATAGAGTGAATAACGCGAGATATACGGATTATAACGTGCGGGATAAAGCCAGATTGACAGTCAAAAGTGTTGAGCTAAGAAATAATCTGGGAAAGAAAGGCTGAGTTGTATTAATCCTAAATCCGTTTTGCCATTCCTCAGTTTCCGCATCTTCGCCAGACCAAGACCTGACGCTTACTCGAATATCACCTCCCGTTGACGAAAAAAACGAGATTGCACCGAGAAAGGAGCCACTGTCCGAACCTCCGAAGAAGCGTAAGCGCCGAATTCTTTTCACTAAAGCACAAACGTTCATCTTAGAGAGGCGTTTCACCCAACAGCGGTACCTCTCGGCACCGGAGCGTGAGGAGCTCGCAAGAATAGCCAACCTCACTCCAGCACAAGTCAAGATATGGTTTCAGAATCACCGCTACAAGTATCGCAAGCAGATGTCTGAGAAAGGCCCTTGGGATAAGCCGTACTCTGCATTAGCGCACGGGGCCTTTCTCACCGGAACGGGACAGTACTGTAGCTGTGTTGGGCCGACCTGTAGTTATCTGAACAGCGCCCCCTACCAGGCGCCGGACTACCTACATTACCCCTCGCCCGTAACGTCCACGTACATACAGCCCTCCGCGTACTGGTGAGAGGAAGGGCGCGACAAGGCTTGGGCGCAATCCAGGCCACCAGACTTATATACTGTACATAGCGAGGAGAGACCGTATATCGAATCGAGTAGCTAGATGCAAACTGTATCAAATACAAGCTGTACAAATTGCGGTTATTTAAGGTTTAGGAAATGAAACGCATTTGTGAAAATATTGCATTGAAAGATCCCTGTAAGAAGGACTTGATAATAGGATTACTCATTACGAATGAAGCGGTTTGTTGTATTTTCTATTAGGTCAGAACTACCCGTTTATATTAATTTGCCCTGTAAAAGAATATACGTCCCGAAATTGGATTGTCAGGTTTTCTTCATGAAATGTACGTCCCTTGGCATAGTCTGTATTATTTACCATTATGTAAGCGGAGAAAGTGGCTTGTAAGCTTTTTGATACAACTTTTTAATATTTCGGTAAACACTAGGCTCTATTAGTTTACTCTTTTTGGATGCTAAGCGCTTATCCCTATTCACAATCCTTAATCTTCTTGAATCCCACCCTTATTCATTTTGGGAACCGATGTTTAACCACGATCACACATTTTTCTCTGTTTGCAAACAGTGTTAAGGTATTGAAAAATGATTTCTTAGACTCGCGAAAGCAGATAAATTTCATCAAATTTGGTTCTTCACTGGCTTAAGTTGTTCTTCCAAGATTTGCGATGCTGTCGTTTTTTAGGAGATATATTTAAGGAAACAATCGGAATTTTTGTGATAAGTCGTGGCTTTGTTTTAAGAAGACGTTATTTTTTCCGTTGTTAACATTCACAGTAATAGATACTTGCAACATTTAGCCAATGAATGTGGCATTTTTCGAGTCGGGAACTTCTGCTGTCGAGCCCGCTTCTCTGCGATCATTATAATACTCGAAATCATTTCAACGAATACGAATACCTTTAATTTCAAGCACTTCTATTACAACTATTTTCGTTATCGATTCTCGCTAAAAATCAGGTCATGCCGCGCAAGAAAAATGTTTTGTTAGGCCCAAATAAACGTTGAAGCGTATTTTCTCCAAGGTTCTTATAGGAGTAGGGCGAGTGAGTTTGTGTGTGGAAATTAATCTGACAAGATGTATACTGAATCGCCCGAATGAGTATTTCCACTCGTAAAAGTGTTAGTCTTTAGAATCCTGCTTTTTGTGATTCTACTCGCGCTTGAGTGTTTTTTTTTTGTTGTTCTGCGGTTGGATGGGCGATCGATTGGGTCCTCTGTCGCCCTCGAACAGGGAGACTAGCTTGGTGATATGTTATCCGATTCAAGACAAATCAACTAGATTATTAGACACTGCCTTATTATTGTCGAGTCATTTTCTTTTGTACGTTAATAGAGAGGGCGGGAAGCTTTTTATTTTAATCTACTGAAATGAAAATTATATTGTTAAACAAAACAAATGGCAAGGCCCCTTCTGGGAAAGACGCGTTTTTAGTAGTTTTAAGTAGTTTTCTTAGGATCAAATAACTTGCCCTTGGAAATTCTTAAGCAACGTGAAAATGTTATCGGAACATATCTTCTCTCTTCTCTCTTCTCTCGTTTTATTGGATGTTAAACACGGTGATGGGAGTGATCATTATTTTGACTTGATGTCAAGGTAAAATTGACAGATTGGAACTATCCGCTAAATAGAACATAGGAAATGTCTGTTTAAACAACCTCCTCATCACAAGAATGGGACCCCCGCCAAATGAGAGAAACCACTAAAATTCTCCAGAGATAAAAGAGTGTTCGAATCACATCGAAAAGTTATTTATTGTGAAATGAGGTTTTCTAGTAGAGACGTTATCACTGCAGCACTGCTCCCAGTCACAGACTGTATTTATGTTATGGCAGCTTTGTGTAACCAACAATAGTTTAATAATACTAAGTTTAATTAAAAATGGCCGTTTACTGTGCAAAGACATTTGATGGGCAAATGATGCTGTTGACGTTGGCTTTTGTGTCGTTCTGTTTGTGTCTTCAGGTGTGTCGTTCAACGCGTCTTAGTTTCGCTGCCAGGGTAGAGGTTTTCTATGTGGGATAGCCAAAGTGACAAAGGAATCTCGCACACACTTTCACCATAGCGAAGATTTTCAATTGCAAGTTTGTTTCGTTTTGGGGGTGTAACTAGTTATTCCATGCTTGAATTGCACTTTTGCATAATCCAACATCGAATACCTGTGAAAGTCTGGATTTAAAAAAAAACAAAAGCTCTCAATAGCTGTGAAGTCGTAATTCGTATGAAAAGTTAACAACAGCGGGCGCAATGAGAAGAGCAATCGTCAAGTAATATTTGATTATCTCGATTTGCAGAAACCAGAGTCAAACCGAGGGAGGGGAAGAATTGGCTGACTGACGTGAACCAATCAAGTCATCACCTGAGGCCTCTCGAGTGAATTCTCACCCTAAAAATCGATGGTGACAAATGTTTGTCCCCTTCAACGATCGAACTTTCCGTATAGCAAACAATTGTTCCAATCCGAGTAGAAGGTTGTTTCTGCAATAGGCAGCGCGAGAAAGCTCCGTTAGTGACACAATCGATGTCACTCCGCTTGATGGATAGTGTGGTCCTCTGTGGAGAATTGCTGTAAATACCCCCGAAGGAAAATTATCTTCGCGAGAGCGCTTTCATTACAAGGTCTCCTGTTAAAAAAAAAAAAAAAAAACATATCAAGAAGAAAGCACTCCAGGGCAATGGGAGTCCTGTTAGGGATGTTATTTTTGTTGATAAAATGCGCTACGCTGTATGTAAACGCCTGGTGTTCGAAATTACAAAGTAGATTAGGTTAAGCGTGAATGCCTCAGGCGTGTTTTATTGAACATATAAAGAAGCGGAACAGTAATAAAATACCCCAAAATACCTACCAAAATATAATGTATGGCGCATTCATTGATTGTTATTTCAACGCATTAAATCGTAAAGTATGTTTTTCAATTCTTGACAGAGGATTTCCGAAGAAAACGATTTTTAGTCTAACAACTTTAAACAAAAAGATTGACCAATCTACCACAATTGATGCAAAGAAAAATAAACATCAATCAGAGAAAGCCATTTAAGAGACAGATCCCGATTTCACGCGCTCAAGGGAACATTGTTTAATGGAATTTTGTTTTAGCTGATTTAGCACTCTTAGTATGGCAGCGCGCACCAAAATGTTCGATAAAAACGAACTTGAGTCTCTCAAATCAACAAGCTGGCCCTTGGGCCTGGAGGAGTTATGCTCGATTGGGCTTAGATTGCCTCGGTATCTTTGAGGATGCGCCTTTGAATAAGCCGATCACTTCAAGCGTAACAACTCATTTTATCGATAACATTTTAGTAAACACGCATGGCACTAGGCAAATAAAATAATACGAAAGATACTATTTCTGCGCGGTTCATGTTCCAATGACCATCGTATGTTTCCTGAGGTTGATCATCCAATCGGAGAAAAATTTGTATTTCAATCTGTGGCAAAAACCGTCAGATTAGAATCTGTCAAAATATCCTTCATTCTACGGAGACAAGAAGAACGGGGGAAATAAGGGCTATGGCTTTAAAAGTCCTCAGTAATATATATCTCCTAATAGAGCCACCATTTTGAGGTTCGAAAAATGAGGCGTCCGTTAGATTTGTTTAGACTTCAATTCACCCAAACTTTAGATTTCGAATGATTATAATTCCATTTCTAATGCAAGTTGTAGCCTCTAACACCAAAATAACATTATTTATTTGTCTTTGAATCATGTGCGGTGTTTTTCGCGCCAGGAACCGACTCACTCCAAACACAAGACCCTTCAACGGGGATAGGAGAACTAATAAATAATACAAATCTACACACCAACTAGGATTAAGGCAAAATAAGCAGTAATGTTTGAAAACTATCGTGTTTTACTTGTATTTCGTAAATTATGTTATTGAAGAGATTCCTGGCGATGTGACATAATTGAATTCTACAACCGTTACATTTTCGCAGATGCAGCAAATTTATCAGTGATTTTTATCGTGTTTTATTCGTTTTTAACACTAATAGAAAAAATGTTTAGAAATTAGCTTCCACAACAAACATGTATAGTCCTTTTTGGGATGAAATTTAATCAATAATAAAAATCGCAAAATGAATATGCCAATAAGCAGGCGGAGTCATCAAGTAAAGAAGCTCGTTTTCTTCCAGAGATACGCAATACTTTGGGGCAGAAAGCTCAACACCTTAGTGATTACTAACAACTTGTTTTGCGTCGGTCTGGTGCGTAGCGGTCCTTAACCTAACAGCAATGAAAAGCATTAGCTGGACTCTCGTGTGTTAACTGTGGGTTTTTTTCCATTAATCGCGTTACTGGCACTTATTGTCATATTCTGTGAGGGCAGTAATAGCAGTGTTCAAGGCATGTCGTGGGTAATAGGTGCATTTCCTAGTCTAATGCCAGACGTCAACTGCACTTAAAGCCACCGTGAAGCTGAGAGACGGAAGTAAGGAACAGATTGCCCCCGAAATAAGCTTCTTAACGGAATTAACATTGCATCGAGCCAATTTTCACGTCATTTATTTCCCCTTTGATCTGACAAGAAATGCCAAAATCATTAGTAACTAAACGTGGACGATCTCTGTGATGCTATTGGCTGTACAGCGAAAGGGACCCGGGGAACACACCCGGTGCTTGTTCTAACGAAGTGTTGATGTTCCTCGGTAGAGGACTAGAGTTCTTTTTTCTTTGAGTGTGCACGACTTGCTGTATTCAGATCCGAAAGCCGGGGCATTGTGATCTCTGCCCAGACGCACTTCTGTGCATACAAGCACAGCGCTGGCTTACAATGCACACTTAAACCATACTAAGCGCCATTTGACATTTAATTGTTGAACAATACGGTGGCCGAGAGTATTAAAGGTGCTGTTTCACCGTTAGTTTGTCGTACATTGGACTGTTTGACTTTTATTGCTTCATCTAATGAGCACTTCTTTATTCAGATGGATAGACATTGTGGAGCGATCTCAGACAACTAATAAAAGTACAATCACTTCTTTGTCACGGTTTGTAAGCATTGTATACAGCTTTACGTACAAAAGTCCATAAACTATGTTAAACACAACCCTGAACAAACACAGGGATTTTATTATCGACACTCCTCGTGCAAACGATCCACGCTTCTTTAGTACCCCTGTAGCCTCTAACTTGAAAAGCACATAGCATCCGTAGACACATTAGCTTAAAATATGTACTAAGAAAATTCCGGAAATAAAGACAAAAGAAAGTTGTACCAACAAAAATGTATTTTTTAGAATTTTTATTTGAATCAAATTGGAAAATAATAATAAGAATAATAGATATGTGCCCAGAATATTTGTGCTAGATTAACCAAGTACTCCTTTTGCAGCATGCATAGACCCATAGACGCTGAACCGACCCCTCATTCGCTACCAATGACTTGCCCATTTTTTGCTTACCGTAAATGATCTGATGAACGCCCCATCTAAAGAACGCCTTTTATCTAATGAACGCCCCCCCATCCTAAGCTTACAAGTTTGTAATGAACGCCCACTCGAACAAACCCTCCCCCTCTATTATCAACGCCCTCCCCCTACCCTTCCTCCTAGATTAAAAACAAACGACACAGGAATTTCAAATTTAATTAAAGGGACAGCGTCATGGTACTGCGCATGTCTGGAGGCAGTGTTTATTGTAGGCTTTTAATTGTCTACAAACAGTTCAACTTTAAAATGTCAATGCCTTGTTAAAATAATATGCAATATTTTATTGAAAACTATGTTTATTGACAGTTTGTGGTCATTTCCTTTGAATTTAAGTCTCCCACATGTACCAAAGGCTTATAAGTCAATATTAGAATTTGACTAAAAGTCATTGTGTCCTGGCCGGATAGCTATTGCAAAGCTCTTACCATAACGCTGCCCCTTTAATCTGAGTTTGGCTTTTAATGGGAAAGACTTGCTTAATGTCAAGAAACGCTTGCTACGCAGGCAATAATTTAACGTGATCCCCTTATCCTGTTATATATCCCCTTCTCTGCTTCGCTCCTATTCCTTTGTCATTGACCAAGCACCTCCCTACCATAGCCCGCCCAAACCACTTTCTACCATTCCCTCCCATGCTAATGTCTGACTGACTACTAAGCCGTGACTAATAAAATTGTGAATAAAATAACTCTAAGGGAATGCTAATTAAATACCCCGAGGAAAGATATTCGGGGGGATCTGAATTTTTTTATAAGTTCTACTCTAATCCCAGAGGTTCTTAGAGGAAGCGATTCTTTTTTCACCAAAGGGTGGGGGGGTCTGAAATGTTAAGGTGTCCTGAGTAAAAATCTTTCCTCCCCCATCATGGTATACAACGAACACTCCCCTGCTGATGCGCTCTGGAAGAAGTCCCACGCATTGTGCCACGGTAACCAGTTTGTGAGTTTTATTATTATTATTTTTTTATTTAAACAATATTTTTTTAGTTATTTTCAACATTAGCGTATTGGCAGATCGAGGTTGCAATAGGTAGGGGCATGTTGCCAACCCACTCACAAACTATTAGATACTCTTCTACCTATAACGCCCACTAATCTGTCAATAGCACCCGTTTCTTACCGCACAGTAACTTTTTTCCCTACCAAGGACACCTATCTGGCTAACCCTCCCCTGCTGATGGACACTCGTATCCTGCGCACCCCCTGTGTACGCGCCAGCTACTGATAGCAACCCTGCCAATGATTCCCTCTCCCTACAAATAGCTCGCCTGCGAATAATTCCCTCTCCCTACAAATAGCTCGCCTGCCAATGATTCTCTCTCCCTACAAATAGCTCGCCTGCCAAAGATTCCCTCTCTCTTTTAATAGCTCCCCCTGCCAATTAAAACCTGTCCTTACTAGTAGCTGCCTATGACGCCCTTTCGCTACTTATAGCTCTCCTTGCTAATGATTCCCTCGCTACCAATAGCTTTTCATGTGAATCATTCCCTCTCTACTGATAGCTCCCTCTATGCTAATGATTCCTTCTCCATACTAATATATCCCTACCAATAACTTAATCTTTCTATCAATAGCCCCCCTGCCAATAATTTCTCCTTACTGATAGCTCCTCCTGCTAATTATTCACTCTCACTTTAGATAGCTTCGGTATCCCCTTCATATGATTCCCTCTCCATAGCGACAGCTCGCCTACCAATGACGCCCTATCCCTTCTGAAAGATGCCTATGACGCCCTATCCCTTCTGATAACTCCCTCTACCAATGACGCCCTATCCCTTCTGATAGCTGCCTATGACGTCCTATCCCTTCTGATAGCTGCTAATGACGCCCTATCCCTTCAGATAACTCCCTCTGCCAATAACGCCCTATCCCTTCAGATAACTCCCACTGCCAATAACTCCCTATCCCTTCTGATAGCCGCCTATGACGTCCTATCCCTTCTGACAGCTGCCTCTACCTATGACGCCCTATTCCTTCTGATAGCTCCCTCTGCCTATGACGCCCTATCCCTTCTGATAGCTGCCAATAACGCCCTATCCCTTCAGATAACTCCCTCTGCCAATAACGCCCTATCCCTTCTGATAGCTGCCTATGACGTCCTATCCCTTCTGATAGCTCCCTCTACCTATGACGCCCTATCCCTTCAGATAGCTCCCTCTGCCAATAACGCACTATCCCTTCTGAAAGGTGCCTATGACGCCCTATCCCCTATGATAGCTCCCTCTGCCAATGACGCCCTATCCCTTCTGAAAGGTGCCAATGACGCCCTATCCCTTCTGATAGCTCCCTCTACCTATGACGCCCTATCCCTTCTGATAGCTCCCTCTACTTATGACGCCCTATCCCTGTTGATAGCTCCCTCTACCTATGACGCCCTATCCCTTCTGATAGCTCCCTCTGCCAATGACGCCCTATCCCTTCTGATAGCTCCCTCTGCCAATGACGCCCTATCCCTTCTGATAGCTGCCTATGACGCCCTACCCCTTCTGATAACTCCCTCTGTCTATGACGCCCTATCCCTTCTGATAGCTGCCTATGACGTCCTATCCCTTCTGATAGCTCCCTCTACCTATGACGCCCTATCCCTTCAGATAGCTCCCTCTGCCAATAACGCACTATCCCTTCTGAAAGGTGCCTATGACGCCCTATCCCCTATGATAGCTCCCTCTGCCAATGACGCCCTATCCCTTCTGAAAGGTGCCAATGACGCCCTATCCCTTCTGATAGCTCCCTCTACCTATGACGCCCTATCCCTTCTGATAGCTCCCTCTACTTATGACGCCCTATCCCTGTTGATAGCTCCCTCTACCTATGACGCCCTATCCCTTCTGATAGCTCCCTCTGCCAATGACGCCCTATCCCTTCTGATAGCTCCCTCTGCCAATGACGCCCTATCCCTTCTGATAGCTGCCTATGACGCCCTATCCCTTCTGATAACTCCCTCTGTCTATGACGCCCTATCCCTTCTGATAGCTCCCTCTACCTATGACGCCCTATCCCTTCTGATAGCTCCCTCTGCTAATGACGCCCTATCCCTTCTGATAGCTGCCTATGACGCCCTATCCCTTCTGATAGCTCCTTCTGTCTATGACGCCCTATCCCTTCTGATAGCTCCCTCTGTCTATGACGCCCTATCCCTTCTGATAGCTGCCTATGACGCCCTATCCCTTCTGATAGCTCCCTGTACCTATGACGCCCTATCCCTTCTGATAGCTCCCTCTACCAATGACGTCCTATCCCTTCTGAAAGATGTCTATGACGCCCTATCCCTTCTGATAGCTCCCTCTACCTATGACGCCCTATCCCTTCTGATAGCTCCCTCTACCTATGACGCCCTATCCCTTCTGATAGCTCCCTCTACCAATGACGCCCTATCCCTTCTGAAAGATGCCTATGACGCCCTATCCCTTCTGATAGCTCCCTCTACCTATGACGCCCTATCCCTTCTGATAGCTCCCTCTGCCAATGACGCCCTATCCCTTCTGATAGCCCCCTCTGCCAATGACGCCCTATCCCTTCTGATAGCTCCCTATGACGCCCTATCCCTTCTGATAGCTCCCTCTGCCAATGACGCCCTATCCCTTCTGATAGCTGCCTATGACGCCCTATCCCTTCTGATAGCTCCCTCTGTCTATGACGCCCTATCCCTTCTGATAGCTCCCTCTGCCAATGACGCCCTATCCCTTCTGATAGCTCCCTCTGCCAATGACGCCCTATCCCTTCTGATAGCTCCCTCTACCTATAACGCGCTATCCTTTCTGATAGCTGCCTATGACGCCCTATCCCTTCTGATAGCTCCCTCTGCCAATGACACCCTATCCCTTTTGATAGCTCCCTCTGCCAATGACGCCCTATCCCTTCTGATAGCTGCCTATGATGCCCTATCCCTTCTGATAGTTCCCTCTACCTATGACGCCCTATCCCTTCTGATAGCTGCCTATGACGCCCTATCCCTTCTGATAGCTCCCTCTGCTAATGACGCCCTATCCTTTCTGAAAGGTGCCTATGACGCCCTATCCCTTCTGATAGATCCCTCTGCCAATAACGCCCTATCCCTTCTGATAGCTCCCTCTGTCTATGACGCCCTATCCCTTCTGATAGCTCCCTCTGTCTATGACGCCCTATCCCTTCTGATAGTTCCCTCTACCTATGACGCCCTATCCCTTCTGATAGCTTCCTCTGTCTATGACGCCCTATCCCTTCTGATAGCTCCCTCTGTCTATGACGCCCTATCCCTTCTGATAGCTCCCTCTGTCTATGACGCCCTATCCCTTCTGATAGCTCCCTCTGCCAATGACGCCCTTACCAAATTGATAGCTCCCCTTTCCAATGATTCCCCCTCCCTTCTGATAGCTCTCCCTGTCAATGATTCCCTCTCTCTACCGAGAGCTCTCCCATTTGGATTTCCGAGCTTTTTTATTTGCTCGCAGTATTTTGCTGGTACTCGCAAGACTTCACCAAAGATGATTCGGTAGCCCTAATATCCCCTCTTACTGCCAATATTTCTCTCCTGCCAACGCATCCCTCTTCTCTGCCATTTACAACCCCGTATTCCGACTCCCTGTCGTACAATTAAATCCCCTACCACTTTCTCTTTCTATAGCCCCCTTACCCCTGCTAATGTTCTCAGAAACGGTCAGGATTCCCAAAATATCAACTCGGTGGACCCCAACTGGGAAACGCAAACCTCGTCGGGCAAACCAAACTTGGGAAAGAACACCACGATCACAGGGGGGAGCTACAATAGATGGAATTGACCTGGCGCCCGTTTCTCGAAACACCAGAGAATTCTCGGGCCCGAAAACTTTATTTTTCATTTTTTCTAAATATTTCGCATGTTTTCCATTTGGAGTACCGCTTCCATGTTTTAGAACAGTTAAAACTTTCTTTAGTTCGTATTCCAAATGATTACGCTCTATAGGGCTATTTTCGAAGTTTTGCTGAAGCCAAAAAGTTACCCGAAAAGTATCGGGTGACTGCGAGGTCCCGAGAACTTTCTTAATATTTTAGCCATGTGATTTTCGGCCCGAGAAGTTCGGGAAAGATCAAATTCTATAAATCTATAAAGAGAATCTCCTTCACATGAATCTTTGTGGTAAAATACGATGTTTGACGATATTTCAACACATTTAGATACCATTAATTTTTTAGGATTAGCCAGCTTTTCAAATTTAAGAAATAAAACGTTTTCGGGCCCGAGTATTTTCGGGTGTTTTGAGAAACGAGCCCCTGGGGCGAGGCATCAGGCAAAAGGTCCCCAAAAATGGCGTCACTGTCGTGGCCAACTGCCCACTGTCGGTCAAATATTCTATGGAAAACTGCAAATGGCACACGGTTTTCCGGGGATCTGTACCATTTACAAAATAAACAGTAGACCGGAATTACCGATTAAATCGTAAACAACCTTAGTCTCTTTCGATTGTGATGGCGGCAACCATGTTGCAACGAATAACCGCTGGATATTTAAGCGCCCGTTATAAATATAGCTGCTGTCCAGATATCGTGGGCACACGTAACAGGAAAAAGGGCTGTCCTAGTCCAGACCTGGGACTCTCTTTGCGGTCGACATATTCTGGCTCGCGTGAAAGAGGATTTAAGTGGATTTAAGGCGTTATGTGGAAATAAAAAATGGAGTTTATTGAATGATCATGAGCAAACAAAATCTTCACGAACATCGACGAAAGTCAGAAGCGAAACCTCGCTTCGTGCAACCATTAGCCCGTACAGGGGCTCATAAGTCGGGGCAATCATCTGTAATTTCGGTCATCGTGTCGATTTGGGTTTCCTGTGGAACAAACCGTCGCCATCTTGGAAACGAAATCTCACGTCCCCTCCCCTCATCGTCAATTAGTAGTCTATGCGTTGCCTTTCCAGCTTCGATTTGGACGGACTCCAAGGAAACCAAGATTTGGGCTACCTTTGGCAGTCCGCGATTCACCAGGATTTTTTCGCACTTACCTTGTGTTTCCGATAATGTTGAAAGCTCCTTCTTCGATTTTTACCGCGAATACGATGGCGATATCAAAGAATTATTTGGTAAGTATGACGACTTATGATCCGATGTTTTACGGGGTTGTCTTATCATGGCTTTCGAAGTTTGTCATTTGATAATAAAAGAACTCGGTTAATCAAACTACCCCCTCACCTGGAAAAGCAAAAGATAGTCAAACAGCCCGAATCCCATTGCCTGGCGTTCGTACTGTAAGGCTTTGTTTATAAATGCAACTGAGCGAAATAACTTTATGAAGGGAAGACAAACCAACCAAATTCCTAAGATGACGGGTAAATAATAAGTAGATCTCTGCGTTATTTGATGAGACTTTCGTCTAAAGGGAAATGTAAAATAAATCCGAAAAATCTCATTTCTCTGCCCCGCTTCTCGGCCCTTCTAATATCAGACATTAAATTGCTTTATTTTACTTGATACTGGATTTGCAGTATTTTATATTTCGAGTCTATTTTTCCACAGCAATGTCCAGTCCAGAACTACTATGATTGCAAATCATTGCCCAAGAAATAAAAAAAAAATGGATTGCTTCATTATTTTAAACCAAGGCAAACACAGCCACGGAGAAGACACAGAGATTATTTAGAGATCAGTGGGCTCCAGTGAATACTGCAGTGTACTTACATGCAGAAGCTACTGTTAGGGATAACCAGGAGATCATAAATTCTGTATAGTTCACTATATGAACTATATATGAGCAGTAATCTTTTCAGTAGCTATTATCATGGCCACCACTTAGACCCAAATAGCTTACTGCGTATGTACAGGCATGCAGCTCGGGGTGGACACACGGGTTGTGCCCCTCCCACTCAACCACCAAAAAGCAGTCTTTTTTTTAAATATACTTACTTTCCATAATATCTATGACTGCAAATCCCCTCCACAGCTAATCAGATTGTTTATTATGGTTATCAGACTTCACCTTTCCTTTTCTAGACATACAATAGCTTCAATTAAATAATTTCTTTTGTTTAATAAAATAAGACTACAAGCAATTTGTTTTTGTTCTACTTCTCTTATAAAACAAACAGAGAAACCATGAAAGGGTTAGTGATCAGCCAAGACAGTGGCTGCAAAGAAAATGGGGTCTTGCATAAACCTGGCTTATGGAAAATGTGCGAACTGCCCCACACAAATCTAAAAGAATATTGATTTAACCCTTGCAATTGAATGACCAACCAATCTATGAGCTCGAGCACTTCACTTTTCAAGGGAACTTCTAGTATATTATTGTCACTGCGTTTCCCAAGATCAGGCTATTTTTAGACGATCGCGCACGAACGGGCCAATCAGCTACGTTGACGTTGGTCGCGTGCGCGAGTGACGTGAGGCTGCACGCGCAAATTGCAGTTAGGAAGAATATATTTTTATCCATCATCCGTCAGTTTTGTTTGTTTACCAAAATAATTGCAAGCTAGAATTCAAAGTCTTAGGTAGGGTTGGATTAATACCAAAGAAGAGAGCAATAAAAAGAGCAAAGTACCGAAGAGAGAACATAGCTTTTTGCCTGAGACTGCGCGTGCAGTAGAGCCCAGCCAAAACGTCAACACAAAGGTCGAATCTGATTGGCTCATCCGAGCGTCTAAAAATATCCTGATCCTAGGAAACGCCGTGACACCTATATAGTACCAGAATGTGGGGAAGTTGATTGTCCCTACTTATGAGCCCCTGGCCCGTAAGGTAAAGAAAGTTGGAAAATCTATTGAGGAAAAAAAATAAATATGTTATTTCCCAGCTACAAAACGGAGTTTATTGAATGACCATGAGCGAACAAGTCCTTTTACGCGAGCTAGAATGCCGAGCGCAAAGAGAGACCCAGGTCTGGACTAGGGCTGTCCAGGACCATTTGAGCCATTTTTAAATCTACTTTAATTTTTTTAGATGAAATATCGAACTTTATGATGGTTTGGATCGATTTTATACCAATTTGTTGCCCAAAAGTTGCAAAGGAAGGCAAAAGTTAAAGTTGCTCTAGGTTGCTGGTCCAACGAAAAGTTGCTCAAAAGTTGCCGAGCACAATCTACATATGCCTACCGTCGGTACGTCGGTTCATAAAGATATGTTCTATAGTCTCAGACGTTTTTTTCTATAACACTCCAGACACAAAAAGCTTAAATTACACACAATCGATTTCAATATATACGAACGAGCTCACCCCTCTCTTCTGCCTCAGGTGGCCTTTTCTCGAGCTTGGGAGCCCTGTGTCGCAAGCGTTTGCCTGGTCACGTGTTCGTAAAAAAACATGGAGGAGTTTTATAAGACAGGCACGAAAAGACCAAGTTTTAATGGTAATAGAAAGAGAGCTCATCAATGGACTGAGAGAAATGAAAGAGAAAAGCGAGCTCGATACTCAGACCACTTAATTCCAATATCAAGACGACCAATAGCCACAAGAGTGTTCACTCTGCCTTCTCCTGCTAGCGGTGTCGAGGTAGTCTACACGAAATGCCCGAATGATGCAGATTTGTGGATACACAAAAACATAAACTCGTCTACCCTTGCTATCGGCATGGATATTGAATGGAGACCACAGTTTATCCCAAAGAAATTAGGAGGAAAAGAAAACAAGACAGCTACACTACAGTTGGCAGTAAACCACTCCTGCCTTGTGTTGCATCTATTTCATATGCGTTTGGACTTGTTGCCTCGCTCCTTGTTGAATGTGTTGGGTAATATCAGAATACTTAAAGTAGGTAGTGGTATTTCGGGAGATGCAGTAAAACTTTTGCGTGATACAGAGATTTTGTGTAACGGGAGATCAGACACCCAAGTTTATGCCAAAGTTCTTGCTTTAAACCAAGATGGGACTGGTTTGAAAAAACTTGCCAAAACGATTTTGGGAATTGAGCTTGATAAACCAAAGTACATTTCCCTGAGCAACTGGGAGCTGTTCCCTTTAACATATGAACAAGCCTCCTATGCCGCTCTTGATGCCTGGGTGAGTTTTAAGCTTTTTGTCGAGCTGAAACAAAGACTACACAAATCTGGACTTGTGCGAAAAACTGGTGAACAACACTTGATAGAAACAGGTGTTCCCATGGGTAAGAAAGCAGAGGCTATGGTTAGTTGCAAGTCTTGTGGCAAGAAATACAAGAGTAAAGCAGCCCTGTTGGAGCACATTGAGGTCAAAAGTCATCAAAGTCATGTAGTTGATGATACGACAGAGAAGGAGGAATCACATTCCAGAGACTTTGTAACTCAGCTGAATGAACAAAAAGCTGAGCCACCCTTAGAACATGTAGATTGTAAAAAGTGTGGGAAGCTTTTTTTAAACAAAGTATCTAAGAATCACAAGAGAAAGTGCAAAGGAAAAGGGGAAAGTGGAGAATTATGAAGTTTTGTGAAATTGGTAGTGATCTATTTAATTATCTCAATTAAACAATTTTTCTTGTGAACAGATTCATTCCTTTTAGCTCATCTTCTCTGCTCAAGGAAATTTTAAAATTATATCCATAGATGTTGATTCTTATGCATTTTAATCAAACCTGTTTTTATACAGTTTCTGTATAACTTCTTTCTTTATGATAGGGAACTTGCTGTGCTTAAAGATCATGTTACCTTTTGGGTGGCAAATTCTAGCAGAAATAAACACAGTAATGACTGCACCCATCACACCAGAGAATGACAAAAAAAATAAAATCTTTAAAGGAATCTAAACCCTTTCTGAAAACAATTCAGGCTTTATTTGTCAGCCCTAAATAAGTCACTTTTTGTAACTATTGTTTTGCTGCTAAAAGCCTGAGCATGTGCTTGTTTGCCACCCAACGAGTCACGTGATCTCTTAGTGGAAGCCCCCTATTGGGTTAGAATTCTCTGCTCAATTGTCCCTTACTGTAAATATTCTACCAAAAGTTTCTGGAAAACTGTAAAGTGAGTATAAGAGGCAGGGAGTGGGGGGGGGGAGGTCAGTAAAACATGTTCTCATTTCTGTAACCTCCCTACCCTCACCATTAACACACAAATATTCCACATTTTAACACTTATCAAACATGTGTCCAAAGAGAGTGGGGTAATAGCTAGTGGTACAGATTTTGCTTCTCAAGTAAGAGGAACAGTGTCAGGTCAACATAGGTTTCAGATGTGTAAGAACCTCTTCTTTGGGAACTGTGCACCCCTTGTGGTTTGGGTGACTACATTAAATGGCAATTCCATCTAACAAATCTTGTCAACCAGCCTAAAAACAATGTGATGTTGAGATTGGGAAGAGCCATCCATCTTTAGTACCCGTACTTGATAACCAACCTAAAATTGTGTGAATTCAAGAACCAATCCAGCAGGACTAGTCTGCACAACTAAAGGGGCATTAACACTTCTCTTGTTCATGAAAAATAATTATTAATACAGCATTGATAAAATATAAGGTGGTGAGGGGTTTAAGGTCTGGCAGAGGGTAGGGGATACAAACTGATGAGGGGTCAACAAGATAAAGAAAATCTTATTCACAATTTTGTGAAACTGCTGCTTAAATTTGTTATTATTTCATGGTGACAAGTTTTGCATTTTCTTCGTTTTCTAACCGCAATATACAACAAACATTTTACGATATCTTTTCCTTTGATGAGCGGTCTCGGTCTACTTGGTCCCCCTGTGGTAGAAAGCACCCGCACTGTCTTTTGGGTCAATAGACTGCGGACAGAAGTCAGAAGCGAAACCTCGCTTCGTGCAACCATTAGCCCGTACAGGGGCTCATAAGTCGGGGCAATCATCTGTAATTTCGGTCATCGTGTCGATTTGGGTTTCCTGTGGAACAAACCGTCGCCATCTTGGAAACGAAATCTCACGTCCCCTCCCCTCATCGTCAATTAGTAGTCTATGCGTTGCCTTTCCAGCTGTGATTTGGACGGACTCCAAGGAAACCAAGATTTGAGCTACCTTTGGCAGTCCGCGATTCACCAGGATTTTTTCGCACTTACCTTGTGTTTCCGATAATGTTGAAAGCTCCTTCTTCGACTTTTACCGCGAATACGATGGCGATATCAAATAATTATTTGGTAAGTATGACGACTTATGATCCGATGTTTGCTTATCATGGCTTTCGAAGTTTGTCATTTGATAATAAAAGAACTCGGATAATCAAACTACCCCCTCACCTGGAAAAGCAAAAGATAGTCAAACAGCCCGAATCCCATTGCCTGGCGTTCGTACTGTAAGGCTTTGTTTATAAATGCAACTGAGCGAAATAACTTTATGAAGGGAAGACAAACCAACCAAATTCCTAAGATGACGGGTAAATAATAAGTAGATCTCTGCGTTATTTGATGAGACTTTCGTATAAAGGGAAATGTAAAATAAATCCGAAAAATCTCATTTCTCTGCCCCGCTTCTCGGCCCTTCTAATATCAGACATTAAATTGCTTTATTTTACTTGATACTGGATTTGCAGTATTTTATATTTCGAGTCTATTTTTCCACAGCAATGTCCAGTCCAGAACTACTATGATTGCAAATCATTGCCCAAGAAATAAAAAAAAAAATGGATTGCTTCATTATTTTAAACCAAGGCAAACACAGCCACGGAGAAGACACAGAGATTATTTAGAGATCAGTGGGCTCCAGTGAATACTGCAGTGTACTTACATGCAGAAGCTACTGTTAGGGATAACCAGGAGATCATAAATTCTGTATAGTTCACTATATGCTAATACATGAGCAGTAATCTTTTCAGTAGCTATTATCATGGCCACCACTTAGACCCAAATAGCTTACTGCGTATGTACAGGCATGCAGCTCGGGGTGGGCACACGGGTTGTGCCCCTCCCACTCAACCACCAAAAAGCAGTCTTTTTTTAAATATACTTACTTTCCATAATATCTATGACTGCAAATCCCCTCCACAGCTAATCAGATTGTATATTATGGTTATCAGACTTCACCTTTCCTTTTCTAGACATACAATGGCTTCAATTAAATAATTTCTTTTGTTTAATAAAATAAGACTACAAGCAATTTGTTTTTGTTCTACTTCTCTTATAAAACAAACAGAGAAACCATGAAAGGGTTAGTTATCAGCCAAGACAGTGGCTGCAAAGAAAATGGGGTCTTGCATAAACCTGGCTTATGGAAAATGTGCGAACTGCCCCACACAAATCTAAAAAAATATTGATTTAACCCTTGCATTTGAATGACCAACCAATCTATGAGCTCGAGCACTTCACTTCTCCACGAGAACTTCTAGTATATTATTGTCACTGCGTTTCCCAAGATCAGGCTATTTTTAGACGATCGCGCACGAACGGGCCAACCAGCTGGCTACGTTGACGGCTGCACGCGCAAATTGCAGTTAGGAAGAATATTTTTTATCCATCATCCGTCAGTTTTGTTTGTTTACCAAAATAATTGCAAGCTAGAATTCAAAGTCTTAGGTAGGGTTGGATTAATACCAAAGAAGAGAGCAATAAAAAGAGCAAAGTACCGAAGAGAGAACATAGCTTTTTGCCTGAGACTGCGCGTGCAGTAGAGCTCAGCCAAAACGTCAACACAAAGGTCGAATCTGATTGGCTCATCCGAGCGTCTAAAAATATCCTGAACCTAGGAAACGCCGTGACACCTATATAGTACCAGAATGTGGGGAAGTTGATTGTCCCTACTTATGAGCCCCTGGCCCTTAAGGTAAAGAAAGTTGGAAAATCCATTGAGGAAAAAAATAAATATGTTATTTCCCAGCTACAAAACGGAGTTTATTGAATGACCATGAGCGAACAAGTCCTTTTACGCGAGCTAGAATGCCGAGCGCAAAGAGAGACCCAGGTCTGGACTAGGGCTGTCCAGGACCATTTGAGCCATTTTTAAATCTACTTTAATTTTTTTAGATGAAATATCGAACTTTATGATGGTTTGGATCGATTTTATACCAATTTGTTGCCCAAAAGTTGCAAAGGAAGGCAAAAGTTAAAGTTGCTCTAGGTTGCTGGTCCAACGATAAGTTGCTCAAAAGTTGCCGAGCACAATCTACATATGCCTACCGTCGGTACGTCGGTTCATAAAGATATGTTCTATAGTCTCAGACGTTTTTTTTCTATAACACTCCAGACACAAAAAGCTTAAATTACAACACAATCGATTTCAATATATACGAACGAGCTCACCTCTCTCTGCCTCAGGTGGCCTTTTCTCGAGCTTGGGAGCCCTGTGTCGCAAGCGTTTGCCTGGTCACGTGTTCGTAAAAATAAAAAAACATGGAGGAGTTTTATAAGACAGGCACGAAAAGACCAAGTTTTAATGGTAATAGAAAGAGAGCTCATCAATGGACTGAGAGAAATGAAAGAGAAAAGCGAGCTCGATACTCAGACCACTTAATTCCAATATCAAGACGACCAATAGCCACAAGAGTGTTCACTCTGCCTTCTCCTGCTAGCGGTGTCGAGGTAGTCTACACGAAATGCCCGAATGATGCAGATTTGTGGATACACAAAAACATAAACTCGTCTACCGTTGCTATCGGCATGGATATTGAATGGAGACCACAGTTTATTCCAAATAAATTAGGAGGAAAAGAAAACAATACAGCTACACTACAGTTGGCAGTAAACCACTCCTGCCTTGTGTTGCATCTATTTCATATGCGTTTGGACTTGTTGCCTCGCTCCTTGTTGAATGTGTTGGGTAATATCAGAATACTTAAAGTAGGTAGTGGTATTTCGGGAGATGCAGTAAAACTTTTGCGTGATACAGAGATTTTGTGTAACGGGAGATCAGACACCCAAGTTTATGCCAAAGTTCTTGCTTTAAACCAAGATGGGACTGGTTTGAAAAAACTTGCCAAAACGATTTTGGGAATTGAGCTTGATAAACCAAAGTACATTTCCCTGAGCAACTGGGAGCTGTTCCCTTTAACATATGAACAAGCCTCCTATGCCGCTCTTGATGCCTGGGTGAGTTTTAAGCTTTTTGTCGAGCTGAAACAAAGACTACACAAATCTGGACTTGTGCGAAAAACTGGTGAACAACACTTGATAGAAACAGGTGTTCCCATGGGTAAGAAAGCAGAGGCTATGGTTAGTTGCAAGTCTTGTGGCAAGAAATACAAGAGTAAAGCAGCCCTGTTGGAGCACATTGAGGTCAAAAGTCATCAAAGTCATGTAGTTGATGATACGACAGAGAAGGAGGAATCACATTCCAGAGACTTTGTAACTCAGCTGAATGAACCAAAAGCTGAGCCACCCTTAGAACATGTAGATTGTAAAAAGTGTGGGAAGCTTTTTTTAAACAAAGTATCTAAGAATCACAAGAGAAAGTGCAAAGGAAAAGGGGAAAGTGGAGAATTATGAAGTTTTGGGAAATTGGTAGTGATCTATTTAATTATCTCAATTAAACAATTTTTCTTGTGAACAGATTCATTCCTTTTAGCTCATCTTCTCTGCTCAAGGGAATTTTAAAATTATATCCATAGATGTTGATTCTTATGCATTTTAATCAAACCTGTTTTTATACAGTTTCTGTATAACTTCTTTCTTTATGATAGGGAACTTGCTGTGCTTAAAGATCATGTTACCTTTTGGGTGGCAAATTCAAGCAGAAATAAACACAGTAATGACTGCACCCATCACACCAGAGAATGACAAAAAAAAATAAAATCTTTAAAGGAATCTAAACCCTTTCTGAAAACAATTCAGGCTTTATTTGTCAGCCCTAAATAAGTCACTTTTTGTAACTATTGTTTTGCTGCTAAAAGCCTGAGCATGTGCTTGTTTGCCACCCAACGAGTCACATGATCTCTTAGTGGAAGCCCCCTATTGGGTTAGAATTCTCTGCTCAATTGTCCCTTACTGTAAATATTCTACCAAAAGTTTCTGGAAAACTGTAAAGTGAGTATAAGAGGCAGGGATTGGGGGGGGGGTAGGTCAGTAAAACATGTTCTCATTTCTGTAACCTCCCTACCCTCACCATTAACACACAAATATTCCACATTTTAACACTTATCAAACATGTGTCCAAAGAGAGTGGGGTAATAGCTAGTGGTACAGATTTTGCTTCTCAAGTAAGAGGAACAGTGTCAGGTCAACATAGGTTTCAGATGTGTAAGAACCTCTTCTTTGGGAACTGTGCACCCCTTGTGGTTTGGGTGACTACATTAAATGGCAATTCCATCTAACAAATCTTGTCAACCAGCCTAAAAACAATGTGATGTTGAGATTGGGAAGAGCCATCCATCTTTAGTACCCGTACTTGATAACCAACCTAAAATTGTGTGAATTCAAGAACCAATCCAGCAGGACTAGTCTGCACAACTAAAGGGGCATTAACACTTCTCTTGTTCATGAAAAATAATTATTAATACAGCATTGATAAAATATAAGGTGGTGAGGGGTTTAAGGTCTGGCAGAGGGTAGGGGATACAAACTGATGAGGGGTCAACAAGATAAAGAAAATCTTATTCACAATTTTGTGAAACTGCTGCTTAAATTTGTTATTATTTCATGGTGACAAGTTTTGCATTTTCTTCGTTTTCTAACCGCAATATACAACAAACATTTTACGATATCTTTTCCTTTGATGAGCGGTCTCGGTCTACTTGGTCCCCCTGTGGTAGAAAGCACCCGCACTGTCTTTTGGGTCAATAGACTGCGGACAGAAGTCAGAAGCGAAACCTCGCTTCGTGCAACCATTAGCCCGTACAGGGGCTCATAAGTCGGGGCAATCATCTGTAATTTCGGTCATCGTGTCGATTTGGGTTTCCTGTGGAACAAACCGTCGCCATCTTGGAAACGAAATCTCACGTCCCCTCCCCTCATCGTCAATTAGTAGTCTATGCGTTGCCTTTCCAGCTGTGATTTGGACGGACTCCAAGGAAACCAAGATTTGAGCTACCTTTGGTAGTCCGCGATTCACCAGGATTTTTTCGCACTTACCTTGTGTTTCCGATAATTTTGAAAGCTCCTTCTTCGATTTTTACCGCGAATACGATGGCGATATCAAAGAATTATTTGGTAAGTATGACGACTTATGATCCGATGTTTGCTTATCATGGCTTTCGAAGTTTGTCATTTGATAATAAAAGAACTCGGATAATCAAACTACCCCCTCACCTGGAAAAGCAAAAGATAGTCAAACAGCCCGAATCCCATTGCCTGGCGTTCGTACTGTAAGGCTTTGTTTATAAATGCAACTGAGCGAAATAACTTTATGAAGGGAAGACAAACCAACCAAATTCCTAAGATGACGGGTAAATAATAAGTAGATCTATGCGTTATTTGATGAGACTTTCGTATAAAGGGAAATGTAAAATAAATCCGAAAAATCTCATTTCTCTGCCCCGCTTCTCGGCCCTTCTAATATCAGACATTAAATTGCTTTATTTTACTTGATACTGGGTTTGCAGTATTTTATATTTCGAGTCTATTTTTCCACAGCAATGTCCAGTCCAGAACTACTATGATTGCAAATCATTGCCCAAGAAAAAAAAAAATGGATTGCTTCATTATTTTAAACCAAGGCAAACACAGCCACGGAGAAGACACAGAGATTATTTAGAGATCAGTGGGCTCCAGTGAATACTGCAGTGTACTTACATGCAGAAGCTACTGTTAGGGATAACCAGGAGATCATAAATTCTGTATAGTTCACTATATGCTAATACATGAGCAGTAATCTTTTCAGTAGCTATTATCATGGCCACCACTTAGACCCAAATAGCTTACTGCGTATGTACAGGCATGCAGCTTGGGGTGGGCACACGGGTTGTGCCCCTCCCACTCAACCACCAAAAAGCAGTCTTTTTTTAAAATATACTTACTTTCCATAATATCTATGACTGCAAATCCCCTCCACAGCTAATCAGATTGTATATTATGGTTATCAGACTTCACCTTTCCTTTTCTAGACATACAATGGCTTCAATTAAATAATTTCTTTTGTTTAATAAAATAAGACTACAAGCAATTTGTTTTTGTTCTACTTCTCTTATAAAACAAACAGAGAAACCATGAAAGGGTTAGTTATCAGCCAAGACAGTGGCTGCAAAGAAAATGGGGTCTTGCATAAACCTGGCTTATGGAAAATGTGCGAACTGCCCCACACAAATCTAAAAAAATATTGATTTAACCCTTGCAATTGAATGACCAACCAATCTATGAGCTCGAGCACTTCACTTCTCCACGAGAACTTCTAGTATATTATTGTCACTGCGTTTCCCAAGATCAGGCTATTTTTAGACGATCGCGCACGAACGGGCCAACCAGCTGGCTACGTTGACGTTGGTGCGCGCGAGTGACGTGAGGCTGCACGCGCAAATTGCAGTTAGGAAGAATATATTTTTATCCATCATCCGTCAGTTTTGTTTGTTTACCAAAATAATTGCAAGCTAGAATTCAAAGTCTTAGGTAGGGTTGGATTAATACCAAAGAAGAGAGCAATAAAAAGAGCAAAGTACCGAAGAGAGAACATAGCTTTTTGCCTGAGACTGCGCGTGCAGTAGAGCTCAGCCAAAACGTCAACACAAAGGTCGAATCTGATTGGCTCATCCGGGCGTCTAAAAATATCCTGATCCTAGGAAACGCCGTGACACCTATATAGTACCAGAATGTGGGGAAGTTGATTGTCCCTACTTATGAGCCCCTGGCCCGTAATGTAAAAAAAGTTGGAAAATCTATTGATGAAAAAAAATAAATATGTTATTTCCCAGCTACAAAACGGAGTTTATTGAATGACCATGAGCGAACAAGTCCTTTTACGCGAGCTAGAATGCCGAGCGCAAAGAGAGACCCAGGTCTGGACTAGGGCTGTCCAGGACCATTTGAGCCATTTTTAAATCTACTTTAATTTTTTTAGATGAAATATCGAACTTTATGATGGTTTGGATCGATTTTATACCAATTTGTTGCCCAAAAGTTGCAAAGGAAGGCAAAAGTTAAAGTTGCTCTAGGTTGCTGGTCCAACGAAAAGTTGCTCAAAAGTTGCCGAGCACAATCTACATATGCCTACCGTCGGTACGTCGGTTCATAAAGATATGTTCTATAGTCTCAGACGTTTTTTTCTATAACACCCCAGACACAAAAAGCTTAAATTACAACACAATCGATTTCAATATATACGAACGAGCTCACCCTTCTCTGCCTCAGGTGGCCTTTTCTCGAGCTTGGGAGCCCTGTGTCGCAAGCGTTTGCCTGGTCACGTGTTCGTAAAAATAAAAAACATGGAGGAGTTTTATAAGACAGGCACGAAAAGACCAAGTTTTAATGGTAATAGAAAGAGAGCTCATCAATGGACTGAGAGAAATGAAAGAGCATCAGCCACAAGAGTGTTCACTCTGCCTTCTCCTGCTAGCGGTGTCGAGGTAGTCTACACGAAATGCCCGGATGATGCAGATTTGTGGATACACAAAAACATAAACTCGTCTACCGTTGCTATCGGCATGGATATTGAATGGAGACCACAGTTTATTCCAAATAAATTAGGAGGAAAAGAAAACAATACAGCTACACTACAGTTGGCAGTAAACCACTCCTGCCTTGTGTTGCATCTATTTCATATGCGTTTGGACTTGTTGCCTCGCTCCTTGTTGAATGTGTTGGGTAATATCAGAATACTTAAAGTAGGTAGTGGTATTTCGGGAGATGCAGTAAAACTTTTGCGTGATACAAATATTTTGTGTAACGGGAGATCAGACATCCAAGTTTATGCCAAAGTTCTTGCTTTAAACCAAGATGGGACTGGTTTGAAAAAACTTGCCAAAACGATTTTGGGAATTGAGCTTGATAAACCAAAGAACATTTCCCTGAGCAACTGGGAGCTGTTCCCTTTAACATATAAACAAGTCTCCTATGCCGCTCTTGATGCCTGGGTGAGTTTTAAGCTTTTTGTCGAGCTGAAACAAAGACTACACAAATCTGGACTTGTGCGAAAAACTGGTGAACAACACTTGATAGAAACAGGTGTTCCCATGGGTAAGAAAGCAGAGGCTATGGTAAGCTGCAAGTCTTGTGGCAAGAAATACAAGAGTAAAGCAGCCCTGTTGGAGCACATTGAGGTCAAAAGTCATCAAAGTCATGTAGTTGATGATACGACAGAGAAGGAGGAATCGCATTCCAGAGACTTTGTAACTCAGCTGAATGAACCAAAAGCTGAGCCACCCTTAGGACATGTAGATTGTAAAAAGTGTGGGAAGCTTTTTTTAAACAAAGTATCTAAGAATCACAAGAGAAGGTGCAAAGGAAAAGGGGAAAGTGGAGAATTATGAAGTTTTGGGAAATTGGTAGTGATCTATTTAATTATCTCAATTAAACAATTTCTCTTGTGAACAGATTCATTCCTTTTGGCTTATCTCCTCTGCTCAAGGGAATTTTAAAATTATATCCATAGATGTTGATTCTTATGCATTTTAATCAAACCTGTTTTTATACAGTTTCTGTATAACTTCTTTCTTTATGATAGGGAACTTGCTGTGCTTAAAGATCATGTTACCTTTTGGGTGGCAAATTCAAGCAGAAATAAACGCAGTAATGACTGCACTCATCACACCAGAGAATGACAAAAAATTAAAATCTTTAAAGGAAACTAAACCCTTTCTGAAAACAATTCAGGCTTTATTTGTCAGCCCTAAATAAGTCACTTTTTGTAACTATTGTTTTGCTGCTAAAAGCCTGAGCATGTGCTTGTTTGCCACCCAACGAGTCACGTGATCTCTTAGTGGAAGCCCCCTATTGGGTTAGAATTCTCTGCTCAATTGTCCCTTACTGTAAATATTCTACCAAAAGTTTCTGGAAAACTGTAAAGTGAGTATAAGAGGCAGGGAGTGGGGGGGGGGAGGTCAGTAAAACATGTTCTCATTTCTGTAACCTCCCTACCCTCACCATTAACACACAAATATTCCACATTTTAACACTTATCAAACATGTGTCCAAAGAGAGTGGGGTAATAGCTAGTGGTACAGATTTTGCTTCTCAAGTAAGAGGAACAGTGTCAGGTCAACATAGGTTTCAGATGTGTAAGAACCTCTTCTTTGGGAACTGTGCACCCCTTGTGGTTTGGGTGACTACATTAAATGGCAATTCCATCTAACAAATCTTGTCAACCAGCCTAAAAACAATGTGATGTTGAGATTGGGAAGAGCCATCCATCTTTAGTACCCGTACTTGATAACCAACCTAAAATTGTGTGAATTCAAGAACCAATCCAGCAGGACTAGTCTGCACAACTAAAGGGGCATTAACACTTCTCTTGTTCATGAAAAATAATTATTAATACAGCATTGATAAAATATAAGGTGGTGAGGGGTTTAAGGTCTGGCAGAGGGTAGGGGATACAAACTGATGAGGGGTCAACAAGATAAAGAAAATCTTATTCACAATTTTGTGAAACTGCTGCTTAAATTTGTTATTATTTCATGGTGACAAGTTTTGCATTTTCTTCGTTTTCTAACCGCAATATACAACAAACATTTTACGATATCTTTTCCTTTGATGAGCGGTCTCGGTCTACTTGGTCCCCCTGTGGTAGAAAGCACCCGCACTGGCTTCTGGGTCAATAGACTGCGGACAGAAGTCAGAAGCGAAACCTCGCTTCGTGCAACCATTAGCCCGTACAGGGGCTCATAAGTCGGGGCAATCATCTGTAATTTCGGTCATCGTGTCGATTTGGGTTTCCTGTGGAACAAACCGTCGCCATCTTGGAAACGAAATCTCACGTCCCCTCCCCTCATCGTCAATTAGTAGTCTATGCGTTGCCTTTCCAGCTGTGATTTGGACGGACTCCAAGGAAACCAAGATTTGAGCTACCTTTGGCAGTCCGCGATTCACCAGGATTTTTTCGCACTTACCTTGTGTTTCCGATAATGTTGAAAGCTCCTTCTTCGATTTTTACCGCGAATACGATGGCGATATCAAAGAATTATTTGGTAAGTATGACGACTTATGATCCGATGTTTGCTTATCATGGCTTTCGAAGTTTGTCATTTGATAATAAAAGAACTCGGATAATCAAACTACCCCCTCACCTGGAAAAGCAAAAGATAGTCAAACAGCCCGAATCCCATTGCCTGGCGTTCGTACTGTAAGGCTTTGTTTATAAATGCAACTGAGCGAAATAACTTTATGAAGGGAAGACAAACCAACCAAATTCCTAAGATGACGGGTAAATAATAAGTAGATCTATGCGTTATTTGATGAGACTTTCGTATAAAGGGAAATGTAAAATAAATCCGAAAAATCTCATTTCTCTGCCCCGCTTCTCGGCCCTTCTAATATCAGACATTAAATTGCTTTATTTTACTTGATACTGGGTTTGCAGTATTTTATATTTCGAGTCTATTTTTCCACAGCAATGTCCAGTCCAGAACTACTATGATTGCAAATCATTGCCCAAGAAATAAAAAAAAAATGGATTGCTTCATTATTTTAAACCAAGGCAAACACAGCCACGGAGAAGACACAGAGATTATTTAGAGATCAGTGGGCTCCAGTGAATACTGCAGTGTACTTACATGCAGAAGCTACTGTTAGGGATAACCAGGAGATCATAAATTCTGTATAGTTCACTATATGCTAATACATGAGCAGTAATCTTTTCAGTAGCTATTATCATGGCCACCACTTAGACCCAAATAGCTTACTGCGTATGTACAGGCATGCAGCTCGGGGTGGGCACACGGGTTGTGCCCCTCCCACTCAACCACCAAAAAGCAGTCTTTTTTTTAAATATACTTACTTTCCATAATATCTATGACTGCAAATCCCCTCCACAGCTAATCAGATTGTATATTATGGTTATCAGACTTCACCTTTCCTTTTCTAGACATACAATGGCTTCAATTAAATAATTTCTTTTGTTTAATAAAATAAGACTACAAGCAATTTGTTTTTGTTCTACTTCTCTTATAAAACAAACAGAGAAACCATGAAAGGGTTAGTTATCAGCCAAGACAGTGGCTGCAAAGAAAATGGGGTCTTGCATAAACCTGGCTTATGGAAAATGTGCGAACTGCCCCACACAAATCTAAAAAAATATTGATTTAACCCTTGCAATTGAATGACCAACCAATCTATGAGCTCGAGCACTTCACTTCTCCACGAGAACTTCTAGTATATTATTGTCACTGCGTTTCCCAAGATCAGGCTATTTTTAGACGATCGCGCACGAACGGGCCAACCAGCTGGCTACGTTGACGTTGGTGCGCGCGAGTGACGTGAGGCTGCACGCGCAAATTGCAGTTAGGAAGAATATTTTTTATCCTTCATCCGTCAGTTTTGTTTGTTTACCAAAATAATTGCAAGCTAGAATTCAAAGTCTTAGGTAGGGTTGGATTAATACCAAAGAAGAGAGCAATAAAAAGAGCAAAGTACCGAAGAGAGAACATAGCTTTTTGCCTGAGACTGCGCGTGCAGTAGAGCTCAGCCAAAACGTCAACACAAAGGTCGAATCTGATTGGCTCATCCGAGCGTCTAAAAATATCCTGAACCTAGGAAACGCCGTGACACCTATATAGTACCAGAATGTGGGGAAGTTGATTGTCCCTACTTATGAGCCCCTGGCCCTTAAGGTAAAGAAAGTTGGAAAATCCATTGAGGAAAAAAATAAATATGTTATTTCCCAGCTACAAAACGGAGTTTATTGAATGACCATGAGCGAACAAGTCCTTTTACGCGAGCTAGAATGCCGAGCGCAAAGAGAGACCCAGGTCTGGACTAGGGCTGTCCAGGACCATTTGAGCCATTTTTAAATCTACTTTAATTTTTTTAGATGAAATATCGAACTTTATGATGGTTTGGATCGATTTTATACCAATTTGTTGCCCAAAAGTTGCATAGGAAGGCAAAAGTTAAAGTTGCTCTAGGTTGCTGGTCCAACGATAAGTTGCTCAAAAGTTGCCGAGCACAATCTACATATGCCTACCGTCGGTACGTCGGTTCATAAAGATATGTTCTATAGTCTCAAACGTTTTTTTTCTATAACACCCCAGACACAAAAAGCTTAAATTACAACACAATCGATTTCAATATATACGAACGAGCTCACCCCTCTCTGCCTCAGGTGGCCTTTTCTCGAGCTTGGGAGCCCTGTGTCGCAAGCGTTTGCCTGGTCACGTGTTCGTAAAAATAAAAAACATGGAGGAGTTTTATAAGACAGGCACGAAAAGACCAAGTTTTAATGGTAATAGAAAGAGAGCTCATCAATGGACTGAGAGAAATGAAAGAGCATCAGCCACAAGAGTGTTCACTCTGCCTTCTCCTGCTAGCGGTGTCGAGGTAGTCTACACGAAATGCCCGGATGATGCAGATTTGTGGATACACAAAAACATAAACTCGTCTACCGTTGCTATCGGCATGGATATTGAATGGAGACCACAGTTTATTCCAAATAAATTAGGAGGAAAAGAAAACAAGACAGCTACACTACAGTTGGCAGTAAACCACTCCTGCCTTGTGTTGCATCTATTTCATATGCGTTTGGACTTGTTGCCTCGCTCCTTGTTGAATGTGTTGGGTAATATCAGAATACTTAAAGTAGGTAGTGGTATTTCGGGAGATGCAGTAAAACTTTTGCGTGATACAAATATTTTGTGTAACGGGAGATCAGACATCCAAGTTTATGCCAAAGTTCTTGCTTTAAACCAAGATGGGACTGGTTTGAAAAAACTTGCCAAAACGATTTTGGGAATTGAGCTTGATAAACCAAAGAACATATCCCTGAGCAACTGGGAGCTGTTCCCTTTAACATATAAACAAGTCTCCTATGCCGCTCTTGATGCCTGGGTGAGTTTTAAGCTTTTTGTCGAGCTGAAACAAAGACTACACAAATCTGGACTTGTGCGAAAAACTGGTGAACAACACTTGATAGAAACAGGTGTTCCCATGGGTAAGAAAGCAGAGGCTATGGTAAGCTGCAAGTCTTGTGGCAAGAAATACAAGAGTAAAGCAGCCCTGTTGGAGCACATTGAGGTCAAAAGTCATCAAAGTCATGTAGTTGATGATACGACAGAGAAGGAGGAATCGCATTCCAGAGACTTTGTAACTCAGCTGAATGAACCAAAAGCTGAGCCACCCTTAGGACATGTAGATTGTAAAAAGTGTGGGAAGCTTTTTTTAAACAAAGTATCTAAGAATCACAAGAGAAGGTGCAAAGGAAAAGGGGAAAGTGGAGAATTATGAAGTTTTGGGAAATTGGTAGTGATCTATTTAATTATCTCAATTAAACAATTTCTCTTGTGAACAGATTCATTCCTTTTGGCTTATCTCCTCTGCTCAAGGGAATTTTAAAATTATATCCATAGATGTTGATTCTTATGCATTTTAATCAAACCTGTTTTTATACAGTTTCTGTATAACTTCTTTCTTTATGATAGGGAACTTGCTGTGCTTAAAGATCATGTTACCTTTTGGGTGGCAAATTCAAGCAGAAATAAACGCAGTAATGACTGCACTCATCACACCAGAGAATGACAAAAAATTAAAATCTTTAAAGGAAACTAAACCCTTTCTGAAAACAATTCAGGCTTTATTTGTCAGCCCTAAATAAGTCACTTTTTGTAACTATTGTTTTGCTGCTAAAAGCCTGAGCATGTGCTTGTTTGCCACCCAACGAGTCACGTGATCTCTTAGTGGAAGCCCCCTATTGGGTTAGAATTATCTGCTTAATTGTCCCTTACTGTAAATATTCTACCAAAAGTTTCTGGAAAACTGTAAAGTGAGTATAAGAGGCAGGGAGGGGGGGGTAAGGTCAGTAAAACATGTTCTCATTTCTGTGGCCCCCCTACCCTCACCATACACACACAAATATCCCACATTTTAACACTTATCAAACATGTATCCAAAGAGAGTGGGGTAATAGCTAGTGGTACAGATTTTGCTTCTCAAGTAAGAGGAACAGTGTCAGGTCAACATAGGTTTCAGATGTGTAAGAACCTCTTCTTTGGGAACTGTGCACCCCTTGTGGTTTGGGTGACTACATTAAATGGCAATTTCATCTAACAAATCTTGTAAACCAGCCTAAAAACAATGTGATGTTGAGATTGGGAAGAGCCATCCATCTTTAGTACCCGTACTTGATAACCAACCTAAAATTGTGTGAATTCAAGAACCAATCCAGCAGGACTAGTCTGCACAACTAAAGGGGCATTAACACTTCTCTTGTTCATGAAAAATAATTATTAATACAGCATTGATAAAATATAAGGTGGTGAGTCGTTTAAGGTCTGGCATAGGGTAGGGGATACAAACTGATGAGGGGTCAACAAGATAAAGAAAATCTTATTCACAATTTTGTGAAACTGCTGCTTAAATTTGTTATTATTTCATGGTGACAAGTTTTGCATTTTCTTCGTTTTCTAACCGCAATATACAACAAACATTTTACGATATCTTTTCCTTTGATAAGCGGTCTCGGTCTACTTGGTCCCCCTGTGGTAGAAAGCACCCGCACTGGCTTCTGGGTCAATAGACTGCGGACACGTGAGGTCGATCTCTTTTCTCGCAGCCATCTTGGATCGGCAGAACTTGAAAAAGTGGTCGGCAATTTTTAGATCAAATCCGCCAACATGGGTCGTATGCATGCCCCTGGGTACGTCAGACAATGTTTCAATATCTATTTTCGTTTTTATCAATATTTTTTGTCTCTAAGTTATGTCGAAACTAGCAAAAAGTCACTCTAAAAGTTTAGTTTTCCTGTCGATGAATCAAGCATGGCGAATCAAGCTTGAATTGAGCTTGCAAACGTGTTTGTTGCCGTTTTGTAACTCCGATAACTATTTGATTTTTAGGAAGGGTATATCCGGATCTGCTTTGCCTTACCGTAGAAGTGTCCCAACTGTAAGTAGATAAATTCTCCTTCAGTGATTATGTATTATCGAAGTTTTAGTTTTTCACATTCTTCGTATCCCGACAAACATTCGAATCTAAAGTACATTCCGGGCGTCTGCACTCGGTGTTGCCATACTTTATCTGAGATGCAGCTACAACTAGCTGTATATTTATTGTATTCTTAGCTGTTTAAATCATCTTCGTATTAAGAACGCGAAACACTTCCAGACTTAAATAGCTTTAGATACTTTTACCAATTAAAATGCTGTCCTTTTTCTATAAACGTGGCTTTATATCTTTCCTTACATATTCTTGCACAAAAAGCCATACTTAAAGTATTTTGATAAAATATCATAAACATCCACTAAATTTGTATACACCTATTTCACATTAGGTTGCCCTCAGAGTATCTATTTGTTGTAATCTGCAGTGGTTCATTAATAAAGTAAGAACTACTAGATCCTGGTCTCTGAAAGTAATGTGAAGGCTAGGAGACGCAAAGTAAGAATACTAAGCCTTTTGAGCCTTGATTCATCTGTCACTATACACATGGTGCAGGTTCCGCACACAGATTCTCCAGTGCAACCATTTATTAAATGGGTGTATACAAGACTATGTCCCTATGATACACTCCCCCTTCCCCCTTATTATTATCTGTTAAAACTACCTATCCTATAAACCTGTATAGCCCTGTTTCACAAAATGTTGTAAGTGCAAATGGTATTTGCAAATGGCAGTTCCGCAACCAAAAGGAGCGATGTAACACAATATAATTCTACCTAATGCAGAAAATAGTATGTACAGTATATCATTATTATTCATTAAATGTCGTGTATGGTTCTGGCATCAATTTAGTTTATTACAAATATATCCCATAAGAACCTTTTAGTTGTAGAACTGCCATTTGTCATTTGTACTGACAACGTTTTTTGAAATACATGGTGTATGCAAAACTCTACCACTTATCTATTCTTCCGTCTGATTAGCATACTACTTCCATACTTAGTAGAAAACAGTCTCTTGCCTAAACTGATGGTTTTTATTTATTTATTTTTCTACAGTGGCAAAAATTGACATCAGATGACGTCAAGGAACAGATG
Source organism: Nematostella vectensis (assembly GCF_932526225.1). NCBI lineage: Eukaryota > Metazoa > Cnidaria > Anthozoa > Actiniaria > Edwardsiidae > Nematostella > Nematostella vectensis. Next base: position 5,306,987 of record NC_064035.1, on the reverse strand, counting down.
TATAAGCTTGCCAAGAAGGGTCTCACGCCATCGCAGATTGGTATGCCACTGTCGGACTAACTGATCAGATAGTGCTTTATTTATCACTTGCACATAAAGATGTTCTTTGTTCGGAATGACTTAAATTTGGTTCTTCATAAGGGATTTCCTCGATGGAACCGCCCACAGTTCCTTATTAATTTTTGCCTGCTTCATTGGCTACATTAGCTTGTTTTGTTATGCTGACAAGAATTACTTCCACATATGATAAGAACCCAGATTTTACAGAGAGTTTTTTGGTAATGTGTTATGTGCAGGTAAATATGATAGTAATTATTTACTTACGTTATTTTGGTCATCAGGTGTCATTCTTCGTGATTCCTATGGTGTTGCTCAAGTCCGTTACATCACAGGCAACAAGATTCTCAGAATATTGAAAGCTAAAGGTAAAACTTTAAGTGTAGTGTTACTAAAACTTTACAAAGAAAACTGACATATTTTTTATCCCAGGCCTTGCCCCATCTCTTCCTGAGGATTTGTACTGCCTCATCAAGAAAGCTGTCGCTGTTCGGAAACATCTTGAGAAGAACCGTAAGGTGAGAAACACTTCCTGTTTCCAAACCCTCAAGACTTAGAGAGACCAGCCCTTAGGGTGATTTTGAGACCAACTTCCCCCTCAAGCATAAGTATAGACACCAATAGAAACCACCTCCTCCAGAGTAAGTATAGAGGTCCATCCCTCCATTTTAATTATAGAGAAGAAGTTTTGTAGAAAGTGTACATGGCAGTGTTCTGGTTGAAAACTATGGAAGGAAAAAAAAATAAGGCTATAATTCTCTTTGAGCAATGGGTTTACCCCAAACCAGACTTTCACAGTAGTGGATTTTAGATTTTTACATGATTGTTAACTGATTTTTTTTACCTCTTAGCAGAAATGTTAATTATCCTAATTTAAGTTTTGTTTTACTCCCCATTCTGTAGATGTTAAAACACATTTTTTTTCTATCAGGATAAGGACTCCAAGTTCAGGCTTATTCTGATTGAAAGCCGTATCCACCGTCTTGCTCGCTACTTCAAGACCAAGAGAGTTTTGCCTCCCAACTGGAAATAGTAAGTATAATTACAAATAAGTATAATTGATGTGTGGGTGATGGGTATGAATATCAGCTTTTCTTGAATTTGTTAACTTATAGAAAAATTCCTTTCTTTTCAGTGAATCATCCACTGCGTCTGCTCTTGTGGCATAAACTGTAGCATGAATATCAGTAATAAAACCAACTGAAAGAATGTCTCTATTTTTTTTTCTTTTAGAGGTTATGGGGTATCAAACTTTTTTGCTAACCCTGGTTTGCATTACAAGCCAGACACTTACGGTGCGTGAAGTCCAAGTGTGACCAACTATTAATTAATTAACTAAGGCAGTTCTATTGGGAATTTGGTAGTTTTTTGTTTATTCACCCAAGTTTGATCTTTGTAAAGCTCGCTCTGTACTTTAGCTAACGTAGATGATTCCTCAGCTCTTTCTGGGCGATTGCGTGCCGTCTAGGCCGTATGTGATTGGTCGGGGGGACCAAAAGTATGCGAATTAATTAGTTAGGACACAGAAAAGCGGGCCATGCTGGACAACTTTGACCAATCAGAAAAGGCTTTCTGAGAAACGCCGGACGTTGTTTATCACTCGTATTTTTACGAGTGATCGAGCCGCTTTCCCACGGTCGGCTACACGTACAAGAAACATACAGCGTTTCTCAATGGCTGAACATTTTTTTCCAAAATGTTCACGGTGTTGAAGCCGAAACATGGCCCGCTTTCTGTGTACTCACTGCAAAGGTTGTCATACTTGGGCTTCTCGCGCTGTAAGGCAAAGTATGAAAAGCATCAGAAATTTGTTGTTGCGTGACCTAAGAAAATCTAAATCCTTTCTCGTTTGGGTATAGCGCGTGGTCATTCAACAGTCTAAACAATCAATGGCTTTCATGTTTTCACTGTCACTTCAAAAACCATTTGACTATACCCAGTAAGTGATTGGTCACAGTGTTATGATTGACTGCCAGCTATTTCCAGACAGTAAATGTCGAATTTGGCTATGAATAAGGGTCATTTTAGATATGTGTTTTTTGGCAATGAATGATGGGTTATTTAATCCCAGATTTCTTGGATGCGAAATAGCAGATGATGATGAATGTTGAGGTGCCTCACTAATTTAGAAGTGAAAAAGTCTGGAAAGTTTTAAAAATTAGCTTACTCCAAAAGTTAAATATAGAGCGTTAAAACTTTATCTATAGCGTGGCCATGTAGAAATGCAAATAATTGCAATACCAATGTACTTTATATACGACTTTCCTATGCCTCCAAGAAAACAACTTGTAGTGCGTTGGAACCAAGAGTGTTGCCCTGCATACCGGGGAGATTTTAATAGTAGGACAGTAAAAGGATAGTGTTTGACAATGCTTCAATGGGGTAATTACCCAAGCATCAATTAAACAAATGCAAGGATGACCGACCACGAGGGTTTTAGCGCCCAAAATACTCTTTAAAAGACGTGTACTGGAGCTAAATTTGAGTTATTGATGATTTAGTTTTTTTATGATCATATAGCTCGAGTATTTTAATTAAAAGCTAGAACATAAAACCCTAAATTGGCTTCAACTAGAAACACCACCATGGGAAAATTTGTGATTCAATCTCGTTCCCTGTCTCCTCTCCCTTTCCTGCAAATAAGAAGCGATCTGGAGAGGGCCCTGGAACGAGTTTGAGTTTCGATTACATTTCATATTTTTGCTGTGTGCGATGTAAAAAAAACCTCTTTACGTAAAGAAATTCAGCCAAAATTTTTGCAGTGTAGGAACAAAACAATAAACAGATTCGACAAAGTTCCGAGCATACCTAAAACTGTTTTTCACAACTTTTCTATGCATCCAAAAACGAGTTTTTTTCTCTCTCTTGAACCAGAAAGTGTTTTTACAAAAGGTGATATAATTTTGCACAAGATTCAGTTTTATCAAGGTTTTATTTGATTCTAGCAACTCTATCGTTTTAATACAAATTATGGAATATAAGCTATCGTAATGATTGCGTCACTTGGATGATTGAAAATAAGAGAATGAATTATAGATTCTGTAGAACTTGAACCGAATACTAAACTATATAAAGCCGCTTAGTTGATGCTGAAGTTTGTATTAAAATTATTTACAATGACTGTGCGGTCTCTTTCATGTTCTGCCACGTTGACATCCCCTAAAAATAATAGAAATAGAAACAATGTATCTAGTTTTAATAATACAAAGTTGTAATATTAAAAAGAAACTCATTCTTCTGATACTTACAATAAAACATAGAAACCTTTTATTCTACTATGAAATGATGTTCAGCGTAGTTCAACATCAAGGTATCAATCAACATCGAGGAATACTTATAGTTTAATCAATGCTATCGCAGTTACAAACTAAATTACAGAAAAAAACCCGCGATGGCCGATGTTTATGCTTACTGATGGCCCCGTCTACCTTTCTGGGGAGTCCCCCCCCCTGGGAGGCGATACCAGCGCATGTATTGCATATTGCCCCTTTCCTACTTTCAAGGGCGTTAGAGAGGGATTGTGACAGGCCAGCATATACAGCTACAGCGTTTTCAATAATGGATCTAATAAGGCTGCAGTAGACCATATCAGATAGCACAAAGCCTACAGCCCAACTAGGGTTCCTCGAATATGTGGACTCCTAACAGTTAAAATGAAGAAACCGTTTGATTTCCGATCCTCCGTTGAAAATGGACGCGCATTTACTGTATGTAGTGGAGAAATGCAAGAGACAAGTATTTGTAGTTGCGCAAGTTTTAATGTGATCAGGAATTCTTACCATTTTACACAGCTTAATCTGTGTCTTTACATGAGCGGCTAAAATGGCCTTCAGGTCTCTGACCTCTTGTCTCTTGAAGCGTTCATAATCTGTCATGACATCCTTTACAAATAATCTGAAACAGTTATGGATTTATCTTAAAACGAAACAAGGTCGTCAAAAGTTTAACTGAGAAATTGCCACTCACTCCAGGTCGTCCCTCTTCGCCTCCACTGCCGCCTCAGCTTCTTGTATTTGCTCATCAAGTACGCTACTCTTCCCTTCAAGGGTGTCGTGTGTCTCCGCTCCGAATATCATGGAGGAGAGACCCTTGAAAGAGAAGTTGCTGGTTTTGGGTACGGGGGTGGCAGCAGCTACAGCTTGCTGGAAGAAAAATAAAACGAGAGTTCAAACTTTAAACAAATCTTTGCGTGTGTTTGAATAGTTTCTCAGTAGCTAAATTGTTAATTTGATTCATGGTCAATAATGAAGTGGTGAGTTTTGTCGAGTCAAACACCCTGAGATAGTGGAAAACTTTCCTGATAAAAATGTTTATCGTCTATATGTACGAATGTCTCTCTTTACCACTAATAGTGTCATCATCATCTTTTCTATAAAAAGGTTTTACTCAATGCTAGAAGCACGCCCCCGAACCAAACTCATGGACAGTGTCATAATGGATTATGTCTTACTTTTTGTGCTTCCAGGCCTTGTTTGTATAAAATCTCAATCATCCTATAAGGGCTTTAAACTTAGTCCCATGCACCTTGGAGTTTGACATGATTCCAGTCCTGTCTCCACTGACCGACCAAACTCATGGACAGTATTATAATGGATTATATCTTACTTTTTGTGTTTCCAGGTCTTGCCTCTGCTTGTTTTTTGCAGATAATGCTTCCTCAGCTTTTTCCAGATCATACTGACGGAGCCACTGTTTCTTTGCTACCATTCTATAACAAAGTGACAATACAGTTAATACACACAAGCCTCCATATGTTCTTTTACAACCATACCTAAGTGACAAAACAGTATACACACAAGCATCTTTAGGTTCTTATAGAAATTGTGCTTATTGAGAATTTAGAGTATTAGGTATTAATTTCGGTTCTTCGATTTTTGTGAATCGACAAGTGCGCCACTGAACTAATCCTCCACCATACATTATTTGTCTTGAGTTCCATCAAACAAGTTTTGGGTTTTTTAACACAGTATTTTCTATACCGTTTGGTAACTCCTTGGGGAAGTTGACATGCTTGGAAACCATCTAGGTGCGAAATATGTATAAACAGGAAAAATCCTTTCAATGCCATTCCATTTTTGTTTTTAGTTAGTGTTTTGAGGCCCTTTTATTTTTCATTTGAAATAAATAAAAACTTGACAAGCTTATTGTTAGGTTACTATATCAGGTTTTTACTGTTTTTCATCTTTACTTGTACCACATACACCTGGCTTGCTTACTTAATTGTTCAGGTCTTTGGGGGTGTGCTTATTGGCGAGGAAGTTCTTATTTAATTTCCTAAGAAAATACCAATCGATTGAAAACAAAATTTTATTTACAATTAAGTGAAACAACAGTAAATAAAGTTCTTCAAAGTGTTTGAAGATAAGCATACTGAAAGAAATTTGCACTCATACAGATATAAAACTCAGAGGGGTAATATATGTTGGCCAGTGTTGTAATGTGAGCATGTCAATGCAATCTAATGAAAGTGGGCGCTTATTTAAATCATTACGGTTTATTAAAGGTAATGTTACCTACTTTAGAACATCAGCAAATAACTGGTATTCCTTGAGGGGATCTGCAAATGTCAGCTCGTCATCTTCTAACACATTATCCACAGAAGCTGATAACCTAGAATTCACCATAAAAATGACAAAACTATAAACAAAGGCATCAAAGATGACATTTAAATTCAGCTGCCAATAATTTGATTTAATTGAAGCCTTTTCTTGCTAAGGGAAAGGATGGTCTGCTGAGCACAAAAAGGTAAATTAAATTACAGTATATGTACACTGTTTTTTTTTTAAAAAAGGCTGGCCAATGTAAACTCCATGCCTGAGTATGGCCCTATAGAATAACATTAAAAGAAAAAAAAGGGGCATCTACGAAAGATAAGTAGAAAGGAAAAAATGAGTGAATAAGAGAAAAAATGAAAAGGAAATAAAACTGCATGATGAGCACAAACCTGTCCATATAGTGGCCAGCTTTCTGTAATCCATCACCCATCTCTTTTTCAAGTGTGCTCCATTCACTTATGAATCAATGAATTAGTTTTATTGGCTAAACTTTGTACATTATACAACAGAGTATTAAATTAAATAAAAACAATAGCTTCATTATCCAATAATATTATCTGCTAGCAGGGATGGTAAGGGTTATTTTCATGATCCGGGAACATTTTTTGTTTATTGTGAATTGTGAGAAGGACAAATTGAAATCTGTGATTGCTAACATTTCCCGTGATTCGTGAATGGTGAAATTTGATCAGCATAAATCATTATCTATGCTTTTTTAAAAAAACGTGAGGTGTGATTTCCAAGTAAAAATTGATTCTCAGTTTATCGTAAAACCTGATTTCGGATTTTTGAAACTTTTTAAACATGCAGCAGGCGTGTTCCCAGGATTGGCCGAGGGGAGTGCGCAGTCATAGGTATTATTTGGAAAAAGCATAGTATTTGAAGATTCCTTAACAAGAGATGACCCACTTTTTGGCCGCCAAGGGGGGTGGGCGTGTACCCTGCACCCCCCCTGTGTACGCGCCTGTGCAGGGACCCCCCTTCGTGTACCCTGCACCCCCCCTGTGTACGCGCCTGTGCAGGGACCCCCCTTACTGGCCCTGCCCTAGCTTTCATTAACAGATAAGACAATACTCACCTGAGAGTTTTGCCATATCCAGCATGGTTCTTGTGAAGGGAAAATGTTGATTCTATGATATGCTGGATTGAGTAGTGCAACAGTTAGGATCTGAGTATGCTCATTTTATGAGTGCAGGATGCTAGGATCAATCCCCTACACTTAGGGGCATCAAGACAGGTGTTCTTTTCACTTAAAATCATAGGCTTTAATCTGTGATCTTACCCCAGGGGGGTTCTTCCCATGTTGAGCTGATAGGGATCCTTGTCATATTTTTAGGGGTCAAAATTAGGCCACAGGTATCCAAGAAAAAATAGGATTTCTCTTAGAAATGGTAAATTTTAGGGTCTCTGAGGTTTTCCTACGAGCATGCCTATCACTTTTACCCTAAAGACCCCCCCCCCCCCCCCCCGGGTTTTAGACACCTTTTTTTAGTTTGCTGCAAGCCCCCACTTTCTGCAGTGCTCTATCCTCAGGCCCAGGGCATCTTGGAGATTGGGCACACAGGGAGCAAGTGAGAAAGAAAGAGGAGTGAAAGACACCATGGGCAACTGCTCTGTAAAAGCTATTTCTAAAAACTGCAGCAAACTAGCTCTCTGATTGGTCTTATTATAATTAAATTAAAATGAGACCAATCAGAGTGATCCTTGTTAATCAGAAAAGCAGAAGACCTCAGGCGTAGTAACACTTCACTAACACCTAAACTGCTAAATAACAAAGCCTACTCTGTTTGTTAAAAGTCTCAAGATCAGACATTGCCTGCAGTCGCGAAGGGTTGTGCAAGTAGGGAGAAAATTGGGCACAATATCCGGTCATGTCTCAGAGCCCGAGGTTCTTGTTAGAAATGAACAATTTTGGGCATAATTGCGACGTGAAATATACTACAGAAACCTCTAGTCTATGATGAGGCTCATACTCATTTTGAATGTGTTTGATTTCTCGATCAGAATTATTTTGTAGATCAACGGTTAATTAAATAATTATTTATTTAATTGTTTAATGTTTATTTAATTATTGTTAAATGTTTTTTATTGTTTAATGTTTAATCAATTGTTTAATGTTTATTTAGTTGTTCAATGTTTGTTTAATAAATTGAACTGTTCAGTTCAAGTAAAATCCCTTAAACTTGACTCAACCCATTGAATTATCTAGACTTTCAATAGCATTTTCCCAATATTGTTTGCTAAGTTAAGCATATATTATTTCTTTTCCCTCTTAATACGTACATTTTGAGACTGTTTTTACAGTTTTTGTTAATAAGTCATTTCTGTCAAAAAGGTGCCAGGTCTAGTCAGGTGACAAATTGGATTGGAAAACCTTTTTAGAAATAGCTTTTACAGAGCAGTTGCCCAAGGGCGTCTTTCACCCCTCTTTTTTTCTTGCGTGCTCCCTGTGTGCCCGATCTCTGTGACACCCTTGGTCCCAAAGGATTGGAGTGCTTGAGCCTGTGACCATTATTTGAGTAATAACAATGTATTCAACATCATTCAGACCATGTACTGTCTGACAATAAAAAAATCATGACTCGGGCCTCACTCACCTGTCTGACTTTAAGCATTGATGCAACACTAGTGCCCAGGTTGTCAGCATAGTGTTTCATGTCCTCAAATCTCCTGAAAATTGTTAAAATGAAAGTCATACTTGCAAAAGGCCAGGGCTTTCCCTTCAGCTAAGCCACAGTGGAATCTCAATATAAAAATACTCTATATAATGATCAGCATGACAAGAATATTTCAATAAATATATTGGACAAATTTAAACAATATTTGGTATAAAATATTCTCAGTATAACAATAAAAGAAAATTGAGTATCACTGTGAATTAGGACAAGATGCTAAAGAGAAAATGGTCTACTAAATATTTTAAGGAATTCCCTCTCAAAACTTTGTCTATAGGCCTGAAACCAATACCTGTCCGGCTTCTTTAGACTAATTGATGCACTGAGGCTCCGTAATCTTGAGTCAACCTAACAACAGGAACACATTGTGAGTCACGTTGTTAGTGCAGATATTATCTCCAATCACCATATAAAAGAATGAAAAATAGTTACCTTGCTATTAAAATTAGTTGCATAAACACTGTCCTTCCATCCCTCAACCTAAACAAATTATCAAACAGGTTAATAACAATCAAGGGCAGAACTATTATTTCATGACATACATGTACTGTAATTGCTCAAACGAGCAATGTGGCGCTTATTTACATGTCCGGGATGAGGCACTCATTCAGGGGAGTCACCTATTTCAAAGTCAGTTTTATCTCTAAATAAAAATTGTTTATTAACATCAGGAAGGAAATAGAAATCCTCCCAGAACCATAACAAAACAAGCTTTCGATAATAAATTGTTGTTGCAGGTAGGCATTACAGTCACCCTCAATGTCTATTGCGGGAAACACACCCTTTTTGTATTTTTGGCAACAGTGCTTATTTGTGAAATCATGACCAGAACCATACATTAATATTGTAATCCATGGTTCCTCTCAGCCATAGAATTGCCATGTGCCAATCACTGTTTGCAATGAGGCTTTTTGAAGGGTGTATAAAAGTATTCTCTAGCTAGTTTCTTCTTGTTCCCAAATTTTGGCTTTGTTCTGATGGTCTATATATAAATGCAGATGGGTGAATTGGTAGATGTCAAAGAAATTGGTAAAGCAATCTTTATTCACCCGTTATTCACAACAACAAGAGGCCATCTGCATAAACATACCATGTTAAGAAAACCTAAAAAAATAGGATCCTGTGATAGCTGGCCATGTGCTGCACATCTTAGAAGAAAATTCTAAAAAAAAAAAAACTGTTAACTGTGAAATTCAATATTTTTTTTGAATATTTTACGCATACCTCTAATCCAGTTCTTCGTTTTTCAATAAAGTCAGGGTCAAACTTGTCAGCAGCAAGTCTAAGAGCTGATAGATTGATCTACAGCAAGGAATCAAAAGTCTTTAATACCATTTAAAATCCAAAAGTAAATTGAAGCTTGATGAGCTACACACTTACTCGCTTTTCTGGTAAAGGAGGCACAATCACCTAAAAAAAAAACACCATATATAATAAACAGAACATCAGATAGCTGCTGTTCTAAACAATTTTATCTTCTTGTGTCTATATTATCTAACATGTATTTTTGCTCCACTGTTTGAGATAATATCAACACCCCAAGACAAATATCATCTACATGCGACCTTGTAATATATCCTATATTTCTTTGTTTTTAATTACTCAGTTTAATAGGAAACAATTATGCTTTGGTTGGCCCTGGTTTAGGGTTACATTACAGAGGGTCAAGGTAAAATGTTGATGTACATGAGTGCCCATCTTTAATGGAAAGCTAACCAAATACATGGTCGTGCATGAGCTGCCTTCCAAAATTGGGCATGTGCTTCTATGTTTCTTTGCGATGGCTAAATAAGAAAACATTTAAGAAACTTGTTGCACACTACATGCTTCATATGAAAATTGCTTTTAGTCTATTTTGCTCTAACTGGTCTATGCAAAACAGACTTTACTTTTTTTCACATCTAACTTGATTTTAATACTTACAGCAGGATAGGTTGCAACCAGGTAGTTGCGAAGGAGTTCAAACTCACTGTACCTCCGCCATAGATTACATGACATATCTGGGTCACCAGCTGGGGGCCCCCCATCTATGTACCTACAAACAGTAGTAGTACAGATGATGACATTGATGACACATGACCAATGGAAAGACTACACCGAGATATATTTCCAGGTTCTAATCTTCAATGACAGTCGTTTGTAAAGATATCTCCACCATTATATATATTTTTTTCTTCTATTAAAAATGAACATTAAAGTAAAGTTAAAAGGTATTAAAAATCAAACGTCTCACCTCGGACGGATTCTAGTAGCTAACTAGTTAATCAAAACAACAACATAAACTCGTGAAAGTGATTCTTAAAAATAATAGAGTTTAAAAAAAGCTAAAAGAATAAACAAATCTATGTATGTGAAAACCGATTTTAGAAAAGAGACAGCTGTTAAATAATAATTGTGTCTTTAGGTTTTGATCGTCACGGAGACATCTCTCATTGATGAAATTGACATAGCATAAAACGTGATCGACTTACTTTGATTCGATGAGGTAAACTGTAAAGGGCTCCTTTATGTATTCGCTCGCCCGTTTCTCTGAGTCGGTGATGGAGAGGATCATGGTGTTAAGCAAGCTGCCTTCCGGAAAATAACGTACCCTACCCTCGCTTTCTCCATCATCTACCTCCGCCATTTTGGAATATATTATTGCGCATGGCATTTCCGGTCGCTCTATGGGTAGTAGGGGAGGGGTAGTAATCTTCAAAATTTACCCATACTTCCTTTCTTCAATTATCAGAATTTTAGACATTTCTTTGATTGATATTCTAATCTATTCTTTCAAAGCTTTTTTTTAATGTTTGCAATATTATCATTTGTTTCACAAACCTTATGGAGAGAATTTTAATGACCAAAAGTGAAGAATACCTGACCCCTCCCTAGCGGGGACATGGCAGGAGATGACACTTCCCTGCCAGCGGTTATCCAAATATCAGTGGAAGAAAAATGGCGGAAAAGGGAGAAAAAAGTTTAGAGAAAGGCTTTCTCGCTCGTACAGCCAGTATCACCTCAAAACGAGCGAAACGTGCTCAGGAAAAGGTAATTTAATTATTAATTGTACAAGCTGTTATTGGTGTTTAAAAAAAGGCAGTCGTTCAGGATTTATATTGCAGTAGTTCGAGGATTTATATTGATCACTGTAGCGACTAAACTAAACAGATGAAGTGAGTTTTTATTGTAAATAACGAGCCTTTATTTTAGATAGATATCTGAAGGGTTACTTTATTTTGTGTTAAGGTCAAGCAAAAACTTGGTAAAGCAAACGAGACGAAAGATGTCACATTTGACGAGTTTGTGAGCAACTTCAACAAACAGCAAGTAAGTGATCGTAAACATTGGAGTACTTGGGATCTGTTATCGGTATACAATACCCATAAATGGCTAGGAGCTAACTATAATACTGATGAACGTGGTTGATGTCTACTGGTGACCGATCATCCGATGATTGCAATTGAAACCGTTCGTAGTTTTCATGCATTTTAAAGTAAAATGATCAGAGAAATTTCAACTAATCGTGCACATCCCGAGGACAAATCTCAAACTTGTGTGCATAATAAAAAATGTACCCAGTAATATAATCTATTTATTACTCATATCCTGCCTTGTGAAAAGATACTAAGGAGATTGATTAGTAATTAAAAAAATACAAGAATATGTATACATATAGTATTTACATAGCACTTATTCAGTATTAAACAATATGTATTAAGGTTACGGGGTGCCTTCAGCCTGCGGGATGCCGAAAAACCCAAAGTGTTGAAGAAAAATGTTGATACATGTGTCATGTTTAATCGAATATGTTCATGTTATATGTCATTGTAAAGCTTTAAAAATGGGGAGTACTATTACTCGTTTTGTTCTAGGTTTGATGAAATGCTTTATTTTTTAACGGTTTTAATCATGCCCTTGTTTTCAGCCAATCAAATCCCTTAAAAACCCTAATGTTGCTAAACTATCCGGCAGATCTTTACCTTTTATGGCTTATGTCAATCACCATATGCACATCTACCAAACCGTGTTCGGCTTTTAGGGATTTTTTTTGTTCCTATGCAAATTTGAGTCAAAGTTAGAGGATTGAATAATTTCCAGGTAACATGACACTGGAGGAAATAAAATACGATCTGCTCAAAATCTCTTAAAAGCCAAACACATTATTACTCTTAAAATAAATAACCTAGTGTTTTGCCAAATTCTGCGGTCAAAGCTCTTATACTTTACGCACATTAGGGTTTTGAAGTTCAGAAATATGTGCAAATTCGAAGCTGAGAAATCTCGGTTGAAAGTTCTTGGAGTGTGCTACACCTACTTATGTTATATATCAAGTTCGAATTCGAAGTTTGAATTTCACCACAAGAAAAACAAATGACAAGCAGGAATTCCTGTAGATAGGGGAAGACAAGAAAAAGAAGCGCTCACATGAAACCAGGAAAGTGCAGCTGAGACCAGTAGCAAAAAGGGCAAGTTTTATGGCGATTTTGTGACATGTATTAGATAAACTAAAACACTGATAGAACTTTCCGCAAGACAACGGAATTTGAGGTTTTTGAAGTCACGCTTTCCTGTTAAAATCAGTTTGCTAATCAACTATAACCTGAGGTCCCGAATGTAGGGAACACTGGGTTCCAGTAAGTGATAAAAGGATTAAAGGATTACAACACCTTGATGCTTACACAAAGTCTTCAAGCAAAATCCTGTTTTGCTTATTATCTCAAAAAGATAATAAAATTCCAAACATTTTTCATTGCTAGAAAAAAGGTGAATGTAGTCGGGAATTTAAAGATGAAAAAAATATTTTTTTTTCGATGAAATTTTCACTTCAAGGCACCCATACTGGAGCTGAGGAACACAAAATTCTAGTAAGCTCACGTGCATTCAACAAGTCAAATTGAGTTCAGAGAGATACAGAAAGATACTCTCCATGTCTTTACTGTTTCTAGGTCCCAGGAGGGGGGGGGGGCTCCTATAAAAACAATGGGCTGACTTTGGGTGTGGTCAGGAGTGATTCTTACCCCTAACAGATAGTAAATTTGATGTGTGAAGCAAATTTCTAAACCTAAGAGAGTAGCACCGAAAACAAAAAGGGCAATGCCTTCAAGTACAACTCCTTTCTGATAGCTTTTAAGAGTGCTGCCATCTTGTAATCTCTAATTCCTGTTGTTTTTGAATATGATGATCGATTTGCGTTAGACCCCCTAAGGGATAGCAGAATTGGACGAATCTTTATCTTCTAAGGGATAGAAGCTGGTAGAATTTTAAACCATAAAAGATAGGACAATCACCCCACCACTTTCATAGTATTCTCCCCCCTTGTGGGTTGGGGTAGAATCCAGGAGGATCTAGCAACCAACTTTGTAATAAGAAAATGATTATCCTTGATAAATAACACACATCTAATAAAAGAAAAAGGCATTTTTAATAACAGAAACTTGGATTTAGCTTTTAGTTGGGCTGTAAAAAGGCAAAAAGTTTTTATATTCATCAACTGCACTATCAATTAAGGGCCATAGCAGCACCTGCCCGCCTCCTTCCCCAATATTATTTAAAAAAATTACAAGGAATGACCAGTAGGGGTGTGGCTGTACCCCCAATATTATTTTAAAAAATTACAAGGAATGACCAGTAGGGGTGTGGCTGTACCCCCAATATTATTTTAAAAAAATTACAAGGAATGACCTGTAGGGGTGTGGCTGTACCCCTAATATTATTTTAAAAAATTACAAGGAATGACCAGTAGAGGTGTGGCTGTACCCCCAATATTATTTTTAAAAATTACAAGGAATGACCAGTAGGGGTGTGGCTGTACCCCCAATATTATTTTAAAAAATTACAAGGAATGACCAGTAGGGGTGTGGCTGTACCCCCAATATTATTTTAAAAAATTACAAGGAATGACCAGTAGGGGTGTGGCTGTACCCCCAATATTATTTTAAAAATTACAAGGAATGACCAGTAGGGGTGTGGCAGTACCCCAATATTATTTTTTAAAAATTACAAGGAATGACCAGTAGGGGTGTGGCTGTACCCCCAATATTATTTTAAAAATTACAAGGAATGACCAGTAGGGGTGTGGCTGTACCCCCAATATTATTTTAAAAAAATACAAGGAATGACCTGTAGGGGTGTGGCTGTACCCCCAATATTATTTTTAAAAATTACAAGGAATGACCAGTAGGGGTGTGGCTGTACCCCCAATATTATTTTTAAAAATTACAAGGAATGACCAGTAGGGGTGTGGCTGTACCCCCAATATTATTTTTAAAAATTACAAGGAATGAATAGTAGGGGTGTGGCAGTACCCCCAATATTATTTTTAAAAAATACAAGGAATGACCAGTAGGGGTGTGGCTGTACCCCCAATATTATTTTAAAAAATTACAAGGAATGACCAGTAGGGGTGTGGCTGTACCCCCAATATTGTTTTAAAATATTACAAGGAATGACCTGTGGCTGTACCCCCAATATTTTATAAATGTTTTTGTATCGTACCCTCCCTCCCTCCCCCCCCCCCCCCCCAATATTTCAGGGCCAGCTGCAGGTCTTATCCTTCTTACAGATTGATTCTGGTTGGACGCCTCTGAGGACTAGCACTTCTTTTAAAATTTCAATGGCTTAGTGTTTTGCATTCATCCATCCAAATATACAAACAATGATGATGATTAAATGCACTTCTTTATCCTTTAAGGCTGCAGCCCAAAAGCTCCAGAAAGAATTTAAGAATTATAACAACTGTGTTAAAGGTGAAGTATGTTAAAGTGTACTCATTTGCTGTACGCATTATTCTGTTGTGTATTTTTATCATCCACATTGACACCAAATATTTTATATTTCATGGTTCAGAGCAATGTTTCAACTAAAAGTGAATATGGCCCCTTTTTTATGCAAAAAAACCTAGTTAGCTTTTTGCTTACCTCTTGCTAAGCAGTATCTAGGTCAGTCTAAATATCCATTTCCTGCTCTGAAATATCCCATTAAAAAGGATGTGAAGCACTTTGTAATTTTTCCAGTCGTTTTATATTTTCGCAATTCAAGTTTAGACATTTTTCTAAAACTTGTCCTATATCTCTGAAGCCTTAGGCAAACAGCCTTAGTTTGGCAAGCATTCCTTGTTCAACCTTGATTGATTGAACACAGGCCGGTCCTAGCCATGCTGTATGCTCCAAGCAATGCTGACATTTTTTTGCAAGGCTTTCAAAAGTTTTGAGTTATTAGAAGGAGCTGTTTTACTAGAGCCTCAAGTTACAAAAGATTTCAAGGTATCAGGATTTAGAGATTTCAAGTTATCAGGACTCATCTGTACTTGTGTTAGGGAGCTTGTAAAGCTAGTTAATTTCCAATTTTCTTTTCATCTCCAAGTTGGCATTTGACCAAACCCACCCACTTCAAATTTTTTTAGCTTTTTGAAGTGTGTTAATTATAGTCTTAAGTATATTAAACACTAAACCGCACTATAAAAGGGCCTGTGCCAGGCGTCTGTCACCTTCAGTTGTCATTTACCCTCCGAACTGACAACAGCTCCCGGTAGCGCTTTGAATAACAATGCAAATAGAGAGGAAGATTTTTACTCTATCCTTCTTGAATTATTTCAAATTACAACAATTCATAGCATAAACTCTACTAGGAATATTCAAATGGTTTCACATACTGCAGAATGACAACAAACACTGGTATATGTCGAATTACAATTACACGCGCTGTTACGCGATCTCAGTCTCGCAATCTCACACTTAGAAGCTATATTTTAGTCTATAAGCTACCCCTGCAGAATTCCTCATTTGAAAGTAAACCTGTAATATAACAAAGCTTTTGTAAAAAGTTGTTCTAGCCACTTAATAAAAGGATGAGTGAATCGCTATGTACGAGCCGTGGTTGATAAAGGTCCGGAAATTCTTCAATAGCTCAACCCAAATCCCTAGGGACTATTACATGTATGTTCTATACTGTGTAGCGGCTGTAAAGATATTATGGGCTCGTAAACATGGCAGAGACATGAAGGACGGTTCATGAATGGCCCGGAGAAATGGCCCGTAATTCTTGTAAAAACTCAAATCTTGGTCAAATTTTTACGACAGTCAGCTCCCCTTTTGCTCCAAGATTTCATATATGATGTATAAATCTACTTTAAGTTTTTAATATATTTTATTTTTGCCTCTGAATTGTACGATATATAAGGAAATCAGAGAAATTTATTTTCCCGCTTCGAGTTCCGTTACCACTGGCCATCTTTACTTCGGATTTGAATTCAAAAGGTGTCGCTTGTGGCCGGTCCTTACCCTTTCATAGCGCGGTTTCGTGTTTAAGTCTTTTTGTATGTTTAAGTTAAAGTTGGGGCACATTCTGTTTACCCATCCGTAGCTATGCTGTCTGCAAGTGCTGATTTCAGCGAAGCCATGAAAGATGTCTATGAACCTGACTGGTCAGGACGTGATGTAGTATTTAAGCTGCTAGATGTAAGTTAATGAATATGGATTTTTTTGTCTGTGTTTACATGGAGTGTTTTGGGTAGTTGAAACATAGTGTGGAGTAACTGCATAATGATGAAGTATCGATGTAGGGTGGAGTAGCTATATAGGAGTGGAGTAGCTGTATAGGAGTGGAGTAGCTGTATAGGGGTGGAGTAGCTGTATAGGGTGGAGTAGCTGTATAGGGTGGAGTAGCTGTATAGGGGTAGAGTAGCTGTATAGGGTGGAGTAGCTGTATAGGGGTGGAGTAACTGTATAGGGTGGAGTAGCAGTATAGGGTGGAGTAGCTGTATAGGGTGGAGTAGCTTTATAGGGTGGAGTAGCTGTATAGGGTGGAGTAGCTGTATAGGGGTGGAGTAACTGTATAGGGTGGAGTAGCAGTATAGGGGTGGAGTAGCTGTATAGGGTGGAGTAGCTGTATAGGGTGGAGTAGCAGTGTAGGGTGGAGTAGCTGTATAGGGGTGGAGTAGCTGTATAGGGTGGACTAGCTGTATAGGGTGGAGTAGCTGTATAGGGTGGAGTAGCTGTATAGGGGTGGAGTAGCTGTATAGGGTGGAGTAGCTGTATAGGGTGGAGTAGCTGTATAGGGGTGGTGTAACTGTATAGGGTGGAGTAGCTGTATAGGGGTGTAGTAGCTGTATAGGGGTGGAGTAGCTGTATAGGGTGGAGTTGCTGTATAGGGGTGGAGTAGCTGTATAGGGTGGAGTAGCTGTATAGGGGTGGACTAGCTGTATAGGGGTGGAGTAGCTGTATAGGGGTGGAGTAGCTGTATAGGGGTGGAGTAGCTGTATAGGGGTGGAGTAGCTGTATAGGGTGGAGTAGCTGTATAGGGTGGAGTAGCAGTGTAGGGTGGAGTAGCTGTATAGGGTGGAGTAGCTGTATAGGGGTGGAGTAGCAGTGTAGGGTGGAGTAGCTGTGTAGGGTGGAGTAGCTGTATAGGGGTGGAGTAGCTGTATAGGGGATGGAGTAGCTGTATAGGGTGGATTAGCTGTATAGGGTGGAGTAGCTATATAGAGTGGAGTAGCTGTGTTGGGATGGAGTAGCTGTATAGGGGTGGAGTAGCTGTATAGGGGTGGAGTAGCTGTATAGGGTGGACTAGCTGTATAGGGGTGGAGTAGCTGTATAGGGTGGAGTAGCTGTATAGGGGTGGAGTAGCTGTATAGGGTGGAGTAGCAGTATAGGGTGGAGTAGCTGTATAGGGGTGGAGTAGCTGTATAGGGTGGACTAGCTGTATAGGGGTGGAGTAGCTGTATAGGGTGGAGTAGCAGTGTAGGGTGGAGTAGCTGTATAGGGTGGAGTAGCAGTGTAGGGTGGAGTAGCTGTATAGGGTGGAGTAGCTGTGTAGGGTGGAGTAGCTGTATAGGGGTGGAGTAGCTGTATAGGGATGGACTAGCTGTATAGGGGTGGAGTAGCTGTATAGGGTGGAGTAGCTGTATAGGGGTGGAGTAGCTGTATAGGGTGGAGTAGCAGTATAGGGTGGAGTAGCTGTATAGGGGTAGAGTAGCTGTATAGGGTGGAGTAGCTGTATAGGGTGGAGTAGCTGTATAGGGTGGAGTAGCTGTATAGGGTGGAGTAGCTGTATAGGGGTGGAGTAGCTGTATAGGGGTGGAGTAGCTGTATAGGGGTGGAGTAGCTGTATAGGGTGGAGTAGCTGTATAGGGGTGGAGTAGCTGTATAGGGTGGAGTAGCAGTATAGGGTGGAGTAGCAGTATAGGGGTGGAGTAGCTGTATAGGGTGGAGTAGCTGTATAGGGTGGAGTAGCTGTATAGGGTGGAGTAGCTGTATAGGGGTGGAGTAGCTGTATAGGGTGGAGTAGCTGTATAGGGTGGAGTAGCTGTATAGGGGTGGTGTAACTGTATAGGGTGGAGTAGCTGTATAGGGGTGTAGTAGCTGTATAGGGGTGGAGTAGCTGTATAGGGGTGGAGTAGCTGTATAGGGGTGGAGTAGCTGTATAGGGTGGAGTAGCTGTATAGGGGTGGAGTAGCTGTATAGGGTGGAGTAGCTGTATAGGGGTGGAGTAGCAGTATAGGGTGGAGTAGCTGTATAGGGTGGAGTATGTAGGGTGGAGTAGCTGTATAGAGGTGGAGTAGCTGTATAGGGTGGACTAGCTGTATAGGGATGGAGTAGCTGTATAGGGTGGAGTAGCTGTATAGGGTGTAGTAGCTGTATAGGGGTGGAGTAGCTGTATAGGGTGGAGTAGCTGTATAGGGGTGGAGTAGCTGTATAGGGTGGAGTAGCTGTATAGGGGTGGAGTAGCTGTATAGGGTGGAGTAGCTGTATAGGGGTGGAGTAGCAGTATAGGGTGGAGTAGCTGTATAGGGTGGAGTATGTAGGGTGGAGTAGCTGTATAGGGGTGGAGTAGCTGTATAGGGTGGACTAGCTGTATAGGGATGGAGTAGCTGTATAGGGTGGAGTAGCTGTATAGGGGTGGAGTAGCTGTATAGGGTGGACTAGCTGTATAGGGTGGAGTAGCTGTATAGGGTGGACTAGCTGTATAGGGTGGAGTAGCTGTATAGGGGTGGAGTAGCTGTATAGGGTGGAGTAGCTGTATAGGGGTAGAGTAGCAGTATAGGGTGGAGTAGCTGTATAGGGTGGAGTAGCTATAGGGTGGAGTAGCTGTATAGGGTGGAGTAGCTGTATAGGGGTGGAGTAGCTGTATAGGGTGGAGTAGCTATAGGGTGGAGTAGCTGTATAGGGTGGAGTAGCTGTGTAGGGTGGAGTAGCTGTATAGGGTGGAGTAGCTGTATAGGGGTGGAGAAGCTGTATAGGGGTGGAGTAGCTGTATAGGGTGGAGTAGCTGTATAGGGTGGAGTAGCTGTATAGGGGTGGAGTAGCTGTATAGGGGTGTAGTAGCTGTATAGGGGTGGAGAAGCTGTATAGGGGTGGAGTAGCTGTATAGGGTGGAGTAGCTGTATAGGATGGAGTAGCAGTATAGGGTGGAGTAGCTGTATAGGGTGGAGTAGCTGTATAGGGGTGGAGTAGCTGTATAGGGGTGGAGTAGCTGTATAGGGGTGGAGTAGCTGTATAGGGTGGAGTGGCTGTATAGGGGTGGTGTAGCTGTATAGGGTGGAGTAGCTGTATAGGGTGGAGTAGCTGTATAGGGTGGAGTAACTGTGTAGGGTGGAGTGGCTGCCTAGGGATGGAGTTCTATCTGTTCTATTTTCACTTATTGGTTTGCAATGCTGTTTCTGTTTTTGCCTTTTGTAGCAGCTGCATGTCTATTATGCTGATCTCCAAGAGAAGCTTCAGGACGAAGTGCTTGGTCCATTAACAGCCTACCAAAGCCAATTTCCAGATATTAAGGTATACAAGCAAGATGCTGATAATGTCAGTTAGTGTTGTTATATTGCAAGTGATAGTTTAACCTATTACAGGCAAGAATAAACAAGCATGGGCGAAAACTGGTGGATTATGATCGTTATCGACATAATTATGAGGTACGATGATTTTTTTGTCTTGACCTTGTATAATATTTACATCTCTAATGTTCTTGTTTTCTCATAAACAGGCAATGAGAGCAAAAGGAAAAGGTGTTGATCAAAAGAAGTTAAACCAGGTTTGTTTAATGCAGAGATTTGTGTTTAATATTTTTTCATTGACAATGTAAGGTACATTTTACTTTTTATTCTCTTCTAGTGTCAAGAAGAATTTAGTGAGGCAAAGTCTGTTTACACTAAACTTCATGCTGAATTGTATGAAGAGTTGCCAGCTTTGTATGACAGGTGTGTGAATCTTTTGTTGTATATATAATTTAAACATGAGGTTCCGCTATAAAAGTGAAAGGTCCTTCCACCCCCTGGATGAAGAATAAACAGTAGTCAGTGAGTAAACATGTCAGAAAAATCACAGGATTGTCCACCTAAAATGTTTCTGTTTATAGTAAAATACTGTATACCAAGTTGTTTGTGCTCATAAATATAAGCATTTTCATCAAAGCATGAGAATAATTCGATGTGCTTGATTATGGATAGCGCCAAATTTAAAATTTTGCTCCTTGTTATCTGTGCAAAAATAGTTTTATTCTGAGGCTGAGGCTGTAGAGAGATAAGCAATTTTACAGGAAACTTATGATTTGTTGACTGCTACTGTGGCAGTGTTCTGATTATAATTGCAAATTCGAGCCCGGGGATGGAAGGAGCTTTCCCTTTTATAGAGAAACCTACTACAAAAAGTTCTGACCTGATATTTTCCTTTTTTGCAGCCGGATAGCATTTTATGTATCATCTTTTCAGAGTATTTTTACTGCTGAAGCTATATTTCACAGAGAAGCTGGCAAGGTAACTCACTATTTGAAATTCTGTCCTGACTATCACCTTACTCTTTTTTGGTGTCTATTTCTAATAACACGGGGTGCCTTGGCTCAGTAGGTATGAGCCCCAAGAATTTAATAGATTACAATAATGATTTGAATAAGCTCCCACCTTCAAATAAGCACCCCCTCCCCAATAAACGCCCCCCTTCGACCTCAAATTTTGGAATAAGTGCCCCTCCCCAATAAGCGCCCTGTCCTATCTCTTAACAAATGTACTTCTTGAACATTGTAAATTTAGCTCACATTGACATGCTCACATTACAACATGGGCCTATTTATTTTTTCCTTCAACTTCTTTATCCATATAAGCGCACGTTTTGTTCTCAGTCCAAAAGCTGGTATTTTTTGCCGAAATGAAATAAGCGCCCCCTCCCAAATAAGTATCCCTCTCCCAGGTGCTTATTCATATCATTGCGATATATGACTTCTCCCCCACCAGGTCATGTTGATTATTTGCATTGTGTTTGTAATCCTTTTTTTTGTATACTTCAGTTTTCTGGAGGTGGAGGGGGGTACTGAAAATACGGGGGAAGCGGAAATATGGGGGAAGCGGAAATATTGGGGAAGCGGAAATATGGGGGAAGCGGAAATATGGGGGAAGCGGAAATATGGGGGAAGCGGAAATATGGGGGAAGCGGAAATATTGGGGAAGCGGAAATATTGGGGAAGCGGAAATACGGGGGAAGCGGAAATATGGGGGAAGCGGAAATATTGGGGAAGCGGAAATATGGGGGAAGCAGAAAATGTTGTTCCTCCTGAAGGAGGGGGGGATTAATTTAGCCCTTACTTTTATCAAAATACTCATTCCTCCCCCCCCCCCCCCCTCGGGATAATAAATGAACTTTCCCTTAATGAGTTTATTGTACATGTGGTGAGTTGAAGTTGTATTGAGTTTATCGGTACTTAGGGTATTTTTTATTTATTTAGCATCTTAAAGATGTTTACACAGGTTTGTGTAGGTTTCCGTAAGTTCTGTGAACTAGAGAAGCTGTGGTTTCTGGGGGTGCGCTCAATACAGACACACCCCCAGAAGGAGAGCAGAGAGGCAACAAAAAAGCTGATTGACATTCACGTGAGAAAACATAGGTGCGAGGTTATTATTACTTGAAGTATGATTTGTTTGTATTTTAGATAAAAACACAAATGAATGACTTAATGGATGGACTTGTAGATGAGCTTTCATCTGGCACACATACCTCAAGGCGGCCATTCCAGTTATCAAGGTAGATCTCTACCCATTATTTATTATTTCTTTCTTTACAGTTCGCTAACAGTATATTTTATAATGACATGATACACTTAAGAAAACTGAAGACTGGAGTTTTTATTAGGAATTAATCAATTATTTATTTTTTTTATCTTGATGGCAACTTTCAGTATATCACCAATCTCTGACAGCGATGAATCTGAGCATTTATCAAATCCTGGAGAAGTGGCAGAACCATTAAACACTGAATCAGCAGTATGCAATGATGAAGAGCCAAGGGATGAAAATATAGAAGGTTTGTGGTACAACATGTTTGCTGGTACAATGAGTAATAAAGTATGTAAGATCTAGGGTGCATGTGGAAGACTTGTGGTACAACATTTGAAGGTGGCCTCATCCACTTCCTTTAGGCCAGTCATTGTAACTACCTCTCCCAAGTGCTTTAAAAATTGTCATTTTGTGATTACTATCATATTACAATTTGTGATCATTCATATCTATATCCACAGCATCGCAAACATCATAAGTATTAACGTTTTTGTAACCTATTACAAATTTAAGTCATTATTAGTATTAATCAGTATTAGTTAATTGTTATTATAAATTTCAGCTCCAGCCTTTCAGGGAGTTGAAGAAGATGAGGGACCAGCGGACGGTAATATTAATAATATGATAATAATAATAATTTATAATGATAAATAACATTTTTATAGTGCAAATTAACATATTTGTAATCACATGCCCCTATATAAGGCATAACCTACTTCCAAGGTATATTTTTTTCCAGAGGAGATAATGTCTATAATCATACTTCAAAATTTGTATTTCTTTTCATTTGTGACACCATAAAAATGTTTATGGACTGAAATGTTTCTTCATTTGTGAGACCAAAAAAGGTTTATGGAGATGTCTCTTCGTCACTTTGTCAGGTTTTAGGCCTTGAGACATTGGTATGTTGGCAATGGTGTTGCACAAAACCTTAAAAAAGAAACCACCAACCAAGGCCACCAAAGTTGTACCCCTCAGTTTTTAGCAGTGATAAAAGAAATTGATCAATATTCTTTACATAGATCAATATTCTTTATTCTGATACAATGCATCAAAGGTACTAGTGTGATGAGTCGGTGTTATTTCTGTTAGCAGAAGTATTCAAATTTCTTTCCATTGGTCAACATTATCGTTCAAATCCCTCTCAAACACATTTATACCCATTTGCTGAAAAGATAATGAAGGGGGACTCTCCCGTAGGTGCTAGTCCTGTGCATCCCAACCTACCCACAAATGAAGGATCAGAAGATGACCTATCAGAGGATGAACAGAAGCCTGCAAACAATCTTCCACCATCTAGACCACCTGCTCCCATAGATAAACCCACTCCTACACCGAGACCACCCATACTGAATGCCGCAACAGAGGTATGTAAACACCAAGGCACCTTTACTGAATACAGAAACAGAATATACAAACACCAAAAGCACCTCACTGAATACAGCAACAGAATATACAAACACCAAAAGCACATTACTGAATACAGCAACAGAATATACAAACACCAAAAGCACATTACTGAATACAGCAACAGAATATACAAACACCAAAAGCACCTCACTGAATACAGCAACAGAATATACAAACACCAAAAGCACATTACTGAATACAGCAACAGAATATACAAACACCAAAAGCACATTACTGAATACAGCAACAGAATATACAAACACAAAAAGCACATTACTGAATACAGCAACAGAATATACAAACACCAAAAGCACATTACTGAATACAGCAACAGAATATACAAACACCAAAAGCACATTACTGAATACAGCAACAGAATATACAAACACCAAAAGCACGTTACTGAATATAGCAACAGAATATACAAACACTAAAAGCACATTACTGAATACAGCAACAGAATATACAAACACCAAAAGCATGTTACTGAATACAGCAACAGAATATACAAACACCAAAAGCACCTCACTGAATACAGCAACAGAATATACAAACACCAAAAGCACATTACTGAATACAGCAACAGAATATACAAACACCAAAAGCACATTACTGAATACAGCAACAGAATATACAAACACCAAAAGCACCTTAATGAATATAGTAACAGAATATACAAACACCAAAATCACCTTAATGAATATAGCAACAGAATATACAAACACCAAAAGCACCTTAATGAATATAGCAACAGAATATACAAACACCAAAAGCACCTTACTGAATACAGCAACAGATTATACAAACACCAAAAGCACATTACTGAATACAGCAACAGAATATACAAACACCAAAAGCACATTACTGAATACAGCAACAGAATATACAAACACCAAAAGCACCTCACTGAATACAGCAACAGAATATACAAACACCAAAAGCACCTTACTGAATACAGCAACAGAATATACAAACACCAAAAGCACATTACTGAATACAGCAACAGAATATACAAACACCAAAGCACATTACTGAATACAGCAACAGAATATACAAACACCAAAAGCACATTACTGAATACAGCAACAGCATATACAAACACCAAAAGCACCTTACTGAATACAGCAACAGAATATACAAACACCAAAAGCACATTACTGAATACAGCAACAGAATATACAAACACCAAAAGCACATTACTGAATACAGCAACAGAATATACAAACACCAAAAACACCTTAATGAATATAGCAACAGAATATACAAACACCAAAAGCACGTTACTGAATACAGCAACAGAATATACAAACACCAAAATCACATTAAAGAATATAGCAACAGAATTTACAAACACCAAAAGCACCTCACTGAATACAGCAACAGAATATACAAACACCAAAAGCACATTACTGAATACAGCAACAGAATATACAAACACCAAAAGCACATTACTGAATACAGCAACAGAATATACAAACACCAAAAGCACCTCACTGAATACAGCAACAGAATATACAAACACCAAAAGCACATTACTGAATACAGCAACAGAATATACAAACACCAAAAGCACCTCACTGAATACAGCAACAGAATATACAAACACAAAAAGCACATTACTGAATACAGCAACAGAATATACAAACACCAAAAGCACATTACTGAATACAGCAACAGAATATACAAACACCAAAAGCACATTACTGAATACAGCAACAGAATATACAAACACCAAAAGCACGTTACTGAATATAGCAACAGAATATACAAACACTAAAAGCACATTACTGAATACAGCAACAGAATATACAAACACCAAAAGCATGTTACTGAATACAGCAACAGAATATACAAACACCAAAAGCACCTCACTGAATACAGCAACAGAATATACAAACACCAAAAGCACATTACTGAATACAGCAACAGAATATACAAACACCAAAAGCACATTACTGAATACAGCAACAGAATATACAAACACCAAAAGCACCTTAATGAATATAGTAACAGAATATACAAACACCAAAATCACCTTAATGAATATAGCAACAGAATATACAAACACCAAAAGCACCTTAATGAATATAGCAACAGAATATACAAACACCAAAAGCACCTTACTGAATACAGCAACAGATTATACAAACACCAAAAGCACATTACTGAATACAGCAACAGAATATACAAACACCAAAAGCACATTACTGAATACAGCAACAGAATATACAAACACCAAAAGCACCTCACTGAATACAGCAACAGAATATACAAACACCAAAAGCACCTTACTGAATACAGCAACAGAATATACAAACACCAAAAGCACATTACTGAATACAGCAACAGAATATACAAACACCAAAAGCACCTTACTGAATACAGCAACAGATTATACAAACACCAAAAGCACATTACTGAATACAGCAACAGAATATACAAACACCAAAAGCACATTACTGAATACAGCAACAGAATATACAAACACCAAAAGCACCTCACTGAATACAGCAACAGAATATACAAACACCAAAAGCACCTTACTGAATACAGCAACAGAATATACAAACACCAAAAGCACATTACTGAATACAGCAACAGAATATACAAACACCAAAGCACATTACTGAATACAGCAACAGAATATACAAACACCAAAAGCACATTACTGAATACAGCAACAGCATATACAAACACCAAAAGCACCTTACTGAATACAGCAACAGAATATACAAACACCAAAAGCACATTACTGAATACAGCAACAGAATATACAAACACCAAAAGCACATTACTGAATACAGCAACAGAATATACAAACACCAAAAACACCTTAATGAATATAGCAACAGAATATACAAACACCAAAAGCACGTTACTGAATACAGCAACAGAATATACAAACACCAAAATCACATTAAAGAATATAGCAACAGAATTTACAAACACCAAAAGCACGTTACTGAATACAGCAACAGAATATACAAACACCAAAAGCACATTACTGAATACAGCAACAGAATATACAAACACCAAAAGCACATTACTGAATATAGCAACAGAATATACAAACACCAAAAGCACATTACTGAATACAGCAACAGAATATACAAACACCAAAAGCACCTTACTGAATACAGCAACAGAATATACAAACACCAAAAGCACATTACTGAATACAGCAACAGAATATACAAACACCAAAAGCACCTTAATGAATATAGCAACAGAATATACAAACACCAAAAGCACGTTACTGAATACAGCAACAGAATATACAAACACCAAAATCACCTTAAAAAATATAGCAACAGAATATACAAACACCAAAAGCACGTTACTGAATACAGCAACAGAATATACAAACACCAAAAGCACCTTACTGAATACAGCAACAGAATATACAAACACCAAAATCACGTTACTGAATACAGCAACAGAATTTACAAACACCAAAAGCACGTTAATGAATACAGCAACAGAATATACAAACACCAAAAGCACGTTACTGAATACAGCAACAGAATATACAAACACCAAAATCACCTTGACGAATAGAGCAACAGAATATACAAACACCAAAATCACGTTACTGAATACAGCAACAGAATATACAAACACCAAAAGCACCTTACTGAATACAGCAACAGAATATACAAACACCAAAAGCACCTTACTGAATACAGCAACAGAATATACAAACACCAAAAGCACCTTACTGGATACAGCAACAGAATATACAAACACCAAAAGCACATTACTGAATACAGCAACAGAATATACAAACACCAAAAGCACATTACTGAATACAGCAACAGAATATACAAACACCAAAAGCACATTACTGAATACAGCAACAAAATATACAAACACCAAAAGCACCTCACTGAATACAGCAACAGAATATACAAACACCAAAAGCACCTTACTGAATACAGCAACAGAATATACAAACACCAAAAGCACCTTACTGAATACAGCAACAGATTATACAAACACCAAAAGCACCTCACTGAATACAGCAACAGAATATACAAACACCAAAAGCACCTTACTGAATACAGCAACAGATTATACAAACACCAAAAGCACATTACTGAATACAGCAACAGAATATACAAACACCAAAAGCACATTACTGAATACAGCAACAGAATATACAAACACCAAAAGCACCTTAATGAATATAGTAACAGAATATACAAACACCAAAATCACCTTAATGAATATAGCAACAGAATATACAAACACCAAAAGCACCTTAATGAATATAGCAACAGAATATACAAACACCAAAATCACGTTACTGAATACAGCAACAGAATATACAAACACCAAAAGCACCTTACTGAATACAGCAACAGAATATACAAACACCAAAAGCACCTTACTGAATACAGCAACAGAATATACAAACACCAAAAGCACCTTACTGGATACAGCAACAGAATATACAAACACCAAAAGCACATTACTGAATACAGCAACAGAATATACAAACACCAAAAGCACATTACTGAATACAGCAACAGAATATACAAACACCAAAAGCACATTACTGAATACAGCAACAGAATATACAAACACCAAAAGCACCTCACTGAATACAGCAACAGAATATACAAACACCAAAAGCACCTTACTGAATACAGCAACAATATACAAACACCAAAAGCACCTTACTGAATACAGCAACAGATTATACAAACACCAAAAGCACCTCACTGAATACAGCAACAGAATATACAAACACCAAAAGCACCTTACTGAATACAGCAACAGATTATACAAACACCGAAAGCACATTACTGAATACAGCAACAGAATATACAAACACCAAAAGCACATTACTGAATACAGCAACAGAATATACAAACACCAAAAGCACCTTAATGAATATAGTAACAGAATATACAAACACCAAAATCACCTTAATGAATATAGCAACAGAATATACAAACACCAAAAGCACCTAATGAATATAGCAACAGAATATACAAACACCAAAAGCACCTTACTGAATACAGCAACAGATTATACAAACACCAAAAGCATGTTACTGAATACAGCAACAGAATATACAAACACCAAAAGCACATTACTGAATACAGCAACAGAATATACAAACACCAAAAGCACCTTAATGAATATTGGAACAGAATATACAAACACCAAAAGCACCTTACTGAATATAGCAACAGAATATACAAACACCAAAAGCACGTTACTGAATACAGCAACAGAATATACAAACACCAAAAGCACCTTAATGAATATAGTAACAGAATATGCAAACACCAAAAGCACCTTACTGAATACAGCAACAGAAATATGGTGCAAAGTCCTGGCTACGCTGTATTTATATTTATTCCTATTTTAATCAGGATCCAGCCACAAATGCTGAAATTCCAGGAGTTCTGTACAAGGTAAACTGCATTGTAACTTTATATTTTGGCCTATGTAGTATAGCAAATATGTATTAAGTGTTTGTTGATGTGATGGAAATGAGAGGGTTATTTAAAGGGTCATTTTTACCAATTCTGCATGTGTAGTTGAGACAGCCAATAAGTGATCAGCATTACAATTTAAAACATTGTTCATGGGAACTTGAAAGCCTATGTCATATATGTGTGTGTTTTTTTCTCAGGCGACTGACCATTCTGCCTTTTTTCTTGTCTACTATACAGGGCTTCTGGAATTTCCCGCTTGTGCTTTTTCCAAGTAATCCACAAATTTCCGTGTAATCCCACGTAATTTGGCTAAATTTTTAAAGACAAAACATTTAATTGCACAGCTGATGTGTTCTTTTAGGGTTGTTCTTGATTATTCTTGTTCTTCCCAAGTGTGATACATATTACTGGTCATTCAAATTAGTTTGAATTACTGTTCACAGTTACTTTTTCTTTTCATACTCTCTTGAAAACATTGGTCTTCTGGTGATGCCCCTTATTACACCTGGTCTCATATGTAGAAGGCACATTTTTTTTATAAGTGTAAAAATTATATCTCCACAACAACAGTACCTATTTGGACATCATAATTGTTCCTACTATTGAACATGGTTAGGTCCGTGCCACTCATAAATATAACGCTGAGGATGACGATGAACTGTCTTTTGAAAAGGATGATATCATTCATGTCATAGCATTTGATGACCCTGATGAAGAACAGGTTAGATTTTATTATTGACTTTGCCATGTCATGTCTATGCTGTGTGTTTGAGTTGGCTTGAGGTGGTTATCCTTTTTCTAACTAAATTAAGTAAATCTGTCTGCTATTCTATAAGGAAATAAATATTGTCTCAAGCATACTATTTTTACTCAAAAATGCACAAAATTCTCCAAGTAAAAAAGACTTTCACCACTGGTTTGCATACTGTAAAAGAAACTTGTTTGAGAGTTCAAAATATTTTGTAAAAACAAAAACAAAGACGACTTGCAGCCAACTATGAAGAAAAGATTCTAAATCTCAAGTTATGTCATTTTTTCTGTGAATTGTCCTAAAAAATCAATATGCATATTATACATACAGTAAGTGGGCATTATACCATATGAATTAATACGGCATGCACGGAATTTAAAAAAATGGGAGCATTCCATCATGCTCTTATTTGCACCAGAGCAACTCATTGCCTGGCTGGTTAGGGTAGTGAAGCCCATGCCAATCAGATAATTATTACATTTCTTGCATCCCCATAGGTTTTAATTAGTTTACTTCACAAAACTATCCTGGCGGTTACCAGTGCACTGTAACCAAGGGAGCATGTCAGAATGTGTTTCAATTTTATGTGCGACTATGACTCTTACGAAAATAAACCACTTCTTTTTGCAGCACACCTCGTGTGTTTGTTTTGTTAGGGGAAATATCACTTGCGCTGTTGGTAGCGTGGGCTCAGATTATCAAGTGGATTATGCTTGTCCGTATACTGCCCAAAGGCTTTCCAAGGACAGAGAGTTACAGTAGAAGCTTGCCTCATGCTCGTGATGCACTTTAGTTGGCACTTCATGCACTGCATGTATTCAATATCTTCGGGCGGTCTGTAATTAATGAAATGAACAAAGACCCTGCTGACAAACATAACCCATTGCCCAATCAGCACAAGTGGTTCCCTACAAAAAAACACATGACACGTTGCATAACAAAGTGGTTTATTTTCGTAATAATCTCCATCCCGTGGTAGAACATTTCTGTTTCCCTTGAAATAAGGAATAAAGCAAATAAAAGATGCACCTTCTCATGTATCATTTTCCCCACTTTATTACAGGATGAAGGGTGGCTATTAGGAATACTGGATTCAACAAGAATAAAAGGCGTTTTTCCTGCAAACTTCACTAAAGTGATATCTTGAGATGAGATTTAGCTAGGCAACTAAAATCAGTAAGAATTGAAATAGTAAATTTAGCGTATTCAAGAAATTAAATAGAATACCATCACTTGATGGGGCCTGAAAACAAAATATGCAACCATTGAGATCCCATCCTGTATGTATATCGCTAACACACAAAATGATGGTTTGAACAGGTGGGAGTCGCATTTCAGGTTTATTTTTAGCTGCATTAGCCTAATTTATACAATAACACCATCACTCTCCCATTGTCATGACATCATAAACCATTTTATTCCAAGCCATCTAGGAAAACCCTTTTTATGGTGAATACATAATATTGTGCTGAAGCTGGTTTTAAATAATTATCACAACTGTGTTTTTGTGCCTTTTCATTTTTCATTGTTAAAGAAAAAAAATAGCTTAGTTTTTCAATAACAAGGCAAACTAAGATGTTGTTGTAGAAGCCTACTAAGTTGTCAAAACCTGCTACTTACTAAAACAAGAGAAAACTTCTTAAGGGATCTTGGTGGCAAAATCAAAGCTTAAAATGTTGCGGAGAAAAGTATAGAGGTCAGTAACTGAGATTAGCAGAGCATAGCATATAATTATCTCTTGTAGCTATTTTGTTAAAGCCTGAGAACCAAGAGTGAGGCCAATTTTACTGATTTGAATAATCTTTTAGCCCTCCATCAATCACCTATTAAAGATTTCTATGAGAGCTCACCAAGGAATGGATTAATTAACAGCAGTCATTTCTTACCAATCCCATACTTTTTGTTCCTGTGATGTAAATATATTTTCTAGGTTAAGCCATACAGTAATTCCTTGTAGATAATACAGTTATATAAAGTGGCTCAGTAGAATTTTTTTTAACAAAGATAATAAATTAATGCTGTATACCGCTGCTCTGAGTGTTACTCTATTCTAATCTTTGGGAAATACTACACCAATTTGCTTTCTGATCTCATCCATGTATCCAAGAATACGTTCTGTGGTTGAATGGGGAATGACAAGACTTTGAGCTTGATGAGCAAGTAGGCATTCCCTCACGCCCTCAATCTCATACCTTTAAAAACAACCATATCATTACTACATACGAGGGATAGAGGGTTATAAAAGCATTGCTTTTTTAAGAATTAATTGATTTTGGTACATTTTTTCTATAATCAGGGTTGTTCAAATGCACTGGTACTGTACAGTAAAAACTTTGGAATTTGACTTGGGAATAATATCTATTTTCTAGTCAAACATCTGAAAGATTGGGATTGCTTGTTCCAGTATTTACCTCATTCCTGTGCTATTTTTGAAGTTTAATGGCATCACAGATGGGGGCAGCAGATAATCTTCAACAGACCCATCTGAAAACATGATCTTTTCTGATGACCAGAAGGGGCTGCATATATTGATACTGCCTTTAGTTCCTGATATCAAGCCAGTGTTTGGTAAAGGGACATCTGAAAAATAGAAGCATCTGGTAGATCAGCACTGTGGTTCAGTGGCTGCAGCACATCTCACAAACTTTGGCTGCATAATGCATAACAAACAACAAAAATAGAGTTCTACAACATTTAGAATTGCATTACCTATTGATGCTGTAAACTGGGCCATTCTTCCATTGCTATACTTCATACTAACACAAACTGTCTTGTCAACTCCACTCTTGGTCTTTGCCCCACTAGCACAAATGCTCTCTGGCATTTCCCCTCCGTATACCATATCAATCAAGGTTAGGCAGTAGATTCCTACATCCAGTAAAGCACCACCACCTAGATTTGGATCAAGCACTCGTTGAACAGACATTGCAGATATTCCAAAATAAGCCTGGACAAACTTCACATCCCCTAAGATGGTGTCAATGGTATCCTTGCACTTCAGTTGTTTCTGGAGTTGGATGTACAGTGGAAAAAAACGTGTCCAAACAGCCTACAACAGCAACATTAAACAAGTAAGCAAACCTACTACACTAACAATAACAGTCAATTAATGATGTTATGACTTCTGAATGGACCTTTTTGTTTAGGGACAAATATAGTGTGATTCACTGATTGTTAACCTTTCTGAATTGTGAAAGGGGGTTTGAAGTATTTTGTCAATCCCAGAAAGACTGAAATTGCTCAGAAGATTTGTATGCTTCTAAAGTGATGAAAGGGCTAGCAGGAACATGTCTGGGTCCAAAAAAGGCAAAAAATTGCAAAGGCATTAAAAATGCACCACTATCATTGTTTGGGCATTAAGGGAATCTAAGGAAACCCCCCTTCCCCCCCTTAAAAGAGGATAAACCAACCCATGCCCCCTCTAAAATACTCAAAATACTGAATGTAACTCAAGACATAGTCTACGTGCAGCTGCCAACTCGCAAAACAAATCCTCTTGTAACTATGATGAGAGGATGTTTTTGTAAATAAGTCACAGATCCGATACATGCATGAAAATATAAGCCAGCAAACTTAAACCAAAATATCACCCAAAAGTACCACAAATTGAACATGTTGGATGGGGTCATTAGTTCCTGCTCAGATTTATCTAAAATATCGATGTTTATAGGAGTTTCACTAGGGACTTGGGAAGTACAATACAATCACCTGCTACGTCATCTCTATCCAGATTGGCTATTCGTGTGTGTTTATGTAGGCTACAAAAGATAATGTATTACAATAATCACCAATAATTAACCTCAGGCTAGAATCAGGTTTTTCTGTCCCAATCATTGTTGCATTATTAGGATTTTGAAATCAAATCGGGATGGGAATTGGGAGAGTCAGACATGAGCTATAATTCATCACCACCCCTTTCCCTTTCCCTCCGAATGTAAGTTCTCATAACTTAGTTATAGCTACCTCCATGAAAAAAATAATTTATCTTAGATCTTTAAAAAAAAATAGTATTGTTCCTCTTATCAAAGTTTTTTACGCACAGCTATCTTCTGTTAAATCCACTGTTTTGATAACTTGACTGTTAAAATTGTTACACGGTCACGAGATACACAAGCAAAACCTACCTCCATACAAAATAACCCTTTTGTCGTCGCCAGTGCAAAAACCTCTTGTGCCTCCTTCAAGTTAAGCGTTATTGGCTTTTCGCATATGACATGTTTTCCGTGATTAAGGGCAAGAATGCACAACTCTTTGTGAGTCGAGTTAACTGTAGAAATATAGACAACTTCCACGTCCGAATCTTCAACCAGTTCCTTGTAAGAACCATACGCTCGTTCAATATCGTGCTTTAATGAGAACTCTTGGGCTCTGAGAAGATCGCGAGATGCTACAGCAACCCTCTTATGGTCCAGTCCCGGCAGAGTTCTCATTGCAACAACAAAGTCGTTGGTTATCAAGCCAGCTCCGAGAAAACCCCATCGGGTAGGAGCCGCCATCTTGAACTGCGCCTATCAGACGGCACGTGATCGCTCGTTTCACTTCCTCTCCCTTGTGAAATGAACGATCACGTGTCGTCTGATAAATCAGGCTATTACTGCGCCCGCGATGGAAGATTGGTACTTCATGTAAGCTACCAACCCTCTTCAACAAAAAATCCGACTAGAGAGACTCACAGCCAAGCTGTAGAGAATAACTAGGTGGTCTGTGTAGGCATGATGAATCACTAAATGTGTAGCGTAGCTACAGTAGCTTATCTGAGTGATCAGCTTGTCTTATGCGTATTCAGAATAGATTTCCTCTTTTTTTTTTGCGCGGTGGTTGTTAGCTACCGGCCTGCGCAGAGCTTTCGAGCTCGAAACGAGCGACATAGAAAGCTCTGCACAGGAGGGTAGTTATTACCAGAAATAGCCTGATTTATCAGACGGCAAGAGTGTAACGAACGATCATGTTATCATGCTATAGCAGAAATCGAGTAAAATTGAAAAACGATGACAGATCATGTGACTTTTTGGTGGGAAACTCAGTCATTTCTGTGTTTATTTTGGCTTGAGTTTTCCTCTCGAAAAGTCACGTGATTTCTGTGTTTTTTGGCTTGAGTTTTCCTCTCGAAAAGTCACGTGATTTCTGTGTTTATATTAGCTTGAGTTTTCCTCTCAAAAAGTCACGTGATTTCTGTGTTTATTTTGGCTTGAATTTCCTCTCAAAAAGTGACGTGATTTCTTAGTGCAAGTTGTCTATCTAGTGCCCAGTATTGGGGCACCATTATATTATCATTTATTCAGGCGCGTACACAGGGTGCCCCCACCCCTTGGCGGCCAAAATATGGGTCATTTCTTATCAAAGAATCTTGAAATACTCTGCTTTTTCCATATGATACCTATGACCGCGCACGCCCCTCAGCCAATCCTGGGTACGCGCCTGTTATTTGCCTTTTCGCTATTATGTTTTGCGCATTTTTGCTAGATTGTTTTTCATCACTGCTCACTAGGGATCTGATGCCATTGTAAATTGTAGGTGTTTGTGAGAATTGTGAAAAAAATCACGATTCATGATTCGGTACAGACTGCCAAAGGCACATAGATCAAATATTTATCACGGAACTATGGCATGCTGTACAACGAGTTCTGATATACGCCACCTATGCGGAAACAAAGTCCATTGAACAAGTCGCTGCGTTTGAGTGGTTGGCGCCTCCGCGTTCCTTCGTTTGATAGCGCTCATCATGACGTTTGTCGAGTTTGGAAACATTGCAGCCACAATGGGCGACAGAAGGATTTAGGATTAGAAATGTGCTATTTTTCTCTCACCATCAAACACCTAAGTAGGCTAGTGACCTCACGATTACAATCCGGTGTTCATGTTTTTTTTTTAATTTTTATTGCTTTTTTTTATTCTTCGATATTTTTTTTGACACCTGTCTTGGGTCCTAAGTAATTTATTTCAATG
Organism: Nematostella vectensis; assembly: GCF_932526225.1. Classification (NCBI taxonomy): domain Eukaryota; kingdom Metazoa; phylum Cnidaria; class Anthozoa; order Actiniaria; family Edwardsiidae; genus Nematostella; species Nematostella vectensis. The sequence goes on along the minus strand of NC_064035.1, from coordinate 5,271,126 downwards.
TCAGCAAGAAAAGACGCGCGCTATCTATTTCTAACAATACTATCCAATTTACACAGCCTCTTAACTTTAGTATTTGGCACCTTTTGCCACACCAATCGTTTTCATGAACTCATTAACACCAGAATACCGTTCATTCTTGCGACCTTTTCCGCACGTAATGGGAAAGAGATTATAGGAAGGCTCAAGTTTTTGAGTAACACGATAACTAAGCCATAGGGCCTGATTACCAAGTGAGACCATTTGAAATACTCTTAGCTTACCCAAACGAGTACTGTACTTCAGATATTCAATTTGTGAGAAAATCCCTGTAAATGCGGAATATTATTCTAAGTACATACCTCCATGTTAATTATTCGCTCATTGGGTCGCCGCGAAAACGAATCTGATTATGTCGAATCTAGTGCTTGTAAAAATAAAAGTTCTATTAAGAACACAATTGTCACAATAAGATGGGAGAATGATTATTAGTTTATTGCCTTGTTTCCTCTTCGTGTCCCCCTTCTACCAAAACACATCAGTGATCCACCTATTTTTTTTTATTAAAACGGATTTTCTACAATAGCAGGAACATCAACAATTCGAGGCATTTATAGAAAAATGATTTCCTGTGAAATTGTTTGATAAATAATGACTTCATGTGGCTAATTTTGCAAAGATTAGGACTAGCACTGTCATGTAGATTGTAAACAAACAATGACGCCTTATTTAGCATGCTGCATCAAACCACTTGAAATAGCCCATACTCCAATTTTTGCATTTTATAAAAAACCTCAATCCATTAATCAAAAAGCTTAGTTTCTAAAGGAAGCAGCCAATGCAAAGGCAAACCTTAAGAGCAGGTCATTTTGTTTGTTGATGTCTTGAAGATCAGATGTCGTTCTGTCAGACCGAAATATTGACTGGTCTACTATATGCGCTAGCCAACTGAACGGCGGGTGAGTTAACTAGTTTCTAGGACTGTTTACATTGCAAGAGATGGCGACGGGCGAACAGAATTTTAACCGGACTCTGGGAAATGAAAGCTTATCGCACATTGCTTTATCAGAGAATTCAACCAATCTTATAAGGATGTATAGAAGGGTGGAATTTGTATGCGCGGTGCTGATGGTTTTGCTAGCTCCGATCACCGTCATCACAAACGGAGTACTGCTGGTAACGATCTGGAAAGACCCTCTGAAATGCCTGCGCAAAGTACCAACTACTCTCTTCATCATCGGACTGTCTTTTGCTGATTTGATGACAGGGATAGTGGTAGAACCAGCGTTCATATTCCACTATTTCTCATGCTATTTAGACAAGAAGACAGATCTTTCAAAAGCACTTTTTATTATCGCTAGTAACATCTCAAGCATTGCTATTAGCGTGTCTTATGTGATTGTTCTAGCCATGTCTGCCTCTCAGTACATAGCCATAACTCGGCCTCATCGATACAAACAGATCATAACCCGACCCATAGTCCTTGTGGTGGTGGTCGCAAGTACTGGGTATTTCCTCGCCTTTAGTATGATTCAATTTGCTGGCGTCAGCCGCTCAAGCTTTCACTTACTGGGTGTTATCATGCATCCAACTCTCATTTCTATTTGCTTGGTCGTGCTTCACATCCTTATGCGTAGAGCCTTCAAACAGCGCGTGCGAACACCTGCTAGGAGGCGTACCCTACCCCAATGGTCACTGAGAGAGGGAGAGCCTGGATCGCATGGTTCGCGGATTTCATTTCATTTTGCGTCTTCTGGAAGTCCTATCGTATCTAAAGAGCGAGCTACTAGGCTCATGAGGTCACCCCGAAACCATGAAGAACAGGGAACTACACCTGGTAATTTCGATCCTACAACCCCAGTCTCAGTTACTACGAAACATTCCCCCGGAAAACATCGCCATGAGAATGTGCGCGTTACTATAGAGGAGAAAGAAAAAGCGCTACATGAGTCCTTTATAGGCATCCCATCCGTGAGTGGACAAGATGGAATAGTGAATTCACATAAACGGTCTAAACTAGAAAAGGACCCAGAGCCGCAAACAAAAATGCATTTAGGCAATATACGGCGAAGAAAACCAGAGGTTGAAAAGCAATTCGCAATCGTTGCGATGTATTTGACCGCCATTCTGCTTTTCACTTGCATTCCCCACATCACGGTGAGTTATATTTTTCTTTTGAGAACACCTGCAAGTTTGGAGGAGGAGGTCTACATAAACATTTGTTTACGCGCCACGGATTTGTTGCTGTTCATTAAAGTCTCGCTGGATGTGATGATTTATGCTTGGAGACTACCGTCCTACAGAAAATCCATAGCAATAACATGCAAGGAAATTTCTTTTAGCCTTAAGTCACTTAGATGTGATCATCATTAAGATGACGACGCAATATAAGCCAAATGACCGATTACGGATATGGCACCCTTACAGATATTCAAGGTATTTGACATGTGGTGCTTGAGAGAGTATGTCGCAGCTTGTATAGCATATGTCGAGAAGAGAAGGTTCTCACACATCTACTTGGGCCAACAACTAAATTGAATTTTGCCTGATGAACATTTTAGGTTTACTCGTAACGCGTGGGTGTTGGCAAAAAAAACTTCCACTGGTGAGATTATTGAAAATTACGTTGTACGGAAACGTTTGTTAAGCAGACTTGATGTGAATTTTGAATTCTTACAATGGGGAGGAAATAGCACGTCTGAATAGGGATAAAATATGTTTATCTGAAAGACAAAAAGCCCGTGTCAAGTATTAACCCGTCAGCCGTTGTAAAAGTGTTTTACAGATTATTGTGTCCGACTTACACATCCTGTCAAATCCGCTCAACTCAAATGTCTTGTTTTCTTGTTTTTTGAAATAACATCCGCCAAATGCAGGTCAAGAGACCGACCATGTAATATCTTTTATTTGTTTTCATCGGCTTTTTAGCCAAGATTTGCTTCTTACAATTTTCTTAAGATCTTAACATCCTCGCATTTTTTTGGGGGAAATTTAGTTACTGGACAGTCAAATAAAAGACGCTCCATCCCTGATAAAACATATACTTTCTGAATCTACCTCTTATGTGGAAATACTAAGAGGAGAGCAGTTCTTGATACAAGCAGAACAATTTGAAGCAAATACAATACAACGGTTGAAATAATTGTGAGATTTTCCTTTCATTTCTCTCGGTCGATAGGAAGTTCATTGTAAAAAGGATTAAAAAAAAAATAAGTTGTACTCTCTTACAGTGATCTACCACAGTGAGTGTAATAAAGCGAATATCCTTAGGTTTTAAGCTTTATAGTAGTTTTTGAATTGTATATTTTATGTATACATTTTTGATTGCTGTTTAAAGTGATTTTCATTAACCCGTGAATTACTTTAGCGTATTACACTTTATTGTGATCTGATTCTATTGTTCTCTCTTGTGCTTTACTGACTATTACCCTTTGACTACCACACTTTTTTCACGTTGTTTAATGAAAACCACTCTAACACAATATATGAAATAAATATAAAAAAATAATTATCTCAATAAACGTTTTTTTTATTTTTTTCAAAATATTGATAAAATGGCGTAAAGACACTACGCATACATCATCACTGCTTTAACATTGTCAGAAATGGCAAAATCAATGTGTCAATTGGCAGTTCTACAACCTCTAAAATATCATGGGTCTTGTCAATTTTTTTGTTGAAACGTCAAATGTACATGAAAATGGCAACAATAAATCTTTGTAAGAATATACATGCATGCTCAATCCCGTCAGCAAATCCTATGTATGAGTATTATAACGGGGAGCAGAAAACTTCGTAAAACAGCCGCCATAAAAGGTAATGAAGAAAAGTGATAGGTAAAAAAAGGCCATACTTTTAGACAAACGCTGAAACGCCGCATGGGAGCTTAGAGTTTCACAGCTAGGATGAGGATTTCTGCCCAAGTACGGCTATCTGTCTGTCTATCGAGCCGTACAACACACCCACGCATTGATAGCAACCAGGTTCCTACCCAGTCTTACTCGGTTAGGTCACACACAGCTCGCGGATGTCGAGTGAAAAATATCGTGGTATACATTCTTTCACCCACCTCGAAATCTATCCCCCCAGACCCCCCCCCCCCCCCCCCCCCCCACACACACACACACACACACACTTTCAGGGGTCATTCCGCCCGCCCCTGCACGTCATTGTAACAACGAAAGAGACGAGATGTGGGGACGGTACCGGTTTTTTGTTGATCGCTGTTACAAAACTGCAAGTAAATTTTAAGAAGATTTTGGGGGTATCGTAACGCATCCCTTTTGTATGCTCTCTAATGACGGCAAGCCCAAGCGAGAGACCTTCACTGACACCCCGAAAACGTTTGGATAAGGTTTTCAGCCAATGGGTGTTCGAAAGGCGACCTTCCAACGTGGGTGTTCCAGTGAGTTACCCTTGGACTTGCTGTGACCTACGTAATGATTACACGGTGTTATTATTGACTTCGGAGGTAGCACATTACATACCCATAACTAAACAAAAACGCATCATTAACTACCGGCACAAGTTGGGGGTAAATTGTCTAGAATGATTAAGTTATAAAGCGAGACCTGTCACCTAGCGTTAATTTCCCACTTGGCAAGTACTAGTACTAGCGTATCCCCGACACCCTGCGATAATTTCCCGCGTGACATCATCATACAAAGCACGCTTTGACCTGTTGACCTAAGGTCTTGTTTCTTTTTGATTTTGCTCTTCTTTTTTGTGCTCAGCGACAGCAAAGGTAAACTGAATGATGCAAAAAAAAAGGCATATGCGATCTAACAGTAACTATGCAAATGCAACCACGGAGAGCCTACGTTGTATATTTTATGTATACAATTTGATTGCTGTTTAGAGTGATTTTCATTAACCCTTGAACTACTTTAGCTTATAACACTTTATTGTGATCTGATTCTATTGTTCTCTTTTGAGCTTTACTTACTATCGCAGTTTGTTTCACGAGATAATAAAAACTACTCTAACACAATATATGAAATAAATTTAAAAAAATAATTATCAATAAACGTTAATTTTTTTTCAAATTTGAAAATATTGATAAATGGGTATACTTCTTTACGCGGACGACTTAGTGCTTATGTCTAAATCGGCAAACGGTCTACATACACTAATCAATTCACTTTAGCGAATATTGCAGATAGAAACATCTTGAAGTGAATATCTCAAAGACAAAGGCACTTATCTTTAATAATGCCGGTGTTAGAATGAATGGAACGAAATTTTAATATCGAGACAGGGTCATGTATAAATACCTTGGGCTAACATTTTCTGCATTTAGGAATTTCACAATTGGGAAGCAAGAGCTTAAAAAAACTGCGCTTAAAGCAATGCATAAACTCCGAGCGGACATGAGCAAGCACTTTAGGGATTACCCACGACTCACCATAAAGTTTTTAATTCAGCTTAATCCAACCTATCTTGCTATACGGCAGCGAATTGTGGGGCATAGATATGTGCATGAAGCGCAATAAGAAAGACCCAATTGAGGCAGTTCTGACCAAATTTTGCAAGTGGCTTTTAGGCGTGGGCAAAACGGCAGCAAACTACGCATGTGGATCCGAGCTTGGTATTTTACCCATAAGATCCAATGCTACCATGAGAGCTATACATTTCTGGCTAAAAATAAGCACGCCTGAGTGTTCGAATAGCCTTGCGGCAGAGAATTTCTAGGGAAGCAAAATACAATAGTTCACTACTCGTGAACGTACTCCTCATGGGTATCCAAACTAAAGGAGTTGGTTTTCCAGTTTTCCGGAAAGGCTAAGGGTACTTGTTACCCTGGGTACCAGAGGCTCCAAGCTTCGCGGCGAAAACGTTCTTGTACTTGGTACTTGGGGGACTATGAAATCACATCAGGAGAGAAAAATAAATACTCTAAATTATGCAGACAGAGAGTTGTGGACATTGAACTGCAACTTTAGCAGAATGAAGTTTTCAACGGGATCACGAAGACAGCAAACCACGCAACGCAAAAAACTTAGAAAATATCGCGACCATAAGGATAGCTATGAACTACAGAGCTACCTTGAGATCCCAAACCAAAATCACCGAAGGTCCCTCACCAAATTGCGCATTAACAACCATGCATGACCTCGAAATAGAGAAGACGAGACAAGTTCATGAACGGACATGCCAATTCTGTCCGTACACGGTAGAGTACGAGTTCCACTTTGTTGTGCATTGCAGAAAATATAAGTAGTAAAGAATCAATTTTTTCGAAAAACTTAGTAGATCCCGGGGATTTGATTTTGCTAAGAAATCGGAGTGGCAGATTTCTTCTCTAATATTTAACCCTCCAAAGAAAATAGCAAAGGAGGCGGCAAAGTATGTTTTTTTTCATGCTTTCAAATAATAAACGAAAAATAGAAGGGGAATGTTGCTGGAGTTTATGACTTTTTAATTCACTTTCAGACAAACCTATATACTAAATCTCTATAGGTGAAGTGAATAAATTGTTGTTTATTTGTTGTCGTAGAATGAGTTTTCGGGGCAAGAAAAAGGACAGGCAGTGCAGTAGAAATTCGAAGGTATTTAAAAAAAATATGCACTCCGGTAGTCTCTCGAAGAAACATTTACGGTAATTCTTGATTAGCACTCTACGAAGCCAGCTCCGAACATTTTTTTAGATAACACGATTTGTTGCCAGCTTCTCTCTGGAGCATCAGGCGTGAGCTCCCTGTGGTCTAGGTATCCCGCGCTTATCAGACGGGAGTGGTTTCCCGGCATAAAGTACTGTACTCGGTTGTAATGGACTTCGCCGACGCAGCGATAAGATTAGAACTTTGCTGCTAAAAAAACACCAACTAGATGGATCCTAATACTATTTGGTGAGTATACAGGCCATTTTAACCGTACTTTCAGTAAATCTTTCTGAGAAAATATGTGCGATTAATCAGGAAGCAGTGAAACATTGTTATGCGCTCGTCGTTTGAAAGTCGTTGCTCGCACGTGTCTTGGTTCAATTTTCACGTGTAGTTTTATCACTTGAAGGGCAAGTCTAATTAGCGTGATATGAGTAAAGCCTCTGAACGCAAGATGAATCCGATGTTTTCTGAACACGTCGCAAGATTCGTACTTGGGGGTTTGTCTTGTATGACTGCTACAACTGGTAAGTAGGCTCTTCTCGAATCAACCAGTGTGAATGATATGGGTTCTTTATTAACAATCGCGTATCGTTACCCTGGTTCCAGAGCCTCGAACGTCTCTCTGTTTATTGGCCAGCGAGGAGACGTTCTAGGCTCTGAAACCAGGGTAATTATCCGTCTGTTTCAGTATTCGCTCAGTCCCTTATTCAAATCTGGGGGGTACTTACATGATACCTTTTTATTCGATTTGAAGCATTATTTAGGCAGTACAGTTCACTAAGAAGTCAAACAACATTTTCGTAATATTTCGGTTGTTTTCTCGTGCACTACTGTTAGCCGGCTAGCCGGAGATTCGGGATTCCTTTGAAAGGGGGAAAGGAGAAAGGAGAGCCGGCAGCAAGACCCTATGTTTTTGCATTCCACCCCTTTCATGTTTGACGTCACTTGTCAAGTGAAAAGGCCAGGAGCTGTCAAATCGAACCAATCACAGCCATCCAAAAAGTAAAAAAAGGCCAACCTGCAAAAAGCGTCCGATCAAAATAGTCGCTCGACCTGTGAACCCATGAATTTTAGAAATACTTGCATTTTACATATAGAGCATATTTACAAATGAAGAGAATGTAAACTTAACACCAACAAAAACAGCAAGTATAAGCACACTCCCCATGCAAGTTAGCAACTTCAGTCGAATTTGGGAGGTGGGATAACGGCTGAAATACAGAATTTTTACAAAAAAATGTTCTTCGCGAAGGCCAGCGCCAGAAAGAAATCCTACTTTTACTTTGAATATCAAGGCATATCAAGGGCATTTCATCAACAACAATCGCACTTAGATTTTGGATGGGGAAAGTTGCTTCAGCGCTGTTCTAAACTTGGAGGCTTACACTTCTTCAGCTGAAGCAAATATCGTTTGCTCTTGGGCGTAAGAGTCATTCTCTAATTTAAGACTTGTTTCCAAGGCTTTCTGGCTCCTTGATCTTGTTGCATATCACCCCTAAGAGGAAACACATGACTAGAATTTTTAGACTTTCACTTTGCCAGACTCGAAGCTCATGGTGCTAACAAATACTTGGTAATAAATAAAGCTTTTACCAAAGCCCATTGGTAAAATAAAATCCCTAAAGAGCAGATACTCTATAGCAGACTTCTTCTCTTATTAATTGCAATCTTAATGACTTTAAACACGCACGCGCGCTTTTAAAGGGAGGAACCCTGGTTTCCTCCCTAAAATCTGTCAATCAAATCAGTTGAGTCTAGACCTCAAAGCGTGCGGACGTGTCTCACAGAGCTCCCGACAAACCAGAAAATGAGTCGAGCTACACTGCAAGTAAGTAAAAATTTGGTCTTTTTGTTATCAGAAATGTATTAAAATGCAATGGTATCTGTAGCATAAAAAGTACAATGTTTTTCAGCAGAAAATACATATCTCAATCGTAAATAGAAATAATTTTCTCCCCCTTTTACGCAAGTACTAAAGTTTCCCTGTTCGGACTTAGTCATGTTTGTGGCTTTCTTTCGTCAATAAATCCACCAAAATTGTTGAAATAAGAGAAACGGGTAGGTCCTTCTCTCTTTCTTGTTTCAATCTCTTATGGGTTTTAGATAACCGACGACGTGAATGTAAACAAACGAGCGCACAACTTCATTTGTGTCGCTCGTATTTTGCTTCTAAGTCCAAGGAGAAGTTTTTTTGCTTTTTGGCACGGGAGTTGTACATTTGTCAAAGACTTATCTGCTTATGAAGTGCTTTACTCAATCTTTACCCAAGTTGCATCGATTTTCTCGTATGGTATTCATAATAACCATTCCACTTCTCAGTGAAAAAAAATGGCATTTGAGTTTTGTTAGGCAATGCATAAAATCTTCTAAAAATAGAATAAGCTAATCCCTGTAAAAACATTGATTGTTGTACTTAGATCATGTGTTGTAAATAAAGCGAATATAATAATTGCTTTTTTTCCTTTTTTCACTTTACTTTTGAGCTATTTACATTTCAATCACAGATCTTCCAAGTGCACAAAGTTTGAAGCCCGAGTTCCGACCTTGCATCTCCTCAAACCACTTCCCCTACTACCAGCTCTCCACTACCAGTACTACCAGTACACATGTTAATATTTGTTTATTGTAAATACCTGGATTAGGCATGATCAAGTGTGCTTTACATGCACAGACTAATCTATGCAGTTAACAATAGAAACACAATAGAAAAGAATGTGAGTAAGTATGTGACCACTGTACCTTTTCCCCAAATATACTGTAATCCAATGAAATAAAAGAATGAAAACCATTAATAAAAACTACTTGTTGTTTGAGTTAATTAGGCAGCATGCCTATAGCCATCCTAACATTGTTATCATATATGAACCAACACTGATGACAGTGCATCACAAGACAAAATATGTCCTGGTCAATTGGTATTGTAGTGGAGGCAGTCTCAAAGTCTCAAGGAGGAAGTAAGATGTGAGGTGGAGGCTAATCCAGATTATGAGAGCAATGGGGATGTTAGTTTGTATTTTCTAGGATGCATCAAATCACCTTGATTTTATTATCTGCATTTTCCTAATATTAGATGGAACTCCCAATTCCAAGCAGGAAAGTTAGGGGTATGGGGCCCTGTTCCCTTTTCTCAAAATATAGAAATCAGAAAACCCTTGTATAGATTGTTTATTGTTTCATCTTTTGTAAATATTTTCACTATGATAGAAAAATAAACTGCATGGTTAGGAAAAATTGCCTTTGTTATTGAATAGTTACACAAAATATTTGTATAGGTAAGATGTGTCATGAACTACAGAAATAACACACCAATTTAGTATATTCAATATGTACATAAACCGAGATGTGCTGTAATGCATCATGATGAAAAGTATGGATCAATTGAGCTTTAGGGCCACCAGGTATAAATAAAAGGTATCTGGTAAAGGGGATCAATTGAGCTTTAGGGCCACGGCAGTAATATTAAGATACCCGATGTAATAAAAATACCGGGTAAAATACAAATACTGGATCGGGTAAGTAATCTATTATTTAAAATATAACCATTAACTGAAAGGGTAAATACCCGATATAAAACATTGGGTATAAATACCCGATAAAACATCAGGTAAAAATACATGATAAAACATCGGGTAAAAAATACCAGATAAAACATGGATCCTAAAACATCGGGTAAATACCCGATAAAACATCGGGTAAAAATACCAGATAAAACATCGGGTAAAAAAAAAACGATGAAACATCGGGTAAATACCCGATTAAAAATCGGTTAAAAAAATACTGGATAATAAACACTGATATACGATACCCAAAAGTGGGAGCTAGTGGTGACATATTAACACATTAATAGCCTTATTAATTAACAGATTCTTCTGGGTTTCTTTTGATTGTACCTGAACGTGTGCGTGAGTCTATTTTTTGTGCGCGTTGAATTTGAAACTACTGCTGATCACAAAGTCTATGCCGAATGTATTGCTTTGGGCTTCGAACTGTGGCATACTAAAACGGAAACGTGTTCAAATATCATGGTTTTGAAAGGGGTTCTGATCCCACAATTCCGCATCACACAGCTCTCTTGTTTTCCCGTTAAAAAAAAAGAAAGGTAATAAATCCTGCATCCTTCACCGTCGATTTTGCGCATGTCCGCAACCCGGGGATGAAATAACCAATTTACGAAGAAATCTAAACTTTAGATACATTTCAGTGTTCCTTTCAGTAGGCTGGAATATTAACTTTTTCAAAGGTTTCGAAATGTTCATTTCGAAGGTAAACTTATAAAACTATCGAGAACACGTAAGTCCATTAAATTTTATCTGGAAAGGCCTTTAAATATAATCTTTCTGAGACTATCCAGGACATGTTATTCCATTATTCCAAAGTTGCGTATAAGTATAGAAATGTCCATTAAACTTTATATTTAAATCTAGAAATGTTCTTAAATTCAACCTTTTATATCAGATATTTTACCCGATGTTTTGTATCTACCCGATTACCGGGTACGGGTTGGTTTTCTTATCCGGTATTTTCATTGACCCGTTGTTTTACCGCCGTGTAAAGATAAGATACACATTTTAGGAACCTGGGCATATGGAGAGGGGCTTTTATTTGATAGCAGGTCCTAACATGGCTTGCTGTCTATTTCAGATTTAGATTTCTGGAGCACATAGCCATGAATTGTCAAGGGGGTGAGCCCTGACATATCATGCAAAAAGCAAAAAAATATATATGTCTAATAATAAAGATAATATACACACACCATGCTAAAGACATGTATATGCAAGCTACTGTATAAAACATAACAAGTGAAGTAAAACAGTAGTACTGCTTGTTCAAGTGGACATGAGCTGAATGCTCCACCCTGAATCCTACATAGGACACTAGAACATTGTTGAGGTGAGGTGTGGGCAATGATTCAAAGAGGGGCATTTTGATTTGAAGCTGTATATCAATCCTTTATGTCTATGCCAAATATCTTCATATCATATCAGGGCTGCATCACAAACACTAGCATACTGTCTCTGTGATCAGTTGATTCAAGTCCATGAAGCATCATTCTGAACAGTATAGACAATATAATAATTCTATTGTAGTTTTTATTTATATCAGCTTACATGACATTTCAAAATTATGAGGAAAGATACACAAACATCTTACCTAATTTTGACATAGTTTTTCACCACACTTCCAGATGACATAGTTGGTGAGTTTATCCACTTCATGGAGTCACCGCAAACACATTGCATCTGCACGCTGGCAGAGTGGCCCTGTCTACAAAATGCAATGCTTTGCGGGTCAAAACAAAGACTACAAAAAGAACACTTCCCTTTCGTTTTTTTAAATAGAATAAACTTAGTGAATAGATAAATTCATCGGACTGGCTTCCTGGGATTTAATCAATAGCTATTTAAAAGGACTGAAGGGTTGAGTTGCTTGTAAGGAGGGAGGAACCTCAGCGTGAATAAGTAAACATATCAGTTGTTGATTACTCGAGGTTCGTGAGTTGTGCTTCAAGCAAATCGGACTTCTGTGTCGTTGAGGTTTCCTTTGATGAACCAAGACGGGTTTGCAATCTTTCTGTTGATCCTTAATTCTCTTAAGTCGACCTTCGTCTCCTGTAGAAAGCGCTATGTTGAACAGGGTGCTTCGATCTCAAAAGGATGTCACCACCATTGCAAATGACCGTTGCACTGCTTATGGATCGACTCAAAGACCGAACTTCTGGGTTTGGTCTCTATATTTGGGGGTTGTTTTGCGACTGTTCTTTTAGTTGAATCTAATATCTACAATAACAAACTGAGTGGAGGCTCGGAGGAAGGAAAAGAGGGAGCCTTGAGCAAAAAGGACTGATTGACACTGGGAAAATGGCGCGAATTTCAAAAGCAGCCTCCATTCACAACAAAAAAGACGGAAAATGCCGTAATATTACAGCATGTTGAAGACAAAAAACACTATACATGCAACAGAAACCACATTAATTATTAAGTTAGAGCTTTATTGACAAATAAAAAGTTGTTTTAATTATGCTTTATTCGAGCTGTCTTTCTCCCCTTTGATAACGCGACCAGCTGCCATGTTGGATACTGATTAGTATGCAAAAAAGGGGGCGGAGCGATCCCTTTTATAGCGCGCGTTCGTGTTTAAAGTGGTTCTGAAATAGATGCGGAGTGCACAGTTGAAGGACAAGCCTAGGCCTATTTTAGATCTTATCACTATTTGATGACCTTTTAAAATTAGCCAATCAGCATGTTCCATTCGTCAGGTTTGTCAGTGAACGGAGAACATGCAAAAACATGGGGTCTTGCTGCCGTCTCTCCTTTTCCCTCACAGGAATCCCGAATCTCCTGAGAGCCGGCTAGCAGGCTAAAATGGGGCATGTTGTAAAACATGGACTAGACTGACAAAACACAGACTTTTCTGGAAAAACATGTACTAAGAAAACATAGGTTTTCTCAGAATAAAATAAAAAGTTACCCCCCTCTCCACCCAATTTGAATAAGGAACTGATCGAATAAGTAAACAGACAAATAAGTAGTATTTTCGCGAGTCAGCAGCCACACGTGGGCTAACAAATAAGGAACTGCGAATAAGGAACCAAAATCACACTTGCCCCAAATCAACCAATCTTATTGAACTAAACTCTAGAATACCCATACGCTTATTTGCATATTCCTTGTGTTTAATAGCTCATTCTATAGAAATTTGCAATAGATTGATGAATGATTACAAATTTTGCTCAACATAGCAACCATTAGCTTAACATAGTTTTTTGCTTCAAAGGCTGTCATTGGTCACCCTAAATAGAACGACCAATTAAAGTCTTAGTTGTTTCTTTCAAACTTGCAACAAGTTCTAATCAAGGTATTCCAAAGGGAAACAGTTATGAGAGGTTTATATAAATATATATATAATTAAAACCTAAATTTGGTTTTTATTTTGTCTTTTTCTTTTAGTGACAAACCCCATTGAAGTAGTAAAGATTCGAATGCAGCTTGACAATGAGCTTGGCTCAAAACACAACAGCAAGGACATATTCCGTGAACGCTATTACAAGGGGCTAATTAGGACTGGCCTCTCACGTGTCTACCGTGAGGAAGGAGTGAGGGGGCTATACAGAGGGTATGTGACTAGAACCACATCTCTACATACTAATGTTAAAGGTTTAGATGGCTGTTATGAGGGTAATGTTTCTGAAATCACAAGCACTCCACACCAACTCAAGCTTTCACTGTGAGGCGCATACGTAAGCAATTCTAAGCGACCACATGACATGCCAAAACCTGTACCATCGCGCGAAAGCTGTCAATATGCTAATATGCTTTGCATGGGTTTGTCGCGAATTATGAATCAAACTCCGGTTAGTTCTCCTCTTCGAAAAAAGAAAACAACTGTTCAATTTCAATCACCTAAAACGTCACTAAAAAGATTGAACAGCAAATGCAGAGTTTGTGGGAAAAATTTCAAGACATTGGGCAGGCGAGTTTCTTTAATGTAAATGTTGCAGACTCGAAGAAAATGTTAGATCAGCTTATTCCAGAAGAATATGCAAAAGCTGTAAACGGAAGATTGACCCTGTAGTCAAAAGAGAGAAATGTCAAAATAACCACCCAAAAAAAGTCTTATGCCAATTTAATCATAATCTAAATTAACAAGCTTCCCAAAATCATCGATGGAAATGGATTCACACACTTGTTAGTTTGCTAGGATGACAAAGTGGCTGATAGAGTCTATTTAAGTAGTGGTACTAGATTCATTTTATTTCAGCAGACCTTACAGTTCGTAGATCAAGCTCGCATGAATAGCCAATCAGAAATGAGGTAAAGTTAATGGCAAAAATATGGTTTCAAGATGTTATCCCTGCAACTTTGGAAGGCAAATGAAGACTTGGCGGACTTGAAGACTTTTTTTGTTTTCTTTGACAATCCACCTGAGAGGCTCTGAGAAAAGGAGCAAAATTTACTAAGAAGCAAAAAAAAAAAAAAAAAAAAAAATGCTAACACAGGACTGTTGTAACCAAGTCCTACCATTTGTGTATTCCTGTTTTGTTCTATTTGGTCAGTTTTTTACATGTCATCCCCATCTCCAGTCATTCTCTGTTCAAGTGAAGTCATCCTTATTTTTATGTTTCTCTTCAAGATTTTCATTCACCTCGAGTAATAAGACATCACTGACTATCCAACTTGTTAGGTAATGGTGTTTTACTTCCCAAAGTTTTTTTTTATTGTCAACTCCTATTAACTGGCTTCTATTCACACATTTATGATTGGTTATTTGTGTGCGCTTGGATCTATGAGTAGTATGGAGTGGTTCTTTCCACCATAGCTTCAGGAATTTTGTTGTTGTTTTCTCAAAAGGTTTACTTTATAGTCTTTTTTTTTTACTTTCACTTGTTTTCAGGATCTTCCCAGCATTGTTGAGGCAAGCTATTTACAGTTCAACACGCCTTGGTGCTTATGAACCTATAAAAAATCTACTTGGGGCCACTGACTCAACTTCAGCTGCATTATGGAAGAAAATTGTTGCTGGGGTCTCTTCAGGGGTGATTGGAAGTGCCATTGCAACTCCTACTGATCTGGTCAAGATACGTTTCCAAGCCGTCAAGATTGGAGAGACTATACCTTACAAAAATATGTTCCATGCCTTTTATAAAATTGCCAAGAAGGAAGGATTTCTTGGGCTGTGGACAGGAATGAAACCTACTGTGAAGAGGGCTGCTTGCATCAGTGGTACCCAGATTCCCACTTATGACCACACTAAACACTTGTTGTTAAATGCTGAGTTGATGAGGGAGGGAGTAGCCCTGCACCTAGCCTCTGCCTTGGTTGCTGGTTTTGTGGCGACATGTGTTGCATCACCCGTGGATATTGTGAGGACAAGGTTTATGACCCAACCCAAAGACACCAAAGGAAGGCCTTTAGTCTACCAAGGAACACTCGATTGTATTTATAAGACAGTTAGACATGAGGGGATTTTAGCCCTCTATAAGGGATTTTTCCCTAACTGGACTAGGACTGGTTTAGATACTATTATCATTTTCTTTGTTTATGAGCGACTTAGAAGATATGCTGGCCTTGATCCTATTTAATTTCTAGACATTGGTATAGTACCAGGAATTATTTGATATTCAGTTACTTATTTACTACACGGTTTATCTACTAAAAATTTTTTATATTCATAAATTTATTTGCAACAGCTGTCTTTATATTTGTGTCATCAATGCAACAAAATAAGAACAGTTCATGAATAACTTTCAACACTTAGTGAATATCCAGTCTTATTGACAGAACCAGGCAAATCATGGTCATGCGGGCAGCCTGTGTCTTTTTTTATTTATTACAGAAAATGAATAAACTTCTTGGTTGTTACATTTCTTTCTAGAAATGTGTCAATTTGAGGTTCTGTTGTAAACAGATTTTGAATTATTTGCCTCTCTTAATGTGCCTGGCCTGGAATATGAGCAATAACGTCATATTAGAGAGGTTCTCTTCATTAGTGACTTATTCATTAGCTGATTTTAAAGCAATAAAGGGTGATTTCCTAATCTCACTATGTGGTGTCATGTGATCTCACCATGTGGTGTCATGTGATCTAAGGATGTGGTGTCATGTGATCTTACCATGTGGTGTCATGTGATCTAAGGATATGGTGTCATGTGATCTCACCATGTGATGTCATGTGATCTAAGGATGTGGTATCACATGATCTAAGCATGTGGTGTCACATGATCTAAGGGTGTGATGTCACGTGATCTGAGCATGTGGTGTCATGTGATCTAAGCATGTGGTGTCATGTGATCTTAGCATGTGGTGTCACATGATCTAAGCATGTGGTCTTGTGATCTAAGCATGTAGTGGCATGTGATCTAAGCATGTGGTGTCGTGTGATCTTAAGATGTGATGTCACGCGATCTAAGCATGTCATGTGATCTAAGCATGTGGTCTCGTGATCTAAGCATGTGGTGTCACATGATCTAAGCATGTGATGTGATCTAGTCATGCCATGTCCTCTAATCACGCGGTTTGTGTGAACTGATTTGAATGATGCTCATCTCGGCACATGTGTCTTCAGACCTCATCTTGGCTGCACAACGTACTTCAGACAGCGAGCACGCCCGATTGCGTGGGTTCCCTGTGCTTGAGTATCCCCTTCGACCGCGTGAGGTCCATGTGTACTTACAACCCAGTGTTCGTGGGCTTCCTGTGCACGAATAGGACCGTTCAGGCTGGGCCCCTTTGCATGACGCACGCGGAGAAAGAGACGATCTGGTTCTAGGCCTCGTGAGCGCAAAACAAGACGGCCTGCGATTGGTCGTGATAGGGAGGGAGAAGGCCCTCATGGAGCGGGGAATACACTCGGTACGGTGGGTGGTGGCCTGAGACGAGCATGAACGCGCGCGGATTTCTTTGAAGGCAGTGGTTCTAAAGCAGTACAAAGCCGGGTTCAGACAACAGTTGAGATAACCACACCAGTATGCGACCCGCCCGAGACTAGGCGGCAAGTCAGAGGCGTCGCTCACGCACAAGGCAACCGCAAAAAGCACAAAAAACGGTGTCCAGCACGCAACGAACGTACCGAACATGAGGCACAGGGTGACCGTGAGCTTTCGCTTGAGTTGGCTTACGTTAGGCCGTGTGTGAGTCAGCCTTCTCTCGTGCGCACTGACTTTGAAATAGATTCGTAAATATGCATATATCATAAGACCTAATGGGATGATAAATGCGACCGCCGAAAGGCCTGCCATTCGAATCCTCTCGGTCACCGTGTGCGGAAAGGCTATACCGCAATGCACAGTCGTGGGGTTGAACACGATATATTTCCAACCACTAAAAGGACCAAGCGCTAGTAAAGACATGGAGGCGCACGCAGCCCAAACGGCGACCAGACATGACTTAGCGCGCCTCGCTGTCAGGAGGAATGCCAGGTTCAGTGGGCGAACAACACTCGAGTACTTATGTAAGGCAATAAGCGCAAGAGTGAAAATCGAGGCGCAGAAAAACAGGTTATTCAGAAATCCATTGGCGTGACACAGTGCACGGCCGAGGATATACCGCCTTGCGATGCTAGTTATGATTGGGAACGGTGCGCAAAGTAGTAATGCGCCCAAATTGGCGACAGCAAGGCTTAAAATGAATGCAAAAGTGGTATTCTGCAATGCTTTGCTGTGCTGTATGGTGTAACTCACGAATCCGTTCCCTAAAGACCCACATATCACCATGATAATCAGTGAGATGGCTTGGGCATAGGACGCGCCTTCCGTGTACACTAAGTCGGTGGACGAATCCTCCCTCGAGCACTTCGTACAATTCGTGACGTTACGTCGGACGGCGATTTCCATATTACACTTTCCAAACAACAGACAGACTGAGGTTTCAGTTACAGAGCTTACAAAAAGACGGAGATTTCCATAATAATCACACCAGGTCACCATAAAGACGACGGGTCACCATGAAGACAAAAGCGACGAAGATTTCTGTGATTTACAGAATCCTTAAAGACGGGGAAGGAAGTTTTCCATAATATGCTATTTAGGACGGAGATTTCTGTTATAGGTTAGGATCAGGTAACTTTAAAGACGAGCGACGGTGATCTCCTCAAATGTAAAATCAAATACGTAGATTTTCATATGCTATCGGGCCACCCAAAGGACGACAATTTAGCAATTTTTTGCATGTCCTACCTCATATCCCCCTGGCCTGTCGGTTTATAAAGGCAGATACAGTGTAATCAACAGTCTAATATGTCAGTTTTGAACTCTCGATTCTTGATGGATTTATCGACGTTCTCTTGTGGTAGCCCCGGAGGCGCCCCTCATGAGCTATTAGAATGACATTAGTCTTCAAGCGGTTAGTTGTTTTGCGGTATTTCTTTTTTTTTCTACTCACTTCTCATGTTTTTATTTCCATTTATATCCCCCCTGGGAGAGGGACACAGCGACGGCAGCTGTTGCTTTAGTCTCTAAGCTCTCTAAAGTCAAGTAGGAAATAGAGACGTGCGAAAACCCATTAAAGGAGTCTACCTCCCATACCATGGGAAACAATTAACAGTTCATTGACATCCGCTGCTACAAGTTTATTTGATCACATATAACCCATGATTACAAGATTAACAGTAAGCTCAACAAAGCGAATATAGAAGTCTTTCAGTCTGTTTTATATCCTTTTGCCATTCCTTTGCGAGATAAGGCAAATAGTAATTTATTCATAACAACGAAATACAAACAAGATTTTCAAATACACACATTTGTCAATTTTTATTATTTGTTTTGCCAATCGGCTTTTAGCTAAACTGACCGATGGTTGGATCTGGCGTAATTAACTGACAGCTTCATCTTAAATGTCTCGAGATACTTAGCCGAGTAAAATTGTCCCACAACCCTTGAAGCCCCTTATAACTCTTTATTGTAATTTCTCTAGTAAATGCCGCGGGCGATATCCGATATAAGCTTAAGGGCTGCACAACTTGTAAACGTAGAATCAATCTTGTTGCGATTGCTACCTGGCTTCCGTCAATAAATCAAACTTTCGAAATTATATTTGGTGTTCTTTAGTTGGTCAGTGACCTCGCGGAAGTGGATGGAAGCCAATTCAAAGCTGACCAATGAAAACGCTCCGAGGGTTTTTAAATGACGGACTCAGTACAAGAAGTCCACCCGTCCCGTTATCTTGAAGTACATTTTGATACAGCAGATAAAAAGCCAGAAGGCGATTTGGAAGTCATTGGTGAGAGTTCGCGTAATATCGAGAAACCGCAGTAAATGGGTTAATGCCTATGTTTTCTATAAATTTTCAAATATTGGCTCCGTCCGCTTGATTCCAAGGTTGTGTCACTTTTTCGATCTTTCTCGCGGACGCAACTAAAACGTGTAACCTGGATGCAATATCGATGTTTCAAGCACATCAGCTTGCGATCTCACTAAATCTTTGCTCATGGATATCCGCATTCACCACACAAGGTGTGATCATAAAAATAAAATAAGAATCAGCAAATATATTTTAAAGTAAAATTTTAATATAAATTATACATCTCAAATCACTTGAGACTAGGTTTAATCTATATAAAAAGACAGTGAACTAAAGTACAAAGATGTTAATATATAACAAAAATAATCATTTCCCTTTTACGTTAATTCATTACCGTCGATACCAATCATCATATCTTTATTGTACCATACTTTGCATCATTATCATCTTCATCATCATCATTATAATAATCATTAATGAACAACAGCAACATCAACACCTACAACATCAACAAGTAACACGACTGCTCGTCTTTGCTATGCAGGGCGACCCTGTCGAAAAAACACAGTAATCCACCCCATCCGGTGTTACTTGTCCTTGGGTACAATGCGAGACACGTTGAAACTAAACTAGAATACAGCTCAATTGCATCTTCGCACAGCAAGAGCAAAGGCGACCACGATCATTGCATGATTCATCGCATGTTCGGTAAAATTCTTGGCAATATACGACAACAGTGAGGCAAGGCTGGTAAGTAAGGGGCTGACTATTTGACTTTTGAGGGGGGGGGAGGATGATTTTGAAAAAAAATATCCCCACCAACTGGTGGACGAAAAAAAAATATCTTGCACCGTTAACAAATTCTTGCACGTCAAATGCTTTGAAAAAAAATATCCTGCGTCCTCCCACTCAAAAGTCAAATGGTCGGCACCTAAGGTGGTCTAGTGTCTTCTAGAGCCAGTCGATATGTCAATCACTGCAAGAAAAAAAAAAGAACGACTTCATCTCCTTGAAAAGCAATAACAATAAAAGATAGTTGCTTCGAGAAGAGAATTTTTTGCCATAAACTTGGGCAATTTCTTGGATCACCTTAACCATCTTTGATCTTGCTCGCTGGGGCAGAGATGGCATAGAAAAGGAGACAATGAAATGAACAGAATAGGTTTTTATACCTTGCAAAATATTGCTCTCAAGATTGTGAGCAGAGAGAAGGGAGGACCAGTTAAGAAAATCTGCGAGCGGATTAGGAGAAGAGAGGGGAAAAAGGGACAAGGAAACTGAATGTTGGCAATCTTACCTCCCTCGGGGAAGCACATCATCCATTCACGTCGATCCATGTCGCCCTTGCCGTCCAAGTCACAGGATTTAAGGAATCCAAACGAGCAGCCCTCGATCGGCATGAGGATGGTCTGTACAAGGTCTAGCTCTTCTTTGTCCCAAATGCCGTTCTTATTCAGATCCCAGTTATTAAACTCCCACTAAAAACCAACAGCATAGACATCACCATGGTGTCTAAGGAACATACTCAGTCACTAGTAGGCGAGTACCTCCTACCTATTTTATATGATACCTATGACTGCGCATCTCTATTAATAAATTCTGGGTACACGGCAATGGGGGGCACAGCTACGCCCCTACTGATCATTTCCTTATAATTTTTTTGAATATTGGGGGGGGGGGCACGTGCCTCCAGTGCCCCACCCCCTGCTACGGCCCTGCGGCTGCCATATGATTATCATACCTGTGGCCTGTGATGAATTCCCAAACATTCCCTTTTTAACCTGCTCGTTCGAAATGTACACTCACCGCTAACACTTCCTTGATCTCGTCTCCCGTCAGCTGCTCGCCACGTTTCGCGATCTCAAACCTAGGATCTCTGCTGAGCTCACGGGTAAGATAAAGCCAATCGAGAAAACGGTACGGAAACTGCTCTAGCATCCACTTAGGACAGTCCGTCATCCCCATCATCTTAGGGTCGGCTGGAATAGGGAGTGATCATCCCAACATCATCAGCAGCATCACCAAACACCAAGACAATAACAATGACTATCACCATTATTAGCGTTAACACTACCGTCAGACACCATCATCAACAACATCAACATCATCATCAACATTATCGTCATCAACATAGCCATACTACCATCATCATTATCGACATCTTCATCAATAATACGTTCATATAATTATTATCTTTATCAGTGTCGTCGCCACCATCAATACAATTGCCATGACTACCACAATTATGATAGCCAACATTACCATCTTTATCATAATCACTATCATCATCATCAACAACGTCAACATCAACCATTATCGTCACCAATAGTGTCACCAACTTCAATTAATGAAATTACAAAATACCATGATCCATGGATACCATGATCATGACTTCATTGTATCGCTTCAATCATCGGCAAGCATATGATAAAAGTGAGAAAGCATGCAGTACTCACTTGGTTTGACACATGCCCCGGCGTTCTTGATCGCCATACTCATTTGTAACTTGCATGCGTACTTGTGCATCTCGCACGCGTTCTTGAACTCCTGGTTGAAAATGGAGCAGACTGGGTCGTCGAGGTCTGGGCACGAGGTGGGGCACTCACACGTGGTGTAGCTCCGGTCCCCCTCCACGTAGGGCGTGCAAACTCCACCACGTGGGCAGAACGTGTCACGGCACGGACCATAAGCTTGTCTTTGAGCCTGGTTAACAAAATACAAGCAGTCTACTAGAGGCCAGACAAATTTACCTCGAGTATAATAAAGGAACAACATGGGTCATGAGTATAGTAAACAAACAAATAACAAGCTATCCACTAGACGCCAAAAAACGGCCTGGCATTAATCCTGGTAAACCAAGCACAACAAATCAAGAAATATTCGTTATAACAGAATCGTGATGGATTGCTTTCATGCTTAAAGTAGATCGAATTTGAGCCTCTTGTATCGAATTCAAGCCTCTTGAACACACAATATGTTTGATCCACCAGACAAGGGCCTTCTTTGCGTGGAGTAGACGGTAAGTTGTTAGCAATAGATTGCCAGGTTTTTCCTGGAAAAGATAATCTTGTTATGGTGGATAGGTCTGAGCACGCAGCCACGCACACGACTATGGCAGAGGTTTTACTGGCCCTGGAGTAAGGGAAGCCTTAATTTGAAACACGTCCGTTGTTTGATGACCACAGGACGCTAGCCCCCAAGGTGATTAACTCGTAAGAACCAATAGACTACACATCGAGATTGTGGACATGGTGGAGGTAGCGTGTGATGGACAGAGTGCCAGATCGACCGATAAACCTTTAGGAATTCATGCACATAACTATAAATATATATACCGGACCAACAAGAAGTTCTTCTAAAGCATGCCAAGAGTTTTTTTAAATAAAACTCTAAAGCTCTTTGTCCATTGAGCTTTATGTAAAAGAGGACATTTTAAAGAGGGAACGTTCTCGTCTAGGCAGGGTGTCTTATCTCTCTTACTCCTGTCAAGATTGAAGACCAGAAGCGATTACAAAGAATGTAGTGTTAAAAAGCACGAAAATAATGCGTGAGAAATTTCACATCACTCAGGATTGCAGATCCGCAGTTATGCAAAAATAACATTGTGCCGCTTTTACTGCCAACAGTAACACTTCTCTCCATCTTTCAATCTGTGGCGGAATTAAGAAACTTCTGATTCTGATTTCAGGGAAAGAGCTCTGGAATGTTTTAAATGGAAGCATTAAAAGAAACTTAAGGCAATCAGAAAAAAGTTAGGAGTCTAATGCGTCCCTTACATGGTTTGATTATTATAATCTCCTTTTTTCGACAGGTTTCGTTTGACAGATGTTCGAGCGCCTCCGAGCTGATCCCGAGAGACGACTGAATCAAGAGCCGTCTGGTTTTTGGGTGTTACACGCTAAAGGACCACCGACACACTCAAGTACAAGAACATTGAGGAGGCACTGGGGTAGTTTCGAAATGACAAGAACGAAGACGTGTAGATATGTCAATCCCATTCTAACCTGCCTGTCGGTTCGATTAGTTTCACCGTAGGCCATGCTGAATTCTCATTAAATTTCAGTGCTGTCACGAATCATACACTGTGCCCTGGAGTAGGGTACGAAGGTCTACAAGCTAGAACCAAACAACTAGGCTAGCACTAATGTCCCAAGATCAACAGACGCATACTTTGCTAAAAGCCAGTGTAAAAGGTCGAGTGCGCTATTTAGCACTGTAGATTTACCAAGCTTTCTAGTCAGCTCAAATCGCACCTAGATATCATAGCAGAGTGCATTGTGATGCAGTAAAATGCATTAATTCAATTCTAATAAATGAACACATTAAAATAATGCTCGTTAAAGTAGTCATCTGGGAGATTTTCAGGTAGAGGCATTTTTCGAGCCAAAATCTTCGCCCTTCCCCTAAGTACATTCTAAAAGCGTCTACTGTCAATAATAACACAGGCAAGGGGGTATCCTGATGAATAGGGGGATTCAGTATAGTTTACTCACAGAACTCACCGATACCAGTGCAAGACACGCAAGAAGCGCAAGGAATAGACTTCGGATGGGCAGCATGGCGGTCGGTCGCGGCGAGTTCATGTAATGTGTTGCCCTTTCTCTAGCTCCACTAGGTGACGAGGGAATTTGGGATTGCCGGAGTTAACACAATAACGCGATGACAGAGATAAATGTAATGCGAGAGCGACTCTTCTGAAGCACTATCGATTTAACTTTTATCGCTTCATCAAAACCAGGATGGGTTTATCTCGAGTCAAACTATTCATCGCTTGAGATCAATGCACTGTTGTTTAGGATATAGCGGGTTTTTTTCGGGATACACGTATGTAAAAGATATTTTCCCGCGGACGCCGGATGCTAGGCGAGGCCCCTCGCAGTGCTGCTATTAAAAAAAGCAAAACATCCAAAGAGGCTCACTTGATGTCGGGTATCATCTGAAATAAATATTTTGCTTTCTATTAGAAGTTTATACGAAAACACTGAAGCTGATCTCTGTCGACACAGCCGGTAGTAACAATAGCCTTGCAAGTTTGGTCCATTCCTCACATACCGCATGCTTAAAGCTACGTCCGGACCATATGTGATTAACGCTCAGGAAGACGACAGATGCTCTGTATGTCAGCCAATTAGAACACCCCTCGATACCTTGCATCCCTGCCAATCAAAAGGACGCATATAGCGATAGAATGTGTTTTAATATTTTGCAATCCAGCTGATCCTGCTGTGGATGTATGGCAAAGGGATAGAAGTAAAAGAAAGCGAAGAAAGATAGTTTCAAAGACGATGGTGATTGACGATGGCGATAGATGTATGCGGTTACAAATTGACTATAGGAGAAGAAAGAAATCCACTGAACAAATTTCTATTTTGCTGGTATGCGTCAGGCCTTGGTCAACACAACGCAGAGTTGCTTTTTGTATACACAGGGCCGTATAGGGGGTGGGGCACTGAAGGAAAGTGGCCCCCAATATTTTTAAAAAATAATAAGGAAATGACCAGTAGGGGCATGGCTGTGCCCCCAATATTTTCTAAACGTTTCTGTATTTTGCCCCTCAATCTTACGTGGCCTGCTTCGGCTCCTGGTACGATGTTTGGGCAGACCAATAACCGCCTTCTTCAGCTGTTCAGGATAAACCAGGGGGCATTCATTGGCCTACCGAAAAGTGTCGTTCTTATAAAAGGCTTCTGTGGTGTTGAGTTGACATTATCTATTAGAGTCCAAAAAACTATTTGTCTCATTAGAGGAGGATACAGGGGGGGGGGGGGGGGGGGGGGGGGGTGGATTGGATGGAAACCCACCACCAATCCTTTTTGAGAAAAAAAAGAAAAGTCTTTTTCGTTTGAAGAAAATAAATGTCTGAGGGACGGGAGGTACTGTCCATGTGCCTTCGCCAACTTAACTTTGCTATGGGTTACAGGCCCGTAACCACCCCCCCCCCCCCCCCCCCCCCACAACGGCCGAAGGCTCACTTTCGGTTCTCAATAGACGTGCTACTTGTACAACAAAACTATAAAGCATAAACTAGATCACTCTGGTAAGTAGCCAAATCCGACAATAAACAGATAAACGTCCCGTGGAGATACTGCAATGCACATATCAATATTTGGGTGACTTTCATACCCACTCGGCCGACCTCTTGGAGGCCTGGGTCTTAGGGCTTTTCAAGATCAGTGAGAAAAAAATTTGACCGAGCGATCAAGTTTTTTTAACAAATTTTTGCCTCGAGTCTCAAATTGACAGGAATAAGCATTTTTCACCATGTTTTCTGGAGATCCGGGAGCGGGAAAACTTTAGCTCTTCTAAATATGGGCATCAATGCCCATATAAGGCAATACATACGAAGGACACTATATGTGGGGAATATGTTTGATATGAAAAAAATCCCTTTTTGTTCTTTCGGGGATGGTCAGATTTTTATCAGAGAACTCATTCCATTCGCTCCCCCCACCTCCCCCGGAAAAGTTAGGTCCACTTTTTCGGATATCTCGCACCTCCCCCCCCCCCCCCCCCCAAGAAAAATCCTGGGTACGGGCCTGAGTTATACATTAAACTGTCTATCTGGCCATTATCCACCCGTCATTTTGAGATCCTCGATCTGCCCCTGCTCATCTAACTTTTTCTTCTGACTAGCCGAAAACTTCAGCGAAAATTGGTTGGCGATTCTACCCTTATCTAAAATGTAACAAACATTGGCTCCTGTCTTGGCCCTAGCTATTTTATAAAGCGCAAACGTTCGAAAAAAAAAAACAATGTGAAAACTGAACCATCGTTTTGTAGCGCCGTTTTTTATGCTAACGCTAGGATCTGGATAATGAGTCTTTTTTTCAAGTTCTTGTACAAATATGGCTCGACATGCACTGCGGTAGGCTCCCAGATTTAGCCTTTCCGACAGTGTAAATCTTGAGTATCCGGTGATTTTTTTGTTTGTAAATGTGACGGTTGGGCTTGTGGGGATTTTCTTAGGGCTTTACAGGGCGCAGGGCGCAATAGGAGTGGAATAGCAATATAATCTGTCACACGCAACCGCTAGATTATTTCACTATTCTTATACATGCTTACTTTATCCCCTTTATCAGATAGTGTATACTGACTTCTTTTGACAGTCATAATCAAATAGTTCTTTGAGAGTTAAAGGAAGCAAAATATGTTTTATCAACCTGTATCTTCAAAAATCTGCTCTGTAGATTTTAGTTTTTATTTCTGTCAAAACTGTGCCAATAATTATATTTTTGCGCGCGATCAATAACTCACTGCACTTTTACTTACTTTACTCCCGCGTGTCGCAATTGCATCTATTCTTGTTGTCTAGCCGATTTTGAATTTTTGTGAGAATTCCAGAGAATGAGAGTTTTAAAAAATCACTAAAGCTATGCACGATCGCGATGTCTTTTCAGCATTGCGCTTACAATCATCATAATCACCGCTGTCATACTGCAGGCACGACTAGCTGATCTTGCCGATCGATGTTGTTTTCTGTGCGTGTGCATTTCAAGTTATCAGATAACTAGCTACTTAATCATAACCATTTTAGGAGGAACACCTGTTCTAGTCGTGCTTTACTGGCCGAGGATCTCTTTGATCGTGTGTGAGTCTGCTAGTCTGGCTTGAAGATGACTGATGTAGTTGCTAAGTGGGATGTCGCCATGGCCGATGGCGTGCACCAAGTGCAGTTCGAACATGGAACGACATCAGGGAAGCGAGTGATTATAGTTGATGGCAAGGAGATATTGCGAAAAAACTGGATGTTTAGATTGGTTGGGCAAGAGACGTTTAATGTCGGCAGTCAAAAGGCCACGGTTCATATAGAGGCCGTTAGTGGTTTTCAATACGAGTACACGCTAGAAGTCGGGGGAAAACCTTTGAAAAAATTTGTAGAGAACAGAAAAAAGACGGCTAAGGTGTGGACCTTACTACTAGATGGAATTGAAACTAGAATCGTTTTAGGTGAGTATATTCATACCTTTCCTACCACCCGCTCTTACTCGCAATTAAATAAACTATCCGGATATTTTTTGCAACTTTAAGTTCTTACTTAAGTAATTATCACCCAGCACTTTTATTATTGTATATACAAGCTTTATAGCGTGCAAGCTGGTCGAAATATTGGACTTAATAACTATACTACTTTATTTAATTTTTTTTCCAAAGTCATTCAGGATTTGTGATCTAGGCCTACTGTAGATTAAAAAAAAAAATCGTAAGTTTACTCCAATTTTCGTTATGTTCTCTAAATTGTACTTTTTCTATTTAAAAATAAGTTATACATGCGTTTATGCCGTGTAAAACTACATACTTAGATCAGGATGTAGCCCCTGTGCAATCCTTAACCAGAATCTGGGTTAGTGAAACTAGGTGAAATATGCTACGTGATGTGCTTGACATTTTACTGGATAAATCATCCATGAAGCTCAGACAAGAATTAGCATAATTGTGTTTAATTAAAGTAAAATCATGCTTAACCTATCAGTTATAGTACTTTTTGAATTTCAAATTGGGGTTGCACTGGCTTTAATCAAAAATTGTCATAAAAGAACTTTTTATACATTTTTGTCTTGGCAATATCCACAATTTGGCAAACAATTAGTAAGACAAGATCCCATACTTGCTGAATATTGGAGTTTTAAGTCATATATCATAAAAGTTTTTTTCTGACAACCTTTTTTGCAGAGCAAACAAAATTGTTATGATATTAGACTTAAAAGCAGGATGTTGAATACAAACACACAATCTGTTGTTTATATTTCATCTGCTGGTGTCTTATGGATGCCCCAGGTTCTTGGTAAGGCAGCAGGAGTCCATGTCTCACCCCTGCTCTCCTTGAGTCTCAGTCCAGGGATCCATGTTATGAAGGTTGCAGTCCTTCAGACTTGATGATTGTTCCTGACTTGAGTTAGTTCCATTAAACTAAATCCTTTACACTGACCAGATATATCCTTGGACGTCATTTGTGTGACCAGACCCTGTGCATACATTGATCTTTTCCATGTGTCAATAACAAATTGTTGTTGTGTTTACATTGCTAAAGAGGACCAGTGTGCCAATGTAAACATTATATTCCATGTTTTTATAAGCCAAGTAAAAAGGTGTAAAGATGGGGTTGAATTTATTTGAGTAGCATAAAAATCCCCATAAAAATTCCCTTATAAATAATACACATTTTGTATTCTGAATAGAAAGACAAAGTAATATCAACATAAATTGATGAGATGTTAATTCTAATAAAATACAAAATGCCTAACACATGCCTCTCACCTTTGGTTGTGTCACTTTTTTGCCAAAATCTAGGTATTATCAAAATCCATGCTGAATAATCATTTTGATTACGCTGCAGAAAAAGACACAATGGAAGTTTGGGTGAATGGAGAAGTTGTGGAAACGGCTGTGAGTATTATTTGTTTCAGTGACTAAATTAAGTAACAAAAACAGTTGTCCCATCCTTTAGGTTTTGAAGATTTGGGAAAAATTTAATTGAAAGCCTGGCCATTAGTTATCAGTAGACCCGAGAGGCTTTTGACATTATTTAAAAATTCTCCTTGCGGGGTAATGGCAATACAGTAGGCTATAAGTTTTAGTAGTCTGAAGGTGCTATATTGTTTGATGTGCATTACCATCATAAAAAATTTCGAGAAAGTTAGCCAATTACATGTGAGGAAATATTTTGATCTAAGAGAGCTGTTGAGTCACTAGAAATCCTATATGGCTACCGCAACAGGCTTGTCCGATAATTTCAAGGCATTGATTTATTGTTTGATTGCCAGGGTTTTAGCTCATTTGATTGGTCAATTCTTTGTCACACCACACTTCAATTTTGGGAAGTTTCCTCAACGGTCAGGCATTACAGGGAAATATACCAGTTTCCGACTGGCGTTTCAGGGCTTTATAGGAAAGAATGGGTTACATACCTGTCAACTCTCCTGTGTTAGGCGGGAATCTCAAGATTCTGGACCCCTTCTCCCCCGTTGAGCACCAGATCTCCCGTTTTTTAATGATTTTTATTGCTTCCGAAAAATTATTCTATAGATTATAGACATTTTACCTATTTTGAATTAAAATAAGTAAAACAATAATCCCCTTGCGTAACGTAAATTATCTAACTTGTGAGATCTATAAGTGGATTTGTATGTAAGAGCTTTCTGTACGGCAAACACCTGCAAAGGTATACCCACCCCTCCCCCTAAAAAATGTTTATACCCCACCCCTCCCCCCAAAATTCTCAAGCCTTGAGATTTGTGGAGGTTGACAGATTCTTTTAGAGATTTGGTCTTGGAATGTACTTGTAAATCTATACAATTTCTGCAATTTTTCCGTCAAACTTGCTCTAAGAGCCCTAGCCAGCTACACTTTGTGATTTTATGCAACATTAGAGGACTAATTATGTGATGAAACTCTGAAATAACCATCTACGAAAAAAGTTTTATACCTCAGTAATGAAATGAAGTAGAAAATATTGCTGAGGCTCCCCCAAACCAGCAGATGGAAATGATACTTTTTCAAATTTGGTATATTGAACTAGGATGACAAAATATTGTTACCAACAGTGACTTCTTTATGTTTGTGGTTGTCAGGGAGAGTTTGA
Organism: Nematostella vectensis; assembly: GCF_932526225.1. NCBI lineage: Eukaryota > Metazoa > Cnidaria > Anthozoa > Actiniaria > Edwardsiidae > Nematostella > Nematostella vectensis. The sequence goes on along the minus strand of NC_064035.1, from coordinate 5,241,232 downwards.
TGATGATGGCACTGTCACTCACTTCACATGGGGAAACCATGCATGTTACATACAAGCAGTGAGTTCTGGCAAGAAGAGAGAAGGGATTGTTCATAGTCTGATAATAGATGGGAATGAAATTACAGAATCATTGGAGTGAACACTTCTAGACTTTATTCAAAGAATGTGCTTGACCCAGTTATAAGCCACAAAATAGCAATACATTTCTTACTGAATTGGAAGAAGTTGGCAAGAAACCCATGTAAATATAATGGCACCAAGTCACAAATGCATCTTATTTGATCAAATTTGAGTGCCCATATTCTCACAGCAATACATTTGACTGTTGCAAGTTTTGATCGCCTCCTGTTTTCAGGCCTCTCATTGGCATATCAAACATTAAAAAATGTTGCGTTAACAGGAAAACTATCTTTAGAAATCTATAACAGTTGATTGCTTTCACTCAGCTTATGCAAGACTTTTGGTTGGCTTTTTAAAAACTGACATTTGCTGGACAACTCTCTGCACGCCTGTTTTCGTTTGCTTCACTAACTCAGGGGAATGCATATTAGATCGCAAACTCTACTCAGATTGCGCCCCCCCCCCCCTATTTCTAGACAAGAAAAATTCATGGAGAAACAATGATTCCGCCCCCTCTTTCTTGAAACCCTATTCCCCCCTTATTGGCACTCCTGGATCTGCCCCTGTATATGAGTGAAAATAAACTAGGCGACATGTAGCGTGTGACATGTCTCCTATGTTTCCTAGTTTAGACACCGCCACAAACATGTAGTGCACAACAAATTTTGGAGAGCACGTCACGAAAATGTTTCTCAACTATATGAGTTACATTTCTTTGTCGCTTCTACAATGTCTCTTTGGGTGGCTAAACTAGGAGACATGTCGCACGCTACATGTCGCGCTTGACATGTCAGGCCTTTAGGGCAAGTCTAAGATAATGCTCGAAACATGTACGGATGTCACATGTTTAATGTGTTCAGCTTTGCTTAGAGGGAGGGAATCATCAATCAGCTAAAAATTAATAACTGTAGAATTCTAGCAGGGTATTTAACACTTGATTACCACTCTTCTACTCTGGCGACTGGATAGGGTGTTTACAATGGGTATAATTTATCACACACTCATCAATATGTTCTTTTGTAGTCTATGATAAAAATTTTACTTACATCCAAATGGAGCTACCAGTTGTCCATTATTTTACAATAATTCACTTTGGCGTTTTGATACAAGGTTATTAAGGAAGAACAGAAATCATGATCATGTTTTTGTTTTGATTTTAAAAGTTATCAATACAAATAAATACAGAAGTTTAGATAGTGTTTTGATCTATTTTTGCCATCATTTTTTATCCTTCTCCCTCTAGTCCAACCTATCTGTATCTATTTTCGCCGCCGATCTTTATCCCTCCTGCTCTCATCCTGTCTATCTCTATTCCTTCTCCTCTCATCTTCTCTAGGCCTGTCTCTTCTCCGATCTTCCTCCCTGTCTCTTTTCCTATCGTCCTTTCTGTCAGATGAATTTCTTTCCCTAAAATTGTTTTCTTCTTTTTTCCTACAAGCATCTTTATGTTTGTCTTGTTCATCTGCTAGTGTTCCTGGTAAAAGACCAGTCTCAGAGCCCCGGACAAACCGGATCAACATCTTTGGTCCCTGTTTGTTCAGCGTATCTGCATAGTCTATAGCCTTTTTGAGAAGATCCTCTTGCTGTACTGCCGAGGGCAATGATTCATCCTCCTGTGCGCCTAGACTACCCCCATCCTCCTCCTTACCATCCCCATCCTCCCCTTCCTCACTATCAGATTCATTGAAAACTGAAGGGGGTGCTTTAACTAATGGCTTCTTCCCCCCAAATCCAAACGACATTACAGCAGGCTTTTTCTTTAACCCAAAGGTCAGTCCTCCTGCTGTTTTCGAATTACTTGATGTGGTGCCAATCTTCATGGAAAATGCTTTACTGATGCCCTTGCTACTAACAGGGGGTGAAGGGCTTGCTCTATTGGCCGGGGGTGGTGGGCGTGTTGGTGGGGGTTCATCAGGGGGCGGTGGGGGTATAGGTGTGCTGTCGGGGGGAGGGGGTGGGGGAGTTGGGATTTCCTCTGTGGGTGGGGGTGGTGGAATCGATATAAATCTGCTAGACTGTGCTAAGGGTTTAAATTCTCCTTTGGGTTCCTGAGGTCTATCTTCTTGCTGAAATGACGACAGGAAAATTCCAGGTTCCATTTGAGCCCTGCAATTTAAAAATGACATCCAGGGGGGGTAAGACTCAAGTATTTTGTGGTTTTTTTTTTTCAAATGACGTAAATTCTTTCTCTTCAAAGTGGGAAGCTTCCCTCCTGTGCCCACGCTAGCGACAGCCCTGATGATCCCATGGCGGCTAACAAAACTTTTTTTACAACGATTATTGGCTAACTAACGGTTAACAACGATTGAGATATTGAAGGATGTTGAGAAATCATCCCAAATTGAACAAAAACTTACTTTCTGTCAGCTTTCTGTTCTGCGATCAAGTGCAGTCTTTGAAGCTCTTTTTCCATCTGTTTCTGTTCTCGTTTTTTCTTTGCATCTAGGACAAGAGCAGTTGCATTAGGCGTTGTTAGAGAGCTTAAAGTATTATATGGCAATACGGTTCAATAGTACTGTAAATGTGGAGATTTGTATGCTATGCTTTATTTGCATTACTATGTGGCCAGCCCAGAAAGTCTGAAACTGCAAAAACTCTTCCATCGCACACTAGTGCGCTAACAAAGGTACCAAAACAAGCATTAATCATTCTTTTCTTCGATTTAGAAGGGTTATTCAACTTGGATTAGTTATCAGGAAATAGTGTAATGTGTAATGTTTTGTTAAAAAATTGCCAAGGTACGAGTTAACACATATGATTGACAAAAGAGTATTTTAAGTTAGGGTCGTTGAGATGTTATCTGGGGTGGAGTATTTTTAGTTAGGATCGTTGAGATGTTATCTGGGGTGAAGTATTTGCAGTTAGGATTGTCGAGATGTTATCTGGGTGTTGAGATGCTATCTGGGGTGGAGTATTTGCAGTTAGGATCGTTGAGATGTTATCTGGGTTGGAGTATTTGCAGTTAGGATCATTGAGATGTTATCTGGGTGTTGAGATGTTATCTGGGGTGGATTATTTGCAGTTAGGATCATTGAGATGTTATCTGGGTTGGAGTATTTGCAGTAAGATGTTATCTGGGTGTTGAGATGTTATCTGGGGTGGAGTATTTGCAGTTAGGATCGTTGAGATGTTATCTGGGTTGGAGTATTTGCAGTTAGGATCATTGAGATGTTATCTGGGTGTTGAGATGTTATCTGGGGTGGATTATTTGCAGTTAGGATCATTGAGATGTTATCTGGGTTGGAGTATTTGCAGTAAGGATTGTTGAGATGTTATCTGGGGTGGAGTATTTGCAGTTAGGATCGTTGGGATGTTATCTGGGGTGGAGTATTTGCAGTTAGGATCGTTGAGATGTTATCTGGGGTGGAGTATTTGCAGTAAGGATTGTTGAGATGTTATCTGGGGTGGAGTATTTGCAGTTAGGATAGTTGGGATGTTATCTGGGGTGGAGTATTTGCAGTTAGGATCGTTGGGATGTTATCTGGGGTGGAGTATTTGCAGTTAGGATCGTTGAGATGTTATCTGGGGTGGAGTATTTGCAGTTAGGATAGTTGGGATGTTATCTGGGGTGGAGTATTTTCAGTTAGGATCGTTGGGATGTTATCTGGGGTGGAGTATTTGCAGTTAGGATCATTGGGATGTTATCTGGGGTGGAGTATTTGCAGTTAGGATCGTTGAGATGTTATCTGGGGTGGAGTATTTGCAGTTAGGATAGTTGGGATGTTATCTGGGGTGGAGTATTTGCAGTTAGGATCGTTGAGATGTTATCTGGGGTGGAGTATTTGCAGTTAGGATAGTTGGGATGTTATCTGGGGTGGAGTATTTGCAGTTAGGATCGTTGAGATGTTATCCGGGGTGGAGTATTTGCAGTTAGGATAGTTGAGGTGTTATCTGGGTTGGAGTATTTGCAGTTAGGATCGTTGAGATGTTATCCGGGGTGCAGTATTTGCAGTGAGGATCGTTGAGATGTTATCTGGGGTGGAGTATTTGCAGTTACCATCGTTGAGATGTTATCTGGGTTGGAGTATTTTCAGTTAGGATTGTTGAGATGTTATCTGGGGTGGAGCATTTGCAGTTAGGATCGTTGAGATGTTATCCGGGGTGGAGTATTTGCAGTTAGGATCGTTGAGATGTTATCCGGGGTGGAGTATTTTCAGTTAGGATCGTTGGGATGTTATCTGGGTTGGAGTATTTTCAGTTAGGATTGTTGAGATGTTATCTGGGGTGGAGTATTTGCAGTTAGGATCGTTGAGATGTTATCCGGGGTGGAGTATTTGCAGTTAGGATCGTTGAGATGTTATCCGGGGTGGAGTATTTTCAGTTAGGATCGTTGGGATGTTATCTGGGTTGAAGTATTTTCAGTTAGGATTGTTGAGATGTTATCTGGGGTGGAGTATTTGCAGTTAGGATCGTTGAGATGTTATCTGGGTTGGAGTATTTTCAGTTAGGATTGTTGAGATGTTATCTGGGGTGGAGTATTTGCAGTTAGGATCGTTGAGATGTTATCCCCTGCTTTTTAGCTATTTTTATCACTTCCGAAAAATTATTTTATAGAAAATAAACACCCTCATGAGTTCTATAAGTGGATTTGTGCTAAAGAGCTTTCTATATGGCAAACGCCTGTGAGGTTATACCCAACCCTCCCCTCAAAAAATTAATATACCCAGCCCCCCGTAGATAGGTAGGTAGTATGATATTGCATGATTTTCGTAGGTAGTATGGAATTCCATTATCCATTTTCCAGTAAAGGATCCATTACTTGTTTTCTTATCCATCAAAATACAGGCTGGAACCATTTGCTCTTCTAGTATTACATGTTACATGGGTTACCTGTGGTAGCACAAGGCTACTTGGGTTACCTGTGGTATCAGAGGGGCATGCAAGAGGCAAATTCACCGTTCTCAGAATGGATTGCATAGATTTGTTTTCATCAGTTAAAGATATTAAATAATCGCAACAATTGCTGTAAGGCACCATGGGGAGGATAATTTGGCCCCTTTAACAGGCTGCCAATAACAAATAGAGAAGGTTCAGAGAGAAATTATACTCACATATATTTCTTGTAGCTTCACGCTGCTTCAAATCCTTAAGTCTCTGTTAAATAAAAGCACAACTAATATTCATATCCATCATATCAATGTTTTTTTTCTGAAATCATTATAGAATGCTTTCAGGGTCATTCCATATGAACTCAACCAGAGGTCCCCAGGTCACTGACTCAGATTTTGCTCAAATTTATTTTGGTAATACCTCTATATGTATAAGGGACACATGCAAAATTTTAGGGTCCAACTCTAAAGGGTCTCCGAGATATGGCCTTCCCAAAATTGAGGGCTACGCCGCCATTTTGCCCTCGTGAGGGGCAAACGTCAGTTTATACGAATTTCAGAGCTCAATATCTTCAAAACCAACTACAGGACAGGGCTGAAAATTACTACAGGCTTTCAGAATATGCCATCAGAATTGCTCCATCTCCTCTCTTTTTCTAGTTTTTGGCCTATCAATTATGGTTCTTTGCATAGGCGGAAATCAAAAATCAAACTTTCCGGGGTCCCCCATGAGACCAAAGTGTTGAAAAAAGTTATAACTGTGCTAGATTCCTTCAATTGGGGTGCATGTCTATCTGTACTATGAGTATGGACTATCTAGAAGGCTTAATATAGGAGTTAGGAAACCCAGAAAAGGCCCAGAAAATAACACTTTTTTACCAATTTTCTGATGGAAGGTTCACCATGTGGGCAAATACCCATGGTAATGAAATTTGTTCTACATGACTGCACATATCTGGGCTCTATTTGTTCAAAATTTAAACTTGTTTTCTCATCTCCTTCATTGTTTGGTCATGTTGGCAAATATAGGCGTTTTTTAAGAAAACGCACTATTCCGATCATTCAGAGATTACAGTTGTCAGAGCAGTTCATTATTCAACACTCTTTTTAGTTGGAAATCTTCCTGATATCATCTGATGTTGCAATGTTTCCTTTGGAACACAGGATTTGGCAAAATTGGGCATTGCATCATCTTCCACTGGTATTGCATTGTGGGTATTGCATCATCTATCACCGGTATTGCATTGTGGGTATTGCATCTCTTCACAAGTATTGCATTGCTTCATCTCTGGTTAAGACAAAAACAGCTAATCACTTCTCATTAATTGAAAGCTTCTGCATGGCTTCTGAAAGGTGTAAAATTGGGATTTCTTTGAATGAAGAATGTGACAAGCATGTTTACTGCAGAAAGTCCGGTTGAATTTCAGTTGGTGATCTGGAAGAAGTGGATAGGCAGCTTTTGAACTTGCGGAGTGGCATTTAACTCTCTGAAGATGACCAGATCTGTTTCCATCACGAAAAGTTGTATTTGTCACGATATGAGAGTCTGCAGAGGTTTTGTACAGACCCATTATCTCTTCATAAGAAACATATTACAAGTAAGTAAGATTGCCTAGCTTCATTTTTCTGCCAAGAACAGCCATTTATTTGGTCATGTTTTGTTGGTTTCTCTCATGCAATGTAGTTCACACTCCTTTTATAGAATCCCTGCGAACTGTTGACAAAGAAATGGCTACAAAGTTCAAGTTGAAACCAGGAGAGAAACTTTGCTCAAATTGTTATGACCGATGTTGTGAACAGCACGATGACAGTCAAACCAGTTCAAGTGACAGTGACAGTGACAGGGAGGCAGTGTCGTATGGGAAACGAAAGGTTGATCAGATACAGAGCAAGCTTGAGGCCAAATTTGCTAGAGTGTTTAACATTGAAATTTATCTGAGGAGGAGGATGGTCAGTGTTGAGATGCTTGTAAAGATCTTGACCGTCTGATGCTCCTGCTAGGAGAAAACTCAAAACAGCAACTAGGCAGGAGAAAATAAAACTACTGACCCTTGTGCCAGAGAGTTGGTCACGGAAAAAGATTGTCGATACCTTTGGTGTATCTGATCATATGGTATGGAGATCACGGCAACTTAGACGAGAAAAGGGTATTCTTGCTGATCCTGACCCGAAGAAGGGTGGAAGAGCACTCCCTTCTGATGTTTTAGAACGTATTGTCAAATTCTATGAGTCAGAGGAATATTCATGCATATGCCCTGGAAAAAAGGAATTTGTTTCTGTTAAGGAGAATAACGTGAAGGTCTATAGGCAGAAACAGCTATTGCTTGTAAATCTGCATGAACTGTATGTGGAGTACAAGAAAAAGTACCCTGCAGATAAAGTAGGATTTTCGAAGTTTTGTGATTTGCGTCCAAAATGCTGTGTTCCTGTTACTGCCTCGGGAATGCACTCTGTTTGTGTCTGTGAGCAACACCAAAATGTAAAACTTATTGCAGCGGCTATTCCAGGCAGTCATGACTACATAGACTTGCTTGGGAAAATAGTATGTTCCGTGAGCAGCCGTGAATGTATGTTGCACCTATGTGAATCATGCCCTGGGAAGGTTGCAATACTTGTCTGACATATTTTCAACAAATGACTTTGACTCTGATGATACAGTAACATACAAACATTGGGCACATGTGGACAGAACATCCATGTTATGTCTTACCTCCACTGTAACTGATTCATTCAAACTACATGCAGTTCATTTGATTCTCTCAGAACGCACCATTTCATAGCTAAGGCACAATCGAGTTATCTAAGTCAGCTAAAGAAAGATTTGAAAGAAGAGGAGGCCATAGTAATGTTAGATTTTGCTGAGAACTACAGCTTCGTAATACAGGACGAAGTACAAGGGTTTCATTGGAACAATGCCCATGCAACCCTTCATCCCTTCATGATCTACTACAAACTGGCAGGGGACCTTCAGTGTTCTTCCATGTCTGAAACATGAAACCACAACTGTACATGCCTTCATCTCGACCATAGTGTCTTACATTAAAGCTGAACTGCCATTTATCCAACAACCCCTATACTTGAGTGATGGTGCAGCGAGCCAATACAAAAACTTTAAGAACTTTTCAAACCTCTGCCACCATGAAGAAGATTATGGACTCAAGGCAGTGTGGCATTTTTTTGCCACTTCACATGGCAAAAGTCCATGTGATGGAATTGGTAGCACCGTTAAACGTTTGGTGGCAAGAGCCAGTCTTCAGGCAGCAACAGATACTAACTGCTTCACAAATGTATGACTGGTCAAGTAGGAATATACCAGGAGTGAAGTTTTTTTTTGTATCAGCTGCTGATGTGGTAGAGAATGAAAGAAGCTTCGACTTGCCAGCATGATATGACAAAGCAGTGAAACTGGCACAAGGTCGCACCACTGCTGTATTTCGATTTCCCGAACAGAACTGCAAATGAAACGGATATCGGCCGATGACCATTTCACTGTTACCTGCTGGTGTCAGAGCTGGATACTGCCGAGTTGCAGCCAGGGAAATATGTTGCATCCATATATGATAAGGAGTGGTACATTGGTTGTATAGTGGAGCGTTCAGAGGACAATGATGATGTATTCGTAAACTTTATGCAGCACTCTAAAACAGGACTTTTGTCTTGGCCTGCTTCTGTTCGCAAGAATGCTTGCTGGGTACCATTCCAGAACATAGTATGCTTGGTCTCTGCACCTGAGCTCCAAGGACAGAGTGCACGGTTTTATAGGCTTGCTGCTGAAGATGCTGCCATTATTCAGAAGAAGCTGCCATTATTTGCATGAACTCTTTGATTTGAATAAGCCCTCTGTACTAGTACATGTAATTCACTGTTTGACATTCTCTATGCATATTCAATTGATGATAGACTGTATCATCTACATGTACATATATGGCTTCTCTAATAGGCCAATATGGTGCGTTTTCTTAAAAAACGCCTATATTTGCCAACATGACTAAACAATGAAGGAGATGAGAACACAAGTTGAAATTTTGAACAAATAGAGCCCAGATATGTGCAGTCATGTAGAACAAATTTCATTACCATGGGTATTTTCCCACATGGTGAACCTGCCATCAGAAATTTGGTAAAAAAATGTTGTTTTTCAGGCGAAGCCTTTTCTGGGTTTCCTAACTCCTATATTATGCCTTCTAGATAGTCCATACTCATAGTACAGATAGACATGCACCCCAATTGAAGGAATCTAGCACAGTTATAACTTTTTTCAACACTTTGGTCTCATGGGGGACCCCTGAAAGTTGGATTTTTGATTTCCGCCTATGCAAAGAACCATAATTGATAGGCCAAAAACTAGAAAAAGAGAGGAGATGGAGCAATTCTGATGGCATATTCTGAAAGCCTGGACCAGAATTAGTTAGAGTAGTGATTTTCAGCCCTGTCCTGTTTGAAGATATTGAGCTCTAAAAATTCGTATAAACTGACGTTTGCCCCTCACGAGGGCAAAATGGCGGCGTAGCCCTCAATTTTGGGAAGGCCATATCTCAGAGACCCTTTAGAGTTGGACCCTAAAATTTTGCATGTGTTCCTTATACATATAGAGGTATTACCAAAATTTGAGCAAAATCGGAGTCGGTGACATTTAAAGATTTTTTCACTTTGGTTGAGTTAATATGGAATGACCCTTCAATGAAAATTACAATATCCAATTATTTTAAAGTGTGATAAATTCTTGCAATAACCCACAGAAACTAAAAGCACTAGAAAATATCCATTATCAATAATATGGTGAATTGTACACCTATTTCAAAAAAGATTGTCAGTGCAAATGGCTAATGGCAGTTCTAAGACTGAAAGCAAAGGGAACCAAGATAACAATCAGCCCATCGTGATCCTTCAGGAAAATAAAATATCATTTAAAGTTGTGTCTTGACTATTACTCCAATAAAGCTAGTTACATTACTATATTAGCCTTGTGTGTTGTTTTCATGGGGAATTGTTGCACAGAAAGTGGTTAAGTCCCTTGAGAGAAAACTTCTCCAAACAAAGAAAGATAAGAGAGACAAGGCAAGCAACTTACTTTCACCTACCCCCACTCTGAGGGATTTCAGCATGAAAATAACAAAACTTTTGGTAAAATTCCGCCGGCAGCAGCTGCACAGATAATATTCACAACAGCATAGGGAGTTTTAGAGAGATACCTCTTAAACAAGCACCTGATGATGATCTGGACCAAAATGGCGAGCCCAATGTTTCATTTATATATATAATATTATCCATGGGTCCTTTTAGTTGTTGAACTGCGATTTCAATTCCCTCCCCATGCTTTAGATTTGTTGGGTGTATTGCTAAGTATAAAGCCTATTCATGTGTCCGAAGAGCGACATCCGATTGGTCAAAATGCCTATTGAATATTGATGAGTGTTTTAAACACACTTACTTGCTTATGTGCGTGGTCATAGGAGTTGATGTGGTTGTCATACTCCTTGTACTTGAAATACTGCTTATCACACAGCTCACAGTAGAACATTTCTTTCAGGTCTTGCAGGCTTTCTTCAATAATCTTTTCCTTTTCTTGTTCAGTCTAATAAGGCAAAAACAGTTGGAAAAAGTGTGTTGGTACAAACTAAAAAACAAATTGAACTGTTTTATCTCCCAGTAGAAATTTCACATCTAAGCAGGATTACTGGCTGGAAAATCCCAGAGTAGAAGCTAATAAGCTTATTGAATTGTTATAATCTTCCAGTAAAAATTAGATTTTTAATTTGCTCATGAATAGGGTGCTGTGGTTTGAATAGGACTGCAAAGAATAATGATGCACATTATGGGAGAGGTCTGCTATAGTGGTTTGATATTGATTTTATGTATTTTTCATGAAATATTTTTCCATAATTCCAAGCCATTAGTACATCACTATTTATGCATATTGTAATGCATACATACATCTTGTTACCAGAGACACACCCTACATAGCTGTAAACTCTCCCACATTAGGCGGAGTCTCAAGATTTTGAACCTTTTTTCAAGCCTATGTTTCTTGAAAATATCCATACATTAACTGTATTCTCCTGCATTAGTTATCTTTGTACTTCTAATACATTCACTGTATTTTCTCAAGATATTTCCTAAAGCGAGGTTGACAGCTATGCACCCTATTATCCATGTTTAAATCAGTTTTATTTGAAAAATCCACAGTAATATTGTCTATAAACTAATTATGGATGGAATCATGATAAAAAAAAGAATAAAATTGTAATTTTTTAATGACTTTTTTCTAAACTACATATTTTTTTATAAATCCCTCTAATGCTAATCATTACCTATTAAATAAGCAAACACAAAGAAAAAAAAACCCTGTTATTAAAAGCACTTGAACAGACTAGGCCCAAATTCTGAAAAACAGTTGATTCCAAACCTGATATTTCTGCCTCAGTTCTTGTGTGTCTTCTTTCTCGATCTCCAGAGTTTTTCTTTTACTTGTAGTCTCCTCTGCTTGTTGAAACTTGAGGCAAAGGATGGCAATCACTACACTGTACACCAACACTTTAAATATCGAATAGCATATCACTAGAATTTCCATGAATAATAATAATCGTTATAATGATAATGATAATTAAACTATATGACACAAACCTCAAGCTTCATCCTTCCAATTCCTGTGAAATCTTCTTTTAAAATAATGGGAAGAGGATCTGTACGACCTAGAAAATATAAATATTGTATTGTATAATGATCGTGTGGGGCATAGCTATCTTTTGGCCCATAAATCAGGTGTTACTCTGTCAGCATATACCAGATGGAGCTCAAAGAAGCAAATGTGCAGAGACTTATAATTATCTAACAGCATACTTGAATTTGAGGTTACAATTGAGACTGAGTACCAGTCAAATTCAAAACTGGAGTAAAAAGTCTTACCTTGCAACTTCCTTCCCAGTCCTCCGCCACTTTTCCAGCCCATCTTGAGGGCAAGCTGGTATCCAACATTTGCCTGGGGAGTGGGACATAATGGGTGCAGTACTACCAAGAATAAAACAAACACATAAAATGTACTTAACATGTTACACTACCATAATAAAACAAACACATAAAATGCACTAAACATGTTACACTAACATAATAAAACAAACACATAAAACATAACATGTTACACAACATGTTACACAATCACTACAAGATTTATCTATACATTTGTGCCAAATAAGACAAGGGTGTCATTATGTAATTTTTTGTCAAGACATTGGTTCAAAACGTGATAGCATGAAGCAAAACCTTGAAAACATTTGAGCCAATCAGAACACAGAGATCAAATTAATGATATACTGTACACCTTCATTCCCCCACTAACTCCTGTGCTTAACATGTAACACTACCAAGCATGAAACATAAAAAATCGAATGTACTAAACCATGTAACACTGTCAAGAATGTAACATAAAAAATCCAATGTACTAAACCATGTTACACTGCCAAGAATGAAACATAAAAAATCGAATGTACTTAACCCAGGAGAGGGGGGGGGACTCTCCAGAAAAGTAGAAAGGGTGATCATCACATCTTTTAGGGTATAAAATTTCGACCAACTGCCACCCTAGAGGGTTTTTCTGATTCTGCCATCTCTAAGGGTATAAAATTAAGTTTTTTTCCGATTGTGCTTGTGTATTTCTCACACTAACAGTCGCCTGAAACCCAATTACAATAAACCACAAAGTCATCTGATCCATAATACTTTCGGCTTTATTTTCGGTAACAATACAAGGCGTCCATCGGCCAATTGGAATGGAAGAGAGGTGTGCTTAATGACGATGGCTCAAGGACCGCAATTAAATTCAGGAAAACTGAAAGTGTCTTTGTTTTATACTGCTATCTCTTAGGGTTAAAAGTTCCCTCACCACACCAAATTTTCCATCTCTTAGGGGTAAGAATTGCTGTTGATCACACCCAAAGTGCCTTCCCTTGGGGTTAAAATTGATTTTGCCGATAATAACATCTCTAGAGGATATAAAACCACAATGACAATAAGTTAGTATTGCCAGTTTACTAAGGTCATGTGAAATTTAACTCAACAAATAGCTGCTTATCACAGATAATGTCATCTGAGGTTAGTAAAGAATTCAACCTCATCACACCAGATATAATTTTCTTATCCAATTATCAGTGGAAACTTGGATTTCAGAAATGATTATTAGTAGGCTTATTATCATACAGATTGCAATTGATCATAAACTTGGAAAGCTTATTGTGTGGATGGTTTTCATTTGATTTGTAATGTATAGTCAGGGTTGGTAAACTAAGCTAAGATGTCACCATAGTACTACTAACGAACAAAAAATAACCATGTATGTCTGACCACACCCCCAGCCTCTCCCTATCCATGGCCTTCATTTCTGGCCTGGTTCATGTTAAAAATACTTGTAGTAACTAAATATCTATACTTGTATTTGAAATGGATAATTGAGAAAGGTTACCAGTATCGAAAGGTCACTAATTGATAGGAAAATTTGCTTGGAATTTGAAATGGATCCATTTGCCTGAAGGCATTACATTCGGGGAAGTTGGAGCTTCACACTAATTTTTGACAACATATCCTGAAAGCTGAATGCAGTTGACTTTCAACGGAAAATTTAAAACTGGAACTCTTAATCGATTCTAATAATTTGATAACTGAAGTGTCAAGTTTAATATCTAGTGAGACTAGGAACTCGAAACATTCGAAAATAAACAATGAATATTTGAAAGCAGCAACGAAACAATTAGTTTGATATCCGAAGCATTTTCATAAAAACACTTATATTAGTATTAGGAAACTCATGAAACGAATCTGCCTATAGATTAGCTGGTAAAATTATCAAATAATCATAGAGAGATGTCTTTGCAGAATGACTTGTGGTCGAAGGTTATCATAATTACATCGGCAAATCCATTCACTTTATTGTTATCACCTGATTGATCCGCAACCTTTTAGCATTAAAGTTATCTAGACAGAGAGACTGTACATAGCACATCAGTTTTGAGAACTAGCTGAGGAGATCAACCGACACCCGCTGTTAAGGATCCGAGGGAAACCATCCGAGGTGGTATGAGTTAAGAAAACGCACGGCATGCAAATGAAACTAAGCAGCGAATCCTTTTACAATATTCAATATTTTAAGCCTTGTATGGAATTAGACATTAACTATAGCAACAAAGTAAAAGAGTGCAATAATAATATCTATACCTCAGGGATAGGTGCGTTCAAGTTCGCCTTTTCCACAATCTCATCGTCTTCCAGCTCGAACGCATCGTTCTCTGTCGGCTGGATAACATATTTTTTAGAGTTAATCCACAATAAAGGCTTAAAGCAATCTCAATGGATTACTGTACTGAAGAATTGCTAGATTATCTAGCTGGGAATGTTAATACTTACAATATCAACGTAATACGACCGCTTTTCGTGAAACCTTGCGAATCTGTCCGCCATTTTGAGACAATATACGTACCGCTGACTCCTACATGAAATCGCTGGCTCTCTTACTCTTTTTTTTCCACTGTGCCAATATTTTGCCAAAACAGGTTTGTTACCAAAGTAGCGTGGGGCGCTGGAAGCAGATATTTAACAACAGAATATCAGCGACAAAGAAAGGTCATCGAAGCCCGCCTTGGGGCTGTAATCAGCCGTACAAATCACTCATCGCGCTAGACTTCCGATGACTTCCGTTTCGTGGAGATACGCATAAATAATCCCTTTCCGATTTCGCAACCCCCTACCCCTTAAGAACAATCCTGGGTAAGGGCCTGACCGGTTTGCTTATTAGCTGCCTGTTCTATCACATTTATTTTTCCAGCCATTAGTATTTCTCAAACTTCCCGCTAACTCGAGCTTTTCTTTCACTTTCACGTTTTTACCGTTCGAGATTTATTATCTTTTTCAATCGTTTTTGGTAGGCAAAAAGTACAATTTGCAAAGGGTACAAAAGCAGGTTGCAGGTCGGATGCAGGTCCGGGTGCAGGTTGAGCACAAAATGCAATTCGGGCGATTTTACTGTTTTTTTTTTTTTTTTTGGCTTTCTTTTTTTCATTAAATTTCTACGGCTCACGTGACGCGTTAAAATATTGAATACTCAGATTCTCGGTCATTACTAAGCAGTCACGTGACCGTGGGAAGAATACGAATATCTCGCCAGCGATTTGCTGCACAGCTACCAAACTTGGGTCAAGTAATGTAATTGACCCACGTTTGTCTGTTTGTTTGGTTGATTTGCAGCAAATTGCTGGCGTGATATTCGTATTATTCCCACTGTAAAGGAGAATCTGAGTATTCAATATTTTAACGCGTCATCACGTGAGCTGTAGAAATTGAATGAAAAAAAAAAAAAAAAAAACAGTTAAATCACTCAACCGGTACCCAACCTGCATCCGAGCTGCAACCTGCAACGGCATTTTTGTACCCTCTGTAAAATCTGGCGATTTGTCAAAGAGTTTCCTGTGGTATACCGAAACTCCCGCGAGCCAGGTAGCAGGCTATACTGCAATTGGGGCCTATTGCATTGGTTGTTATCGGAGTGTGTGAGCGCGACAGAAAGAATCTTTCACAGAAAGATTCAGATGCACGTGCGTGCGCTAAACAAAGGTGAACAAAGGCTTAAGGGGGGCCCCTTAAGACCCAGGCCACAGCGTGCTGTACATGATGACAAAATTACCACACGACCATAGTAACACACTTATTCCCAAGAGACGCAAGCGTAAAAAAGACCTAGATATTTTTCAGCCTATATTTCAGCGAGCTGTCCGTGGCGTAATCGACTAAGACAGGGCTGGGATCCTGGTTATTGCCTCCCCATTAATGCGCGGGTACCTCAGGTTCCTTTGTGTTGTACAGTTCGCTAGATAGCGGTGCTGGGGCCGAAATCTCCAGCCTAGCTGTAAAGCTTCAAGCTGGCATACGGCGTTTCAGCGTGTGTCTGGAAGTATGGTCAATTTTTTTTTATAGTGGTCTGATTATACATTCGCATCTTGGGCCAGTGGGCTTATTTTTTTTTCGTTTTTTTTTCCTTTATCAATTATCAATACTATTATAGTTGGTTTAGTCCAATCACACATATATGAATAACGATAATTTGTTCTTTATGTCTACGATATCCTATTTCTGTGGATTCCTGTGGAAACGCTGTGGAAACGCCTGGCGGAATTTGACATCTTGAGTTCTCTGTGCAGATCGTCTAATTACTTCCCGAGGTTTTTCTAAACTTTGTTTAGCCTAGATGTATGTATTTTACAAATTGTGTTAATAAAGAATTATTTTTGCTACTGCTTTACAGAACATGTCTATTCTTCTTTCAGCATGGTTTATTTTAAGGTTGACATACATAATCACATTCTTCCAGAAAACTGGCCCGATCTTAAGGAGGTTAGTACCACGATGACTCGAGCTCTATTTTTCTGTTTTTTTCTTTTGTCTGCGTGCCTAGAAAAGCAATAGGTTGATTATTGGAGACGTGACCTTTTGTTCGTGGTAATTTTTTACCTTACTTTTCACATTTCATCATGGTAAGTAAAAAGAGCCTTTCATGATGTGTGTAATACTTTTCTTGTTACTGTTGTTTAAGAATATGTATGCCTTGCTATATATAACTTGATGCTTGTGATAATGGTTTATTTGGTCCTCACCAGAGGTATGGATATGGTGGATGGATACAACTTGACCACCACTGCAAGGTAATGTGCCTATCAATGTTAAGCCGTTGGGGGAGTGGAGGGGGGGGGGGGGGGTTGAACAGTTAAACTGGCCCATAGGTAGGGATTTGATGTTCATGTTTATCCCGTGGGACAAAAAATGATTTCTGAGGGTGTTGTGTTGTAGGGAAAGGCCCAAATGATGAAAGATGGAAAGCTTTTCAGAGTGATCGAGGAGAATTGTTGGTCACCTGAAGCTCGTATTAAAGACATGGATGCTACAGGTGTGGTCATATTTCAAATAATTACTGTTTTATTGCTGGATATACCAGGGTTTTCCACAAAGTGTGGCACTGTGGGACTTAATGTCCTTTGATACTATCAGAAGGCAGGTGATGTTTTTAAAAGGACAGCTTAAAATATAGGGCTGTTTTTTTTTTAACAAATATTTACTTTTTTACAATTCACCACAATTTTTCCCAACAGGTGTTTCTGTGCAAGCCTTATCAACTGTTCCTGTAATGTTTAGTTACTGGGTGAGCAGTGTCATTAGTTTTTGTCAAATTTAATTACTGGATTAGATTTTTATATTTTTCAACTTTAATTACTGGGTAAGCCCAGAGCTACTAACTCTGGTGAGCCTTGTCGATTGTCCCTGTTACTGTATGCTTATTGCTGAAGGTCAGGCTGTCTCAACATTATATTTCTTACTGGAAAGAGTTCTCAACAGTTCCAACAGTAGCTATACTCATCAAGCCCTCACCCTCCCTCTTCTTCCTACTGTAAATTTTCTGCTGCTAAATACCCACTCAAAATTTAGAGTATTGTAGCCATCATGTAGTCTCTTTTGCTAAAATAGTACACTATCACCAAGGCCATCTCCACCAAATGGGCTGCAGCCTGGTGACAGAGCTACAATATGACTGAGCTACAATTACTGTAGAGGAGACAAACTTGAACCTTTTCATGTATCTTATCAAAGTGTGTTGTTTTATTTTTAGGCCAAACCGAAAGACACTCTAGATCTCTGTAAAATTTTGAATGACGACCTTGCCATGACTGTGGCCAAGTACCCTAAGCGCTTTGTTGGACTTGGCACATTACCAATGCAGGTTTGTTTTATTTTACAGAGCCTACATTTTCCTGATACCCTAACATCACTTGCATTGCTTTTTTTATTGGGCACATCCTTTCATACTTGTTGTCTTCATTATATTTTATTACAGAATAGGCCTTAGCCTTCTTTATATGTAAGGCTATAAACATACTGGACTTTTTAAACTAATATATGAAAATCATGTTTAAGGCCCCTGATTTGGCACTTGAAGAGTTGAGAAGATGTATCAAGGTGAGATGCAAAGACTTTTGTTCTAATAAAAAATAAGTTATAAAACCTAAGTTGTGTCATTTTTGTAGGAGCTAGGTTTTCCAGGTATTCAAATTGGATCTCATGTGAATGAATGGAATCTTGATGCACCAGAGCTTCAGCCTATATTTGCCGTAAGTGTAACATATAGTGAGCACTGGCTCCCTGTGCTTCCAATCAATGTCTGATGGATATAAATGGTCAATTGCCATTTTGAAAAGCTATTTACCTCTTGTTGTTCTATTAAACTTAGTGAAAACTCATCAGCTCATGCTATTCCCATGCACAATGCTTTGCATGTTCTGTGCAGACTTCTCATTTCAAAGCTGACCTAAATCCATTTCTGCACTAACAACGTTTTGCCATATATATTTAATCTCTGTATTGGCCACTGAATTATCTTTAGAACAACAACCTTGTGTCCCTTTCTATGACATGGAGGCCCAAGTTTGTTTTATTTTACATTGCAACCTATTGTTTTCTATCAACTTAATTACGTTTTACAACAGCTGGCAGAGGAACTTAATGCAGCAATTTTTGTACACCCTTGGGACATGGAACTTTCTGGAAGAATGTCCAAATATTGGTTACCATGGCTTGTAGGTGGGTTTTGTGTGATATAAAAAGTAAAATTGATTTCTTTTTAGAAATGAATATTGTTCTATAACTTGATGATTTTACTCAGGTATGCCTGGTGAAACAGCTCTAGCGATGTGCTCCATGATATTTGGTGGTGTTTTGGAGCGCTTCCCTAACCTGAAAGTGTGTTTTGCACATGGAGGTTAGTGTTTGTTAAGAATTGTATTCAAAACTATGTTTGGGAGCTTATGGTCTCATTGAATTATCTTGATCAGGTGGTTCCTTCCCCTTTACTATTGGAAGGATAGAGCATGGGTTTAATGTAAGGCCTGATCTTTGTGCCGTTGATAATCAAGTTAACCCAAGGTACAGTAACACTGATTCTTTTTTCCTTTTTTTTTATCCATGACCTGCTCATTGAGGTGCTTTGTCTTCCAGGAATTATCTTGGTCGTGTCTTCACGGATTCTTTAGTGCATGACACAAAAGCATTACAATATTTGGTAGACACCATGGGTGAGGTAGGCCGATGATGTGGGTGTGGCAGGTCAATATTAGGGGTTATGGTGAAAGCATTCTACTACTCAGTCATTGCGATGATAGACTAGTAATACTCCTATGGGTGTGGCAGGTTAACCCATGGGTGTGGCAGGTTAACCCATGGGTGTGGTTGGTTGACTCTTGGGTGTGGTTGGTTGACTCTTAGGTGTGACAGGTTGACTCTTAGGTGTGGTTGGTTGACTCTTGGGTGTGGTTGGTTGGCTCTTGGGTGTGGTTGGTTGACTCTTGGGTGTGGTTGGTTGACTCATGGGTGTGGTTGGTTAATCCATGGGTGTGGTAGGTTAACCCATGGATGTGGTTGGTTGACTCTTAGGTGTGATAGGTTGACTCTTAGGTGTGGTTGGTTGACTCTTGGGTGTGATAGGTTGACTCTTAGGTGTGGTTGGTTGACTCTTGGGTGTGATAGGTTGACTCTTAGGTGTGGTTGGTTGACTCTTGGGTGTGATAGGTTGACTCTTGGGTGTGGCAGGTTAACCCATGGGTGTGGTTGGTTGACTCTTAGGTGTGGTTGGTTGACTCTTGGGTGTGATAGGTTGACTCTTAGGTGTGGTTGGTTGACTCTTGGGTGTGATAGGTTGACTCTTAGGTGTGGTTGGTTGACTCTTGGGTGTGATAGGTTGACTCTTGGGTGTGGTTGGTTGACTCTTAGGTGTGATAGGTTGACTCTTAGGTGTGGTTGGTTGACTCTTGGGTGTGATAGGTTGACTCTTAGGTGTGGTTGGTTGACTCTTGGGTGTGATAGGTTGACTCTTGGGTGTGGTAGGTTGACTCTTGGGTGTGGTAGGTTGACTCTTGGGTGTGATAGGATGACTCTTGGGTGTGAAAGGTTGACACTTGGGTGTGGTAGGTTAATCCATGGGTGCGATAGGTTGACTCTTAGGTGTGGTTGGTTGACTCTTGGGTGTGAAAGGTTGACACTTGGGTGTGGTAGGTTGACTCTTGGGTGTGGTAGGTTGACACTTTTTGGTCCGGTAGGTTGACTCATGGGTGTGATAGGTTGACTCTTGGGTGTGGTAGGTTGACTCATGGGTGTGGTAGGTTGACTTATGGGTGTGATAGGTTGAATCTTGGGTGTGGCAGGTTGACTTATGGGTGTGATAGGTTGAATCTTGGGTGTGGCAGGTTGACTCTTGGGTGTGATAGGTTGACTCTTGGGTGTGGTAGGTTGACTCTTTGGTGTGGTAGGTTGACTTATAGGTGTGATAGGTTGACTCTTGGGTGTGATAGGTTGACTCTTGGGTGTGGTAGGTTGACTTATGGTTGTGGTAGGTTAATCCATTGGTGTTGTTGGTTGACTCTTGGGTGTGTCAGGTTGACAGGCTCATACCATGGGTGTGGTAAACTGTTACAATGAGTGTTGTAGATGTATAGGTTGTAGTGCTTCACTTCTCTATTTCCCCTGCAGGATAATGTTGTTCTTGGAAGTGATTACCCCTTTCCTCTTGGTGAACATTGCCCTGGCAAGCTGATAGAAAGCACCTATGGGAAAGATCCTAAAGTCAAGGTAGGTCAACAAGACAGTATTGATGTATGGGTATTATCCAAAAAAGGCAGTATATGATATGTGGCTTTTCTAAATACAATATTGGTATCAGTACAGTTACGGTAAGGTTGCATGTGATGCACATTTGTTTAAGACTATTTTTCTCAATTTGCGTTAAAGTAAAACTAATTTATTTATGCACCTCTTTTTCTAGGATAAACTTCTCTATGGCAATGTTATGCGATTTCTTGGTCTGGATATTGGCATGTTCTCTTCGGATGACAGTAAAGAATCAAGCAAAAAGCAACCTTCCTCATCCCAGTGACATGATAAAAATCAAGCAAACTGATATCACATGTCATGTTATAAATTCGACCCATCTCTGCCGTGGTACATGAAATGAGTAAAGGACAACCATGTGCTCAGTGACGCAATGTAAAACAATCACCCCAATATGACACATGCAACATTACATAACCCTTTCATGCCTAATGGCATGTCATGTAACACCGAGATAAATGGATAGTATCTCATTTTATATAACTGTGCAGAAAAGGACAGAAAGAAGTTTCCAAAGTTTGCTTGATGTGCCGATGTCAATTTGTTATAAATAGCTTTATAGGGGTGTATCATTTTTCAACTGAAATTGTGTAACAATTTCACTGTGTTTTTAGTATATAGTATACATTATTTTTATAGGAAGCCAAAGAAATGTGAAACAAAAAAAAAACGAAACTAATAAAGGTGTGTATGTGTTTGTCTAATTTGCATAAAGCTAAAGGAGAGTACCAGAGAATGAACTTCTTTCCATTGTCACCAAAGGGGCGAACTCTGGAAGACCACTCTCTAGATATCCTGTCGACGTCACAGACGCAAAGCAAGAATTTGCTATGGCTCGAGGTACATCCGACAGAGATAGCTAGGCCATGATACCCAGAGCAATTGATTTCTTTCATTCACGTCCCCATCAAATTGTTAGTTCAGCGGTTGGACACGGGAACTCTTTTTTGTGTTTCACTCGAAAGGCGAGGCGAAACGAACTCTGGCGCGAAGATGGTCGAGAAGGCACAAGAGGTACGCAACCCCCTCGACCAAAGAGTATAACTATGCCAGCGCAACCCCGTCGGCGGTAATCCTGGCTTTACACCTGCAATATATGACCGAGAACGGAAACCCCATGAAGTAGCCAGAAAATGTGTATTGAAGTAATAACAAAAAAGAAGGGAAAAGAAAAAATAATTCTTATAGTTAAATATTTTTGGCGCACGTTTCGGCTAGCGACGGGAGTTCGCACGCCACGGGGTAGTAGCTCAGATTACGCATCTTCTTAGCTTGACCGGGTTTTCAAATCAAACACGGAGTACGCGTCGCAAACAAGGCACACTTCAGTCAAATTAGAGGGAAAGACGTGGTTTATTAGCAGAATTTAGCCTAGCCCGAGTATCAGGCAATTTTATTTTTCAAAAGTCGGAGAGGAAAAATAAAACTTTTTATCGCTTCCCGGTATATACTTCATGGGGAACGATAAAAGGGCCTGACACTCGGGCTAAATTTAGCCTAACAATCAATGTTCCTACCGCCCTTGCTGTGTAGAAGATGCTGATCTGGCTGATGTACTTTGACATTTCTTTGTGACGCGGGTTTCCTATGGGTTTCGAGCCTAGGCTTTTTGACCGCGCTGTTGTCCTCTTTCTTTTTCTATCACTATGAAGTACGACGTCTCCGGGTAAAAACATGCATGATGCCTTTGAACATGCACCGATACTGGAGAAACTACCCCTGCAGATAGAATGCATAGCAACCTACGGTATTACTGTTTTTTTTTATGCACGTATGCCCTTCACTTGGCTGTGGAACTTTTTAAGTGGATTGTTCAATAACATAGGCTAGTCACGAGTTCATCTAAAAAAAAACCTCTTTTGAAACTGTATCATGTCGACAATATCCTATTGTTCGCTACATGTTTGAATTTACATCTGACCCATTTAAATTCCGGAGAGGTATTCTTTTTATAAGCTCAGTAAACTCACACGTCATTCGATAACCACCCTTGCTGATTTTTTTGTCGTTCTTGAACAAGCTTTTCTAGCCAGTGTAGAAGTTCTGTATAACTTGCAGCTAACTTTATCTCTGTACTTGATAGCTGACTGTTTGCTAGTGGGAACAAGGCAAGGCCATCTTCTTCTTTACTCTATCAAAGATGGATCAGGTACTGCTAGTGTGATCTGTAGTTGTTTGGATGCTAAGGGATAAAGGTTCAGGTACTTCTATAGTGTAGTCTGTAGTGTAGTTGTTTGAATGATAGTGGATGATGGATAAGATACTGCTATAGTGTGATCTATAGTTGTTTGTGTGCTAGGGGATGGAGGATCTGTAATCAGGATCAAAGCCTTTTGTCATCTTCAGTAACTAGTCATATGATGTCAGGGTATATATTTACCCTTTTCTAGAAAGGCTATAAGAATGGGTAGATGACCATACACGTAATAGGAAAGGGGAGCCTGGTAATGATTACAGTTCATGAGACTGGGCACTCAGATGGAGTGGTAACGTATGGGCCTGATTTTTTCCCAGTCCTGATCTGCACAGTCCATGGATAGCTTTAGAGATTTATCATGAGAAATGGAATTAATGGCCAATATTCTAAAAAGTGTGACTGTTTCAAGCTTATTCAACAGGGTTCAATAATTAAAACACTTTATGTTAAAGTTAATGCTGTATCCTTCTTTTCTAAGGTGCTATTCGTTTTAAAGTTGACCTTCGAAGCTCTAACAAGTTATTCTCTAAAAAGCCAATATTGCAGGTTTGTATGTCAATGTAAAATAAAGAAAAGTGTATTATAAGGTTAGTGATAATTTTAGTTTCCTGTTTCATATCCTTTTTCTTCTGTCCATGTTTTGTAGCTGACTGTGGTAGAAGAGCTGAGCATCTTAATAAGTTTATCAGGTAAAGACATCTACCATTCTTAACCTATGTTGGATTCCTTATACTGTATCTTATCCTTCTGTTATCTGTTCTATTGCTAGACAATGTCATCAGTGTCCATAACTTGGAAACATTTGCTCTGCTCTCTACCCTTAGCAAGTCCAAGGGAGCAACATTCTTTGCAGTAGATCTTACAGTGAGTACTATCTACCCTAAGCAAATCCAAAGGGGCAACATCCTTTGCAGTAGACCTTAAAGTAAGGAAAGTTTTGAAAGGGTCAATTGTGACATTGTAAAGAAACAACAAGTCTATCTACCTATAGAAATAAAACAATCCGATGTTAGCATACTGCAGTATCACTAACAAACATCATGTTCTCCTCCAAGGGTCTCTAACATAATGGGAGCTGGCTTTTTGTAAACCATTTATGTATACTTTATACTATTATTACTATTACTGTGACCCTGTCTTCTTTTTTTCTTTAGAAACGGAAATCATCCTCAGTATTTGGTGAGTTTCATTAAAAGCATATACCTGTCACTTGATATACTCTACCGTATACCACTCTTTGTTCAGGCTGTTAGCTTGTTCATATACCTGTCATGTGATATAGACAGTACTGTACAGTACAGCATACCACTCTTTGTTCAGGCTGTTAGCTTGTTCATATACCTGTCACTTGATATAGACAGTACTGTACAGTACAGCATACCACTCTTTGTTCAGGCTGTTAGCTTTTTCATATACCTGTCATGTGATATAGTCAGTACTGTACAGTACAGCATACCACTCTTTGTTCAGGCTGTTAGCTTGTTCATATACCTGTCATGTGATATAGACAGTACTGTACAGTACAGCATACCACTCTTTGTTCAGGCCGTTAGCTTGTTCATATACCTGTCATGTGATATAGACAGTACTGTACAGTACAGCATACCACTCTTTGTTCAGGCTGTTAGCTTGTTCATATACCTGTCATGTGATATAGACAGTACTGTACAGTACAGCATACCACTCTTTGTTCAGGCCGTTAGCTTGTTCATATACCTGTCATGTGATATAGACAGTACTGTACAGTACAGCATACCACTCTTTGTTCAGGCCGTTAGCTTGTTCATATACCTGTCATGTGATATAGACAGTACTGTACAGTACAGCATACCACTCAGTGTTCAGGCTGTTAGCTTGTTCATATACCTGTCATGTGATATAGTCAGTACTGTACAGTACAGCATACCACTCTTTGTTAAGGCTGTTAGCTTGTTCATATACCTGTCATGTGATATAGACTGTACAGTACAGCATACCACTCTTTGTTCAGGCCGTTAGGTTGTTCATATACCTGTCATGTGATATAGACAGTACAGTATGGCATACCACTCTTTGTTCAGGCTGTTAGCTTGTTCATATACCTGTCATGTGATATAGACAGTACTGTACAGTACAGCATACCACTCTTTGTTCAGGCTGTTAGCTTGTTCATATACCTGTCACTTGATATAGACAGTACAGTACAGTACAGCATACCACTCTTTGTTCAGGCTGTTAGCTTGTTCATATACCTGTCATGTGATATAGACAGTACAGTACAGTACAGTACAGCATACCACTCTTTGTTCAGGCTGTTAGCTTGTTCATATACCTGTCATGTGATATAGTCAGTACTGTACAGTACAGCATACCACTCTTTGTTCAGGCTGTTAGCTTGTTCATATACCTGTCATGTGATATAGATAGTACTGTACAGTACAGCATACCACTCTTTGTTCAGGCTGTTAGCTTGTTCATATACCTGTCATGTGATATAGACAGTACTGTACAGTACAGCATACCACTCTTTGTTCAGGCTGTTAGCTTGTTCATATACCTGTCATGTGATATAGACAGTACTGTACAGCACACCACTCTTTGTTCAGGCTGTTAGCTTGTTCATATACCTGTCACTTGATATAGACAGTACAGTACAGCATACCACTCTTTGTTCAGGCTGTTAGCTTGTTCATATACCTGTCATGTGATATAGACAGTACTGTACAGTACAGCATACCACTCTTTGTTCAGGCTGTTAGCTTGTTCATATACCTGTCATGTGATATAGACAGTAGTGTACAGTACAGCATACCACTCTTTGTTCAGGCTGTTAGCTTGTTCATATACCTGTCATGTGATATAGACAGTACAGTACAGCATACCACTCTTTGTTCAGGCCGTTAGCTTGTTCATATACCTGTCACTTGATATAGACAGTACTGTACAGTACAGCATACCACTCTTTGTTCAGGCTGTTAGCTTGTTCATATACCTGTCATGTGATATAGACAGTACTGTACAGCACACCACTCTTTGTTCAGGCTGTTAGCTTGTTCATATACCTGTCATGTGATATAGACAGTACTGTACAGTACAGCATACCACTCTTTGTTCAGGCTGTTAGCTTGTTCATATACCTGTCATGTGATATAGACAGTACAGTACAGCATACCACTCTTTGTTCAGGCCGTTAGCTTGTTCATATACCTGTCACTTGATATAGACAGTACTGTACAGCACACCACTCTTTGTTCAGGCTGTTAGCTTGTTCATATACCTGTCATGTGATATAGACAGTACTGTACAGTACAGCATACCACTCTTTGTTCAGGCTGTTAGCTTGTTCATATACCTGTCATGTGATATAGACAGTACAGTACAGCATACCACTCTTTGTTCAGGCCGTTAGCTTGTTCATATACCTGTCACTTGATATAGACAGTACTGTACAGTACAGCATACCACTCTTTGTTCAGGCTGTTAGCTTGTTCATATACCTGTCACTTGATATAGACAGTACTGTACAGCACACCACTCTTTGTTCAGGCTGTTAGCTTGTTCATATACCTGTCATGTGATATAAACAGTACAGTACAGCATACCACTCTTTGTTCAGGCCGTTAGCTTGTTCATATACCTGTCATGTGATGTAGACAGTACTGTACAGTATAGCATACCACTGTTTGTTCAGGCTGTTAGCTTGTTCATGTACCTGTCATGTGATATAGACAGTACAGTACAGTACATCATACCACTCTTTGTTCAGGCTGTTAGCTTGTTCATATACCTGTCACTTGATATAGACAGTACTGTACAGTACAGCATGCCACTCTTTGTTCAGGCTGTTAGCTTGTTCATATACCTGTCATGTGATATAGACAGTACAGTACAGTACAGTACAGCATACCACTCTTTGTTCAGGCCGTTAGCTTGTTCATATACCTGTCATGTGATATAGACAGTACTGTACAGTACAGCATATCACTCTTTGTTCAGGCCGTTAGCTTGTTCATATACCTGTCATGTGATATAGACAGTACTGTACAGTACAGTACAGTACAGTATACCACTCTTTGTTCAGGCTTATGTAGTTTGTTCATATACCTGTCACTTGATATAAAGTAATGCAATACAAATTTTCGTCTTTAATAAGAATTCTTCAGGGCAGACTGAAGAAGGTGAATTGTTACAAGTATATTTACATCAGAATAGAGGCGCTAGATGCAAAAACATTACAACTGACAAAAACATGCATATTCTAGAATAGCGTGGCTATGGACAAAAATAATTTGTTTTTGTCTATGAAAATTTGGCAGAGTCGAATTCTAGTTTTTGGTGTATTGTATTAATTCTTCTGGTTCACAAACACAACTATTTGGGCTTTTTGTATTTATTGATTTGTTTGCTTAGATCCATCACCACCATTTGAGCTGAAGCTCTGTGTTGCAGTAAAGAAAAAAATTCAGGTAATTATACTTGCTTGAAATCTATCAAATAATTTGCTTTCTAATATGAAATAAAATAGCAATTAATAGGTCCGTTAGTACCAGGAGAGTTTTGGGAGGTTTTTTCCAGTACAGAAAAGCATTCAGAAGATAACCGAAGTGAGAAACATCCAAAAATTTATCAGTAGCTTGCTGTGTGACTAATGAATTTCCTATAGTTTTCCAGGCAGTTTTAAAAATACCCCGACATGGGCTTGAGACTTGTGGCTTGACCCTAACCTTTGATCTAGCTCCTTTTCACAACTTGCAGCACCTGACCCATATGCTACCGTAATTACTTGAATGAGTGCCTCCCTCAAATAAGCACCTC
Source organism: Nematostella vectensis (assembly GCF_932526225.1). Taxonomy (NCBI): domain Eukaryota; kingdom Metazoa; phylum Cnidaria; class Anthozoa; order Actiniaria; family Edwardsiidae; genus Nematostella; species Nematostella vectensis. The sequence goes on along the minus strand of NC_064035.1, from coordinate 5,213,605 downwards.
CCCTTGAGTAAGCTCCTTGTCTAAAGGGAAAAAAAAATCTGAATAAGCATCCCCCTGTCTCCCTTGCAATTATGGTAGCTATTTACCCCCTCCCCCACAACAATGCTGCCACTGTCTCTTATATGCAACTACATAATGTCATATGAAGAAATAAGGAATTCCTATAATAAAGTTTCTTCTCAGTTCTACATCTGGAGAAATGTTTTTGGTGTATTGTATTCATAGTTCTGGTACGAGATCGCGACAGTTTGGGCTTTTTTATTCTATTCTGGAGAAATGAGATATTCTTATGGTTGAATTTCTGCCTCAAATGTGCACTTGGAGAAACAACAGTTTCTTACAGTAGAATTTCTGTGTCATTTGTACATCTGGTGAAATAAAAGTTTCTTATGGTAGAATTTCTGTCTTAGTTGTACATCTGGAGAAATGAGAGTTTCCAGGAATTGCCTCCTGAACTTGGTCTCCCTGATGTAGTCCGTGCTGTGGCCTGGGCAGGAGATAGCTTGTGTGTTGGTTTCAAGCGGGACTACTCACTCATTAAGGTATGACTGGAAAAAAACTACAGACAAGCTGGTGAATAACTAGGCAGTGTGCATAGGCATGATTGAGACACTCCCAAAATCTAGTACACAGGATTGATTGAAACACTCTCAAAATCTAGTACACTAAAGGCTAAGAACAATTCTTATCAATCAAAAACTATCCAGCATGTATGTTTTATGTCTCTGAGAAGAATAAGTAGATTCCCTGATGTTTAGAACATTAGCCCTTTATCAAAGGGGAATCTACATACTTGTTTTTTTTCATGGAGACATATGTACAACACACCATTTCAACCTTGTGTTGATTTATTATAACAGCACTTCACCTAACAAAGGTGCTATTGGAAATGTACTGTGCAAGAAGTTTTAAAATCTTTGAAAAGAAGGAAAAGACTTGGCTTCTTTGCCTGCCCTCCCTGTCTTATTATCTGTAGCTGTAGACTTGTCATGCAAGGCAAAAAGGAACTGGTGTCTGTTTTAACCCATTTGGCACAGCTACTAGGTTTAAACAGAGCTTGCATAATGGAGCGTTTAAATTTATACATATTGGGTTTGCACAAAATTTTACTTAAAAAGAAAAAAAATGCAACTTAGGTTGCATTCCATCCAGGTCTGTTTTACAATTCCCCATAACTAACGACTTGAGCATATATTACAATGATCGTCAAGTAATATATATAAATATCTATATGCAGGTAAACACAGGGGCCGCAACTGAACTGTTCTCAACCGGCAAGCATTTAGAACCAACCATCGCTACTCTACCTAATAGTGGTCTCATCTTGTGCCGGGATGACATGAGTATTATAACAGACAGCGAGGGCAAACACACACAAAAACAGTCCTTGACGTGGTCTGACACGCCCATGGCTCTCGGTGAGTAACAATATAGACAAGTAGGGCAAACAAGTCCATGGTTCTAACATTAGAATTGGGCATATTTCAATGGCTTCCATTGAATGTCATGACTGTGATTTTTAGAAATATAAAACCATGTTTAAATGGAAAAAAAACTTCAAAACTTTTTTACTTCATTGCAATAGCTGATTATTCCAACTCATTTTTTACATTACCTCAGAATATGTGGAGCCATACGTGATTGGTGTCCTCCCCCGCTACATTGAGATGCGAACTATCAGCCCAAGAGCACTCATTCAGAGCATTGAGCTACAAAAACCACGCTTTATTGCTAAGGGCAAGCACATCTATGTGGCATCCACATCACATGTGTGGCGACTGGTCCCTGTTGCACTTCCTATGCAGATACAACAGCTGCTGCAGGACAAGCAGTTTACCTTGGCTCTCATGCTAGCAGTGAGTACTACAGAGCACGCAGTTTAACTTGGCTCTCATGCTAGCAGTAAGTACTACAGAGCACGCAGTTTAACTTGGCTCTCATGCTAGCAGTGAGTACCACAGAGTACGCAGTTTAACTTGGCTCTCATGCTAGCAGTGAGTACTACAGAGCACACAGTTTAACTTGGCTCTCATGCTAGCAGTGAGTACTACAGAGCACGCAGTTTAACTTGGCTCTCATGCTAGCAGTAAGTACTACAGAGTACGCAGTTTAACTTGGCTCTCATGCTAGCAGTGAGTACCACAGAGCATGCAGTTTACCTTGGCTCTCATGCTAGCAGTGATTACTACAGAGTACGCAGTTTAACTTGGCTCTCATGCTAGCAGTAAGTACCACAGAGTACGCAGTTTAACTTGGCTCTCATGCTAGCAGTGATTACTACAGAGTACGCAGTTTAACTTGGCTCTCATGCTAGCAGTGAGTACTACAGAGCACGCAGTTTAACTTGGCTCTCATGCTAGCAGTGAGTACTACAGAGCACGCAGTTTAACTTGGCTCTCATGCTAGCAGTAAGTACTACAGAGTACGCAGTTTAACTTGGCTCTCATGCTAGCAGTAAGTACCACAGAGTACGCAGTTTAACTTGGCTCTCATGCTAGCAGTGAGTACTACAGAGTACGCAGTTTACCTTGGCTCTCATGCTAGCAGTGAGTACTACAGAGCACGCAGTTTAGCTTGGCTCTCATGCTAGCAGTGAGTACTACAGAGCACGCAGTTTAACTTGGCTCTCATGCTAGCAGTGAGTACTACAGAGCACGCAGTTTAACTTGGCTCTCATGCTAGCAGTGAGTACTACAGAGCACGTGGTTTAACTTGGCTCTCATGCTAGCAGTGAGTACTACAGAGCACGCAGTTTAACTTGGCTCTCATGCTAGCAGTGAGTACGACAGAGCACGCAGTTTAACTTGGCTCTCATGCTAGCAGTGAGTACTACAGATTATGCAGTTTACCTTGGCTCTCATGCTAGCAGTGAGTACTACAGAGCACGCAGTTTACCTTGGCTCTCATGCTAGCAGTGAGTACTACAGAGTACGCAGTTTAACTTGGCTCTCATGCTAGCAGTAAGTACCACAGAGTACGCAGTTTAACTTGGCTCTCGTGCTAGCAGTGAGTACTACAGATTACGCAGTTTAACTTGGCTCTCATGCTAGCAGTGAGTACTACAGAGCACGTGGTTTAACTTGGCTCTCATGCTAGCAGTGAGTACTACAGAGCACGTGGTTTAACTTGGCTCTCATGCTAGCAGTGAGTACTACAGAGCACGCAGTTTAACTTGGCTCTCATGCTAGCAGTGAGTACGACAGAGCACGCAGTTTAACTTGGCTCTCATGCTAGCAGTGAGTACTACAGATTATGCAGTTTACCTTGGCTCTCATGCTAGCAGTAAGTACCACAGAGTACGCAGTTTAACTTGGCTCTCGTGCTAGCAGTGAGTACTACAGATTACGCAGTTTAACTTGGCTCTCATGCTAGCAGTGAGTACTACAGAGCACACAGTTTAACTTGGCTCTCATGCTAGCAGTGAGTACTACAGAGCACACAGTTTAACTTGGCTCTCATGCTAGCAGTGAGTACTACAGAGCACGTGGTTTAACTTGGCTCTCATGCTAGCAGTGAGTACTACAGAGCACGTGGTTTAACTTGGCTCTCATGCTAGCAGTGAGTACTACAGAGCACGCAGTTTAACTTGGCTCTCATTCTAGCAGTGAGTACTACAGAGCACACAGTTTAACTTGGCTCTCATGCTAGCAGTGAGTACTACAGATTATGCAGTTTAACTTGGCTCTATGCTAGCAGTGAGTACTACAGAGCACGCAGTTTACCTTGGCTCTCATGCTAGCAGTGAGTACTACAGAGTACGCAGTTTAGCTTGGCTCTCATGCTAGCAGTGAGTACTACAGATTATGCAGTTTAACTTGGCTCTCATGCTAGCAGTGAGTACTACAGAGCACGCAGTTTAACTTGGCTCTCATGCTAGCAGTGAGTACTACAGAGCACGCAGTTTAACTTGGCTCTCATGCTAGCAGTAAGTACTACAGAGTACGCAGTTTAACTTGGCTCTCATGCTAGCAGTGAGTACTACAGAGCACGCAGTTTAACTTGGCTCTCATGCTAGCAGTGAGTACTACAGAGTACGCAGTTTACCTTGGCTCTCATGCTAGCAGTGAGTACTACAGATTACGCAGTTTAACTTGGCTCTCATGCTAGCAGTGAGTACTACAGAGCACGTGGTTTAACTTGGCTCTCATGCTAGCAGTGAGTACTACAGATTATGCAGTTTAACTTGGCTCTCATGCTAGCAGTGAGTACTACAGAGCACGCAGTTTAACTTGGCTCTCATGCTAGCAGTGAGTACCACAGAGTACGCAGTTTAGCTTGGCTCTCATGCTAGCAGTGAGTACTACAGAGCACGCAGTTTAACTTGGCTCTCATGCTAGCAGTGAGTACTACAGAGCACACAGTTTAACTTGGCTCTCATGCTAGCAGTGAGTACTACAGAGCACACAGTTTAACTTGGCTCTCATGCTAGCAGTGAGTACTACAGAGCACGCAGTTTACCTTGGCTCTCATGCTAGCAGTGAGTACTACAGAGCACGCAGTTTAACTTGGCTCTCATTCTAGCAGTGAGTACTACAGATTATGCAGTTTAACTTGGCTCTCATGCTAGCAGTGAGTACTACAGAGCACGCAGTTTAACTTGGCTCTCATGCTAGCAGTGAGTACTACAGAGTACGCAGTTTACCTTGGCTCTCATGCTAGCAGTGAGTACTACAGAGCACGCAGTTTAACTTGGCTCTCATGCTAGCAGTGAGTACCACAGAGTACGCAGTTTAACTTGGCTCTCATGCTAGCAGTGAGTACTACAGAGCACGCAGTTTAACTTGGCTCTCATGCTAGCAGTGAGTACTACAGAGCACACAGTTTAACTTGGCTCTCATGCTAGCAGTGAGTACTACAGAGCACACAGTTTAACTTGGCTCTCATGCTAGCAGTGAGTACTACAGAGCACGCAGTTTACCTTGGCTCTCATGCTAGCAGTGAGTACTACAGAGCACGCAGTTTAACTTGGCTCTCATTCTAGCAGTGAGTACTACAGATTATGCAGTTTAACTTGGCTCTCATGCTAGCAGTGAGTACTACAGAGCACGCAGTTTAACTTGGCTCTCATGCTAGCAGTGAGTACTACAGAGTACGCAGTTTACCTTGGCTCTCATGCTAGCAGTGAGTACTACAGAGCACGCAGTTTAACTTGGCTCTCATGCTAGCAGTGAGTACCACAGAGTACGCAGTTTACCTTGGCTCTCATGCTAGCAGTAAGTACTACAGAGCACGCAGTTTAACTTGGCTCTCATGCTAGCAGTGAGTACCACAGAGTACGCAGTTTAACTTGGCTCTCATGCTAGCAGTGAGTACTACAGAGCACGCAGTTTAGCTTGGCTCTCATGCTAGCAGTGAGTACTACAGAGCACGCAGTTTACCTTGGCTCTCATGCTAGCAGTGAGTACTACAGAGCACGCAGTTTAACTTGGCTCTCATTCTAGCAGTGAGTACTACAGAGCACACAGTTTAACTTGGCTCTCATGCTAGCAGTGAGTACTACAGATTATGCAGTTTAACTTGGCTCTATGCTAGCAGTGAGTACTACAGAGCATGTGGTTTAACTTGGCTCTCATGCTAGCAGTGAGTACTACAGAGCACGCAGTTTAACTTGGCTCTCATGCTAGCAGTGAGTACTACAGAGTACGCAGTTTAGCTTGGCTCTCATGCTAGCAGTGAGTACTACAGAGCACGCAGTTTAACTTGGCTCTCATGCTAGCAGTAAGTACTACGGAGCACGCAGTTTAACTTGGCTCTCGTGCTAGCAGTGGGTACTACAGATTATGCAGTTTAACTTGGCTCTCATGCTAGCAGTGAGTACTACAGAGTACGCAGTTTAACTTGGCTCTCATTCTAGCAGTGAGTACTACGGAGCACGCAGTTTAACTTGGCTCTCATGCTAGCAGTGAGTACTACAGAGCACGCAGTTTACCTTGGCTCTCATGCTAGCAGTGAGTACTACAGAGCACACAGTTCAACTTGGCTCTCATGCTAGCAGTGAGTACTACAGATTATGCAGTTTAACTTGGCTCTCATGCTAGCAGTGAGTACTACAGAGCACGCAGTTTAACTTGGCTCTCATGCTAGCAGTGAGTACTACAGAGCACGCAGTTTAACTTGGCTCTCATGCTAGCAGTGAGTACTACAGATTACGCAGTTTAACTTGGCTCTCATGCTAGCAGTGAGTACTACAGAGCACGCAGTTTAACTTGGCTCTCATGCTAGCAGTGAGTACTACAGAGCACGCAGTTTAGCTTGGCTCTCATGCTAGCAGTGAGTACTACAGAGCACGCAGTTTAACTTGGCTCTCATGCTAGCAGTAAGTACTACAGAGTACGCAGTTTAACTTGGCTCTCATGCTAGCAGTGAGCACTACAGAGCACACAGTTTAACTTGGCTCTCATGCTAGCAGTGAGTACCACAGATTATGCAGTTTAACTTGGCTCTATGCTAGCAGTGAGTACTACAGAGCATGTGGTTTAACTTGGCTCTCATGCTAGCAATGAGTACTACAGAGTACGCAGTTTAAGTTGGCTCTCATGCTAGCAGTGAGTACTACGGAGCACGATGTTTAACAAAGGGTGGCAGAGGTGGCCTAGAAGTGAGGGCACAAAACAAAACTTGATTGTGAAAATGCATCGGGGAAAGTTTTATGCATCCGAACTAAAACGCTGAATATTTTTAAAAGTACTACCATACTTGAATCACCTATTTCCTACTTAAAAAGTGTGGGGCTCTTACCCCACTATTTATACTAACTTGGCACCCATGCTGTCAGTAAGGTTCTAATCAAACCAAAGTCATTCCATGTACTTATTGGTGGTTTCTTTCCAGGCCCGTAGCCAGGATTTTGGCGGTAGGGTTTGTTTACCCATAAAGTGGACCATTTTCTCTTAGGCAGCTCGTCCTACCTCATAGTGCTACTTAATTTTCCTAAATATGAGCGGATTTCCATTGGAGTGTACGGGCATGCTTCTTATGCCCTTTTTAAAATTCTGATACTCCTTTGACTCTGAAGCCACTAGCTGAGCCCCAGTAAGAACATCATCTAGTAGCTTTTTTAAATTCTGATACTCCTTTGACTCTAAAGCCACTAGCCAAGCCCCAGTAAGAACAACATCTAGTAGTTTTTTTAAAAGCTGATTAAAATATAAGATATTCTTACAATCCTCAGGACTGGCCAATTAATTTTCTGTTTTGTTGACAGGAAATCGTGAATGAGCCAGCAACAGAGAAGTCCCGCAGGATTGAGAGTATCCAAAATATGTATGCCTTCGAGTTATTCTGCCAGAAACGCTTTGATGAGTCACTCCAACTCTTTGCACGCTTGGAAACTGGTAAGGCTGGCCACGAATTGTTATGTACAAGACCAGATGACTACGTAAATCCATGATACATGCTGCTTAAAGCCGCATTGTCACCAGTCTACTTCCGGTCGATTACGTAACAATCTCCGATGATTTTTAACGGAAACGCGAAAAATATTTTAAAATATTGAAAGCAGTGTGTTTATTGAAAGTTTCTTTGAGGGTGTGATTGATAATTTAGAGCGAATGGCCTGTTTAATATCTCGGATTTTAACAGATTCTTTTGTCTTTTAACGGTTGAGGTTTCTGTCGGACCTCCGGAAGTAAACTGGTGACAATGCGGCTTTTAAATTAAAATTATATAAAGGTCAGCGTTTGGGGAATAGCACGTCAAAATTTCGCGATTTTGAGATGGCGATATTTCGCGACATTTTATTTTCGCGATTTCGCGATTTTCGTTAAAACAAGGCCGATAATTTTCGCGATTTTGCGATTTTTTGACAATAAAACCAAGCAAAACAAGTCAAATTAAAATGTGCTTTAATCATTAAAACTGTAACGAACTGTAACAAAAACTTGCATGGACTAAATTTAGTTCCACAAAATTCTATAAATACTGTTTCAAGAATTGTCCAACACAACCCCTTTCGGCACTATATGTACATTTGACGACTAAATAGACAAGGTATTTCCATAAAGCTTATTTAACGGCTAATATTTTAACCAAAGGATTTTTTTGTGTACTCACTAAATTTTCGCGCACCCCAATTTTAACTTTATTTTCTCGTCAATTTGAAAAATCGCGAAATTTGCGAAATTAAATTTACGCTAAAATAAAGTGTAATAAGGGCATGATTTACTGCCAATATATTTGTGACAATAAAAGATGGTGATGATAATGATGATATTTTCCCCTCAGACCCAACACATGTGATTGGACTTTTTGAGGACCTTCTTCCATCAGATTTCCGCAAGCAATTGGAATACCCTGATGAACCGCCTAAGCTCTTGATGAGCGAGACGGAGAAGGGCTATGTGGCGTTGGTCGAGTATCTCACCCAGGTCAGTGTTAACTAATAGAGACAATGGCTATAACAATTATGATGGTAGTGATGATGGTGATGACGATAAGTGTGGTGTTGGTGGTGAAGGTGATGGTTATATTGGTGGTGAAGATGATGGTGATGTTGGTGGTAAAGTTGTTAGTGTCGAATATGATAGTGATGATAGTGATGAAATGATGATGATCTTGATGGTGATGGTGATGGTGGTGAAGATAATGTTAATGGTGTTGGTGGTGAAGATGACGGTAATGTTGGTGATGAAGATGATGGTGATGTTGGTTGTGAAGATGGTGTTGATGGTGATGTTGGTGGTGAAGGTGATGGTTATATTGGTGATGAAGATGATGGTGATGTTGGTAGTGATGTTGATGGTGAAGATAATGGCGATTTTGATGGTAAAATGATGGTGGTATTTTAAGTGATGTTGGTGGTGATGTTGATGGTGATGTTGGTGGTGAAGTTGTTGGTGATAACGATGAAGATGATGTTGTCAGTCGTGAAGATGATGTCGATGTTGGTGATGATGGCGGTGATGGTGGTGAAGATAATGTTGCTAGTGATGTTTGTGGTGAGGATAATGGCGATTTTGGTGGTAAAATGATGGTGGTGTTGGTAGTTATGGTATGTTGGTTATGGTGTTGGGGTGAAGATGATGGTGATGGTGATGTTGCTGGTTAAGTTGATGGCGATGGTTGTGGTTAGATTGGTGGTGGTGTTGATACCTTTTCAGTTCTGGCCATTTTTCAGTTGTTTTTTATATCTCCCTTACAGCTTTCGTAGAACAGGTAGAAACATGTGCGACACCAATAGCATCAAATTGAATGCCATCAAAATTAATAAGAACATTATTTGTCTCTATCTAGAAACGTAATGAACTGATTAAAGCCGCTGATAAAGCAGTGGAAAACCAGAAAAAGTTGAAAAATCCTGAAGATGAGTTAAGTGAAGGTGAGCGAGCAATGTAGTTCCATGTCGATTTTCTATTTTGTTTGTATCCATTCTGTTTTCAATCTATGGTTAGGTTACGTACTCATCTTGCTCTTGTTGTTCTTTTTGCTGTTATTCAGAGGACATCAAGGCTCAGAAGAACCTAAAACAGAGGCGCCAGATTATCGACACCACGTTATTAAAATGTTACTTACAGGTGAATAAACAGGCACACATGCAGTAACATAACGCAAGATATACCAATAGCTTTTACCTCCTTGTGGTTATTTGCTGAAAGCGGGTATTCGTACCATAGCACCCGGGTAAAGAGTAAGACGAATGGTCTCTTTGTGTTGTTTCTGTTTGATGATTGATTGTTTTTGTGTGTTGTGCTTATGTGTTAGACGAATGATGCTCTTGTTGCGCCACTTCTGCGTCTAAAGGACAACAACAGTCATGTGGAAGAAAGTGAGCGAGCCCTGATGAAGAACAAGAAATACAATGAGCTGGTCATCTTGTATCAAACTAAAGGACTTCACAAAAAGGGTAAGAGATACTGTCTTGAAGAATATGAGTAAAATATTGGCAGTCCTATGTCCCAACGCGCTGTTAATTAACGCTGTGTAAATAAGGTTTGGTTAATGAACCCACCGGGGTGAGTTAAAGTTTAAATAAGGTTGTTAGTGTAAAGTAGGTTAGGTTAATGAGCCCACCATGCTTGGGTTACTGTATTTATAGCGATTCTCAATACATCGCGACCCTTCGCCTTGACATTTTAACGGTGATTTTGGTTAGTTCGTGGACGTCAATCATCCGCGTTTCCATAACTATCAAGGCAGACTTCATTTGTTTCGTGTATCGAAAGTTGTATTCGACTTTACTCAGGGCCCGAGAGCCACATTTGACAACACAGAAAAGAAACGCAAAAGTTCAGTTCTCATAAAAGAGTAAAAATATATTACAAAACATCCAAGGTTCAAGTTTTGCCTGTCATCTCACAAAGAAAGCCTCCAAACTCTTCCTTCAAGATTCGATCGCTTTAATGCAAGTCAACAAATGGCGCCACAGTTAACAACGATAATTTGATCTTGTTCAGATAATATTTAATTTTGCGACCTGCTAATTAGACCATCACTTGCTCTAATTCCTGCGAATCTTTTGCCTGCACTGTTCATGTCTTGTTCCAAACGCTTTGAAGCTATTTCAGCTGATCATTTGAGCCAAAGCGACCTATGCGCTTCGATTCTCAATCTCACAAACAAATGGAGTTGACTGCGAAACTACGATGTTATGGAAACGCGGATGATTTACGTCCACATACTAACCAAAAGAACTGTTAGAATGTCCAGGGGAAGGGTCGTGATGTATTGAGAATCGCTACAAAATTGGATTGAGGAACCCACCATGGGCGAGTTAGTGTAAAATGAGTTGGTTAATGAAAATTAGTACTATGGCAGGTCATTTATTGAAGTGTTCTGATTTGCCAGCCCTCGACTTGCTGTTACGACAGGCTCAGAAAGCCAGCGGTCCCCTGAAGGGCCACCAGCGTACTGTCCAGTACCTCCAGCATTTGGGGCCGGACCACATGAAACTCATTTTAGATTTCTCCGTCTGGGTCCTGAAAGCTCACCCCGATGATGGTCTCAAGGTATGCAATAGAAACAATAAAAAAAAATGAAATTACAAAAAACTTAGGAAACGAGCAGGAGGGGCGTGGCTTGGCCCCCAATATTTTCTTGATGTCTTTTTTCCGTGTCTCCCTAATATTTCGAGGCCTGATACAACTGTTCATGAATACTATGCATAACGCCTGTCTCCTTCCCAGTATACAATCACTTCAATCACATGTGATGCAGCAATAATCAAAAAATTGAAGAGTGAATTATTTATTTATTGTAGATATTCACGGAGGATTTGCCGGAGGTTGAAGCATTACCTCGACACAAAGTCTTAGATCATATTGAATTAAACGCCAAGAACTTGGTCATAAAATACCTGGTGAGTCTTGAGCCCAATCCCAACAGGACAGCAAGGCATTGCCAGCAATGCTGGCGCTATTTGTTTAATGTTTTAGATAATATTGAACAAAACACCAAAGCCTAATCATACCTAGTAAGACTTGGATCATAACATAGCAACAAGAACCTGATCATGCCTGTTATGTGTTAGAAGATCTAATGATCCTGCTACCCTGGGTATCGTCACGGCATTTTGGCTGAGCGTATAACTGGACGAGAGAAGTCTGGAGGCTCTGGTACCCAGGGTAGTGATGCTACCTGTTCAGTCTTAGATATAAACACAAATAACAGTGCGCCAGGACTCTGGTATTTTTAAGATAACAACATAGCGCCAAAGACCCTCTTATTGAGGTTATTAAGTCCGACATCATATTGAACTGGCCCGCATGTCTCTACACCTCATTCATATCTTATATTCATATCATTCTTATAATAGCCATAGTTACGGCCATTGGTCATTTGCAGGAACACATTATTTTCATTTGGAACGAGATCCAGCCGAGGTTTCATAACAAACTGATTAATTGCTACAGAGAAAAGGTTCAACTGTTGACCAGGGAGTATTTGGACTCGTTGCCTGAAGGTAAGCGGCATCCGCAGCCCGATCCCCCCCCCCCCCCCCCCGTAAAACAGAACTTGCTGGTTGTACTCTGTAAACCATGTGAACGTCTAGTATTTTATTATACCATGTTGACTAGGTATATGTGATATACACAGTAAATATCGCACATTATTTGCACGTAGCCTGTGTAGCAAGCCCATAGGGTTGGGGAATAAGAGAGACGGAAACCATTCGCGCCCTAGGGAGAGGGAACACTCTGTTATTCACTCCATTCTTCTCTTCAGGCGCGCAGGTCTATCATTCGTGTTCACCCTGCCCTTTGTGCTTACTCACAGGCTAATTTGCACGCAATTGATCTTTATTGGTCACGTGTGAGTGTGCATGTTTACTACGTATGTGTGCACGTGAATGTGCAATGTTTACTACGTATGTGTGCACGTGATTGTAGGATATTGACTACGTATGCGTTCATGTGTTATACTTTGTTGCCCATGGGTACATCTAATGGTTTTACCTTTTCAGGGGATGAGCCTGTTGCCCCTGGTAGTGAGCCAGGAGAGCTTGGGGAGCTCCGAGGAAGACTCCTCTTCTTGCTGGAGACGTCTAAGTATTATCAGGCCGAGAACCTTCTCACGCATTTCCAAGAGTGTAAGCACTCATTATCTTCTTCTCGGTCACCTTGTGTATTACCGCAAAATATTACCAGGGATTTCACAATGAAGACGTCACACTCTATTGTTTTTGGACATGATTGGATTTTCTGTTCCAAGAAATTTCCAGAGTTTTCACACTGGAGAAGCCACACTTTTTTTGCCTTTGGACATAACAGGATTTTCCATTTCAACAAATTACCAGTTTTTTTCACTCGGAAGACGTGATTTGTATTCTAATTGTTTTTCTAGCTTTTTATCACGAGAGGGCGCTATTGCTAGGCCGAGTTGGTCGACATGATGAAGCTTTGGCAATCTACATTCATGTGCTACAGGACTCTAAACTAGCTGAAGAGTGAGTTCCCCACATAGTAGCGCATGTATGGCAAGGGTCGATGGAAATATCCTTCACGGTACTCTGTTTGGTAGAGATTTTCAAATGGTGATCATATTATAATTATAGATTTCCAATGCCAGGATACACATACTTACAGGACCCACTCTCTAGCCCCCTACCGATCCTAACCAATAACTCATGTGACTTTCATCTTATGTGTTATATTCAGGTATTGTCAAAGGACATATGGTGAAGAACGGGAAGGAAGTAAAGAGGTATGCTTAGTCAACATGATTTTATCTCTGTTTCATCTCTGTTGCCTTTCCTAGTAGAAATATGCTTTAAGAATCTTAGATGGCAAAGTCGCTCAAACAATATATGGGCCAGGTTTTACTTTTCGCAATTACAATAAATGCTCTGATCGTTTAGGTGTATACTTCAAAATTAAAACTATTTTTGTGATTGGCCACTGTGTGAGACCATGACAGATATTCTGATTGGCTAGGTATACTTGTCACTCCTGAGTATGTACCTGGACCCCCCACACATTGAAGGGATCACTCAAGTCACATCAAACATACCTGCGGCCCTAGCCATACTCAAGGAACACCATCAAAAAATCAGCACTGCAAAGGTAAGCTTTAAAAAGAAGAAGGTACTAATAAATGAACCTGCTGGCCCAAGACACTGGCTGCTTACTTGCAGAACTTCCTGCCCTAATGGGCAACAAGGAGAAGTACTGTGTTGAATTTAGCTGGGCTAATTCAACAAAATAAGTAAGTACTCTAACAAAGCCTTTTGTCAATTAGGCACTTGAACTCCTCCCAGCCACGATCCAAGTTCGAGAAGTGTATGAGTTCTTGTTAAATGTACTGGATGAAAAGGAGACCAAGCGAAAGCAGAGTCAAGTTCTAAAGAGCCTTTTATTTGCAGAACACTTACAGGTCAGTATGTGATGCATCCGTCACCCAATTTGCAGATCATCATCCTTCATGACTGCTTTTATCCCATACACAGGCATTAATCAACATTCTTATTGATCACCCTTATCCCATAGTCCCATACACAGACAACAATCCTCATTGATCACCTTTACCCCTGACACAGATCACCATCCTCATTGATCACTCTTACCCCTAACACAGATCACCATTCTCATTGATCACTCTTACCCCTAACACAGATCACCATCCTCATTGATCACTCTTACCTCTAACACAGATCACCATTCTCATTGATCACTCTTACCTCTAACACAGATCACCATTCTCATTGATCACTCTTACCCCTGACACAGATCACCATCTTCATTGATCACTCTTACCCCTGACACAGATCACCATCCTCATTGATCACTCTTACCCCTGACAGAGATCACCATCCTCATTGATCACTCTTACCCCTGACAGAGATCACCATCCTCATTGATCACTCTTACCCCTGACAGAGATCACCATCCTCATTGATCACTCTTACCCCTGACAGAGATCACCATCCTCATAGATCACTCTTACCCCTGACATAGATCACCATCCTCATTGATCACTCTTACCCCTGACACAGATCACCATCCTCATTGATCACTCTTACCCCTGACACAGATCACCATCTTCATTGATCATTCTTACCCCTGACACAGATCACCATCCTCATTGATCATTCTTACCCCTGACAGAGATCACCATTCTCATTGATCACTCTTACCCCTGACAAAGATCACCATTCTCATTGATCACTCTCACCCCTAACACAGTTCACCTTCCCCATTGATCACTCTTACCCCTAACACAGATCACCATACTCATTGATCACTTATACCCCTGACACAGATCACCATCCTCATTGATCACTCTTACCCCTGACACAGATCACCATCTTCATTGATCACTCTTACCCCTGACACAGATCACCATACTCATTGATCACTCTTACCCCTGACACAGATCACCATCCTTATTGATCACTCTTACCCCTGACACAGATCACCATCCTTATTGATCACTCTTACCCCTAACACAGATCACCATCTTTATTGATCATTTTTACCCCTGACACAGATCACCATTTTCATTGATTATTCTTACCCCTGACACAGATCACCATCCTCATTGATCACTCTTACCCCTAACACAGATCACCATTCTCATTGATCACTTATACCCCTGACACAGATCACCATCCTCATTAATTATTCTTACCCCCGACACAGATCACCATCCTCATTGATCACTCTTACCCCTGACACAGATCACCATCCTCATTGATCACTCTTACCCCTGACACAGATCACCATCTTCATTGATCACTCTTACCCCTAACACAGATCACCATTCTCATTGATCACACTTACCCCTGACACAGATCACCATTCTCATTGATCACTCTTACCCCTGACACAGATCACCATCTTCATTGATCACTCTTACCCCTGACACAGATCACCATCTTCATTGATCACTCTTACCCCTGACACAGATCACCATCCTCATTGATCACTCTTACCCCTGATACAGATCACCATCCTCATTGATCACTCTTACCCCTGACAGAGATCACCATACTCATTGATCACTCTTACCCCTGACACAGATCACCATCCTCATTGATCATTCTTACCCCTGACACAGATCACCATCTTCATTGATCACTCTTACCCCTGACACAGATCACCATCTTCATTGATCACTCTTACCCCTGACACAGATCACCATCCTCATTGA
This sequence comes from Nematostella vectensis, assembly GCF_932526225.1. Taxonomy (NCBI): domain Eukaryota; kingdom Metazoa; phylum Cnidaria; class Anthozoa; order Actiniaria; family Edwardsiidae; genus Nematostella; species Nematostella vectensis. The sequence continues at coordinate 5,198,023 of NC_064035.1, read as the reverse complement.
TCACTCTTACCCCTGACACAGATCACCATCCTCATTGATCATTCTTACCCCTGACAGAGATCACCATCCTCATTGATCACTCTTACCCCTGACACAGATCACCATCCTCATTGATCATTCTTACCCCTGACACAGATCACCATCCTCATTGATCACTCTTACCCCTGATACAGATCACCATCCTCATTGATCACTCTTACCCCTGACACAGATCACCATCCTCATTAATCATTCTTACCTTTGACACAGATCACCATCCTCATTGATCACTCTTACCCCTGACACAGATCACCATCCTCATAGATCACTCTTACCCCTGACACAGATCACCATCCTCATTGATCACTCTTACCCCTGACACAGATCACCATCCTCATAGATCACTCTTACCCCTGACACAGATCACCATCCTCATTGATCACTCTTACCCCTGACACAGATCACCATCCTCATTGATCATTCTTACCCCTGACACAGATCACCATCCTCATTGATCACCTTTACCCCTGACACAGATCACCATACTCATTGATCACTTTTACCCCTGACACAGATCACCATCCTCATTAATCATTCTTACCTTTGACACAGATCACCATCCTCATTGATCACTCTTACCCCTGACACAGATCACCATCCTCATAGATCACTCTTACCCCTGACACAGATCACCATCCTCATTGATCACTCTTACCCCTGACACAGATCACCATCCTCATTGATCACTCTTACCCCTGACACAGATCACCATCCTCATAGATCACTCTTACCCCTGACAGAGTAGCCATCCCCATTGATCACTCATTGATCACTCTTACCCCTGACACAGATCACCATCCTCATTGATCACTCTTACCCCTGACACAGATCACCATCCTCATTGATCACTCTTACCCCTGACAGAGTAGCCATCCCCATTGATCACTCATTGATCACTCTTACCCCTGACACAGATCACCATCCTCATTGATCACTCTTACCCCTGACACAGATCACCATCCTCATTGATCACTCTTACCCCTGACACAGATCACCATCCTCATTGATCACTCTTACCCCTAACACAGATCACAATTCTCATAGATCACTCTTACCCCTGCCCAGTCGTATCACATGGAAAAAGGATAGTATTCACAATTATTCAACAAGACATTACCCACTTTTGGCAGCTAAGGGATTTGCATACACTCTGTTAACCCCCTAGGAATGTACAGTACACTTAAAATTGAAAAATTTTTGTTTGTTCGACAATGCTTGTGCTTAGATACAAGAACAGCGGATGTTTTATCAAGCCCACAAGATTGTGATTACAGATGAGAGAGTCTGCCGAGAATGCCATAAGCGTATAGGGACAAGGTCAGTCAACCGAGAAACACACACCCATCTTCAACTAATCTTCACTTGATTGTGGGGGGATTTAATCACTAAATGTGATTTTGCCAAGTTTGATATTCATCATTTGTGATATCTCAATGTCGTTTTTGTTGCATTTCAGTGCATTTGCTTTTTACCCAAGTGGAGAAATCAAACATTATTACTGCTACAAAGATCAGTCATCATCTGAGCGAAGCACACCGCGACACAGCCCAACACCAGAAGATAACAGAAGATAACAACTTGTTCTGATATCCTGAAAAGGATTAGAATAGTTATAATGATCTAAGTTATGGGAAAAGAGCCCCTCACTTCGGCCCAACACCAGATGATAGCATAAAACAACTTGTTCTGATATCCTGAAAAGGATTAGAATAGTTGTAATGATCTAAGTTATGGGAAAAGAGCCCCTCACTTCGGCCCAACACCAGATGATAGCATAAAATAACTTGTTCTGATATCCTGAAAAGGATTAGAATAGTTATAGGGATCTAAGTTATGGGAAAAGAGCCCCTCACTTCGGCCCAACACCAGATGATAGCATAAAATAACTTGTTCAGATATCCTTACATAGAAGTCATTGGAAAAGGACCCCCAATGATAATTTTAAAAAATGATGTACGTATGCTGTACGTGGGACCAGTAAACCCATGAACACCTAAAATATGTGGAATGTTAATTATCTTCTGACAAATCAGGAATCGGATGCAAGAATTCAGACCCTACGACTTTTGAGACGTTTCCAGTTGACTGATTGAATATATCGCAAGTGGTTGGTCGTAACAAACATTCCAATCATATTACCAGTGTTCCTGGTTTTACTGGTTGAGCATTAAATATTGAATTTATATTGCTGTAAGTAAAAATGATATTATGCTTATTCATATGCAATTTTTGACACTTTATTTCATCATACACATAGACCAAGCATACTTTGTGGTCGCAGAAGAATCAATTGATCCCAGCACATGATACATTATGCCTTACATTCTTTACTGGGGCAGTGGGGCAGTCCCCAAAATAGGAGGATGTCTCCTAATCGGTTAAATATAGCATCTTTGTACCCTTCAGTATTGGAATTCACATGCAAAAAAATACTCATAATGTGGGGGGTCGGGGGAGGTTGCTGACCTATTTCTAGTGCCTCTGCCCCTCCTTGTCTGCCAACCCTGCCATAAGGGTGAGAATCAGCCATCAATAAGTCAATCAGCCGTCAATGAGTCAACATATCAGCACAATTTCTCTAAGTGCTAAATTCAAATCTTAAATTCTAAACCAAATAAAATACCATTACTATACGTGTCCTCCTAAAATGTTTGTACTTATTATAAAATAATGTCATGCGAAGATGTTTTTGCTTTGAAATATAAGCATTTTCAGCAGGTGCGCTAGATTATGGATCATGCAAAATAAAATAAAAATTTGAGTGGACAGCAAAACACTTATTTATCGATTTCATACAAATGTCTTGTTACCTGGGCAAACATTTTATTTCAACCAACTGGGGCTAAGAGCTGGGGTGGGAGGAGCTTTCCCTTTTAAAGTGGAATTCTCGTGTTTATCAGAGCTCTCACATGATTTGGTTTTTATTTGAAAGACGATGGAAAGCATAACATTTGTCAAGTTATCAAGTGTCAACTGCTTTGCCTGTGAAATCAGATGATCACCAGCTCATGCAAATTTCTTCTTTGTGGCAGTGAATCTCTCCATGTACTACAAAAAACAACAACAGAAACATTACTTTAACTAATGCAACTAGTTGCTAGAAGGGCACCGCACATTCTTGATCATTTTAACATAACCTTCCTGCTTTGGCCTTGAATTTAATGTAAAATAAGATGTACTCACCTTATCATAACCCTCCCTTTCTTGTAACTCCTTGGCAGAGAAGAGGTTGCCCTCTAAAGCAAGCAGTGAGATTTGCGACTTTGTCAGCACCTCCCTAGGTACGGCATCGAGGGTGAGACAATTCTCCTCCGCCCTTAACACCTTCAGACGAGGGCAACTGGCCAGTGAAGCAGGCAGGACAGAAATTTGATTTGAATTTAGATTAAGTTCAACTGCTTGTACTTGACCCATTTTGCCATCAGGCAAGGCTTGCAGTTTGTTGTCTGACAAGTCAATCACATCCAGATGCCGCAATGAGCACATATCCTCAGGAAAAGCTGTAATCTGATTTGATGCCAGGGACACTGTCTTTAAATGTGTCAAATTTGTGAATAATCCAACAGGAAGTACTTTGAGGTTGTTGTTGTTTAGCATTAGTACTTCTAACTTCTTTAATTTTCCCAGATCACTTGGTAAAGTTTCTGTACAGGAACAACAACAAGCCAACTTTAGTTAATATTAGGAATAGTCTGCTTAGCTGGCTCTCATGGTGGTATGACACAGAAATGTTTTGTTTTTGAATATTGGGTATCCCGTGGCAAGTGCAAAGGCCAAGGTGAGTTGAGGCTAGGGGGCGAAGAAGCTTAGCTGGCTCTCATGGTGGTATACAGAAATGTTTTGTTTTTTAATATTGAGTATCTCATGGCAAGTGCAAAGGCCAAGGTGAGTTGAGGCTAGGGGGCGAAGAAATTATGTTCCACTCTCACCCCACAGGATTCCTTTCATTAAAAAACAAAATATCTCCAACTAACCCACAATGCAATGAGAGCTGGCTATCAGGGTATATTAAAAAAGGCCATTGAGTAAGTTTTTTTCTTTTGCCCCAACGAAGAGCTAACGTCTGCTCGACTGCTCTGTTTTAGAGGCGTTCAACATACCTTTTAAACCTCTTGTTGACTCATTCCTTGCCTACACAACGCCTATGCAGACTATCTAGTTTTTCTACAGCCTTTCTGTAGTCTTCAAGTTATAGCATTGATTAAGCATGTGTGTGGGAGGGGAGAGGGGGAGGGGGTGTGCCCTCCCTGTGTAGGTAATCTCCCTAGTGACAAGCCTGGAATATAATTGAAGGAGAAACCCCAACTAAGGTACAAACCCACGGTAAAAACCCAAGGTAATTTACCAAGTCTATTTGAAGACAAAGTCATGTTCTTGAGCCCTGTGAGGTTACCAATTGCAGATGGCAATACTTTCAATTTGTTGTCAGAGAGGTCCAGAGTTCTAAGTGTTGCACCAAGCCTGAGCAGTGGTTGGGGAATCTAGAAAAAAAATCACTATTATGTGCTAGATGCGAGGCACCTATTTGGGGGAGGTGCTTATAGAAAAGATATGCTTATTTCAACCACATCTCTTCTAATCCCCTCCTGACTTACAGTCCTACTCGTCATCAAAATTTATAATGTGCGTTTATGCTAATTCATATTTTTCCTCAAGGCGAGGCACTTATATAGAGGAGGTGCACATTTCAAATTCTGCATCTTTTCTACTCCACTCCTGACGTACAGCCCCCCTTGTCATCCAAATTTATAATGGGCGTTAATGCTTATTTCCATTTCCCTTTAGGCGAGGCGCTTATTCAGGGAAAGCGCTTATTTCAAATTCCGCATCTCTTACTCCACTCCTGATAGGTGTTTCCCGAATTGAATCTTTTGGAGGCAGAATATATCGTAGATAAATATTTCGATTTTAAAACAAAAGCTGTTCAAATATTTTAGTCCTTACCGATAAACTATGTAGTTGACTCGAGCTAAATCTGACAGGAGCCATTATGTAGTTTAACAACACCCTACCTCGACAAGACCCCTGTTCTTGAGAGAACATACTCCCGTCTTCTGGGCGTTTTCGATATGTGGAGAAATCGAGTTCCCCATATCTGTCTAACCTCACCCACGAACAGTATATATCTTCTATTTATGCATCTAAACGAACCGCAGAGCGGCCACAAAAGGGAAATATCAAAAACACAACAACGACGAATAAAGACAACAAGACAGAGCGATGTGGTGCTTAGGAACCTGGCGACTAATAAGACACAGGTAACCCAATTCGAGATGGCGGCATACAAGAAGCACGTATTACTTACTGGTCCACCAGGTCGGTTGTTTACTTGTAAATTATGCTCTGTTATCGTGCTTTTTTTACATCCCCACATATGATTTTGTACGCAAGGTTCCTTTTTACTTATTCAGGTAAAGCATATAGTACTTGAATATAATCTGCCCGTCAAATATTTTCTGCTTTGTTGTTTCTAGGCATTGGAAAGACTACGCTCTGTAGTAAAGTAAAGCAAGCTCTTGCGTCACGTGGCGTGCCTACCCAGGGGTTCTATACAGAGGAGATTAGAGGCCCTGGGGGCGGAGCGAGGGTAGGCTTTGATGTGGTGACATTAGATGGCGGTAGAGGACCACTAGCCAGAGTGAAAACGTAGGTGAACAGACCGAGATGGATACTGGGGTAGTTGAGTGGGGTCCATTTAGGATTTAGCTTCACAAAGCACATGGGTGGATTGGGTCGGTGTAGTGTCTAACTTCCGGATGGAAAGGGATTACACCAGATTACACAACACTTTACTCTGCCTTTATTTGGTCTCCGTACAATCCAACATCATACCTGTTGACTCTCCCACAAGGAGAGGCAGGCGTTCTTACCGGGTTTCCTGTTTTCAGCCTAGTCCCAGGCGTTCTTATCGGGGTTCCCTATGTTCAGCCTAGTACCAGGAGTTATTATTGGGTTTCCTGTGTTCAGCCTACTCCCCAGCATTCTTACTAGGTTTCCTGTGGATGGTAAGAGTTGTGACTGGAAACCGCTCGTCCCAGCCCCCAGGCTATCTCACAATTCATCTCCGAGCACAGGAAACCTGGTAAGAATGCCTTGGACTAGGCTGCGTTGATTCTCCCCTTCCTTGAAATCCTTATGTCAGCCCCCTTTAGGGAGTGTTTATTAGATACCCGAGGGAGGGGGTGGGGGGAGGGGATGGAAGATTTTAACTCAGGACACCTGAAAAATGTAAGAGCTCCCCCTTCACAAAGTAAATTGTTTTGATCCCTCCCTTCCCCCCCAGGATTTTACAAGACCCCCAACCTCCCCCTTAAAAAATCCCCCTAAAATGATCAACGAAATGGTGACGGGAGGGGTTGGGGAGGGAAGGGCTGGACACTCTCTTGGCACGGTTTATAAGAGAATGATGTGCTTAGGAGTTTATGCATTCTAAATGACCAATCAAGCACTCAATTTGATTCTGTAAGTTTCCCTTTCCCAAAAATTAAGAGAATTTTTTTAGCAAAAGCTAATATAGAACTGAAACTTTTAACAAATGACCTTATTTCACTGCACATTACTCTGCATTACCATAGCACTTTCACTCCCATTGTCCAAATACCCCTGCCCCAGCCTTCGCCACCCCTGGTGCCCCACCCCTGGTGCCCCACCCCTGGTTCCCCACCCTCAGTGCCTCAGCCTTGCCCTTGCGACACCTCTTTGTCTGTTGGCATGTTTTTAATCCCTGCTTTGTGACAGGACAGGAAGCAAGCAAAGAGGTCCTTCAGTTGGGAGTTATCTTGTTGATATCCAGTCCTTTGAGCAGCTCGCATTACCAGCCATCACAAAAACAGTGGTAAGAAATGATCTATGTCTAGTCCTTTGAGCAGCTTGCATAATCAGCAATCACAAAAACAGTGGTAAGAAATTATCTTTGTCCAGTCCTTTGAGCAGCTTGCATAATCAACAATCACGAAAACGGTCATAACAAATTATCTATGTCCAGTCCTTTGAGCAGCTTGCATTACCAACAATCACAAAAACAGTGGTAAGAAATTATCTTTGTCCAGTCCTTTGAGCAGCTTGCATTACCAGCAATCACAAAAACAGTGGTAAGAAATTATCTTTGTCCAGTCCTTTGAGCAGCTCTCATTACCAATAATCAGAAAAACAGTGGTAAGAAATTATCTACGAGGTTACTTCTTTTCCATGGAATACAATCTGTGGTGGGCTTAGTATGGTGCTTGACGGGGGCTAAACCTGATGCTGATGAGAGTCTCAACCTAAAAAAATAAAATGCCCTAGGATTAGGGTGCATCTATTTTTCTGGGAGTTCTATCAACAAAAAACACTGCATTAAGAACAATTTCTTTTACAGTAGGGGGAGGACATGTACCACCAAAAATACTTTTCAATCTTTTTCCACTGAAACTGAATTATGCAGAAACAAGAAAAAAACATAACAATGAGCCGTTCTTGAACGTGTGGATTTAAAGGGGTGGATTTAATGGAAGGATTCAGGCTACCACCTCTCTTTCATAATGGAATTTGTGCAAATGGGGTGTAGAAAATGTACCAAAAGCTTAGTAATGATTATCACAACCATCACAATCATTACTATTATTGTTAGATTAGTTTTATGATACTTGGTATGCTTCTTTAGGGTAGTGGCATCATTATAATTGATGAGATTGGTAAAATGGAGCTGTTTAGCCAGACATTTTCTCGGGCCATCCAGGACCTGTTTGATGGTGGACACTCACCCATCCTGGCCACAGTACCAATTGCCAGGCAGAAGCCAATACATCTCGTAGAGCAACTGAAACAAAGAAGTGATGTTACTCTGTTGGAGGTGGGTTTCCTGGCAAAAGTGTGTTGTCTTGCAGGCGCAAAGGGTAGAGATGTGGTCCACTGGTGTGAGAATGTGTAGCAATAAAATCCTAAATCCTACAATTTTATTATTTCTAGTTGATTTTGATGGGTTCAGAGGGGACAAGCTTTGCTGCACGCACAGAAGACTCCATGGAATGCTTTTACCTTTGAATTCCACAAAAACATCTCACTTTGTTTTGAGTGTCAACTATAGAATTCTACAGTATAGCCGATGGAAGGATAATTATCGTAAATGAGCCCTCATGCTATGTTATATTAATAGGAATGTAATGATTTAACAGGTATCCAAGTGCAATCGCAACACTCTACAAGACAAGGTGGTTGAGCTTATCCTCCAAACGGCTGCTCACAAACGAACTTAACAAGAACTTTTTGGGATTATACAGCTACTATATTGGTGCGTACGTCACTGATGACAGACACGAGGTGCGGCTAGTGGTCAGCGAAAGTGGCCTGTAGGCCTGTCTTGTACAAATTTCTGTGCCTGCAGTGTATCGATTCACTGAGTGCCCGCTTAGTATAGGTTAAGGTTGTGCAAGTGCCCATTATGTATAGGTTAAGGTTGTGCAAGTGCCCGCTGTGTATAGGTTAAGGTTGTGACGAGTGCCCATTATGTATAGGTTAAGGTTGTGACGAGTGCCCATTATGTATAGGTTAAGGTTGTGACGAGTGCCCATTATGTATAGGTTAAGGTTGTGACAAGTGCCCGCTGTGTATAGGTTAAGGTTGTGCAAGTGCCCGCTTTGTATAGGTTAAGGTTGTGACGAGTGCCCGCTTCGCATAGGTTAAGTTCGTGACGAGTGCCCGCTGTGCATAGGTTAAGGTTGTGACGAGTGCCCGCTTTGTATAGGTTAAGGTTGTGACGAGTGCCCGCTTTGCATAGGTTAAGGTTGTGACGAGTGCCCGCTTTGCATAGGTTAAGGTTGTGACGAGTGCCCGCTGTGTATAGGTTTAGGTCGTTACGAGAGCCCGCTTTGTATAGGTTTAGGTCGTTACGAGAGCCCGCTTTGTATAGGTTTAGGTCGTTACGAGAGCCCGCTTTGTATAGGTTTAGGTCGTTACGAGAGCCCGCTTTGTATAGGTTTAGGTCGTTACGAGAGCCCGCTTTGTATAGGTTTAGGTCGTATAGAGAGCCCGCTTTGTATAGGTTAAGTTCTTGACGAGTGCCCGCTTTGTATAGGTTTATGTTTTAATGAGTACCCACATTGTCTATCGCCTCTGAGGACAGGAATATCGTCTGCCTCACAGATAGTATCAGTCAGGGACGTGCTTTTATCGCTTTTAAGGACCGGAATATCGTCTGCTTCACCGACGGTATCAATCAGAGACGTGCTGTTATCACTGACATGCCGGCATATCACCTGCTCTATTGCCCTTAGCCGTTTGATTACAACTTGTACGGTATCTGATACAGTAAGCCATATAACGCCTAAGGAGAAACAATTGAACCAGTCATTTTCCTCTGCCTTTTCACATCGCTTCACAGGGATATGTCTTCGCGACGCTTTCCCCTATACTTTTTTTAAAATTTTTCATTGTAGAGAATTGGTTCGTATATCGAGAAGTGATTAGGTTGTGAAATAAACAAAATGGAGGAATAAAAAAGAGAATGTAGTAATTGGAGAAGAAAAAGTAAAAAAAAGTAATTACTGAACTACGTGCTTTGCTTCATTTTTCCTCCCATTTGACATATGACATGTGTCACTTAACTATCAAATCAAAGAGCCGAACGGGTTTAGATGGAAGTGTTGCTATTCGTCTTTTTATTCGAGGGTTAAGACCCTTTTTTTCCACCTCCCCCTCCCTTCCCTCTGTTTGCTCCTCATGCACGTTTCGCGCGCATCGCTTGTGTTTATCTTAGAAGAAAGACAGAAAAAAACTCTCTTGGTTTATCATATTATATCCTCATTACAGACATTGACACATGATGTCACATATAAGACTTTTTCGTTTTATAACAATTATTTACATTGACAAACAAACATTTCGCCAGCCTTTTGTTACGCTTTCCTTTTCCGGTGAAAATTTATCGGCTTAAATGTTTTTTCTATTGTGTTCCAGATTTTGTTTTCGCCGTTTGATAGAACTCTGATGTAGATTCTTTTCAAACAAAAATGAGCAGTAAGCTCTTTGTACGCCATTCCGTCTTTCGCCCATTCATTTTAAGTTGTTTAGTCTCGTCCCCTTACCCGTTACTAGATTGAAAACGTTCGCACTTCAATTAACCACAAAATTACTAGTACAATTTCCTTTGCCGGATTTTCGTCAATGACACACAACTAATTTCATTTCTACCTTCTATCCATACAAATGGCGCAATTTATCTTGTCAACGGCACTTTCCGCTATCATAAAACTTTGGTCTCGACTATTGTGACGATTGTGGTTCCCTGTTCACCAGATCGCTTAAGACTTTTATTCCTTAGGACAAAAACATTTCCTTTATTAAGGGAAGCATCGTTTATTTTTTGTATTGCTCTTTTTGTGTTGTTGACTCTTTAGAGCGGAAGTACGAGTATAAATACACGGAAACTCAATCAAAACACTCAAAAATAAGCGTGCTAGACGTGGGAATCCAATCGCGTTACCGAACACACTATCGCTTCACCGCTGAAATTTGAATTTCTTAAGATGCTAATGAAGTGTGATCTTCGCTTGTCTTAGCAACTCGCCGTGAAGTAATTTTCCATGTGCAAATCCCGGAGATCAAATCTAGGAATCTTCCATCATTAGGCTGACAGCTTTGATTTAAAGTGCGAGTGTTGTATGGCTTATTATTCGCCGCAGCTGAGGAACGGTGGTAGCACGAGTAGGCGGTTCTCGAGCGAATGCGACACACTTAGGAGAGCGCGTATCTTGGACTGTGCTGAGAAAACTGTCAAACGACATAGCGCCCACATGAGATCTCCTCGGCAAAAGGTAAAACGGGCTGCTAAACTACAGGGGAGGTCTGTGTGGTTCCATCTGTGGGTTCATATACATATCGTTTCTCTTTTGTGATTCTATTCTGGTGCGCGCGAACAGTGTCACAAATCCCACCTGCGCTCTTATGTTCGCTCATCTTTCAGTTTTCATCCATATTTATTTCGCGATGATGTACATAAGAGACGGGTAGACCCTATCTTCAACACTATTTGCTGTTTCAACCGCAGATTCCGAAAAGCTTTTAACACTAGTTTTTGTGAACACTGTGCTGATGAAAATATCTTTATGCGCTTTTACCACAACGACATTCTTAGCTATTCCTGGGTTAAATGATCACCTGAGAAATCTCAACTTTTGCTTTCCTTTTGTAAGGGACTGTGAAATTATATGGCTTTTCTCCTAAAGGGGCGCTATTGCTTGAAAACCCCAAATATATATTTGATCTGTTTTTGATTAAAACTACCGTGCGATCCATGGGTGAACGTGGATGAAAAATAACGACTACTCCAGTAAAGCGAACTAGAAAAGCTCATCGATTTCTACGATTCGCGCCTCACACCACCGAAGGACAGCAAGAGATCGCCTTGATCATATCTCAACCTTATCGATAGCTCAACACAGTCTCTGGCATGGGATAAAAAAACTTACATTTCTCTAACTCTTTCTCTCATATTTTTATGCCACTCTTAATCGACGACAAATATATTTCTAGTGATAGGTTAAATGGCTAAAAGTTCCATGATTGCTATCAATTGATTGTCACTAATGCCGAGCTATGCGATCTGTGCGTTTATATAAGTAGATTTAATATTAGTTAGGCAGGCTGATATACGATAGTGTAGTTCGGTTTTTATGGGTTCGTGAGCTGCATCATATATCGGGTATCAGGATAATACCATTATATAGGCTAAAGCGATCTTTTTGAGCAAACGCTTGAGGCATGTGCACCTGTTCGCTTTTAGTGAGACTATAAGTAATTATTATATTAGTGCGTTCAAAAGACCCATTGATGTGCTCGAATTTGGCGCGCGGTCTAGTACAACTTCGCTTTTTCCAAGGGGAGTGGGATCAATCGCATTGTCAGGGACGAAACCCCAGATACTTGCAGATTACGATTCCCTGCTAGCAAAGGCCTCATTCTTAGTTCCTCACTGAGCTTAAGAGGCCTCTGTTTGCAGAAAACAAAACAAAGAAAAAGTCTAAGCAGCGGCCACAAAAAGACCAATAGATCAGAGGAGGAAACCAAACAGCTGCTCCGGCTGTAAAAGTGGAAGCGCCTTTTTTTTAGGACCAAAAGGCACTTTGCTAAGAGAGTACTAATCTAAGTAGTTCCTTGCAGTACAAATCAGTGCTTGAGAGTTTGCCACAACAATAACAGAAAAAGCCGAAAAAAGTTTTATTTTCGTATAGACAAAACAACATTAGCTCTTGCGCGAAAACACAATTAGATGTGTCGTTGCACGCCCGGGGCTCGCGGTGCAGGATGGGAAGAAGTACAAATCAGTGTATTTCCTGGATCAATTAAGTATTTTTCAGTATTTTCATACTATAAGAACTTCCTCTGACTTGATGTTTATAAGAACGGAGCCAGTAGCAATTACGCAGTTCTGAAATCTGTGACGCCAATGAAGCCCTTAAATCAAAGCAGCAAGGTAAAACCACACACCTGTCATGATTAACGAGACTTTTATCTTTTTAAACAAACTAATAATCGAAGCCCTCTGTAGACGGACGTAGGGGCCTGCCACCTTTCTGGGTTTTAGTGGCTATGGTGATAAAGGAAGTTAATAAGAATTGTAATTCAATGGAGTGGCATACACGGTGCTCTTTACATGGAGTGGGGGTGATCTTTATTATAAAAACAACATAGAACGATTTTAGTGTTCCAGATAACCTGCTTGCACATTGTGAAACTCTAACAGGAAAGAGTTACCTCATTGGAGCCAGTGGGGATGGACTCAGCTTTGCAGAGCTCTAATTGGCTGGTTCTCTCCCTATTTCTCTAATATAACAATATAGTTGAGGTTCGCGGGCATAAATATGTTTTTGGCCAGGTTCATTTTAGCCCGAGCGCAGCTTATTGGCTGGTTCTCTCTCTATTTCTCGCTGGTTTTCTCTCTTTCTCTAATTGGCTGGTTTTCTCTCTGTTTCTCTAATTGGCTGGTTTCCTCTCTCTCTCTCTCTAACTGGCTGGTTGTCTCCCTCTTTCTCTAATTGGCTACTTTCTCTCTCTCCACAGCCCGTCGATGGCGACAGTTCCACAGTACCAACACAGGATCCCTCTTACACAGGAATCCCAAGCGTTCGGCTGCGTTCTAAGCGAAGTCATTCGTTAATGGTGGGGAGCATGCAGGCGCCGGTATTACCGCACCGCTCAAACCGAACTTTCAGTCTCCCTTGCTCCTCGCGACCAATCATATTTTCTCTAGGCAATGTACATACAAGAACGCATGGAATGGACGAGGACTATGTGGAATGTGAGGAGGAATACTTGAGCCTTGACGAAAGCATGGGTAAGAAATAATACGTCACCTATAGGCTAATTTGTAGTAATATATTATAGTATGGATTTTGGTCCTGTGTAGTTATTGTCTTATGCGATAAAAAATTACTTGAATCACTGAATTATCACTAATGAAGGCAGCATTGCCGAAACGTCGAAAATATTATTTCAGTGATTCAAGTGATTTTATATTTAATTAGAATATGAGTTCGAGTTTTCTATGAGTCAATAGATACTCAACGAGTAGCTCAACGTGCCGAGTTGACCAATAGAAAACGAGAACAAGTAGTCTATATTTTTTTTTTAGTATAGAGTGAAATACTATTTAGTTTATTTAGTACAAATACACTGTAATGTATTTGTTCTCTTTTGTTTTGGCTTGACTATTACACTTTGACTATTACATTTTGTTGCACGGGATTGTGAAAACTACTCTAAATCCACTCACATACCTTCGATTTTAATAATTCTTAGTAATAAAGAGGTTACTATTGTTCTACCTTATAGTCCTATGACACTAGAAATAAAATCTTAGTGGCTGTTTTATTTATGTGTACTGTCTATCGCAGGATGGTATACTCCGATCGCTGGCCTCTCCTGTAGCTTTGCACTATTCGTGTGGTCTTGTCTACTGTCGCACTATTACAGGGGATAGCCATTGCATTTGTTCCGAGTCTGAAGTCACTCTGATCAATACAACCAACATTGTTTTGGGGGCGTACTGTGATGTTGTCAAATGAACTTCAAGAATGCAGATTTACAACTGAAAACAATTGAGCCTACAAGGAAATGCTATCAGTGACGAGATGAATAGAGACAAAGGTCACTTTTTTAGAAAGGGTTATTTTTATGGATAATAAAAATATTTTTATTTACAAAACTGGCTTTGTTTGGCTTAATTTTGGACGGTCAATATTACGGTATAAATGTAAAGAAAAAATTGATTGGTATTTCGATATTTACAAGTCAAGCATTTTCACATACGGAAATAGCTTTGATAGCACTAGTACAGCGAATGAAATACGTCACTTTTTGGGTGGTAAACTCGCGCACTCTCTGGCTTTTGGCGGTAAATAACAACAAAGCGACTTATTTCTATTGAAAGATATTATTTGTTCGTCGCTCTCTGGCGTGACGTAACAGCCACGTCTGGGTTTATTTTGCCGCGAGTTTGCCACTCAAAAGTCAGGTGATATCCTAGTGAAAGTTGCCCTTTCATCTTCTTGGATATTCATCCTCGCTTGCTATAGGTAGCGCAGATCCTATCTGGTGACTGACCGTCCGGGGTAGGGTGGCGTTATTCTATTGTCCAGTGCAGTAGGAGGGGGAGGGGCTGTCTGTGGCACAGGATGCAAAGTTTGTGCGTACTCGCGTTGACCGGAAGTCAAGTACTGTTCGCGTGCGTCCAGTAAATTCAGCATAGCAACTTGCTTTAACCAGGTCAAGGAATAGAATTCTAACACGTTAATTAGAATTAACTTCTTACTTTGCAATGCAAATATTTCTTTTGGTATGACAATCCGTGATTCGTAATGTCATCTCTTCTTGACAAACTGCCAAATATATGAATAATAAAGAAAATGTATAGAATTAAAACCCTTAAAGAGCTTTTGTCAGCCACACTTTTTTTATTATCTTTCGATATTGGACAAATTATTGGTGGACAAACTAATCATCCGAAAACAAGTCTCAAACTTCAGAAAATATCGCAAAATTAGCAGTGTGTTGGGTGCACATTCTGTTGAAAAGTGTGCTTATCGTCATCATGATCATCATCATCATTATCATCATCATCATGATCATCATTCTCATTTTCATTATTGCCATCATGATCATCATTCTCATTTTCATCATCATCATCATTGTCATGATCATCATCATCATCATGATCATCATCATCATGATCATCATTCTTATTTTCTTTGTTATTGTTTATCGCAAGGATACTATTATCTTTATAATCATTATGGTCATTTTCATTTTCATTGTTACCGCAAGGATACGCTAGCTTAAATATGCTTATCATCATCATTATCATCATTCTTATTCTCATTGTTTTCGCAAGGATACGCTAGCTTAAATATGCTTATCATCATCATTATCATCATCATCATCATTATCATTGTTATCGTAAGGATACGTTAGCTTGACTCAGGTGCGGAAGTTTGAACATGGATGGTGGCTGCGTAAGGCGACCCTCACACGAGCCTAGAAACAGAGTGGTTATCAACAAAGAATATCAAGAAGATTTCCCTAAACGCGCATTGAACTGTTGTTAGTTATTATATTATGCCCTCTAAAAGGACACCTTTCAACAGACCTATATACAACATATTATAATAAGTCCAAATAAATGCATGGTATACCTGTGGGATGAAAGTACAAGTGGGCCTTGGGCGAGTAAACCACTCCGCTGCGACCAGGCATAAAGACGGCGGGGAGACATACTTCTAAGATTACCAAATTAGAGAAATGATACATAGAGGTACAGGCCCACCTTCAAGCCTACCTTCGCATGGTTCTACCAAGCCTACCTTCGCATGGTTCTACCAAGCCTACCTTCGCCCGGTTCTACCAAGCCTACCTTCGCATGGTTCTACCAAGCCTACCTTCGTCAGGTTCTACCAAGCCTACCTTCGCATGGTTCTACCAAGCCTACCTTCGCCTGGTTCTACCAAGCCTACCTTCGCCTGGTTCTACCAAGCCTACCTTCGCATGGTTCTACCAAGCCTACCTTCGCATGGTTCTACCAAGCCTACCTTCGCATGGTTCTACCAAGCCTACCTTCGCATGGTTCTACCAAGCCTACCTTCGCATGGTTCTACCAAGCCTACCTTCGCCTGGTTCTACCAAGCCTATCTTCGCCTGGTTCTACCAAGCCTACCTTCGCCTGGTTCTACCAAGCCTACCTTAGCCCAGTTCTACAAAGCCTACCTTCGCCTAGTTCTACCAAGCCTTCCTTCGCATGGTTCTACCAAGCCTACCTTCGCCTGGTTCTACCAAGCCTTCCTTAGCCCAGTTCTACCAAGCCTATCTTCGCCAGGTTCTACCAAGCCTACCTTCGCCCGGTTCTACCAAGCCTACCTTCGCCTGGTTCTACCAAGCCTACCTTCGCCTGGTTCTACCAAGCCTACCTTCGCCTGGTTCTATCAAGCCTACCTTCGCCTGGTTCTACCAAGCCTACCTTCGCCTGGTTCTACCAAGCCTACCTTCGCCTGGTTCTACCAAGCCTTCCTTCGCCTAGTTCTACCAAGCCTATCTTCGCCAGGTTCTACCAAGCCTACCTTCGCCTGGTTCTACCAAGCCTACCTTTGCATGGTTCTTCCAAGCCTACCTTCGCCTAGTTCTACCAAGCCTACCTTCGCCTGATTCTAACAAGCCTACCTTCGCCCGGACTGTGCTCCTCTACGGTTCTATCAAGCCTGTTATGAACAGCCATCTGTAACTCGTACCTCTGTTGAATCTGTGAAAACCGCAAACAAGGTGTTCTGTTAATTATAATAGAGACATATTGGTTTATACAACGACACTTGTTGTAAAAAACAAATAGATCTATATTTTTGTTGCGTCTGTCTTCTAATAAATACACATAAGACGCCACAGCGTGTCATAAACAACAGTCACGCATCTATTAGGGGACCGACGTACGCAAAAATGGGAGCAAATTTTATTAAGTTGATGCTGATATTACTGTTATTGTTGACTAACAGTGTCAACATCGTCGTCGTCGTTGTTGTTGTTAAAGTAGTGTTCTCATCTCGTATGCCCGATGTCAAATAACTGGCAAACTCGGTGCATGCTATAATCATTAAGCCGAGGCTACGTCAGGAAACCCATAACATCTTAGTAGATCACTCACCGCTCGTTTGGTCTTGTCCTCCAGTTCTTGTCGATATCTCTCACTGTTCTCATTGAACATGTTTAGACGGACTAGAAACTGAATAACATCAACGTGATCAACAACACGAACAAAAAACACTATCTGGTGAACAAGTTCACACATAGTTGATAGAGGGTGCACGCGAGTTTACTCACATCCTCTGGAAGGTCTTTGCCCCAGGCTGGCAAGGCAGATGCCTTAGGTCGCACTTTCTTTGATAATGACCTAAAAATAGTATGGGAACTGACATTAATGGAAATAGCTTGCAAGAACGCTATGCCTTGAAAATTTTGCTACCTAAAAGTTGCTTTCGAAAAGAAAAATCGGTCAATCCAAATTATACAACTCTACTCGTAAATCGCGCGATCTGATTGGTCAAGGGTCAATGTGTTTTTAGAGAACACACGTGTACGCTTGGCGTTAGCATGCGCGCGCTTCCAAAAACTACATTATCACATAAAAAAAAACATTTCAATTGTATAAAACAAATAGATCTCATTTCTTGTGCGCCTGTCCTCTGACAGATGCACAGATGACGTCACAGCGTGTCATGAACAAAAAAGTACGCAACAAGCAACGGAGCTGTGTGTTTTGGCTATACCCTTGCGTCTGGAGGGCAGTAATACCTGTTTGGTTCGGCTGGTGGTTTTGGCGAGTGGGAGCGTTCGAAGTGCTGTGATGGTACAGGCGAAGGCGAGTGCATCAAGAGAGGTGATGTTGCGGCTGCAAAATAAAAAGTTTTATATTGAATAGCTATTCCTTACAACCATTAAAAAACATTATTATCAGTTATGAGTATCTCAAAATATTTCACACTGTGGTACATAACTTATCCGTTAACACTTATCGTTCCAGATACAAAAATAGCTATATTTTACTCATATTAACAAAATATTTGTATAGTATCCTTATACAGCTTTTTGGTGCTTGCTAGCAAAAAAGCGCACTACAGGCTAGAATACTGAAACACTGTAACATAAAAGCAGTTTTAACTTGTCATTGTGTCATCAGTCCCATTACGAACCATGTATGAATTCCTTGACGCCTTGGTCCTCCACACTATAAGCATCCAGTCCCTTAATGATTTCGTTCAGGCGTATTCTACAAAATCAATCAAGCCTCATAAGTCATGTGTTACTGATGAAATCAGAGAAAGGCAAGAAGGCGGCACGGGTCAGGAGAAGGAAAACATAACGTACTCGTATTCTTCCTGGTTCACTTGCATCTCCTGTGCATGGTTCTCTTTGATCGACTGCATTTCCTCCTCGGTGTAAATTGGTTGAGGGATCTGAAAGTAAAAAAAGATCCATGTTTGCTTTCCCATGCGAATGACTGCCTAGTAACGTTCTCATCTTATGATTCTACATTTAGTTATTCAGGGTAACTATTTTATTGTGATATAGTTACAAAACAGATACTCTGTGCAATAACAATATTTTCTAAGTAACGGTCTACGCCTCTCCCGCCTTTTCTTGTCACGAGTGTGTGTCACCGCTGCAAATACAGCCCGCTCTTACAAATAGTAATCAAAATGTTACTTTGTGCTCACCCTAGCCTTTGCAGCCTCCTGTTCGGCCTCGTGTGCCCTAAGGCAGAAACGTTATACAAGTGTTAATATGCATGTTAAGGTAACAAGATGTAAACTTTGAAATACGAGTCTCACCTGATTCGTTCATCTACTTCAGCCTCGATGAGCCTGCAAGTGATAGCAGCAAAGTCTGGCGAACTTCTTTTGAAAAGTCACTAAAAGTCTTTGTGTATAAAGTGTTTTCCAAGGTGTATAGAGATTATAGTTCTCAGGCAAAACCAAATAGTTGCCCGAGGAATTTCTAGTTATTATAAAATAGATCACAATTTAAGAGGCAACCTTTATTGGCAGATGCTAATTTTTGCAGAGCTTTGGAAATGTGGAGTCATACAGTATATATACCAGTAGCATGTGGATCACCAGTAAAACATCGTTAGAAACATTAGAAAAGACACTTTTCACGTACTCTGTAAAGGTGGGCGTCCCTGCTGCCTTAGTTAACGTTTTTGGTCTGGAAAAAAAAATAGAGTGCATACTGGTTATGACTCATGAGAAATCTAACGTTCTCAAGGCAAACAGACGTTAACACTCACCGTGCAACTTTTGACTGAAGAGGGTAGCATGATATGAAACAAAAAAAGTTTAATGTTTTAAATATAGCACAGGTATCTAATGTACAGTGCCGTTACAGGCCTTGAAATATGGGGGGGGGGGGGGGGCACAGAGAGACACTAAGAAAATATTTGGGGGTACAGCCCCATCCCTATTGGTCAGTTTCTTATGATTTTTGAAATATTCGGGGGGGGGGGGGGGGGGCACGTGCCCCCAGTGCCCTACTCCCTGCTACAGCCCTGACGTGTAACTTACTTAGTTGAACATTCCACTAACTACCATCACTAAAGATGAATAGACTGTTAAACATGGGGCGTCCAGGTCAGCGTTCCGAGGAGCGGGAACAAGGCAGGACATGGCGGCCCAACGGGAGGGGGCGGTAGAGGAGAGAAAGAAGACTCCCCCACCGCCTTGTTCTGCCTCATTCTCACAACTCAATACGCTGACCTCGAGCCCTTGGTTTCCGAGATGATGGTTAACCAGGGATGATCTAGGGGATGTATGAAAAGAAAAGATATAAGAAGAGTCACGTTTTGTCTTTTTTTTTCGTGTTGCAATCCCTTGTTTGAAATATACGAAATGCCAATGAGGTAAGATGAGGATGGTAAGACGAGTATGATAGTCAAGGAGGTTTGATTGCGTCCCCAGGTCATGCAGGTTAATGTTCCATATTGGAGACGCTAAAACCACTGTTTCTATCCAAGGGAGATGAGATTAAAACCCTCTCTAGAAAAATCCCACGCTGATAACCTCAGGCCACTCTCTTAGAAACCAACCCAATGTGTATCTTCTCTTTGGGCATTAAAAGCCAGTGATCAATGCATGACCAAAATTTGTAGTTAGTCAAACAATATGGGTTTAATAGCACAGATTGGGAAACTTACCATGAAGCAGACGATGGGAATATGTCCACATGTGGTGCCAAACGACATGTCTCTATCAGACACAGCAGATATCACCGGGAACTGCTGGATGAGCTGTGAGTACTTGGTGTGAGACCACTTTCCTTCAAACTCATCCTGATAAAAGGTCATATGCCAAACTTTTACACAGGCAACAATACAGTACAATGAAGGTAATACTTAACACAAGAAACAACCCACAAAAGGTAATACACAACTTTGCACAGGTAACACTCCACAAAAGGTTATACACAACTTAAGACAGGAAACAATCCACAAAGGTATTATAATCACAGCTAGTTTGATGTCGCTGTAGCATGTAGTAACTCACAGCTATTTTGATGTCGCTGTAACATGTAGGAACTCACAGCTATTTTGATGTCGCTGTAATATGTATGTAACATGTAAAAACTCACAGCTATTTTGATGTCGCTGTACTTGATGGCAGCCATGGCAATCATGGGCTTGTTTTCAGTTGGATGGATTGCCACCTTCAGTTGCAGCTCATTCAGGTCCATTGGCTTTTCCCCAGGGGAGTACCCACACTCGGAAGGCAATGAGAAAACCACTTCTTGAAAGCTACACGACAATACACCCTTTTCTTAGAACATTGAGTGTAAGTCTGAACATGAACTGCAATAATTGCAGGGTACCATAATTTTACATGTATATCTCCATTAAGTTAAAGGCCCTGTGTCAATACAACATAGGTACACAGACAGGGCTTCTGGAATTACGCGGAAAAAAACTCAAAATTACGCGGGATTCTTTACTAAATTACGCGCTAAATTACGCGGAAAATCAATCATTACGCGCTAAATTACGCGGGATCTTGCAATACATTTTTCTTTAAAAAACAAAATTTTGCGGGATTATTTACTGAATTACGCGCAAAATTACACGGGATATCAACTGTTACGCCCAAAGGAAAGCACGAAATAACTTGAAAAGGTGATTTTTTTGCGTGAAAATATCTTAGGCAAGTTTTCATTGGCTCCTAGCTACCAGCCTATAAAAAAAAGTACTTTATTATTAGTCCTAGGCCTTCGCGGTTTAGCAAAGAACGCCTAGTCATTTTACTTGTTTCCGAAATTCAGTTTGAAACATCGCACTCTTACGAAGAGTATCTCTCTTTTTTTACGAGAAATAGAGGTAAGAACCCATCAACTGTGCAATTAAATGTTTTGTCTTTCGAAATTTAGCCAAATTATGCGGGATTACGCGGAAATTTGTGGATTACGCGGAAAAAGCCAAATTACGCGCTCCCGCACAAGCGCGTAATTCCAGAAGCCCTGCACAGAGCAGCCCATCACTTACTCTGGGGGTGCTGATTGCTCGCTTGTGGCTGGAGAGGCAGCCTTCTCTGCGGGCACTGCTAATTTCTTGGTCTTTCTTCCACTTCCTGGCTTTCCCTTGTCCCCCCCTGTATTAGCATCCTCTTGGGCCGGGTCAGGGGGAGGAGGAAAACTTGCAGTCTTTAGAGTCTGTCCATTGAATACAATACTGCAGCAGGGTGATTCAGCTACAAAACCAAGGATGATATCAACATTAACAAGTTTTGCACGATATTGCATCTGTGTTCTTTTTAAAAAAAATGAGGCCCGACCTACTTGCTACTATATGTCTCGTTGGAGAATAAACACTAGTTTAGCAGATAAGACATTGTGTAAGGGCAGCTACAGTAATTCTTGTAAAGAGTTGTTCTATGTCTTCCGTTGATTGCTTTGGTATCTTATTGTTACATATCATCAAATGCGAAACATTATTAAGAGTATTCTTTTTTATAAAGCCCAAATGTTTGACCAAATTCATTCACAGAACTGGAGAGCTGGCTATTGAACAATAACATCTTATAAAATTCTAAATCATACTTGAATGCATAAAACACACTTACCCTTAGTGCAAACAGGACGAAATACCCGAAGATGCAAAGATCTAAAAACAATTAATTCACAGAAAATCAGATTTTAAATGTTGGCAACCTATAAAAGCATTCTAAGCTTATTGCTTCAGCGCAATTCCAGAGATGGATGTTTATTACAGTTCCAAGTTGCAAGATGCAGACACAGAATTCCATTTTCATTCCAGTCACAACTTTCTTCTACAATACAAAAAACAAGATATGGTAACCTGTCATAGTCTGGTTCATGCGTCCAGCACTGCTTGTCTTCACGGATCACCTCCATCTTCTCGACCTCTTTATTGGCTGGCTGAGTTCTCCCTGAAACATCCTCTTGATCATCAATGTCGTGGTCATCATCTGAGACACTGAAAAAACGAACTCCGCGACTCTGAAATTAAAGAATGATTGTTGAGCCTTTACTTGAATTAGCATTAAAAATTTAGAAAGGACATTTCATGCTGCAATCAAAAAAGCAAAAATAATACCAGTAAGTACAGTATATACCTTGACTGGAGTTTTGATTACAGGCTTTCTTTGATCGGCAAACTGTATTTTTGGTTTTGCGGCTGACTTCTGTGCAGAAAACTGCATCTGATGTTTTACTGGCGCTTTTACAGCTTCTTCCTCTTCATCCTCCTCATCAGAGGCACCCATGAACCGTATTTTTGGCCGGAATCTTGTTGTGGGAGCTATGGAAATAAAGGTACAATACTATTGGTACAGTAATTTGTTGGCTTAAGGGTGTACTGACATTAGTGTTGCTCAGTAACGATGTTGCTACCCTGATGGCGTTGAGCGCGCACATACATAACACAGAATTCTTCATTCGCAAGCTTCCTTGAAGTAAAAGAAACAAATTATGTGTTCTAAGTTCCCAAAAATTTACTTTAAGTTGATCTCAACCTTACCTTATTTCCCATGCTTGTAAAAACAAACAAACATTTAACGAAGATTTTCAAGCCAACGTTTTGCCAAAGTTTTCAATTTTCACTATTTGCTCACAATGCAAACACCGGTTGCAAAAGCTCGCGCACTAACTAAGAATCAAAGAAGCACTGGCTTTATCCGAATTTTAAAAAAACTTTTCTCAATTTTGATCATGACATGACGGATATTGTTCATTAGAAGTGTAAATACCACGGAACATTATTGGAAACTTCATTTCAATTTTATCATCAGATCATGTGAGATCAGATTGTCTGAACAGGTCGACTGTGCATTTTCAGTGTTCACTTCCGGTTCTGCGTTTTTAAAAAAAAGCTTTTATTGTCGCCAAATAATTTCAAAACACAATATCTGTTCAGTATTCCTTTTCAGAAGTGCTTTTTAACATGTTTTAAAGAACCTATTATTTCTAGCATTATATATTAATATATATTATATATTTTTTCCCCTATACTTAGTTTTCTTTCTATTGAATTGTTTGCTGTTTTTACTATATTTCTTATATCGAGTGTATTTTGAGATGCTATGAGTTAGTTAGTTAGTCTAGGCTAGCTAGTTAGTTAGTCGTTAGTTAGTTTGCTAATTAGTTAGTCAGTTAGTTAGTTTAGTCCAAGTTACTAAGTTTTAAATACTTTATATAAAATATTGTTACCTTAATTTTTATATTGTAAAGCGCCACTGGATTCATAGTAGAAGTGGCGCTATAAAAATCGATTATTATTATTATTATTATTATAAAATGTTCTTTGTATAGCTTAGCATGGATTTAGAGAAAATTATATCAAATAATCTGGATTTCAAGACCTTTGAAAAATCGTTAACAAATAATCCCTCAATCATTTCCAAAACTCATGCGCCCATCTCTCAAGATTCATAAAACGTTTCAATATTAATTTCCAAGCAGGTTTATTTGATTAATTTGAAATATTTGCTTTTTTCCGTTTCTCGGACGTCACACGATGACGTCACGGGATAACGTCATCAAAATAGCCAGCAAACTTTTGGTGGTCAACTTGGCAAACATCAGACCATTATGACTTTCTACAAGGCTTTTATGCTATATTCAATTTTCCTTAGCAACAGATGTCAGTACACCCTTAACATTGAAACAAGATCAACATACACCAAAATATGCACTTATCAAGCGTAAAAAAACTTTAGAGTTTTTCAAAAGCAATAACTGGGGTATCTGGAAGGGGTGAAGATAAGTACTGTGAGCACTGTATACATACCAGGCCTAGAATGGGTTGGCTTGGGCGATTCTCTATAAAACAAAACATGGCATTGTACTGCTTCAGTTGAGATGGAGCATGACACGCCAATTCTAAATTCAAGGGGTGCTCTAGTGGGAGACTGGGAGCTCATTATTTATAAGGTGCTCTAGTGGGAGGACAAAGGCTCATTTTTCATAAGATGCTCTAGTGGGAGGCCAAAGGCTCATTATTCATAGGGTGCTCTAGTGGGAGGCCGAGAGCTCATTATTCATAAGGTGTTCTAATGGGAGCTCATTATTCATAGGGCGCTAAAGTGGGAGGCTGATGGCTCATCGTTCATAGGGTGCTCTAGTGGGAGGCCAGAGGCTCATTATTCGAAGAGGGCTCTAGTGGGAGACTAATGGCTCATTATTCTTAGTAGTAGTAGTATTTAGATGGTAAACTCTCAGTATAATAGTTATCTTATAATGTCTAATAGTTATCTTATTATATATCTAATCTAAGCTATATAAAATATATACTAAATAGTTATTAAAATACTGCTTTCCAGAGTGCCGTGTGTGAGAAAATAGGAATAGATAAAGATGTTGCTGCAGCCGCTTTTAAATGTACTAAGGGCTTTTGCTTGCCTCAACTCAGTCGGAAGGCTATTCCAAAGCACCGCACCACTGTAGCTGAAACTATCCTTCAGATAGTTGGTGCCGGGCTTTGGAATAGCTAATTTGTCTTCGCTGTCTCTCAACGTATAGCTGGTTACGCTACTACGATCCATAAAAAGAGATGACAAATAGTCGGGTGCTAGACCATGCAGTGATTTAGGGACCATAATAGCTTTTTGAAACTTCCTTTGGCTTTCTAGTCTTTTCCAGCCTAGCTGATGAATAAGAGGGTCGGCACCAGTGTCATAGCTTGAAAAAGTCATAACCCTTGCCGCTCGGTTTTGTAACTTTTAAAGTTTATAGGCTAGGGTAATTTTGCAATTGTCCCAGGCGACAGAGCAATAATCAAAATATGGTTGGACTAAAGAATTGTAAATGTACCGCAATGTTGTAGCTGGGACAAACTGTCTAATACGCCTCAGGGCTCCGATGCCAGATGTGATCTATATGGTTAATTTGTGTATATGCTCACCCCAAGAAAGATTTTTATCAATAAGCACCCCGAGAGATTTGGTATTAGGTACTTGTTTTACGGGTACCCCTTCGATTGCCAAAGATGGTGCTGATTCGAAGGTGGAAAGACGTTGTCTGGAGCCAATAAGCATGAACTCCGTTTTAGATTGGTTCAGGGTGAGCATATTAGTGACAAGCCACTCACCAACATTCGCAAGGTCTTGATTTAAATAAAGATTTATGTCTTCAATATTACTACTCGCAAAAGTGAGGTGAGTGTCGTCAGAGTACATGCTTGGCTTTGAGTGTTCTAAGCAATTTGGCAGGTCGTTGATATATATCAGGAAGAGAAGTGGACCTAATATTGTGCTCCACAAAGAAGGGTGCGATCATTAGACAGATGAAACAGATCAGACGAAACATATCTGGCTCCGACCACGGAGGTAAGACGCAAACCAATCACTCACAGAACACCCAAAGCCATAAGCATCTAATTTTGAGAGAAGAATTGATTGACACTTAGAAAGAATATTATTGTTGGTCAAGAAAGCATAGGCTTGATCGTAAATTATCCATTCAAATTCTTTCGCCACAACCGGAATGATTGAAATCTTACTGTACTCTAGTGGGAGACTGGGAGCTCAATATCCATAGGGTGCTTTAGTGGGAGGCCAAAGGCTTATTATTCATAGGGTGCTCTAATGGGTGGTTGAGGGCTCATTATTCATAGGGTGCTCAAAAGGAAGACTAAGGGCTCATTATTCATAGGGTGCTCAAAAGGGAGGCTGATGGCTTTTTATTCATAGGGTGCTCTAGTGGGAAGGCTGAGGGCTCATTATTCATAGGGTGCTCTAGTAGGAAGGCTGAGGGCTCATTATTCATAGGGTGCTCTAGTGGGAGGCTGAAGGATCATTATTCATAGGGTGCTCTAGTGGGAGGCTGAAGGATCATTATTCATAGGGTGCTCTAGTGGGAGACTGATGGCTCATTCATAGGGTGCTCTAGTGGGAGGCTGATGGCTCATCATTTATAGGGTGCTCACCTTAGAGGCTGGTGAGTTTGTATTTGACAGGTTCCCACATGGGAGACTGAAGGATCATTATTCTGGGGGGACTCACCCAGGAGGCTGAGGGTTCTGAATTAGAGGTGTGCTCTCATCTTTGTCATCCGGGAGATCCATAATGTGCTCATCAAAGTCACTAAGATTTTCTTCCTCAGAAGTTTCCTCTTTTTTTATTGTGTCCTTAGACCTTACACCAGTAATAGGCTAAAAAACCAAAGGGGGGGAAACAACAGACATTATCTAATAGAAAAGTGTGGTGAACCATGCTAAGACTGTCTGGACATAAAAGTGTAGCATTATGGTGACTTCCTGGACATTAGAAAGTTAGCATCATGGTGACTCCCTTACCCTGGGTACCGGAGGCTCTGAGCTTCGCGGCTACAACAATTTGAGTGAAGCCAAAGAGCCTCTGGTGCAACAGATAGCCAGCCTTACTATGGTGCTAATGTATTCATACAAGATTTGTACTACGCCGTTGATTGGTCAATAAAAGTTGCTATTGTAAAAGTATTCCATATTTGGAGGATCGTCTCTATTCCAATCAAACCGGTTTTTACTTGGGAAAACATACACAAACAATTCCAGCTAAGCCAATGATCAGTGAATAAGCGGCATATCTTTTAGTAATTTACCGGGCCTGAAAATAAAGGTATCTCCAGTGCCTCCAGTGTGTCTGTGAACCTTGACTTTAATGCCAGGTGGACAAGTGAGCTTACCTTTGCTATCCTCCCTAGTTGTCGAACGCAGTTTATGCAAATTACAGACAGGATTTTATTGTATTAGGGCGAACACTCAGCTCAATAAACGCTCTACAAACTTCTCCTTTTGAGCCTTTGTTCCAGAAAACAAATCAAACTGACCTAGAACATGCTTCGTGGCTGCACACTCAGCTAAAATTATTTTGATTAAATACTGTATCGGTGCGAAACTTGTACAGGCCTGTAGGACTAACGTGTAGCACAAATACAAACATTTTGACAGGTCATTCTTGCGTGACAGTGAAACAGGTTTGTCAAGTAATCTAAGACATTGCTCGCACCGTAGTGAGGCTGGTGTTGTATTATGTATGATTGCGTGACGTTGTATGACGTCATGGTTTTGAGATAATAAAGTCACTTAGCACTTGACCGTCGTACAATAGCTGGCTATCCGTTGCACCAGAGGCTCTTTCGCTTTACTCAAATTGTTGTCGCCGCAAAGCTTGGAGCCTCTGGTACCCAGGGTAGTGACTTCCTGGACATAATAGAAAAGTGAAGCATTAAAGTCTGGGCTTCAGAAAGGTATAGGATATGGTGACTTTGTGAGGTGTGTGGCATACCGTGGCAAGACTTTCCCTAGCACTCTGCATGCTGACAGATTGTCTCATGATTCGTTTTGCTGCTGTATCTCTGTACATTGTTTTCCTTCTGTGAGCATCAAGCTTTTTGGCCTTTTGAAGATTTTCCTTCTCCATGTCTGTGTCTGTGCTAGTACCAGCCTCATATACCTCCCTGTGAAAAAAAAAACCAATAACATTTGTCATTCAGATCATACCATCCATCTATTGGGGATGATGTCATGGCTTACCCTGTTTTCATCTTCTTCTTGAAGGATTCAATTAAAAACTTCCACCTATATCCATGTGCCTTTGACGCCTGTAATACATATGCATTGCAATACTGTCAATAGGCATGTAGAAAGAATTTGGAATCATCAACAGAGTCATCCATATACTCTACAAATAAACCAACTATATACTGTATGCATGGCAACACAATTCTTACCATCATTCTAGAGAAAAGCCTCTCCCAGTTAAGCACCCTTCTTTCTTGGGACATCCTCTCAGACTAAAAGGAGCATCACTATAAATACTTAGTGCTATAAAGCGTAGGTGTATCAACGTATCATTACCAAAATACCAAGTATCATACTATACTGTATATATCAATTAAATCTTATTAATGAAGTACTATACTTAATTATCCAAATAGCAGGCAGGGTAATGACCGTTGGATTATTTATTACCTGAATGCCAACGAGCACGAGTTTCTGTAAGGCCACATTTAACTGACGTTGTTTACTAAACAAAAACAAAAACACTCAGCTATGTACAGTACATTAGCAGTACATCTTTATCAAAGCAACCATTCAGAACTTTAGTGAAATACGAAACTTTTCAACTATACCTATAACTTTTCAACTGTACCAATATTTGATAAAACCCCAACATTATAGCAGGTACAGGAACTTACTTTTCGTAGTCTTCATGGAGTTTCTTGAGGGCAGCACTTTTTGCTTCCCAAGGGGCAGAGTAGAGTTTCACAAGACGAACCAGTTCATTGATAGGTACTGAGAGGTCTGATGCACTGGGATAACAAAGATCTTGTCAAAAGCCTAACATGGGGAGCCGGGTACAATACATATGAGATAATTGAGTGTCACGTTTTATGGAAGAGTGGGGAATATTTATTATTAATTTTAGGGGCATAAATTTGGTCTCTCTCAGACCACCTGAGTACCCCCCTGGGGCAATAGCCGAATGAGGACTTCCATAGACTTACCCTCTGAAAAGCTGAGATGTCACCAAAGTTATCTTGACCAGCAAACTAGGGGGCAAAGAGTGCTGCAAGATGAAATGACATAAAGCACATTACATTTAACTTTAAATAATAACTTCTGGCTTGTGAAACCCTACTTTAATACATGTTAATATGTACATACCTTGATCAATTCATCTTTTAAGGCCAGCAGCTCAGTCATCGATGTCTGGAATAAAGCCACTGTGTTCTGGACTCCATCACACAGGGACTGGAATTTCTTCTGCTCTTCATTTAATGCTTGGGAGTTCTAATAATGAAGATTGGGAAGTTATGAAATTTTGGTCAAGTCTCAACATCACAAAGGATCAAGTCTCAACATCACACAGAATCAAGTCTCAACATCACACAGAATCACGTCTCAACATCACACAGAATCACGTCTCATCGTCACACAGAATCAAGTCTCAACATCACACAAAATCAAGTCTCAACATCACACAGAATCACGTCTCAACATCACACAGAATCAAGTCTCAACATCACACAGAATCAAGTCTCAACATCACACAGAATCAACTCTCAACATCACACAGAATCACGTCTCTTCTTCTACTTCTACTTTATTAACTGATAAAACCATGTCGGTATCACATCAGTATAAATAAATACAAGGTAAAAATATTAGATCTGGAATAATTTACATAACTTATACAATATATTCATAATTTGTAAAATAAATTTATAAAATAATTTTCAATAAAGTAATTCAATTAAATAATTTAGCTTAATTAATTTATAACTTGAATATTAGAACCACTGGCCATTATCAATTAAATGCTGCTGAAGCTTCTCTTTGAATTTGCCCTTTTCTTTTATGTTGGTAATTGAACCTGGTAAATTGTTCCAAAAATTTATAGACCACGGGAAAAAGCTATTTGCATGCTGGTTGCACTTGGAATGTGTTCTATGGAAGCGCTTGGAGTTGCCATTCCTTGAAGGCCGGTCCATCGGAACCAAGAAGGGCTCTCCCTCAATGTCCACAGTTCCATAAACAACCTGATGGAACATGGACATTCGAGAGAGAGTCCGTCTGCCCTCAAGGGATGGCCACTCCAGCTCTCTTAGCATGTTTGTTACGACCCCTGGCTCCCTCAAATAATTATTATAGCAAACTCTGGCTGCAGTCCTCTGCACCATATCAAGGCGGTGTTTATCCTTTTGGAGATGCGGGTACCAGACAGAGTTTGCATATTCAAGCTTCGGTCTAACTAGACTGCAATAGAGTTTAGACTTGCAGTCTACCGAGGCTGTTCTAAAATTTCTTCTAATGACCCCAAGGGTCTGATTTGCACTAGATGTAATTTGTGCGATGTGTTTATCCCATTTTAAATCCCCTGAGAGTAGTACTCCTAGATAGGAGTGATGGTAAACCCTCTCTAGAATCATGTTGTTAAGTATATAGGGATGGTCTGGAATTTTCGCTCTGCTTGTGGAGAAGCACATAGTGTGGCATTTCTCCACATTAAAGGCCATTTGCCAATCCCTCTCCCATCTATTTAGAGCATCAAGATCGTTTTGTAAAGCTAGGCTGTCATTTGAGCCATCAATAGTGCGATATAAAAGGCAGTCATCTGCAAAAAGCCTAATAGTTGACGAGATATTTAGAGGGAGATCATTTACAAAAAGCAGGAACAAAAGTGGTCCTAAAACTGTTCCTTGTGGTACACCAGAGGTAACAGAGCATTGACTGGATGTTGCACCCTCTAGTGTTACACACTGTGATCTCTGGGTGAGGAAATCTTCCATCCAGGTCAGCAAGCTACCCCTGATGCCATAATAGCTTAATTTGTAAAGAAGTTGTCTATGCGGCACTCGGTCAAAGGCCTTTGAAAAATCTAAGATAAAAGCATCAACCCGTTTCCCTTGATTTATGGCGCTTACCAAGTCATGGCATGTTATAATTAATTGTGTTTCACAGTTCCTCCTTTTACGGAAACCATGTTGAAAATCGCTAAGTATGCCATGCTGCTCCAAATGTTGCCAAACATGGTGGCATATTACATGCTCCAAGATTTTGCAAGTAACAGATGTAAGGGAAACGGGTCGATAGTTATTTGGTGATGATCTTTTACCTTTTTTAAAAATTGGCACTACATTGGCAATTTTCCAGTCCATGGGTAATTTTCCCTGATCTAAGGACTGTTGGAAAAGTTGTGTATATAGGGGTGCCAACTCTTGGGATAATTCCTTTAAAATACGAGTTGGTAATTTATCAGGCCCCCCAGCCTTATTTGAATCAAGTGAATTCAAAAGCTTCTGAACACCATTTGAGGTGACTATGATTTTACCCATTTCTTGGCTTGATGAATTTGGATTTAAGCTTGGTGCTGTACTAGATTCCTCTTTAGTAAAAATAGAGAAAAAATAACCATTGAGGACATTTGCTTTGTCTAGGCTATTTGAAACAGCAATATTATGCTGGTTATGAAGTAGGTTAATACCCATGTTATCTTGCCTTTTTGATTTCACAAATCTCCAAAATTTCTTAGGTTGTTCTCTTTGAGAGGACCCTAGCAAATTATTTATATAATCTCCATATGATTTATTTAGCTTATATCTATAGGCTTTCCGAGTTTGTCTAAATTTCCTTTTGTCACTTTCCAAACCTGTACGTTTCTGGGTGTTATACAATCTTTGGACTTTTCTTTTGAGTTTGTTTAGATTGTGAGTAAACCAAGGGAGATTGTACCTACTTGAGGACATTTTAGCAGGGATATATTCCTCCATAAGAGAAGAAAGTTTTCCTTTTAACATGTCCCAGTTTTCCTGCAATGATCGAACAGTGAAGTTTGTGAAATAAACAGAGCTAAATTCTAGTAGGTCCCTTTTCATGTCAACAAAGTTCCCTTTTGAATACAGAAAGATCTTCCTCCTGATCGGGCGTGCCAGCTTTGGTGTAACTAAGGTTTGTATCTCCACACATCCATGGTCTCCCATTGCAGGTTTGACATGTACTGAGTCAACAAGGGTGCTATTTGTTGTAAAGAGCAGGTCAAGGATCTTATCACCACGGGTAGGCTTATCTACCACTTGCTCCAAACTATAAATGCTGCACATCTCCAGTAGCTTCTCGCAAGCTGTGACGTGACGGCTTCCTCTTGCAATGGTGTTTGTTTCCCAGCATATGTCTCCTCCAAGGTTGAAATCACCTCCGAGATATATAACTGAATTTCCAGACTTCCTCTGTAGTTTTGAAAGGGAGCGGTCTAACTCATCAAGTGCCTCGCAAGAACTGTCAGGGTTGTAAAAAGCTCCAATATATACATGTTTCCTTCTGTTAATAGAGACTTTAATCCAAACTCAACTTTAATCCAGTCTCAACATCACACAGAATCACATCTCATCGTCACACAGAATCAAGTCTCAACATCACACAGAATCAAGTCTCAACATCACACAGAATCACGTCTCAACATCACACAGAATCAAGTCTCAACATTACACAGAATCAAAATCACAGGGGATAAAGGCATCCTTTCATGACTACTGTATTTTCTTGTCTCTTTCATAAATAGTTTATCGACTCTAGTTGAATAGTAGCTAAAGAAACGACTGATAACTTAATCAAACCTAATGACGTTCTTATAAAATGTTGTTATCAAACTTTGTGAGAAAAATGTTTAACAAACATAAAAAATTCAAATTCAAACTCACTTCAGCCAAGTCTGCAGACGAACCAGGTTTCTGCATCTGTGTGCCACCATAATCATCCACAGCTTTAGTAGTTTTCTTGAGTATTCCTTCAATTAATGGCATACAAACATTGTTATTTTAGCCACTTAATACTTTTGTAAAACAGAGTAAGAGCTTTTACATAACATCTGAACGTTTACAGTATGATCTGTGTAAATGTTATCCATTTTTTTATCTGTACTTGTCCCCACAAGCAACCCACTAGACATTCCAATTAATAACACCAGCCACCTTCCTATACTCCAAATAATTGCCCCTTCGAGACAGAAAACAGAATTCGTTGGACTCCACTATTTCTAAAAATTATCCCATTATAATTGTCCTAATTTTATCACCTCCGGAGAACTTTGAAGTTTCCACCATACTGTTGGCTTTCCAAGGGTTTTACCAGGGGTTTGTAATGCAGCTTTCACGCGAAAATATTCAAGAAGTAATCGCGAACTGCAACAGACTATATTGCCGACATGTTGCCCTTTTGCTTTTGGTGTCATAGCGACTGGAATGGTCACGTGACTTTCAGGCAAGGTGAAAACACAGGAAAACCAAATACGCTAGACCCTACAGAAAGGCAAATTCCGGGGAATACGACGAAAAAATAAATAAAACGAAAAGTTGTTTCTGATATAAAGAAGTTTGTAAAATTTGCCTGAATATTACTGTCTTATTTTTGTTAATCCAACACCATTTCTTTGCCCAGAACCTACATTGTAAACAATAATCGCGACAAGGGAAACATAAGTACTTCATTAGTACATAAGCTTACTAATGAGCCCCTGTAGCGACTAAACATAACAAAGCTGTCTGTAAAAACATTTATTGATAGTATAACAAAGTTCCATAGCTTTTTTTTTTATAACAAAGTGCGTCGTTACAGCGTGGGAGACCCTCACGCCCGATGCCTGTTAAGGAAAATATGGACCCTAGAATCTGAAACGCTCCTAAGGAATTCGAGGAGAGTAGCTTACGAGAGGTTTAATCACAGTATTTTCTAAAATCTAAGAACACAAAAACATCAATGTAGCTTGTTTTTTTTTCTGGGCACAAGAGATATCATATGCACGTGCGCGACTGGACAAAGAAGTACAAAGGCTAAAGGCAGCAATGTAGACCTAGGTCGTAGTGTGCTGCACATGATGACGACATTACTACATTACTATAGCAACACACCTATTCCCAAGAGACACAAGCGTGAAAAAGACCCCGATATTTTTCAGTGTACATCTCAGCGAGCTGTGCGTGGCGTAACCGACTAAGACAGGGCTGGGATCCTGGTTATTGCCTCCCCATTAATGCGCGGGTACCTCAGGTTCCCTTGTGTTGTACAGTTCGCTAGATAGCGGTGCTGGGGCCGAAATCTCCAGCTTAGCCGTAAAGCTACATGCTGCCATACGGTGTTTCAGCGCATGTCTGGAAGTATGGTCTATTTTTTCTCATTTTACCGGATCTAGACGAGGTTCGATTCTCGCCATGTACTCGAAGTGTTTTTTTTTTTTCACCCTTCAGCAGTTACCATTCCATATTTCTTGCTCCCCTTGCTCACCCCTGTTCTCAGTTGTTCGGTCAAGTCCTAATCCTTGCTCACTCTTGTTCCATTATGCTCACCGCCATTGTCCGTTGTACGGTCAAGTCCGCATTGCTTAGCCCTGCTCATCCCCTTTCGGATATTTTAATTTGTATTTATCCAAAACAGATACAGGGCTGTAGCAGAGAGTGGGGCACTGGGTAGCCTGCGAACAGGCTCTCTTTGTGCTGAATCGGACTTTTAGCCTTTCGAGTGTTCCTCTTTGTGCTGAATCGGACTTTTAGCCTTTCGAGTGTTCCTCTTTGTGCTGAATCGGACTTTTAGCCTTGCGAGTGTTCCTCTTTGTGCTGAATCGGACTTTTAGCCTTGCGAGTGTTCCTCTTTGTGCTGAATCGGACTTTTAGCCTTGCGAGTGTTCAGGAGCCCTGTGGCAAGAATCCCCTCGCTATCGCGAGCGGATTTCCCGAGCGCCCGGACGTACAACAAACTGCCCAGCTTCGCACGTCGTAAAGCGTCCACAACAAACTGCCCACACAAACAAACTTTTCGCTCGGCCCACACACTAGCGCCTGTGTGCAGGCTAGGCACTGGGGGTAAATGCCCCCAATATTTAAAAAAAAATTATAAGGAAATGACCAGTAGGGCGTGGCTGTGCCCCCCAATATTTTCTTAATGTTTCTGTCTTGTGCCCCCCAATATTTCGAGGCCTGCTACGGCACAGAGATATAACGTTTACTACGACATTCAAGATTGATAACAAGACAAAGAAACCGTGAAGGCTCACGGTTTTAACTCATAAACAAACAAACAAATTAAAAAAACAAACACAAACTGGGGTCGTGTAGCAGCTCTCAAAAGATTTTACCTGATTGGATTAATACACCACAGACAAAACAATGGGAAACAAGACAATAGAACGGGAATACATTAGAACAATGAGGTAATCCAGCCAATCCTGTTAGACCTTAGGAGCGGGCTGCTACATTAATGACAACTAATCTAGCAACAAACTTTTAGAAGTTGATAGTGATGTTCGCGCTTTGGTAGGCAAAGCAATAAACCAATGTCGCCTTTCCCACACTTACAAACTCAAGCATAACACACCCACCTAGTTTCTCTAGGAGAGCAAGTCAAATAGGAACCAGTTAATGGAAGGCTGGGGGTGTGGTGGTCATTGGTGTACAGGTCACGTTTATAAAAAAAATATTTTTAATTCCCTGAATTCCACAAAACATCTAACGCCGATAAGCCAAACAGAGCAGACGTAAGATATCGAATATAGGATTCTAAAAAGGGGGGGGTTGGGGGGTTATTTTGTAGTATGTTCGCAGCTTGATCCAAGCGGCTCACATGATAACAAAACAATAAACACGAGGAATAAGATAAGGCACATGCGGTCATGAGCATTTCCGTTGTTGATAATTTATGCAAGGGCGACCTCAACGGCAGAAAACAAGAGAAAAATGAAACGTGAAATACACTCTAAATTGCACTCCGTCTGATATATTTCAGCCGTTTTCTTTCAAACTACAACGTGAAAACTCCAAGTTCCACGGTCTAGCAAAGACGGAAACGGGTGTGCTGAAACCAGATCATAGTTTGCTGTTAAAAAAAGATTGTCTATGTCTTGTCTATGGTTATTTGGGTCTAAAGAAACGGGTAACCTTAGAGTTGAGCGCTAAGCATGAAAGCATTTTTGGGTCAGGTTCTTTTAAGTTTCCTATTAACGTGCAGCGCGCCCTTGCCTGATTCCCATGACAGCTTTAAAGTTTGTGGAAACCGTCACTCTCGCATGTATCTGGCTAACTTTAAACTTTGTCTTGGTAGCCACGGTAGCGAGAGTCGCACTGGTACGTTCTGATGCTTTTCAAACTAAAATAATATATATATATATAATATACATTGCCATAAGTGATTTTAGAATACCTAGCCAAGTTAGGAATAAGATATTTGTATCATAGTGAGTTTGCGAGGCTAGCCAAACAGGTAGTTCTCAAATATTCTTCCATCGTAACAAGTCTAGCATGATAAATCGGGTTATAACATTGAAAAATATGTAAAAGTTTGATAACAACAATAAGTGTCTTAAAGGCTATCTTACAAGAGTGAAGTGAGATGGGGGAGGGTTGATAAATGGCTTAGCCATTTTTTTCTTAGATGTGAGTTTCCCATCATTCTGCAGGTTTATACTGCGGTAATTTCTACTCCACATGTCTGTAAGGTCTTGTCTTTAGTGTTTCTCTCATCCTCTCTTGCTCACGCGTTGTTGAAGATGACTGAACTGTTGAAATCCTAACCTAGGGGCTATCCTAGGGGGGCTACGCACGTTACTGGAGGACCAGACCAATCTGTGGAAAGAATGCCACCTCTTTGTCAAATAGATAAATAGATTAGGAAACCGCAAAACAAATGCTCTTTTTAAAATCATTTAAACAATAAAAAAAAAACCTTTCATACAACTAACCTATTATAGCGCTTTATGTGCCTATTTTAACACCTATAAAGCACTATACATTAACGAGGGGAATTTAGTGATTAAATTGATGATCATGATATTCCTACAGTAACATACATTATATATACCGTATTTTATGTATACTTTGAGTTAATTATGAGCTCTACCTGTTGGGGCTTCATATCTGGGCACTTCCAGTTGTACAGGTAATACTGCAGATTTCCATCGCCAATGCCAAACTTGAGCTTTTCCAAGAACTCTTTATTGTCCATTAAATCCAGAGCATTGAAAACATCAAAGTCATCCTGGAATACAAATTTTATTCTGAATTATAACTAAGTCAGTAGTCTATTCATAATACATAACATGTACCGGGCATTTTCCTGTTTGCTCTCTTTAAATGATTTATCTTAAAATACAGAAAAACTCTTTTTCAGGATATTAGAGAGGACCAGGTCTAAACTACTAAAATTCTTCAAGTAACCAACAAACGTCTGTTTGAAAGTGCTGATCATCGGAACGATTTTATCATTGTCTCAAGGCTTCAATCATTGTCCATTCTCTTGACATTTACTGTAAGATTTTTTATCAAAACTATTTAGTCAGATGAATAGGTTTTGACACATAAAGGGTTGTTAGGCTACCTTTTACAAGCGAGTACAATATAACAAATCAACACTTCCGATGAATTTTAGATCAAAGAATCAGTTCCTAGACTGTAAACAGGCTTATTTTGAGTGTTGGATGTGATCCAAGTGTCAAATGAGATCTGAGTGTCACATGATCTGTGTGTCATGTGATCTGAGTGTCATGTGATCTGAGTGTCATGTGATCTGAGTGTCATGTGATCCAAGTGTCAAATGAGATCTAAGTGTCATGTGATCTGTGTGTCATGTGATCTGTGTGTCATGTGATCTGAGTGTCATGTGATCCGAGTGTCATGTGATCCGAGTGTCATGTGATCTGGGTGTCATGTGATCTGAGTGTCATGTGATCTGAGTGTCACGTGATCTGAGTGTCACGTGATCTGAGTGTCACGTGATCTGTGTGTCACGTGATCTGGGTGTCATGTGATCTGGGTGTCATGTGATCTGGGTGTCATGTGATCTGAGTGTCATGTGATCCGAGTGTCATGTGATCCGAGTGTCATGTGATCCGAGTGTCATGTGATCCGAGTGTCATGTGATCCGAGTGTCATGTGATCCGAGTGTCATGTGATCCGAGTGTCATGTGATCCGAGTGTCATGTGATCCGAGTGTCATGTGACCCGAGTGTCATGTGATCTGAGTGTCATGTGATCTGGGTGTCATGTGATCTGAGTGTCATGTGATCTGAGTGTCATGTGATCCGAGTGTCATGTGATCCGAGTGTCATGTGACCTGGGTGTCATGTGATCTGAGTGTCATGTGAACCGAGTGTCACATGATTTGGGTGTCATGTGATCTGGGTGACATGTGATCCGAGTGTCATGTGATCTGAGTGTCATGTGATCAAAGTGTCATGTGATCCGAGTGTCATGTGATCTGAGTGTCATGTGATCTGGGTGTCATGTGATCTGAGTGTCATGTGATCCGAGTGTCATGTGATCTGAGTGTCATGTGATCTGGGTGTCATGTGATCCGAGTGTCATGTGATCCGAGTGTCATGTGATCCGAGTGTTATGTGATCTGAGTGTCATGTGATGTGGGTGTCATCGTGCTGGCAGACTCAGATGTGGACTTTGCTGTCGATATGAGCCACTTCGCTCTCTTCTTTAACCATGTGATCCGAGTGATCCGAGTGTCACATGATTTGGGTGTCATGTGATCTGGGTGACATGTGATCTGAGTGTCATGTGATCAAAGTGTCATGTGATCTGGGTGTCATGTGATCCGAGTGTCATGTGATCCGAGTGTCATGTGATCCGAGTGTCATGTGATCCGAGTGTCATGTGATCCGAGTGTCATGTGATCAGAGTGTCATGTGATCCGAGTGTCATGTGATCCGAGTGTCATGTGATCCGAGTGTCATGTGATCCGAGTGTCATGTGATCCGAGTGTCATGTGGTCTGAGTGTCATGTGGTCTGAGTGTCATGTGATCCCTGTGTCATGTGATCTGAGTGTCATGTGATCTGGGTGTCATGTGATCTGAGTGTCATGTGATCCGAGTGTCACATGATTTGGGTGTCATGTGATCTGGGTGACATGTGATCCGAGTGTCATGTGATCTGAGTGTCATGTGATCAAAGTGTCATGTGATCTGGGTGTCATGTGATCTGAGTGTCATGTGATTGCCTTACTTGTTTAGCAAGGATGAGGGCGTCTTGCATCAGCTGGATCAGGGGTGTGCTGGTGCTAATGTTGTAGAAGGAGTAAGCTGCTTTCAGCTGCTTGTGCACTGGGTGGTGCATGATAGTTGATGGAAGGGTATAGAAACTAATCATGTCTGTAACTTTTTTATTCTCGTCCTTAAAAAACAATAGCATGCTGTAAGTTATTCTGCTGTTGCATGTTCCTCTCCCATTGGCAATCAACGAGTTGGGTTTCCTATCAAACATTCGTTTTATCTTTTTGTATAATCCTACATCTGTGCACCCGAAAGCCCCTCAATCCTGGCTATGTCTCTGGAACCAGTAGATAGATGATACCACAACATCACCACTATAAACACTACTAATATGCATTCCTCTACCACATAATGAAATATTCATATTTTTTTATGTTACTGCATACCTGTACTACATAAGAATCAATTATTCCCTTCCTTGGTGTAAACCAATGCCGGAACTCTTCCTGTCAATAAAATATTATATATTTAGCAGCTGTTTTGTGCTATGTGAGAAGAATTAAACTCTACTTTACCTCTGTAAAATTCGGTGCAAGGGAAAACTTCTTCAGATACTAAAGAAAACAGATAAAAGAATTATTAGCTGGTTGTCCCTGCATTTATAACTGACATCAACTTGCCTCTTTCGTTATTGTGAATGCCTCCATCATGACATCCTCAGAAAGTTTCACAATGCCTTTCGTCTCAGGAGCCTGGTTTGCAAAGGAATATTAATTTTCTGTATGATACTTTCAGATATGATTTATAGAATATGATTCATAGAAATGAGCATGGCATTTTGTATGTGACATACATAACCTACTCCTCACCTCAGGGAGCCGATACAGCTTCACTGTCCGTTGCATCGTCATGTTACGACTCAGATGTGAAAACTTGACATCAATTAGTTTCTTTGGATTCAATGAGCGATGCCAGTACCTTTAAGAAAAGAACACAAGTACATTTAAGTAAATCCTTTGGAATCTAGTTTTAAAAGGAATAAAGAATTAACTAGTCTATGCTTCATTAAGAGATGACGACTGTAACAATAACTACAATAACTGAGAAATGACAGTCGATGGCTGCTTTATTGAGAAATGAATATACAGTATCAATCCCTGCTTACTGTACCTGCAACAGGCCACTGGCTTTGGCAGCACTACCCCAGCTGTGTACACCGCCTGGAAGATCCCCTCCTTGTTCACTCGTCTTGTAATCTCCCGAATCAATACAGGTGCAACACGTTTTGATCGCAACTTTTTGTGCACACACAGGAAATTAATCTCAACCATCATCTTTGGCCTACAATAGAAATGTGATCCCAAAAAACCATCAAAATTATTTCAATTAACAATTCATCTAATTTCAATTTACTATTCATCTTTTTATTGCAGACAGAAAACCTCACAACAAAATTATAAACAAACTGGTGCTTTCATTCAGTTAACAAGTTGTCCTAGAGCAGAGAACTACAAACTACAAATGCCTGTGGTACTGACAGGCCCATCTTTAACATGGAGCCCACTGCTGGCATGTCTCTGTAGGCAAGAAAGATGAAAGCATACTCATTATAAACATTGATATGAGCTGGGATAGCACTGATAAACCCAACCAGCTTGTTATTAGAAGCCACTCGGACACCACAGTGCCAGTCCATCTTCCAACCAGGAGGCTTGAGTGCCCTGAAAGGATGACAATCAGTATGAACAAGGGACAGCATAGGAAGAGGGTCAGCATAGATCAGGGGACTTAGAGGAAGATGGACAGGGTACCCCACTAACAGAGCTTTCATCCTGTTTGCTTCTATCAGTTCACTTATCCATGTCGCATCTCTGTTCTTTTACGTTATCGTTTGTTTGTGTCCACAGGAAAAGGCTCTGCTTACAGGAGCGGACATACAGTACAAAGGTCAGCATAAAACAGGGGACTCGAGCGAGAGCCAGGGGGAGGGGGCTGTTGACATAAGACAAAACTAAACAGGGGCCACAGATGGAAAGGACTAGGGGAGGGGGATAATTCAGTATAACACAGGGGACCCTGAGGGAGTGTGAATAAAACTGGGACAGCAGATAAAACAACTGAATAAGGTCTAAAACAAGAATTCATGGTATATACAGTATATACATATACATACTCACCATTGTAGAAATTCAGATGAGTAGTCAAACCTAAACATGTTGTCATCATCTTCTACATAATTCTCATTCAGCAATGTGTAAAGCTCCTTCAGCTTAAAAAGAAGCATGAAGTACAGCAGTCAAACAAAAGATCAGGAAAACACTTGCAAGGTACAGTGTCATCTGTATATCATATTATATAGGTTAATCTTTTTGTCACTTTCAAAAACAAAAAACAGACTTCAAAATAGCGGCCAGCTGCCGGCGACGGCTGGCTGCCAAGACAGCTGTTTTCTAGTCATTGCCGGCTCTTTTTTCTGTATTCCCCTCTCATATTTTGAGTATGCAGGCTTTTTCCTAAAAAAAATCCACAAAGTGCGTGTGCATACAGGAGCATATGGACTCAAGAATTTTCATGATTGATCTCTGTGACACTTAAAGCCGCATCGACTTAAGTTTACTTCTGGTTAATTGCAAGACAACCTCTAATGATTTTTAACAGAAAACTTGAAAAATATTTCAAAATTGTAAAAGCAGTATGTCTATTGGAAGTTTCGTTGAGGATGTGACTGATAATTTAGAGCAGATGGCCTGTTAAATATCATGGATTCTAATATATTCTTTTTTCTCTTATCCGTTTAGGTTTCCACCGGCCCTCCAGAAGTAAACTGGTGACAATGCAGCTTTAAGGAATTAAGAATAAAAAATGACTAAATATTTGGGAATGGTACTGCTTAGTTCTATCTAAATAATCACCCTGCCACCACCCCTCCCCCCCTATCCTTCTCCCTGGAAATGGTTGTTACCCAGTATACAAAATAATA
The DNA here is from genome assembly GCF_932526225.1 of Nematostella vectensis. Classification (NCBI taxonomy): domain Eukaryota; kingdom Metazoa; phylum Cnidaria; class Anthozoa; order Actiniaria; family Edwardsiidae; genus Nematostella; species Nematostella vectensis. The sequence goes on along the minus strand of NC_064035.1, from coordinate 5,156,031 downwards.
CCCCTTCCAATAAGTACTCTGCCTCCCCCCTTGACCCCACCCCTTAGGTACATATTGGAAGCCAACATACCACAGCTGGGTCTCCGATATCCATAGTGTTCCAGACAAAACCCTGAGGGAGACTGTAGGGCTCTGGTCGTATTTCCTCTACTGACTTGTTGTCTTCTATAGGGCCACTCTCTTTCACTTCATCGTCTTTAATAATAATCACAGAATCAGTGCTACTGTATTTTATGCTTTTATCTAGCTTCCAGATATAATACATGTAAATAAAACATGTGATAGGATCCCAGTAGGGTACTATAATCATTATCGAGAAACAATTAATAGTGATGCAGGGGACACATTTCATTCAGGGTGGATTGTACTGTAGCACAAAAAATTTAAAGCATTTCTTTTCTTTCAAACGAGGATTTGCAGCCCCTCTCTTAGATCTGCTGTTGTTGGACGACATCGAACAGTGACACTAAAAGTTTACACTGTCAGCTTTATTCAGTCACTAGCTGTAAAATCCATAACATCTTGAAAAAATGTACTGGGTAATTTCCTTTTTATAACTTGGATGTGTAATATCATGCTAGCTCATGAATGTGTTTTTTAGCTATTTTTCTTTTGAAACTTATCCATCCATCAAAGCATGCCATTGGCTAGTTCACAATGTCATTTCTTGATCTGTCAAGGCATGTCATTGGATGGCTCATCAAGATCTCTGATCGGTTACATTGTAATCCATAAAAAAAATCGGGAAAAGAAAGAACCTTTTTTACAGGTTTTTTCCTTGAATATAAATCTTGTATTATAAACATAAATAGTAAAGTATGAGAGGAATTGGATTCTGTTGTTGTTTGAGTGAAATGCAGGCTTTAAGAGCTGAACATCGGGTACTTCTAAACAAACTTGGTAATGTACATAACACTGCTATTTAAACCCAACTCGCACCCTGACAAAGTGACAATTAATTGCGACTGGGGACTCACCAATTTTAGGGACAGGTTGAGTATCCCAGAATTGATATGTTTTCTTCTTCGCTTCCTCTGTGGTCTTTGCCGGTTTACCCTCGTTGAGCCTAAGCACCTCGAAGTACCTCTGTAGGTTTTTTAACTGCTGAGGGCTTGGCTGTTGGCTTCCATCCTCGTTGTGGTCATGGTGGCCTCCGCATGCTGAATGGTCATGGTGGTCGTCTTCACACCCCTCTTTCTTGTTTTTCTTCTTCTTTTTTTTCTTCTTGGAGCCAGATGATGCTACAGGTTGAGCGACTGCCTCAGCTGACCTCGGAAGTTCTCCATTCCTGCTGGTAGTCTGGGGAGCTTTCGGGGCACTGCTTTCTCTGATTTCGCAAGAGGAACGTTCAGTTTCTTCGCTCGGCGTGTCCGCCATCTTGCACGGAAACCTTTCACCAGAGTCCAGCTTTCTCGCGGCCAAATGGAACAGCTGTTTATGGAGGAGAGGGTCGGTAGATAGCTAGCTTTCTTATACAGCTTCCTTTGTGTCATTTTGGTATACTAAGAAAGTTTATTTTTGTTTTGTTTTGCACTTACCCATAAACCAAATGATTTCAAGTAAAATAAAGTTTTATGTACTTAGAGTGTTCAGGTTCCCTGTGTATTTGTTTTCAAGGAAGACTAGTGACTAATTTGACGTCACAGGTGGACTCTCCGCATTAGCAACCATCTTAGCAACCGATTAGAGTTGAGAACTTCGTGGTTCGATTCGAACTGTTTGCTCGCCAAAATGGCTAGTATTATCGCTAGAAAGAACCAAGAGAAGCTCGCCGAGTCAATATTCAGGAAAACGCATTGTAAGCTCAGTGTTTTCGAGTCTTTTTTAATGAAATATTGTTTGGTCTTTTCCAGTGAGGCGTTCTCGAACGTTGTTGTTATTGATTTCGTTTGTGTTGCAGTCAGCAAAGCAGAAGTTATCAATTTATTGTCTCTCTTCTCTGAATGTGCTAATCAAAAAGAGAAGATGGATAGGAATAAATTTCGAGACATTCTGCATAACAAGTTTGGTATGACTGATGACATTCTAATGGACAGAGGTATATTAATTATTACTTGCAGAGAAACTAAATCTTCAAATGACCCACTACTGTACATTAGAGAGACCTAAGCAATAACTTCAAACTGTTTCCTTCAAAACTGATTTGTTTATGGTTGAGCAATTTTATTATACCTTTTTATAGAGGTGTTCCTTGTGGTGTGATTATTATCTAGATACACAGGCACATGTATATATTCAATTGGGTGCCCTTCACTGGGAGCCAAAACAGTGCTCAACTTAACAGGAGCACAGTACAATCACTTAATTAAGACTCAGTGCATTCGATGCAGCTTAATGCAGCTCTGTTTTGTATACCTACTTCGTAGATCCAGTCCTCAGTCAAACTAAGATACAGATATGACATATATACAGTTGACCGGTTATGACAAGAAAAGGCTGGAGTTGGGTACCTCATAAAATTCTCCAAGGAACATACCCCTGGACCTCCTTATATATAAGACATATCCAACCAGAAAATCTAGCCCCAAAGGTTGTCTTAAGCCCTACCATTTTTGGCCAGCTCCACTTGCCCTGTTTTATTTAGAAGCATGCACTCCTACAATGATAAATTCTTTGCATTTAGAGACCCCTTGAGACAATAAAGAGGTGTCAAAATGCATGGAAGATGGGTGTGGGGCTGAGACTTGGGAGCTTTAGTCTCCAAATATTATTTATCTTTGCTCCACAACTAATGTGTGTTGTTTAGGTCTTTGGTACTGGGTTACTGCCCAGTCACACAAAACAATTTGGGGACATTATGAGAACAATGTTGCTGAAATTGATTGTGTTTTTTCATCAGTGTTCAAGGCATTTGATACCAATAATGACAGTAGTATTGATATGGATGAATGGATTCTTGGACTGTCTGTATTCCTAAGAGGAACTGTGGAGGAACAGACAAAATGTAAGTTTTAATCACTATGAACATGACTATTTCAGACTAATAGCCAGGATTTTGAATGTGAGGGAGTAGGTTGTTAACTCATTTAGTGGGCCATTCCTTGCCCCTCCCTTATTAGCTCTCTCTTGGGTTTGCTTTTTTTATATTTGATCCCCCGGAGTTTGTACATCAAAACAGCTAAAACAGGCTAATTAAAATCACTTCTTTGTACAAATCATTTCTTTGTACTTCAGCAATTCAATATATACTTTGGTGGAACAAAAAGTATTACCTGCTGACAAAAATAGCTTTTTTTGTTAATGCTTTTTTATGCTTATGTTTTTACACTAAGTCTATGTTTCTTTTTTTTCAGTTTGTTTTGATGTTTATGATCTCAATAGTGATGCCTTCATCTCCAAAGAAGAAATAATGCACCTACTTAAAAATGCAATTATAAAGGTGGGTGAAACGTACTTGGATTCTTCAGCTTCACAGTACATACAGTAATGCCCAAACTCCCTTATTTCTCACAAAACTATAATAACATTGAAATGCCATCCCATGTGGGGTACTACACAGTTATTACAAGCATGACAAATATGGACCAACTTATTTGGGGGATTTAGTCTGTCATAACAGATTTTTTTGTGTGAAAAACTTTGTTTTATGTATAGAATACTGTACATCATTCATATGTTTAGGGGTTCAACATTTCATCCAATGCTAGAAGACTTTATATAAACATGAATCAGAAGATTTCCTTATTGAGAAAACATTTCTATCCATACCACAATGTGCTATCTGGAAGCCATGTGTTGTGAATTTTGTACTTGTAAAAGTGTTAAATAGTCACTGTATTCAGGATGGTATGGAATTCAGGGGGTAAGTTACTATCTGATAATTTTGTACATATGAAATTTTGGGTATGTACCACATCATAATTTTAGCTGAGTTACATACTGTATTTAATTGACCCCTCACATGATTCACAGTACCTGAATAGTACCTGAATTCTAAATCACCTGCTTCATACAAATCCTTCATTTGATAGCAACCCACTGAAGAGGACCCAGATGAAGGAATCAGGGAGCTTTGTGATATTGTACTCAAACTCATGGTGAGTGATAATAGAATTATAAGAAATAAATCAGAGACTGTTATATTATATACTCAAGTCCTGTGGGGAGTTGAAATAAATCATATAACCATCTATTTGATGCAATTTTTACTATTCTATGAACTCTTGGCAACTGATAAGCTACCTTCTACCTTATATATCACACTAATAATCAAATTCTGATTGATTGGAGCTAGAAGGCAGATTAGCCAATAATTTGCTGAATAGTCAATAAATCTTACCTATAGAATGAAAACCATGTTAGCCAATATTGCAATAAAACATCAACAAAATTGCGATTTTTAAATATTATTCAATCTTGGCTAGGATGAAGACCACGATGGCAGACTATCCTGGGGAGACTTTCAGAAAACAGTGGTCAGGGAACCTTTGTTGCTGGAAGCTTTTGGAAGTTGTTTACCAGGCTTGAAGGTGATTATCCATAGGATAGAGTGTACAGGGGGATTACATTCTCATTCCAAATGAGAGGGATTGATGAGGCGTCCATGAATAATCCCTTACCTATTTGTTTGGTAATCACCTATCCTTCCTTTTGTAGTGTGTGGAAAACTTCTCATCTGAATTCAAGGAGAAGTCGACCGCTGGTGGTCCTAGCGTGTACAAACCACAGAACAAGACTGTCAAGACTTAGAAAAATTGCATTACAGTATTACACACATTCCTGTATTCCTAAAAAAAAGTAGGAATTATTTGTAAATAGCAAAATGCTTCTTTTTGTAAAATATTGTTTAATTCGCCTATATATTATCAGTACAAATAGAACGGTAACCCTTGCCATTCTTCTACTGTTGAATAATAACTTCCCCATCATCCGTTTACATACAGTAAGCTCTCAAGCTTGTCTGGAAAAAGTGCGCACGCACTCAACTTCGTTGAAGAAACAAAAACAACTTCCGCCAAAAATAGCGGGGGAAGGGGGGGGTCGCTCTACCCCTCCCCGTCCCTGCACAAATCACCCATTACCATCGGCTAATTCTGGATCTGGGATTTTTTCAAACGAATATCGTCAATACATTATCAGACATGGTCCGTTATTTGGAAGCCGCTTGCAAATAGAGCGTTGTAATTCTAAATGTGAGCAATAAAAAAGAAGTGGTTGACGACATTCATTTACGCACCTAATCCTCTCCACTCCTTGCGCTTTCTAAAAGAATTACAAAATGCTTGACTTGTCATGGAATGCGCACGTGATTTCAAGGAAGTAAGGGGCTCGCCCAATCAAACTCTTCCATCAACGTCATATGTGTTACCATTAGAACTCAAGGCTCGTCCAACCATAATCTTCCTCCCATTAACGTCACATGTGTTACCATGTGTTACCGAACGTCAGCGGCCCTTTGAAGTTTTTACCGACACGCTTGTTTTGTGCAGACTGGAAAATACCCCTCGGCAAGCAAAATGAAGGCTACAGAGTTTAAAGTTTTGCTGCTCTTCGCCGTTTTCACCCATGTCCAAGCTACCAAACAAATAATCACGATCGCCGCGCTAGCGCCAATGACAGGCGAGTGGGATGTTGGACGAACTACAGCCGCTGCGATACCCATCGCAGTTGAGGACATCAATAACGACACGAACCTTCTCCCTAATCATGAACTTCAGTTCAAGTTCGGCAACACGAACTGCTCCTCGGTCACCGCTCTCCCTCTAGTCATGAACTTCTGGGCGGCCGAGAAGAAGAATGTGGATGCGTTTATAGGCGGAGGTTGTAACCACGTCTGCGAGTATATAAGCCTTCTTGCCGGTGAATGGAACCTTCCAGTCATCTCCTGGGGTTGTATGTCTGGACACTTGTCCAACAGAAATACCTTCCCGACATTCGCCAGAACTGTAGGTTAGTAAAGACAAACAGCCCATTTGATATTCAACACAAATATATAGCACACCATTTGATATATTCAACACAAATATATGGAACACCATTTTGGGGAGGTTGAAGTTACTGACATAATATGTTTTAGATCAGCTTAATTAATTTTTTTTACTGGAACCGGGTGGGATTTTAGCAATTAGCTCAAAATTTTAAATTGTCATATTCAAGACGTTTTTCTTGCATTCATGGTTCTAAAAAAGAGGACAACAAGTTTCTGTGTGCCATTCTGCTCCCATCAAGGATTTCCTTTTCAATTCTGTTAGACAATTTTGTTAGACAATTCAAAGACAGTATAATGTGTCAGTTTACCTATGTAGTTTTGTATGGCTTTGAGCGATAGCATGATCAATTGGTATTGTTTTTGAAAATAAAAATGTTTTGTGTGTTTATTATTATTATTTTACATATTTGTATATTTTAAATCTGACTTCAATGTGACTTGTTTTAACTTTTTACGTTTTCTTGAGATTTGTTATTTATTTTTCCAATGTACTCTATATCAATTTACCACGTGTAGGTCCGTACACCAAGATGGAAAAGCTTCTCTAACAGCTCATGGAATGCTTCAACTGGAAACGAGTGGCAATTATTGCGTCCACGGACGATATTTGGCAGATCGCCGCTAATCTTGTTAAGATCGAGTTGTCCAAGAAAGGCATCTTTGTTGCGCACTTTCACAGCTTCATTCCGGGAAAATTACATGTCCTAGAAAATCGCATCGAACGACAGGCAGACCAGATAAAGCTAGCAGCGAGCAGAGCAAAGAGTAAGAGGGGATGGATAGTATCAATAGCCAAGGGGATAACATCAATAGCCAAGGGGATAATATAAATAGCCAAGGGGATAATATCAATAGCCAAGGGGATAACATCAATAGCCAAGGCCGATAACATCAATCGCGAAGGAGATAACATCAATAGCCAAGGCCGATAACATCAATCGCGAAGGGGATAATATCATTAGCCAAGGGGGTAATATAAATAGCCAAGGGGATAACATCAATAGCCAAGGGGATAATATCAATAGCCAAGGGAATAATATCAATAGCCAAGGCCGATAACATCAATCGCGAAGGGGATAATATCAATAGCCAAGGGGATAATATAAATCACCAAATGGATAGTATCAATGGCCAAGAGGATGAAATCAATTTGAAATATTGTACTTGACAGTACAGTGCAATGTGGTTGTCCTTTATGACTTTTCCCCTAGTTTTCATTCTGCTCTGTTCCGGTGGTGATATCCGTTACATCATGCTAAACTTCCTGGATTTTGGTCTTCTGAACGGCAAGAATGCATTTATCACCGTGCATCTCCCCAAAAGGTGAGACATAAACCACCACACTGACACGTGACCATGGCAATAATTGACACATGACGTATCACATGACGTAAACACCATCATGACGTTTGTAGATCATACATCGGGAATAACACATGGATGGGTAACGACGGCCGAGATGATGACGCCAAGAGAGCGTCTGAGGGAGTCCTCAATATCGAACAGAAATTCGGCACCTACCAGAAGAGTGGAGTGAAAGTAAAGTCCTTTCTAAACAGAGTACGCCTGCGACTTGAAGGAGTATCCCTTTAAAAGCGATATTGACGATAACAGTAAGGTAATAAACCCGGTCATGGTGAGCTCAGGTGTGTGGTGGGGTAATATATTTATAGTAACAGGCGCATACCCAGGATTGGCTTAGGGGGGGGGGGGGGGCGTGCGCATAGGTATCATAAGGACAAAGCATAAGATTTGAAGATTCCTTAATAAGAAATGACCCACTTTTTGGTCGCCAAGGGGGAGGGGAGGGGGGGTGCGCTCACCCTTCACACCTCCGGTGTACGCGCCTGATTAAGGCGTTGATAACATATGGATAAGTCTTTCAAAAGCGATATTAACGATATGGTTAATAATTTAGGTTAATAAGTAAGGTTCTAACGGAGGTAGACATGGGTTTGATGTATGAAGGAGTTGATGACAAATATAGTGCATATGTCACTTTCTTGGTCAAAGTTATATTATTTGTTTCTTTAGAGTGTGTTCAATAAACAGTCCTTTTTTACGGGTATTGACACTCTTTTTCTTTACCGTCTAGATAGAGGCATATGCTGGGACTATGTATGACGCTGTGTATCTCTACGCCCTCGCCTTAAATGACACGTTAAACGAGGGAATCGGGAAACGGGATGGACTGAAAATCGCCCAGAAAATGTACAACAGGGTTTTTGAAGGTAATGTCACATTTCCAAACAATATCCATTGCGTTTACTTTAGTGACAAGACATGTTTCTACCTAACCTCGTTTCAACTTTTATATAAAAGCTGTCCTTACATAATGTAATTCCTAATCAAACTTTGCAAAAAAAACCTTTCTGCATACAAGCTTGCAAAAAGTTTTGCAGAAGAACGAGTGTAAAATGAAATAATCTAATGTGCAAGTGCAACGGTGCTTTCCTTACTTGGTGTGCACATCGAGACCCAAGTATAGAACGAAACTCATTTTACTTTTGAATATATTTGAATTAGAAAACTTTCCGACAACTTGAAGGTGTCAAATGGAGCTTCATATCACATAGTTTATATACTTGTCTTTTCAGAAGTTGCGGGAACAGTTTACATCGACAACAAGGGTGATCGTGATCCAGACTACACAATCCAAACCCTGATAAACGACCGCTTTGAGGATATCGCCTACTACACTCGCTATAACGACAACCTCACTATACGGGCAGGGGTCACCATCGTATGGCCAGGGGAGGGTCACGACTCCTCCTAAGGACTCCCCGGAGTGTGGATGGCGGGGGGAATTCTGCGAGGAAACAGGCGGAGGTGAGGCACTGCCCTTTAAGTCATTTGATTTAAACTGAGATCGATCCCTAGAAATGTCACGAGTTCTGTTCGGGATTCCTGTGGTAAGCCGAGAGGGCTGTGAAGAGCTGTCACAAATCTTTACCAACCACAGTAAGCCCGATCAACACAACAAGGACTTGGGTGACTGCAGTCGACCGTTCCCAGCTCAAATTACAGCAACTACATGATTTTGAAAGATTGCATCTAATAACATGGTATTATGTTTCTAGATTACGCAACCTACATAATCATCGCCTGCTGTACAATCGCCGGATTCTTTTCGTGACACTGGTTTTCATTTTTGTTTACAGGTAAACCTTCATTTCGGGGGGGGGAGGGGGGGCAGGGAAAGGCGATGGGGAAAGAACGAGCGCAAGAGAGGATGGAAAGCATCCAACTCTTTTACTGATTTACAATTTGTTAGTTATTCTATGATTTAAAGCGAGTATGTTGAGTAATCGTCATTCAAATTTTAGGAAACTCTCGTTTGAGCTCGATCTTGCTCAGAACCAATCATGGAAAGTGAAGGAAGAAGACATCATATTCCGAGAGAACCACCGTCACTGCATTCGCTTCCTGTAAGTGATAAAAAAAACTGGGATAGGCATCTGTCGGGTCTGCCTTCTGATGTTTCGAGAAGAAGACAACTTAAGTTTTATGTTAAGCCGCTTTTCCAAGTACAAGTGTTTTCCAGGAAAAAGGATCTTACAGAAACATAAATATTGGTTACTGAAAGTATAAATATATACTGTAATCCGCTAAGGATATTCTCACGTTGCACTTGCCTTTGCTGAGTCGTCAAAAATATTCATCTTAAAATATATGGACGGAGGTGATGGGGTTCGCGAATGTGTTTTCTGCGCATACTTATATCGATGTTATGAAATCCTTTTAGGCATCCCAAGAGAGGATGAAGAGCGTTCGATCGGTAAAATCCCTACGGTCGCTCAAGTCACAGGTGACAGCCAGTCGAGGAAGTCTTTAGTCGCAGGGAACTCTCAAGTCAGTCGGCGAAAAATCAGAAGACACGCAGTCTTCAGCTCATTGGAGTCATGAGCCGGTCTACTCGTCACAGTACACGTCCATAGCTTTGTACAAGGTATATACTAATGCATATAGCTGTTTTGCTTTTCTTTTTCGTGTGCTGTTCTAAAACCTTTTTGTATACAGGCAGAAATGGTGGCCGTTAAGATAATGCGGAAGAAGGAAATAAGAATCTCCAGGAAAATTCTAATCGAAGTCAAACAGGTACGACAGGGGGCGTGGCCAGGATTTTTAACAGGAGGGGGGGCAGGCAAAAAGGCCCATATTAAGTATTTTCTCCTGTATTTTAATGTCTCATAAATCTACTTATTTTTGGCGGAGGAGGGGCCCTGCCCCCCCTGGCTACGCCCCTGTTCGAGCTGATGATAATGGTGATGAAAAAGACCACAGTCATAATAAGAAATGCTCATTATTATCAGGCGCGAGAGTTACGGCACGAGAATATCAACCTTTTTATCGGCATTTGCCTCGAATCCCCGCAAATCCTCATCATCTCAAAGTACCTCAAGCGCGGCAGTCTGCAACTGCTCCTGAAAAACGAGGACTTCAAACTGAAAGAGATTTTTATTCTCTCGCTAATCAGAGACGTCGCTACGGTGAGCTCTAGCAAATCCTTATAATTTGTCCCAAATGTGTCAAATCACAACCCCACTCCCATGTTCTCTTGTCCAATCATAGCCCAACAGTCACGTCTTCTAGCCTCCTCCCCCTTTTAAATCACAGCCCAACAGTCACGTGCTCTTTTATTCTATAAACTGTCGAATCACAGCCCCACTTACGTATTCTAGCTCTAGCTTACAAAAAACTCTATACTTCCCTTAGTCTTCCTTATTTACAATCCCCACAGAAAAACTTCCTTTCTCTTTTCTTGTTTTAAATGCAAAGTTAATGTCCCTTGATAAATGCTCAAAGGAATATGTTTTGAACATCAGGGTATGACGGTACTCCAAAGTAGCCCAGTACAAGTCCACGGTCGTCTCAAGTCTTCCAATTGCCTGATCGATTCGCGCTGGGTATGCAAGATAGGAGACTGGGGCTTGGGTGAATTGCGGTCTAGCTTGGAAAGATTACCACAGAGGAAGAGGAGTACAACGGTAAGAGCTGGTGAGCGGTCATCTTGGTAGCCGGAATGCACAGTTTCCAGTCTTCTTTCATTAAAAAAGAACTTACTCGAATCCAAGTAACGGGCAACGTGAAATTGATTGACATACTTACTTGCTTACTTTGTTTGTTTGTTGGCTTTGCTGGCTTGCTTGTTTACTTGTTTGCTTGTTTTTTTGTTTGCTTGCTTAATTTATTTGTTTGTATACTTGCTTGCTTACTTGTTTTTTTCTCCTTGCTTGCTTACTTGTTTGCTTTACTCTCTGTTTGATTGTTTGTTTGTAACACTGAAGCCTTTGCTGGGTCAAATTGATTGACACATTGTTGTTTCCATCAGACATGCTGTGGGCGGCACCGGAGCGCATCCACGACGGCAAACTTGACATAGCAGGTTCCCAGAAAGGGGATGTGTACAGCTATGGGATCATCTTCCAGGAAATCGCCACCAGAGGTTCTCCCTACTGCATGTTTAAGGACCTCACTCCTAACGGTACATCTAGCTTGTGTTGAACATATGCGATTTCTGATGCAGCGTTTGCTATTTATTTTTATTTTATTTATTGCATTCACGGTAATGACGGCCGTAGGAGGCAAAGAACAGGACTCGAGGTCCCTTACAGGCTCAGCCTCCGTTGGTCAGCAGTATAGTCAACATTACATAAATAAAAACAACACTCTAACTTAACAGCGACAAACTGGATCAATGTTGCACTGCCTACAAATAGGACATAAGATGCGCCATGTCCGGATGTCGTCAGGGTGGAAGACTTCGGATAGGCGCGTTGCCAGTAGTGACTTCAGGCGGGACTTGAAGAGGGAGGTCCGCTCAGACGATCTAATTTGCAGGGGGAGGGCATTCCAGGCAGGGCAAACACGTACAAAATACGATTCGCGGAAGGTAGAGGTTCGCGAAGCGATCAAGCGAATGTCTAATCCTGTTGAACCTCGACGAGTGCTAGAGTTTGAAACTTGGATGATACTGGAGATGTCTATGTGTATCTCGCCTTTGATACATTGATAGAGGAAAAGCAGATCAAGGTATTCAAGGAAATAGCACAGAGGGAGGAGGTTAAGAAGGCGCTGCTTATAGTCCAGTTCGAGTCCTTGAAACATGTAGCGCGTAGCTCTCCTCTGCACTCTCTCTAGCGATCTCATCAGTAGAGAGACCCCAACTGGCTTGGCGCCCACACCTGGCTAGCATAGGTGAGGTGCGATCTTACAAGGGAGACATACAGCGTCTTTTGTAAATCGAGGGGGAGACCGTTTGAGCAGTGCCGCCGGAGGAAGCCGAGCATCCTGTTTGCTTTTGAGATGACGTTATGGGTGTGTTCACCCCAGGAGAGGTCCTGTGACACTTGGACGCCAAGGTCGCGGACAAATGTTACCCTTTCCAGTGTGGCACCGTCGTCGTCGTCGCACTCTTCCAAGACCTGAGGGAATTGTTCACATTATGAGAGTCCCATTCTATAGCAGAACAGTTTGTTTATAGATGGTTCCTAAGGGACGCAAAGTCAGCGTTTTAAAAATCATAAACAGATCTGGATGGTGAATTTATTATCTTGGCGGAACAGCGAAAATCAAAATAGATGCATTTGTGATCGGACGGTAAACAATTGTTTCCCTCCACAAAAACCGAATCCACTAGATTTATATCGCTAACTAGAACTAGATCTAGAATATTTTCTTTCCGCGTGGGAGCTTCGACTAGCTGGTAGAGAAATGCATTAGATAGAATATTGGCGAACTCGCATTCAATTCCAACGTCACTGTTAACAAAACCAGATCCTTCAACCCAATGAATCTTGGGGAAATTGAAATCGCCAACAATAAGCACCTCAGCGTATTTTCTCGATCCCGTCAAACCTGTTAATGACGTGAATGGGACGAGGAAATCGTCGTCTGGAACGCGGTAGCACACTGCTACCAGAAGTAACTTATTGGATGACAGTTTCACATCAACCGCTGCAACAGCTCCGGGAAGGGATAGTGGGTTAACGGCTATCCGGGAAGGGATAGTGGGTTAACGGCTATGCGGGAAGGGATAGCGGGTTAACGGCTATCCGGGAAGGGATAGCGGGTTAACGGCTATGCGGGAAGGGATAGTGGGTTAACGGCTATCCGGGAAGGGATAGTGGGTTAACGGCTATCCGGGAAGGGATAGCGGGTTAACGGCTATCCGGGAAGGGATAGCGGGTTAACGGCTATCCGGGAAGGGATAGTGGGTTAACGGCTATCCGGGAAGGGATAGCGGGTTAACAGCTATCCGGGAAGGGATAGCGGGTTAACGGCTATCCGGGAAGGGATAGTGGGTTAACGGCTATGCGGGAAGGGATAGTGGGTTAACGGCTATGCGGGAAGGGATAGCGGGTTAACGGCTATCCGGGAAGGGATAGTGGGTTAACGGCTATGCGGGAAGGGATAGTGGGTTAACGGCTATGCGGGAAGGGATAGCGGGTTAACGGCTATGCGGGAAGGGATAGCGGGTTAACGGCTATCCGGGAAGGGATAGCGGGTTAACGGCTATGCGGGAAGGGATAGCGGGTTAACGGCTATCCGGGAAGGGATAGTGGGTTAACGGCTATGCGGGAAGGGATAGTGGGTTAACGGCTATCCGGGAAGGGATAGCGGGTTAACGGCTATGCTGGATTTAGCGGCAAGCAGCACTCCCCCGCCTTCACGCGTTTCTCTGTCCTTGCAAAATATATCATTGCCATGGGGTAGAATCTCCATGTCCAGAATGCTTGAGTTTAACCAAGTTTCACTAATCGCCACGAGGTCGTAGTCGGCGGAGTAAACTATGTCCTGTAGGCGATTCAATTTGCACTCCAATGCCTCGTTACCTTCTGTGTCCCTAGTAATGGCTTTCAGACTCCTGGCATTTTGGTAGAACACCGAGAGAGAATGCCCAGGAAAGCCATGGTTCGACTCAACGTTGTCGCTCCTTGTGATCCGCAGCTCGCACAGGTTGAATGAAGGCGAAGTTGAGCAGTTGTAGTAAGAGACTCTCCCTTTGAAGTAACGCGCACGGCAAACATTAAAAGTCCTGACAGAGCCCCAGTACGGTACTTGACACTGCTTGTCCACATTTAGGCCAATTGGCGGTGATAAATGTACAATTACAAGCAAAAAGACGAAAAATACGTCGGAGCTGGGAAAAGGACGTCCTGCCGCCATGACGGACCGCTGATGGCTTGTCGCCATCTTGATCCATATTATTACGGTACTACGGCATTAAAATATCAGCATGATATGTCGTCTCAAGTGACGCTTTGAGCTTTTCGAAAACACGACTATACAGAAAAGACACTTTTTCGAACCGCAGCCTATCTAACGTGGCATACAGATGTTATTTTTAGCGCTAACACCTACCCTAAGTTCAACCCTAACTAGCTTTTGTCTAATCCTTGTTGTTCAGCATGTTAAAGGGCTTACTATTGCCCTACCCTAACCCGCTTTTGTCTAATCCTCTTAAGTCCATTGGCTTCGTTTAAACCTTGATCTTAAACCCTAACCTAACCCAGCCTTATCTTATAAGTTGTTTTCAGCATGTGAAAACAACTATTCCTAACCCCATTTTGTCTATTGTCACGTGGTGTACAGATGTCGTTCAGCGGGTGACAGCGCATGGGGACCCCCCGCATGAGACCTGTGGTACCCCTCGAGGCTCGCAAACAGGAGATCCACACTCTGATGCAGCACTTCTGGGACGAGGACCCGGACAAGCGGCCACACTTTAGCAAGATTCTAGACAGGCTGAAGAAGGTCATAGGCAGGTACATCACATCATCATCATCGTCGTCGTCGCCGCCGCCACCGCCGCCGCTGTCACCCTCTGTTGTCACCCGTCGTCGTCACCGCCGCCTCCGTCGTCGTCGTCGTCGTAGTCGTCATCATTATCACTACTACCAACACCACAATCATCATCATCATTATCTACATCTTTTATGCCTCATTATCTAGATCTCCATAATCATCATCCATAACATGAGCACACTGGATCACAGACGACAGATACTGGCTTCTTTGTATCACACCCAATTTCTCCCCTATTCCCCAATTTCCTCTCGTATCTTTACTTAACTTCCACTCCTTTTCAAGCATGACGTCTTCCCATAACTCTTTTTTGCTTATTCAGGGATGTGAACATCATAGATAACATGATCACGCTGATTGAGCGTCATGCGGATAACCTCGAGGAACTGGTGGAGGTCGAACTCAGCAACTTATGGAGGAAAAGAAGAAGACAGATACTCTGCTGTACAAAATGTTACCAGAGTAAGAAACACTCATCTTGCATATGTCTGGATTTGTTTGAATATATTCTAGGAAATAGGTAACGTGCTTATCATGTGGTTTGGCTGATCGTTCCATTGTCGTTTCGATCCAATGCTGTTAACTACCATTCCTTTAATTACCAGTACCACATTTAGCCCGCAAGAACTAGTATCTAATTCAGGGCTACTGTTGACGGCAGTTTGCATTTTAAGGCATCTGATAGGATCTCATAGGATGGGAGCCTATTAACAGTGAAAGTTATCCTTGCAGCCAACTATGTCATATATTTCTCTCGCACTTCAGCTCCGTGGCAGACCAGTTGAAGCGTGGAAAGTCCGTCGTCCCAGAGCTATTTGATGAGGTTACTATCTACTTCAGTGACGTTGTCGCTTTTATGGACCTTGCCTCGGACAGCACACCCATGGAGGTGAGACATCCACAACCCCTTTCACCTTTGCTATGCCCTGCCCTGGCCTGCCGCCTCGCACATCCCTTTCAGGGCGTGGCTGTGTCCGCAATATTTTATTGATGTTTCTGTATCATGCTCCCCCCCCCTTACCCAATATCGGCCTGCTAAAGATCTGCCCTTGTCTTTTAGATCTCACCCCTTCCTATCCTCAATGACCTATTCCTATCTTATGATATCACTTATTCCTATCTTAGCCTTTAATCTGCTAAATACCTGCTAAACTCTTATGACAGTAAGATAACTTCCTCCTGGATGACATATTCCTATCTTAGCCTTCCAGGTTACCTGCTGAATGATCTTGCCTTTCAGATCGTAACTCTTTTGAATGACCTGTACATTGCTCTGGACAAGATCCTGGCCAACCACGACGTGTATAAGGTGGAGTCTATCGGCGACTGCCTGCTCGTGGTGTCTGGCCTACCTGTGAGGAATGGCATATGCATCCGCCACGCAGGAGAGATCGCGACGATGGCTCTCGATATCCTCAGCCTTATGACCCACTTCAAGGTCCACCATCGACCACAAATGAAGCTCCAGCTACGAGTCGGTTTGCACAGCGGTGAGTCAAACAAGACATGTTGCTGCCGTGTACATTAATTGCATTAATGCTTCACTCTTGCTTATGTCCGTCTGTCGCTGCCGTGTGTACTGATTGCTCCACTTTTGCTGTTGTTTTGCTTTTGCTGTTTTCGTGTTGCTCCCGTGTGTATTAATTCAACGGTTCAATCTTGCTTAGGTCCGTGTGTTGCTGCGGTAGTCGGGATACACATGCCAAGGTTTTGCCTGTTTGGTGACACAGTAAACGTGGCATCTCGCATGGAAACAACTGGCCAAGGTAAACATTGTACTTGGCCAAGGTAAACATAATGTACTGGCCACAGTAAACTTATTGTATTGGTCAAGGTAAATATATTGTACTGGTCAAGGTAAACATATTTTACTGGGCAAGGTTAACATATTGTACTGGTCAAGGTAAACATATTGTACTGGCATGCACTTTTCACCTAACTCTTTGTCTTTTCAATAACAAATTTATGGTATTGAAAGGTAACAAATAAATTTTGTCACAGCGTTCAAGACCCACGTGAGCGAGAACTGCTACAGGGTTCTTAAGGACATCGGCGGGTATATCTTCGAAAACTTACAATCTTTCCGTTAATGGCTGTTTTAGCGCCCGTGGCGCCTATTCATTTGTTTTAGAGTCGCAAGGGGAAGGGGATCGAAGCTTTCATATCCTCATTTCAAGTAAAAGCAATAAAAATGCATTAAATTCAAGCTTAATAATCGAACAGCAGGGGCGTAGCCAGGGGGGGGGGGCTAGGGGGCCGCCCCCCTTCTAGCAGCCAAAAATACAGAAATGTATGAGGCACTATCTAAAATACAGGAGAAAATGCCTTGAAGGTCGCTTTTGGGCCACCTCCTGTTAAAAATCCTGGCTACGCCGCTGAACAGTTAGAAAAGCTACACACTATTAACTACTTTGTGTGATGACAAAAAAGATGTGTTTGTGGATGCTAATAGGGTTTGGTTATTCGTGCTTGTTTAGGGACGCGGATACTGGAAGACATACTGGTTGATCGGGAAGGAGGGTTACAAGAAGCCCCTCCCACATGCTATGGCGGCCACGACGGGACCTCGTGTTCAGACCCTTGATGTATTCTACGCAAGTTAGTAGGCAACTAGGAGAACGTGATGAAAAAGTGCCTTTATGCTAAGCGCTTAATTATAAACGAGTTCGATAATAGTTTACAAATAAGCAAAGAAAAGATCGTTTAATTTCTTAGTGGTTAGTTTGTAGGTAAAGCACTCAGGCTCGTTAGCTTGGGGGTGGGGGGGGGGGAGTGCGGCTTCTATTGAATATATTTGGACTTGGGACTTGCGGGAATGGGGACACACTTTCCATCCTACCCCCACCCCCACACCCAGAAAAAGGTAATGATCAGTGTGTAGGGTATGGCTACCGCCTCATCACAAGAGAGACCATACAGTATTTTAATATTTCCTTGGAAACTAGCAAACATAATATGGAAATCTTATTATTTCTGTCTGAATCTTCCTTCTAACGATGGGAATAAGGCTAAAAAAAGCGTTGAAGAATAAAAAGTACTCATGTATTCCCATGCTTGCAATCACTTGTAAAATAATAAAAAAAACTTGAAAGTTCGTTGCCGTTGTGGCTTGTGTTGAGTGTTATTTATATTCTTTAAAATCCTATTTTGGATACGTCAATTCAGGCGTTCTCTTTCCTCATGAGAAACCAGAAAGTGTCCTCGAAATTCACTTCAAACTGTTTTTTCGCCTTTTGTCATGTTCTGCTTTTATGTCATTTTCTTTGTCTTAAAATATTGAGAGAACCGCTAATACCCGAAAAAGGTATAATGTATGCTTTCTAAATACCAATAATGTCTATTTTCAAGACCAGGTGGGGTCACAAGGGTTTTTCTCCTAGTGTGACATTGACCCTATGCCATGCATTGCATAGATATCCCCTATAGTTATATATCGGTGCTACTGTGTCCGGCTGCACGTTAAAAGAACTGTCCACAGCCTTACAGATGATCTCCATGCGGTCGCCGTGTGCCGGGAGGGGGGCAGTCAACTCCCACAGTGACCACGCCCAGGCCTTCCCATAGGGCTGCTTGACCCCGTCCAGGGAGGCGGTGTTCCACGTCTTACCCCCATCCAGGGAGACGTCCACTCTAACGATGCCACGCCCTCCACCACTCCAGGCGTAGCCACTGATAGTGACTTCCTCCTCCTCTCGGAGAAGTGTTTCCCCTTCCTCTGGATGGCATATGACGGATGTTACTGGTAGCTCGTTGATATCTTCTGCTGCCTGTAGATCCACAGTTTTCTGGGAAAAAAAGCAAGCACTATCTCGTTCATTTGACACAAACGGAACTTGGGGATTCGGTTATACATTTTTTGTATGAAGAAACTCCCTAAGGGAGAGGGGTAATACCTGGTTTGCGCAAGGAGACACCCCTTATGGGGGGCTGGCGGAGGGGTAGTACCTGGTTTGCATATGAAGGCACTTCCTGGAGGGGGAGGGGTAGTACCTGGTTTGCATATGAAGGCACTCCCTGGAGGGGGAGGGGTAGTACCTGGTTTGCATATGGAGGCACTCCCTGGAGGGGGAGGGGTAGTACCTGGTTTGCATATGGAGGCACTCC
Source organism: Nematostella vectensis (assembly GCF_932526225.1). Classification (NCBI taxonomy): domain Eukaryota; kingdom Metazoa; phylum Cnidaria; class Anthozoa; order Actiniaria; family Edwardsiidae; genus Nematostella; species Nematostella vectensis. Next base: position 5,137,190 of record NC_064035.1, on the reverse strand, counting down.
CTGGAGAGGGAGGGGTAATACCTGGTTTGCATATGGAGGCACTCCCTGGAGGGGGAGGGGTAGTACCTGGTTTGCATATGGAGGCACTCCCTGGAGGGGGAGGGGTAGTACCTGATTTGCATATGGAGGCACTCCCTGGAGAGGGAGGGGTAGTACCTGGTTTGCACATGGAGGCACTCCCTGGAGGGGGAGGGGTAATACCTGGTTTGCATATAAAGGCACTCCCTGGAGGGGGAGGGGTAGTACCTGGTTTGCACATGAAGGTACTCCCTGGAGGGGGAGGGGTAGTACCTGGTTTGCATATAAAGGCACTCCCTGGAGGGGGAGGGGTAGTACCTGGTTTGCATATAAAGGCACTCCCTGGAGGGGGAAGGGTAGTACCTGGTTTGCATATAAAGGCACTCCCTGGAGGGGGAGGGGTAGTACCTGGTTTGCACATGGAGGCACTCCCTTGTACGCCGTTTGTTGCCACATGCTTTGACTTTTCTGTTTACTTAAACTTACTCTCCCAAGCCACTTAACACTTCTTGCCCCCGCAACCCCCGGGACCAAACACCGCACAGGATACCCATGGTCCCGGGGGAGCTCTTTACCATTCATCTCATAGGCCAGCATGACATCACCTGTGGGTGACATGGCAATGTGGATGGGGATAGACACTTCGTACTTTGTGCCAGACAGATCTTGATCAAGACCCTCCAAGCGGACGTGCTTGTAACCCTCTCGCTCGACAACACTGTCAGTTATACCAACGCTCTCAAGAACGTCTCTAAGCAACACCCCTCCCCACTGCGCAGTGGATATAGTAGCAGGGCCACCCCCCACGTCCACAAAGTCCTCCCTGTTAACAGCAGCCATCTCGTTGCAGCGATTACCAGCGCACTGTAAGGTCGCTACAACTATACGCTTCTTGAACTGTATGAGGTCTTCAAACGTTAGCTTCGTGCTTACGCCTTTGGCCGAAATTTCAAGTTTATACCCATCTTTGTTTATCAACGGCACCGGCATATGGTTCCTAATATAAAACACTTCAGTAGGGGTGATAAGACTGTGTCCGAGTAGTCCAAGAGGGGGTTCCGCTAAGAAGGGCTTGTTGCAAAACACTGTAAGCGCAGGATGCCGCTTGGGGTCCGTGGAGTAAGGGTCGTCGAGGTTAAGCAGGGTGCTTGCTTTTATTTCCTCCTTCATCAAGCTTCCTATGCGAAACTCTGAAAGGATCTTCACAATGTCCTCCCTTTTGTGAAAGTCGTGGATATTCCAGTACGGGTCCAGCCTTGACCCTTGATAACAATAATGATAGAAATAAATGATAATTAGTATCATATAGCTTTGATGATAGCAATGATAGTTATTGATGACGATGGTCATTACCGCTAATTGATGAAAATGCCTCTGTCAGGCGCCAGTTTGTCATCTTAGTAAAAGCGCCAAGTGAATTTGGAGAAGCGTTTGTGACATTTCCGATAGAATTTGGTCAATAAAGAATACCGTTTTTTTTATGTGGCTATTTAGATATATTTTTTCATAATTTGTCTTCAAATATTAGTTGGAAACAATAACAATATTACGCCTTCTCGCTACATTCATTAGAAAGAGCATCGTTTGATATACTCTTGGTGAAAATTAGCTCAAAACCCCAACAGCAAAGTTGTAAAAAGTGACAATAAAGCCCGTATAAAACTTTCGAAAATCGGCGCCCATTGCTTGAGCTATGGTGTCACACAACTGAGATATACATTATTTGGGTTCCCATCGTTCTTCTGAGCTCGTAAGATCGTATTCTTAACTCTCCATCGTGCAACTTGTTTTGGGTAATTCACAAAGTCAAGACAGTTGTTACTTGGTTTTAGTCTTTCTGTTTTAGGGCTCTCTCCTTCCACTTTTTAGCTTGCTTATTCAACGTTTCAGCACGACAGACCTCTAGCCTATCTAATTTGGGGTACTTTCATTAAGTAAATCGTATTGCGCTGAATTCTCTGGCTAAATCCTCACCCCACTCTCTGTGCATGCTGTGATTTTTTTGCGACTCAGAGCGAGGCATCCCATCCCATAGCTTGATTTTGGGGACAAGTGACATCACAGCGTTCAATCGTTCGATTCCAACTGAATAATGGGCAGACTCTGCCCTGAAGAAGTCTTATTAAAGACGAAAATTTGGCAGAGTCGATTTCCAGTTTTTGATGTATCAGGTTTAAACAAAACATACTTCAACTCGATATTTTACTTGGAGCGTTTGGAACCTGATAGTTGAACGCTCGATCTTTACATTTCCGCGCTGGAGGACATATACTAAGAACCTCGTCATACTGCCCCTTTAAGATTATCCGCATCTTTATAGCCCATTCCAGCTATACGTTTGCGCGCGCATAACCATAAAAACCTACCTCAACTACCAGAATGCGCGCCCAGCATGCCGGCAGTTGAGGTAAGTTCCCATGGTGAGAAACATTGCACGCGTTCGTGCTTTATCCAATCGCACACCTTGAAATTCTCATGGGCGCCACTTTTATCTCTCGTGTATTCATAAAAAGTGCGCGCGTACATGTTTTATGAAAATGTTTTTGTGTTTAGCAACCTCCCAAAACATGCTCGCACGTGAGTTCGATTCAATGTTTGACAAACATGTTTGAATGTTTAGCCAGGCCTTTATAGCTGGAATGGCCTATTATCACCATCATGATGGACATCACAAATCTCCTCACCTGCAGCAAGCATGATCATCCTCTTGCCGCCCGGGTGCTGCTCAATGAAGTCGGTCAAGTCGTAGACACCATCCTCGTAAGTAGTCCATACGCCGTTCCTTGAATCAGTGTGCCTGGCCACTTCACTCAGCGAGAAGGTTCGGCTTGGCGAGGAGGAGTCCCTAGCGTGCACATGGAATTCTCTCTTGATGTCGATGGTGCGGTACTGTTATGAGTGGAAATGAATGGATAGTAATATTAACCTTAGAAGAGGGCTACCTTCCCACATTCATTATGTAAAGAAAATCTCTATACATGCGCGTTCCCAGGATTGGCCGAGGGAGGTTGGAGATGCGCAGTCATAGGCACCATATGGAAAAATCGTATTTGAAGATTCCTTAATAAGAAATGATCCACTTTTTGGCCGCCAATGGGGGGGGGGGGGGGGTGCGCGCACCAATTACTCTACTTCAAAACACGGGCTTCAAAAAGCTGCAGTACGCAAAAATAGAAATGAGAGAAAAATTTTGAGAAAAAGAGGTGTATCGTGTTAGGTAATAATGCTTGGAACTGGGTCCGCACCTGATACAATAATAAACATTTAGGCGTAGTGTGGTGTGGTTATTTGGTATGGTATAATTACACGGTCTTTTAGGGTGTTGAAAACCCAACCACCACACAGGGATCCAGTCACAACGGTTGTCAGCACAAATCTCCTGGAATACCGCTGCTCGCCATTACTGAAGGCTCTGCCGTGCTTGCTTCTGACATTCGACACCTGTGTACGCAGACCACGTGACCTAACGCGTGCAAACATGGCTTCTCCTGGTCACTCGATCAAGTGCACTCGTTCCTTCAAAAGCACAGAGAAATGATCAAATGCTGGAATATGAATATTATACAAATCTGGTTACTAACGTTGATTCTTCTCCAGAGGCCCTACACTTACGTCAAAGTATATAAGCTTGAGTGTCAGGCGACTTTCAAACTTGGAGAGGAAAAATAAATGACCCTCTTCTAAGGTATAAATACTTCATAGGAATGATAAAAGGCCATAAAAGGGCCTGACACTCAGGCCAGCGGGTTAGAACATGACTCATGACCTCTGTCCTCTTTAACAGGGTGTCGTTATAAAACATGTTGTATTCTACAGAATATATAAGAAATTTTCTCATTTCAGCCTATACATATAGTCTTTAATAACGAGGTCTCCTTTTTAAATAAAACTTGAAATTTGCGCGATTTTGAGAGTCGCATTTTCGCGATTGTATAAGCGATATGTCACTGCACTCGTTTTGCTCGCATGTTCTTAGCATGTTCTTAAAGTTTGGTGAAATCTCAGGCTGGACGTTCTAATAAAAAGGTTTTTATTTTTAAGAGTATATTGGAACGCATCTAGAACTTTCAGAAGATTTTATTTTTCAAAAATGCCTGACATTCGGGCTAGGACGCAACACTAAAACAATATCTGCTTTCTCAACCTCGGTATGTTTTTAGAATTTGGTGAATTCTCTGGGCGGACGTTCTATTAATGTGTCCATCATAAATAAGTGATATAACGCGACATTCGTGATTACGACATTCGTGATTACTTTTCGATCTTTGCATTTAGACAAGATTCATGATATGTTATGTAAAAAAAATCCAGAATCAATAATTTGATCTGAACTCAAGCTCAATTGGTTATAAAAGTAATATATGCGACATCTCGCATCAGATCGGAAACTTCAATCGGAAAGCCACCGCGTGTTTGAAAACAATCATTTAGGTCTGCTACCCCTTTCGCTCATTTGTTCTGTTAATATTTAGTTGGTAACCATCCCCAAATAATCTATTTAATAAAATCGAGTTTTAACAGATATAAGAAATATGTAAAATATAGTTGTTTTTTTACCTTGATAAAGAGAGTGAAGGCCTATAAACAAATGAGCTCGATGTGTAAATAATTCTAAAAAAACTACAAACGATCGGCTCCTGCATCTCATAGTGACACATAAGTGTCAAATATTCATAAGCGAAAAAATTCGAGAATTAGAATAATAATTGGACGTTGTCACGTACATTTCGCTTTACGCCTTTTACTTCCTTGACCTTAGTTTATAATCCAGAACTTTCGTAAATGATCATTGGGGCAACGTCGCAATAGTGTTACCTAGAAGAATTTCCAATATAAATTTACTGACCGAGAAAGAGGCTGACTTTAAATCAGTATAAGAAAAGAAAATTCATAGAACCAAGCATAAAATGCCAGGAAATAGTCGAAAATACATTACCCTGGTTCTGAAGCCTTGAACGTCTAGCAAGCTCGCTGGCCACTAACCAGAGAGACGTTCGAGGCTCTGGAACCAGGATAGAAATACATCAGTGCATGATATTTCAATACATTACTTGTTAGTTGTAATTCTTGCGTTGTACGGCTGTTCTAGCAAAAAGACTGGAGCCCTTTCTAGATCTGATTGGAGTTGACTGGCCGGATAAATTTATAACGAGGCCAAACATCTCGCCAGGCGTCCCCCTTATATGGAAAGATGAATGAGCTAGCGCTTGAAACGAATTGGTCATTGCAAAAGAGGGTTATGCTACTTTTTTTTACCAATCTTTTAAAATATTTGCTGAATCATTATTGTGAAGACCTGCACGGCTCTGATAATCTAAAGTGATCTTCTATAATTTGAGACATTGACTGACCAAGAGCAGCAAGAGGTCACACGCGGCAAACCATGCAAACGGGCGTAGAACAGCCTTGTTCTTTGATACTGCGGTAAACTAATAAGATCACCCTGGTAAAAACATGTATCCTACTGATGAAGGCGGCAGTGCCGAAACGCCGAACAGTTAACACCTAAAGTAGTATAGACTACTTTAAATTTAAGCATTAAGATTCTCTTTCAAGCCCTTTATTGCACGGGTTTAGATATGCATATCGAAAAGACTTCTCCGCAAGGGAGTAAAAAGAATGTATGTGAAAATTCATTAGAGCATTTCTTTTTCCGTCTGAAATTTGTAGGTGGTTTCGCTTGTTCACTGTTTTGGAAATGGCAAAATCCGCCATTTGTATCTCAAAACGGCATGTGTTTTTTTTGTCACGCTAAAACACAAACACGTGTTGATAATCAACGAAACGAATGGATTTATAGCTACCAAATATTCCTATTTCGGCATTTGCTTGCTTTTTCCTAGATGAAGTCAATAATCGTTTTCTCCTACTTGTAATTGTCAAGAAAATTTCGACCTTTGACCGAGTCCTGCCTGGGAGTGATGCACGGTCGATCAAAGGTTCTTTTGTTTTCGCATATATTATTGATGCTCCACTGCTCTAAAAAAAAGCTTCAAACAAGGCCCTGTGCAGGCCCGTACCCAGGGTGGGGGGGGGGGGGGGGGGGGGGGGGGTGCACAACGGCCGAAGGTCCACTTTCGGTTATTAATAGACGTGGTATTCTGTAGACAAAACTATAAAGCATGAGCTAGATCACTCTATCTGGTATGTCGCCAAATCCGACAATGAACTTCCTGTGGAGTATCAAAGGGACTTTTTTAAGCCCTTGCAGTATTATACTGCAAAGGCATAAAAAAAATCCCTTTTTGTTCTTTCGGGGGTGGTTAGCCGTCAGCCCCCAGGGAAAAAACTAGGTCCATTTTTTCGGATTTAGCCCCCTCCCCCCCCCCCCCCCCCCCCCCCCCTCGCCCCAAAGAAAAATCCTGGGTACGGGTCTGAGATTTTAGAACAACAACAATAATAATAATGATGATGATGATGATGATGATAATAATAACAATAATCGTTTAATAATCGATCGTTTATTTCAACGCTTTTGCAGCATAAATACTCAATTACAGCGCTCGGGCATTTAGTCTATCGGGGACCTTTCCCGTCTGTCGGGCATATAGCCACTAAGTTTATTATTTGCATGCATTTGCATTGAATACGGCTCATGGATAATTCGACGTTTGAACTCAGCCAAACACCACGCCTACGGTAGACCAACTAGTTTTTCTACAACTTTTCTGTAGTCTTCTAGTTATACCATTAACGATTTCGCTAACCAATTAACGATGCTAACGACATCTTAAAAACCGGCCCAGACCCTAACGTTTTAGACAGTCACAGGTCTCCCGTGCGCTCGCCCCAGGCTCTTTTAGACCAGAAAACAGAAAGCCACATGACAACCAAAGACCTTCCCCCACCCCCGCCCTGAGCTAAGAAGTATAGAGAATATATAACGTGCGCATTTCCAAGAGCACGTGAACTTTTAACATGGTCGAGAACGTCTACACAATCAACTTCTAAAATTGGTTACAGCTATTAGTGCTAAGAAGGGTTTTTAGTTAAAAATAAGATTGCGGTGGCAGTTTCCATTCCGCAGAAAATACAGAGAATCATAAATGGAAGGATCTCGAATTGCTTCAGTCTTCTTACTGGTAAGCGCTAAGATCTTTGGTCCAAGTTCCATTCGTATTTGAAAATTCTTTTAAGTTTGCAAGAAAGCTACTCTACTTAAAAAAGCTTGCCTTGAAAAAATGTGCGAGGGAGTTTTTGCCAATCAAAATTATAGTAAGACCAAAAAGACTTTTCCTGATCTTAACGCTGTTGATAATGTGGTAAACAGCCTTCTTTCCCTTGCCATCTTTGCTGCTATTCTCACGCCTAACCCGAGTAAATTGCAAATTATTGGGGAGAAGTGTGTTGTAGCATGATTTAAAAAGCAATTTCATGTGTTTACTGAAAACAGTGATAAATAAATAATCAGCCAGTATGCAGCATAACTCAGCCAAAAGTTTTGTTTAGAAATAAAAATTGATGTTTTCAGCTATCAAAATGTTCCATATGGAAAAAATCATAGCAGATGATTCGTGGCCGAAGGTTCACTTTCGGTTTCCAATGAGCGTGCTATTTGTAGAAAAAACTATAAAGCATAACCTAGATCACTCTGGTACGTAGCCAAATCCGACAATAAACGTCCCGTGGAGATACTGCAAGAGCATAAAAAACTGTCTTTTTGTTCTTTCGGGGATGGTCAGATTTTTACCATTCCCTCCCTCCCCCCGGAAGAATTAGGTCCACTTTTTGGGATTTCGCACCCCCCCCCCCCCCCAAGAAAAATCCTGGGTACGAGCCTGCTACAGTATCGTCAAAACGTCAGTGTGAAAGTCTGATCGAGTCTGATCGAGACCTGGCACACTTTGACGGCCTAGACTTGGACCTCACACCTGCCAAATGTGTAGCAAAGTGCGTATTTTGTGCATGCTACTGGTTAGAGAGGGGAGGGGAGATCTCACGTCTGAGAAATGTGTAGCAAAGTGCGTATCTTATGCATGCTACTGGTTAGGGAAGGGAGGGGTGGGGGGGGGGGGGTGAGATCTCACGCCTACCAAATGTGTGCCTTTCATAGAGCCGCTAAAAGTAAATTTCGATTTTCAAATGAAACGGTGTTATAATTGTAATGACAAGTGTTCCTTTCTGCCTTTCTCTAAGCTGTGCAAGGAAGGGATTTCTTTTCGTCGGAATTCAAATTGGAATTAATTGCTTCTGCGGTAATAAATATGGCAAATATGGAAGGCTGAGCGAGGCGAGCTGCAACTCATCATGCGGAGGTAACCCGAACCTGAGGGAATGGGTCAACACGATCTACAGAGTCGGTAAGCGAGTCTCAAGGAGGGGGAGGGGCTAGGTAGGATGAGGTAGGGGAAGAAGGAAGTTGGAGGGGGATCTACTTCAGAAAACGGATACTAACATCTTCACCAAAATCAAATGTAACCACAACCACCCTCTAATGGATATTGCTCCTGTTGTTATATCAACTAAAGCCCCTTGTTAATACTGATAGATTTCTCAACGCCTTTGCTAATCACCCTGCAAGCAGAGCTTTCTTCCTGTTTGTTTCTATTAGTTCACTTATCCGTGTCGCGAGTCTGTTCTTTCGCGTTCTCGTTTGTTTGTGTCCGTAGTACCTGAGTACTAATCGGCTTGCATTCAGATATAATCTAGCCTTAGCAAGTGAGCCTTGTGAGCCGGTTGTTTCGTTTTTGTATTTCTGTACTTGAAAGAGCGCTCCTAGAAATGTATTTTTTCTAGTAAGGATAAAGATTATTATTAGGGAATGGACTGTGCTCCACCTTTCACCGAAAAACGGCTGAGCTAGAAAACTCCGAAACCATACCATTTCCACCAATTAGAAGAAGAGGTGCGGAGGTGTGCAAAATGTTTTTTTTATTCCAATATTATACCGGGGAGCAAAGTTCTTAACTCACGCGTTTTTGTAAAAGGACTAATGACCCTTAGATCTCCAAAAATATAATCGTAGAAAAGAAATCTTATTCTAGACAATTTCAAGATGTGTAAACAAATCTAAGAGCGCGCGGAAAATCAAATCTAAAAAAGAATTCGAATAAGTTACTTACCGTAGTTTCATTGCATAGATAGATTAAAATTGTAGCTTAAACACAACCGTCTTTTTTTTTTATTTAGAAAGGCATTATTCCTACCTCGAAAAGAAAGTAGATTCTTTAGCTTCCATCGCGCATAAACAATCACAACTGCAAGACTTTTGAACAACTTCAGTTCAATCCATTAAAAGACGGTGCATAAACGCTTATTTAATCAGATCGAGATGGTGCACAACACTTCTTATTTTATCAGATCAATCTCGATATAAAAAGTAAGTACTCTTCGATTTTTTTTATAAAAGCAAAAGGTTTATTCATTACAAATAATTGGCGGTCATTTTGTGTTTTCAGACCCACATACCTTTAATGTCATATTGATTTTCATTAAAAAGTATAGAACCGACCACCAAATAACACACTAAGCCCAAGAAAGCCAACGAAGCGAGGATTCACGATCCACTCTCTTATTCACAAAACCCATTATATGAACGTGCGAACTGGCATGGTTTCACGTCAAAAACATAATACACAGGGTTCCCAACAAGGATATAGGAAAAGGTGGAATACTAAAATACAGCGGTATTTTATAGAAAGCGCCTTTTTCACATTTTGATATATTTTGTTATTTTTTTATTTGTTTAATTAATGTTTGCGACGACGCATACAAGGATTAAAATATACCTTAAAAAGTTTTGTACAACAAAGAATTGCTTTTCGTGAATATTTCACGGGTAACCGCTGGTTTACTTATAATTCTTGAAAATATTTTTTTTGGGGGGGGCATGCCCCCAGTGCCCCACCCCCTACTACGGCTTGGCAAAAGACAAAAAAAAAACTTCACAACAGCGCGCGCTCATGGCTTCATTCCAGTGCACGTCAGCGCGCGCAGAAAACAGTTTGAAAAACTGGCTTCAAATTCCAAGCAATATTTACTTCATCGTTTGGTGGTTTGACACGTTTTTCTCCCGAAGAATAACATTTTTTAGTGTTTAAAAGTTCGTGGGAATTGACAGGGTTGTTGACTGATGATGCACGAATTCCCCTTACACGATTTTATGCTGCGTCATCGCATGACCTTTATCATGTAATGAAAGCGACCAATCCCGCCAATCAGAGTGACTGTTCTATCTCAATTATTGTATAATTATTGATAAAAGTACTTTCTTCAATTCAGTATGTGAAATTTGAGCCCAATTATGCTTTGTAGTTCTGGACTGTTTTCCACAGATGCCGGTACTAAGGCTATAAGTTCAGTGAAGTGCAGGCTAATGAATGGTGCTACTGTGGCAAAAGCTATGGTAAACATGGCAAAGCATCCGAAAGTGACTGTAACCAGGCCTGTAAATGCGACCCAACCGTTAAGTGTGGCTCATAATGGAGAAGCTCTGTTTATTCTATTGGTAAGTGCGATTACCCGGCATTCGGGAATTCCCCACAAAAACAAAACTATGAACGATGTTTTTTTATCCTAAAAAATTCTTGTTTTTCTAAGAGGGATACTTTCTAAAGCAGTGGTTATCGTGAAACTAGAAGTTTCTTATAGAAAGTGAATGCTCGGAGGACGGGACGAACATGTTTCGGTAGAGGGGTTATCGAAAAAGACCTCTGTCAAGGGTACCCAGGTACCGACTGGGGAACCTGTAGTGTGGACTCGAAAAATCGCATCCACTATATGAAACTCGCACATGCGCTAAAAAGACCGCTGATCAGCATGAAATAAAACAAAAACAAACCAGCCGACTGGGAAGCATGTGGTGTAGACACGAAAAATCAGGTTTTCGCATATGCGATACCAAGATTAGACTTGCGCTCCCTTCGAGCAATTATTTAGTAAAGTACACTGGGCGTGCACCTACCCTAAGAAGTGGCTGTAACTTTCATTCTACTGGATTTGCTGGGGTTCATTGGGTGAGCTGCATTCGAGAATACTGTGATACACTTCCTACTCTTGTCCGACATTTTATGAGGTAGATCAACCCATTACTATTGTACATATCACTAATCAAAAAATCCTGTCGAGGAACATCAAATTTAAGCGACAAATCTGTTTTCTTTTGTCAACCATCTTTGATTAAATTGTTATTCATAAGCGCATAGCACATTTGATTGACCAGCGTATAGAAATGGATAAATTTTGCGTACCCTAAGGGTAGCATTAGCGGAAGCTAAACCAATTGTTACAACACATTTATAAGCCACTGTGAGCAGAACTCCCCTCCCTCCCCCCAAGGGAGGCTGATAACGTTAAATACGATTTACCAAAACATTTCCAACCTTTTTCAGAGTCGGAGATCAAGCCAGCAGCACCACAGGCATACCATGACTCCCTGTACTCACCAGGTTTGCCCCTACCCCGAGAACACGTGATCTACACAGAGTCTGGTTCACGACGTGTACGAATGCGCATATTATTGTGAGATTTCACCTGATTGCCTGTCAATCAACTACGACCCCGTTGCCATGGTGTGTGAGATGTGTGCCGTGAGGGTCTCATCATTGGGAGGACTAGTGCCTAGGCGAAGCTTCAGACACTGGGTGCCTTTGCATTTTATGTCAGTAATGACCTGAAACACCACACTGAGATGCAACAAGACCAAAGCAATAAGCTGAATGGAACACCACAGAGATGCAACAAGACCAAAGCAATAAGCTACATGGAACACCACACTGAGATGCAACAAGACCAAAGCAATAAGCTGAATGGAACACCACACTGAGATGCAACAAGACCAAAGCAATAAGCTAAATGGAACACCACACTGAGATGCAACAAGACCAAAGCAATAAGCTACATGGAACACCACACTGAGATGCAACAAGACCAAAGCAATAAGCTAAATGGAACACCACACTGAGATGCAACAAGACCAAAGCAATAAGCTGAATGGAACACCACACTGAGATGCAACAAGACCAAAGCAATAAGCTGAATGGAACACTACACTGAGATGCAACAAGACCAAAGCAATAAGCTAAATGGAACGCCACCCTGAGATGCAACAAGACCAAAGCAATAAGCTAAATGGAACACCACCCTGAGATGCAACAAGACCAAAGCAATAAGCTAAATGGCACACCACACTGAGATGCAACAAGACCAAAGCAATAAGCTAAATGGAACACCACACTGAGATACAAAGTAATAAGCTCGGGTATACATCGGAAATATTCTCAAAACAACTGATTATTCATAAGCAAAAAAAATATCTATAAGCCTTTTCTTAGTTTTGCAAATACTCGAGCAGATTTTTAAGATAAAGGATTTTTTTAAAAGAAAAAGAGTCTGGTTATATAAAAAAACATTAAGATTTTAGTAAAAGTGTAGAAGACTGTCAAGTCAAAAAGGACATGGAAGCAAAGTGTAAACGCAAAAGTCATAAAACATAATAAGGCGCCTTTTACTAAACATCACTATCACATCTTAACTTAAGCAAATAAAACGGCTAATATCTGGTTCCGCTTTTAGCTGTCACCTTATCCTCCCTCTACAGTAATGTGACTAACGTTTATAGCTTGACCTGCAATCTGAATACTGCACCAATTTTTTTCAGGCTCCACCCCTAACACACTTGCCAGCATAGTCTCACGGATTCTTACCCGGGTCCCCAGTGTTCAGCCTAGTCTCACGGATAGTTACCTGGGTTATCAATGTGCAGCCTAGTCTCACGGATTCTTACCCGGGTCTCTGATTGGGTTTTCTATGGTTAGTACCACAGGAATCCCGAACAGGGATTGTGGACAAGGATTGTCATAGCAATTTCATCCTCGGAAACCCAGGGCGACGATATCAGCAAACGATGCGCGAGAACAAGGCGGAACAAGGCGGCGGAAAAGTTAGGGAGAAGATGCTCGCAGATGCTCCCTCATTTTTTTCTCCCGCCCCCTACCCCATCTCCCTCGGCCGGCCTTGTTACACCTTGTTCTAGCGCATATAATTTTCAGTTGTAAGTACTTCGCAATAGTTTTATATCTTTTTCTTGTTTTATTTAGTCATACTTATTTTTTGCACTTTCGTTATTTTCCTTTTATTTAGCCACCAGACTAGCCTGACCTGTAATATTAAGCTTACTGGAGGTCAAACGTCCAAATGTACTAGAGGAGTCTATTTCTTGCCTTTGCCTTTCTTTTTGCTCTTTCCTCCAGTAGAGGGCTGGTTCGGGTCCTTTCCTTCGGCTAACGAAAGCTTCTTCTTCAGCTCAAGGAGTCGTGTTACCTCCGCGTCAATAACAGCTTTTTCAGCTTTGTTTGTCTTGAGGGATCGCACTTTTTCGCCCTAAGTAATCAAGCGAAGGGATAATCAGATCTGTCCACTATTACATTAAGTTCGTCAATAACAAGTGAAGGGGAAATCAGGCTATGAGGCGAACATTCTACTATTCCACCATTTTGATCAAGCTAAGCTACCTTCTTCGCCTACATAACTATTTCCAGTGCGGTAATTGAGATGTCGAGTTGAGCATGGGAGCCGTTGGGGAGTCGAGTAGACACATTCCTGTAGTCGTTGGAATTTTATTTCGACGAAAAAACCCGGAGTTTTTGTTTATCAACTATCGCTAGTCCCGCTCCTCTGCGTCCAAAATGGTGGCCGAGATAGCGAACTCCGGGTTTTCTCGCCGAATAAAAAATAAAAAACCGACCGACCACTGCTGTTTGGCATCAATTATTAGTACAAATAAAGATGATAAGTAATCTCATTGTTATTCATATTTTCCTGCATTGAGCAGAGAAACAACCAGACTATCTTTCGATAGTAAATTTACAATTTGCCATTCCATTCGCCATTTACACTAAAAACTTTTTGAAAAGGTGTATAATACTCGTGCATACTGACCTGTTGCGTGACTTCTGCCTGTAACGCTTCGATCGTAGCGGGAGACGCTGCGCCGGGGGCTGGGGTCGAGCTAGGAGTAGCGCTAGGCTTAGCCTTGCTGGGCGCCTTTTTCCCAGCATACTTTGCTTTAAGTTTCTCACAAACCGCGGGGTCGATCTTTTGGAAAAGCGGCTTGGGCTGCAACAAAACGGCAAAGACAAGAAAACGGTGTTTTACAAGAAAATGAATATACCTACTGTACAATTCATCTGCTTGAGTCAATGAAGTGACTCGAAACCACAGACAACATTGTGAATACATTGCACACTTCGGGAATAACTCTTCAGGGGTGACTTGGGAACGACTCGGGGGTGACCTCTTGGTTAAACTCGCGGAAGACTCGGAAAAAATCGGGAGTAACTCGGTACTATAAAGACTCTCTCTGTCAAGACAACTATGATAGCCCGGGGAAGGGAAAGGGGGATGGATGGCTGTACAGTATGTACTAATTCTCAGTTATAAACTCACCGTGCCTATCACGTGACCTGGCTTCAAGAATGGCACAAAGTGTTCCGTGAGTATCCCACAATCCTCCTGTGCCTGGTGAGGTTAATACACACATCTCTATTGTCGTATATAAATCCTTCTTTTTTTATAATGTAATGTACGAAAAAATCAGGCAATACCGCTAGTTCAAACAATTTCATCATTTGGAAGAAGACTAGAAAATTTTGCAACACGCGTGTTTAAAATACATTTTAGCTATCACTTATTACGTGTTAGACAAGACAGTTGGTTAGGGATGGATTGTCTATGCGGTATCCCCCCCTCTAGTGACTATATCCGTACTATTGTTTCTGCAGTATTTTTTATGTTAGTGATTTCCACAAGCACACTCTAACCTTCAGCTGGGTCTGAATCTCTTTACTGACAGTCGGCATGTAGGGGTGGATCAGAAGCGACAGCATGAAGGACAGATTACACGCCAGACCAATTACAGTGCCGGCACGACACCTGAGAAACAGAAATATAACATGAAAGACAGAGTCCCGGACGCCGACTTAGAGACAAACATAACAAGATGGACATAATGGCCACAGGTTACCACCCCCCTCTCCCTAGAGTAAAAATCTTTAAACGAGGACCCGCACTATAAAAGGGCCTGGACCAGGTCCACGAAAGGCTCAGTTGTCAGTAAACTACTACGCGGTGCGCAGCTCGAGAGTTCAGGCAAGCGTGTCTTGTTTGCCCACGAGGAGCGAAACCCAAACTCAACTTTTGAAGCGCTTTTCATTTGCCGGGTTTATTTTCTTTTGGCTACAAACAATGAATAACCCAACAAAAGAGCTGGAATATGCAGTAAAAATTAGCTCAAATTATTAATGATAACACAACTAAAAAGTCTCACTACCGACGCAACAACAGCAACAACAAAAAAAAAACAGTGACCACAGCAACAGCAACAAAAACAAAAAAACATTAACAAAAACAAGAGCAACTAAGCAAAAGGAACAAAAAAAAACATTAACAAAAAAACAAACAAAAAAACAACAGCGACCACAGTTACAGCAACAACAACATATCAACCGTATTGCATGTGGTAGTCCTTACCTTTCTGCATCACTGCCCTTGACGAGCACCCATGGCTTGTTGGCCTGGACATACTGATTTCCGTATTTAGAAATGTTTAGCACAACTTTCAACCCCTCTCTCAACCTGGATAGCAGAACGTGCAACATCGGTACAAACATGAGTCTCAAAGCAAGAACGTTTGAAGAATGTTTGAACAATCTGACATGAAGTCATTGAGCGGGGAAACCCAGACAAGCAGACAGAGGATAGTCATCATTAATCTAGCAGGATACAAGACCAATGGGGCGATGAAATGAGAGATATCAGAGAATAGAAAACATACGAGAGGTGACTTCAGCAGAAAGGAGTCGTGAGTCCAAGCAAAGGTAGCGGCAGGTAGAGAAATATAACAGTGCTGTGTACCATTAAGTCCTCGGAGGATTGGTATGAACACTCAACTGACCTCAGCTTGTCCATGTTTTCATAGTACACCTTCAGCTCACGGTTGACAAGAGCGATAAAGTTTGTATCCTCGTCCATCAATTCCAAATCAGGAATCTTGCCCGCAAAATTGTTTTGAAGGAACATCAATGCCCTAGAGTATAAGCAAAATAATATGTCACATAAATAATTGTATAAATTAAAGCATATATAAACCAGATTTCAAAAGTGGAAGTGCTTTACAGTGGGACTCCATAAGGGTTTGAAGCAATACAAATACAGAACAGACTCGCTGTCCATTTACTAGGCTACCTGTTTATAAAGTTTCCCAAGTTGTTAAGAAGCTCAGAATTGTTCTTTATCGCAAAATCACTCCAACTGAACGCACTGTCCTGTGGAATAAAGATATATGTAGTCAACCCTCTTGACTACACTCAAGATCTAACCCGGCTGGTTTAATCCACAAAAGTTTTTTTAATGGGTAATGGCAAACAACAACTATGGTAATTAATGGATTACCCAAGAAGTATGTGTCAAGGAAAAGGAAACAATCAGCAACGAAATAATCATGATTTCGCGAAACCATAGATCGAAAGAGATTATTTACAGTTGTCTCAAGAACATCCAAGACCATGACTTTATTTGGTATTTGGGAAATTCTTCGCGAACTTTATTAGGACAATACGCTATTTTACTTTACCAAATATCTAAAAAAACATTCAATTTAATTTCCGGAGCCTTCCCATACCTCACACCCTTTTACCTAATAGTGAGAGCGTTTTAGTGTATATCATTTCTGTACTGAGATGACTTCACAGTCGTCAAGAGAACATCCAAGGTCACCACTTAATTTGGTAGTTGAGCAATTCGTGCTGTTAATCAATAATATGCACAACACAAGGGCACTGAAAATGGCCAATGTTCTGACCTATAATTTAAATCAAGGCGTGGGGTGCTTACAGTATCTTTGGATTATGGCAATGAAAAGAATTTGGATGTAAAAAAAAAAAAAAAAACAGCAGGATTTATTACCTGGCCTTCCGGGCGCATGTAAAGGAGGTAGAAGCGCCAAATATCTGCTGGAATTCCCGAGTCAGCGGCATTATCACCAAAAACACCGACTCCACGGCTCTTAGAAAACTTATCATCCTCGTAGTTTAGATATTCTACAACAAAAACAAGCACATACAGCTTCTAAACTAGACCTTTCGTGGGCAAACAGAGAGTTGGGCAGAAAAGCAATAAGTTGACGTTAGAAAATGCCCGCAGATAAGTGTGGATATTGATGTGTATTACCTGTGGCACTGATATTATTCAAGAGTGTGTAATTATCATTTGCGCCTATCAATGTGCTCGGAAATACAACTGTGTGAAAGGGAACGTTGTCCTTTGCCATGAACTGATATAGAGTCACCTAAAACATGAAAATACATGAAAACACTTTTAAATAAAAGTGATAAAAAATATACAAAAACACGGCAATATTAAACAAAAAGAAAGCTAACATGATGGCAATCAAATAAAACAATTTGTTAGACACGGATTACATGTTCCGCTGTGACCAACAATCCTTAAAGGAACTAATGCTAGCATTTATGGAATAGATATATTGTATTCTTTTAAAAAGGACATGCAGGAAAATTGATTTTTACGATGTTCCTTAAATACAACTGACCTGTTTGGGGTTCTTCCACCACTTTTCCCACTGATCGGTGTAATTCGCTGTTATGGAAAGATATCTGAAAACCCGATCAAATATGAGTAAACAATTTAAGGAAATTACGGTCTTTTACTTTACCCAATATACCTGGGAAAATTTCATTTTCGTTTACGAAACCTTATTCTTACTCGCACCTTTTTACCTCTGTGTAGCCCTCTAGTGCATACCCTAGGGGCATCAACCAGACGTACAACACCTATCTGTGTAACCCTCTAGTGCTTACCCAATAGGAGCCTCAAACCAGACGTACAACACCTTATTCGTATAGCCCTCTAGTGCATACCCTAGGGGCATCAACCAGAGGTAGAACACCTTATTCGTATAGCCCTCTAGTGCATACCCTAGGGGCATCAACCAGACGTACAACACCTTATTCGTATAGCCCTCTAGTGCATACCCTAGGGGCATCAACCAGAGGTAGAACACCTTATTCGTATAGCCCTCTAGTGCTAACGCTATCGGGGCATCAAACCAAACGTACAACACCTTATTTGTATACCCCTCTAGAAAGGGGCATCAAACCAAACGTACAACACCTTATTTCTATACCTCTCTAGAAAGGGGCATCAAACCAAAGGTACAACACCTTATTTGTATACCCCTCTAGAAAGGGGCATCAAACCAAACGTACAACACCTTATTTGTATACCCCTCTAGAAAGGGGCATCAAACCAAACGTACAACACCTTATCCGTGTAGCCCTCTAGTGCTTACTCTATTTGGGGATCAAAACCAGACATCTGTATAGCCATCTAGTGCTTACCCTATAGGGGCATCAAACCAGACGTAGAACACCTTATCCGTGTAGCCCTCTAGTGGTACAGGTGTGCCCCACTTTAGATCACGTGTTATACAACGGGGTTTAAGTCCTTCCTGGATCCAGCTGCGTGTGATTTGTCGAGCATTTGGTGACCAGTTACCTGGAGACGTACAGGAAATGTCCTGTGATGACTGTCTTTGCTCATCCAGAACAAAAAACATGCAAGGCTAACGTTATAACTGTGTGCACAAAACCTATTTATCGTGCTTCGGTACTCACCCTCATTGGTGGACTTGTCAACCCATTCCCTGAGTTTCGGGTCAAGCTGAATGATTAAAGACATACATTTTAATCTCCCATTTCAGATATAAGGAATTTAATGTGCAATGCAATTACCTCTGTCAAGTTTAGAAACAAGTGTCTACTTGTCTTCTTTTCAGGTGTTCCTCCACAAACCTTACATTTGGGGCTCTGTTATAATAGATATAAAATGTGTTCATAATACTACATCGACTTTGAGACAAATTTTCATTTTTTTACATGGAAACAGGAAAATCTCTAACCTTGAGTTCTGTAGCATTAATCAGTTTCCCACAGGCATCACATTGATCACCTCGGGCATCCTATTATGAGTTAGTGAGAAGGGCTGGTTTAAATACAGTTACAGCTATATAAGAACAAGAGGCTGCCCAGTGAAGAAGGGCTATTGGATTGGCTTAAGCCTCCTTCTCTGACGACCAGGAAGACATAATGTCATCCAGGTTGCTCTCTTGGGTTTAGATAGAAAAAAGAGGATTTGTTCATTATTTAAAGTTTGAAGAAATAATACACAAATGAACCATATATGGATCTATTTATATTCGTTTTGTAATCCTTGCCCTTTTTGTAACCCAGCCAAAATTTATCAATTGCAATAATCCTGTCATTTTCTAAACAAAAAAACATCAACAAACCTCATAATTACAAAATGGACAAATTCCTTCCACAAAGCGGTCTGCTAAAAATCTGCAAATGTGAAGTACAGAATTGTTTCAGATCAAACACAAAACTGAGGAATTCCTTTCCAACCTCGTCCACTTTAGCAGCATGTAGTTTGTAATACTATGGAAAATATGGTTCACCTTTGACAGCCAGTGCATTGAAGCTGCTCGACAGTGTCTTCAACCAGATGATTTTGCTGGTGCAGCTTCCAGAAGATGTCCTGAGCTATCCTAAGCAAATCAAAGGCAAGTGGTACTGTAATTATACAAGAACAAAACAAGTAATATAAGACAGTCTTTCACAGTTTAAGTTGTTGGCAACCAGCAGATAGGTGTCTGTGGTTGGTGATGTTGAATGTCTCACTACTGTAGCACTTACTTGGTTTGGTTTTCAGTAGTAGTACGCCCAAAGAAGTCAAACTGAATGTTAAACCAATCATAAACACTGCAATGAAGCTTGTGGTACTTGTCACACACTTGTTGAGGAGTGAGGCCTTCTTCCAAAGCCTAAAGATAGTTCAAACATACATTTTCTGAGAGTGACTTCACATAAAAATGAAATGGCTGTGTCAACTGTTATGCAATGATTTATTCAAAAGTATATGTGGTAAACTAAACTGAAAAAAAAGAAGTAAAAGAGCTTTGAAACGCCTAGGGTGAGGGGCTTACTGACAGTCTGATGAATGGAATTGCTATCGGCTGCCAATACTTTATACTTATTTGCTGTAGATGGAAGGGGGGGGGGGGGGGGGGCTAACAGATAGTACTATGAATACTATAGCTACTGTATCCTATCAACAGCCAATACTTATACAGTACTTATGTGTTGCGGACAGAGGAGGAGGGTAGGGGAGGGGGGAACCTAACTGGCAATCAGATAAATACAATACAATTACATCATGTATTGGAGACAAGATGGGGAGAGGGGTGGTAACCCACAGTCCAATGAACATCAAGTACCATTGCTTTACATTTATGTGTTGGAGACATATAGCCTTAAAAGCCTTAAAAGACTAGAGTTTAGCTTTATACCTTTGTCTCAGTTGCTGTACCATATTCATCAGTGCCACTAATGTACAAAGTGTTAAATCCTCTTATTCGACAATATCTGAGAAAGAAAGAAATTTCTGATCTCAAATACATACTAAGGCTGAACTTTTGGCAAAGATACTCATTATTTCGGATTAAGAACCAGCCTTTTTTTGTGTGCAAAGTTTATCTGATTCTGATTGCATTACATACTGTGATCTCTGATCTCAAAAATTATGTTTGAGACCTGGGTGCACCCCAAAGTTGGGTGCAAATGTAAATCAACTAAATGTCCTTACTTTTTCAAAAGAAACCAAGAAATGAAGAGTCCAGACAGAGACTCATGCCTTACCTAGCAAACACATCACCACTGAGAACACAACCAATGATGTTGCCAAGATGTGGAACATTATTAACATATGGCAATGCACTTGTAATCAAAATGTTCTTTTCTCCTTCCTTTGGCAATCTGCAAAAAGTAAAAGAGATTACTGTAGAAGTACAGAGATTGACAAAAGTCTAGCTTTCAACACTGTTATTTAACTTACATTGGATGATAAAGTTTCCTTGCAGTTGGTAAATTGGCAGAGCAGTGATTCCAGGCATTCACTGCATCTTCAATCTCCTCAGCTGATGCCAGAATCTTTGTGATTGTGATAGCTCCACTGGTCTGCATGCATACAATGAGTTTCTCAGCAATTTGGGCAAATCAAGTGTGCTACTGAATTTTTGTAGGCATCAAAATACAAAATACTCATACTTTTCAGCAAACTTTATCATTGTTCATTGGACATGATAAAAATTGTAAAATAAGCTCATTTTAGATCAAATAAGGCAAAGAATTACATAGCGAGTAATAACCAACAACATCAAATGCAACTTTTCGAATATTTTTTGTAAAATTATATTATTGACATTTGTATGTAGCTGATTAAGCCAAAATCCCAGAAGTTTGGAATTTGGCCCTACAGTACTAGTGTTTTTAATAGGGGAAATCTGTCAGGAATGCAAGGAACTGACAGCTCATGTACAAAATCAGGGCTTCTTTATAATCCCTTTAAGCACAAATTTTTCCGTCATGTCTGTTCATTGTCAGAACTTTTACACGCTGTAAACATTCACACCTCAGTACTGGCTTCTGTGTTTTCTTTCACTGAAGCTTTTTGTTTCTTGTTCTCTGAATTTAACAAATTAAAAACAAACAAGTAAATATGATATTTTGGGTTGGTTTGCAAATCTTTGAAGCATTTCAAAAAGAGTTTTACAAAATCAATGCTGACAAGGTCTACCTTGTTGTTTCTGTGTTTGCTTTTGCTTTGAGACCTCTGGCTTGGCATGCTGAACATTAACATCACTGCTTGCCTCATGACCAAGTCCAAAAAAAGAAAGTACTGATTTCTGTTAGTGGAGATAACTATTAGATAAACCTAAACCTAAACAGGACAGATAATTTTACTAAAAGTGCTAAAAGCAGAAGCCATGCAGGGGTGGATCTAGTACATGTAGGCGGCTCTATGGGTTAAATGGAACTACCCCTTTAAGTGATTGTGAGTGGAGCATACAGTAGCTTTGGCAAAGTTTTTATAAACTGAAACACTGTTTGAGAAATTTTAGATCTGCTATTATCATGGGAATGAACATGGAGGGTCATTACGTACATGTAACTACTGTATTTGTGACTTGAGATGTGTTTGGTGACCTCTGGTGTGGTATTTTGAACCTCTTGGGGAGGGAAAATTCTGCTGTTTTCTTAACTGTCTATTAGGGCCAATCCGCAATACACAGGAGCTTGTTTTTGTTTCTGGTTTTGCCCACTGTCGGTATGTGTGTTTTTGTTGTTCCGGGACAGGACTTAGCCATCCACACTGAACATTCAAGCCGAACACAAAATGCATACATGTCAATCAACTTTGACTACTGAGAACCGAATCATGGTACGTAGAAGCTTCTAGTGTTTGCAAACATGGTTAAAACTCTCTCGTATATAATATCTGTCTGGGATCTATTGCTGTCCATTGTCAAGCAAACTGCAACTAGTACAATTCTATAGTTTGCCTGCGATAATATTTCAATTTTGCAAGGCCTGATTTACAAGGATAAACAAAGTTGTGTTTTTGTTTCGAAACGGCCAGCTCAGCCTGCAGGCCGTCGCATCCTTTGATCTTCGGCCCGCTGAGGACAAATTTTTGTCCACTGTCTACTTGTGTCCGCATTTGTCTTTGGTGATAACCTGAAAGGTCCTGTCAACAACTATCCCTGTACAAACAGCTAAAATATTGAATTGGCCCTAAGAGCCTAAGCTGCATGTACTATTATTTGGTTGTAATGTATTAGATACTATCACACTAGTTGCATGGATATCTTCAAGACAATTTATCACTTTAGACTTATGCTTGAGTATCTTGTTATTTTGGCATATGGTACAGTACTTCTCACCGCCAGTACAGGTTGAGGGGTTAATGGGTTTAATACTTGGTAGATTCAAAGAGCATTTAAACAAAGGCCTACACAAACCCTAAATCAAAAAAAACATTTTGTTTACAAATATTATCTATTCTTAAAATTTAGGCTTTTCGACATTTACAGTAGGCAAGAAAATCAAGGCCCATGGAAGTTGGCTAAAAACAAGTGGAAAGTCAAGTGCCTTAACATTGAAAGCCTCAGACCGAGGTAGTGCAAGTTTATCATCAAACCTTGAATGCCTGTGATCCAGATCCTAATGTCACGTCATTGACAGCAGAGACAAATTCTGACTTCGACATCAGGTCCTTGTTCCATTTAACTAAGGCATCAAATTTGGAGACTGAAAAAAAGGCAAATAAAATTTATAGTAAAAAAAATATTACACAAATAAACATGAAGCCACAATAAGCTTATGTCTGTGTTGTAAACAAAAGGTGTAAACAATCTTGGTCAGAAAACTCAACTATATTATACCAAAAACAATTGTCCTAAATGAACATCTTACTTGGAAAAAAAAATTAAACTGGCATAATTTCTAGCTCACTGAATACTGTATGCAACCATACAATTATACATACTCGAAGATGAAAATAAATTAAGTAGTGCTCATGGACACTATTAGTAAAACATGTGAATACCTAAACCAGTAGTCATCAGAGGGTAGAGTGAGCCCCAGACAATAACATCAGCAGCACTCACATGCTTCTATAAACAAACAACAGCACTTAAGTGCTTCTAGTATAAACAACAAATTGAAAAAAAAAATGAGATACTCAAATACACTGGTAAAGCATGTAAATTACTGTATATGCAGGGTTAAAAATAGTGACCGGCTGCCGGCGATAGCCGGCTGTTCTCTGGTCTTTTCCGGCTCTTTTTTCTGTATTCCCTTTTCATATTTTTAGTATGCAGGCTTATTTCCCTACCAAAATCCACAAAGCCTGCAAAATCTAGCAGATATAGTTTTGAACCCTGATATGAAACATACAAATAACAAACAAAAATGTGAAAAAATTGAAAAAAAAAATGTAGCACACCCATGCATGGATAAATACAATATAAAAAAAGTAAGATCCTTTATTTATCTATTTATTTTTATTTGGGGGGGGGGGAGGGATTTGAAAAATACAACAGGCTAAAAATAAATGACTGTAAGAATGCCAAAAAAACATTCATACTCACCCCTGTAAGATGTTGGTGATATTTCAAACTTGTGTTGATGCGACCAAGCAGAGGCATAAGATTGTGCTCATTGTTGGTGTCGTGTTTTCCATGACCAAGAGTGTTCAGCAAGTAATCCATGATAATAGGCTGTAAGTGAATCAAACTATAATTAACCACAAGTGCTTTGATGTTGTTATGATCATAATAATGTTTACAGTATGTTGACTGTGATAATGATACTAAAAATGATTATTGAAATTTGGATGTTGCTGCTAGGGATGATGATAATTATCAATTGTGGTAGTGGTTGTAATGATGATTGTGATTATAATTACTATAATGACAAATACTAATAAATGCTAAATGACTATCACACCTTCTGTGATTAATATTAATATTAATAAGGATTAATAAGGATTTGTATTGGGATCAACTAATAATAATTGGTTGTTTAATATTATAATTCAGTTTTCGTTACAACATTGTTACATACTTGTAAAAGAGTACTTTCCCACTCAATCCATTGATTATCAAGTGCCTGACTTTCAACATCATGGTTACTTGATTTCTGCTCAAGAATAAATCTGAAACAAAACAACGTATTTTACAACACTACTGTGTTGAGCTATCAAGTAAATATAATAATTAAAAGTCTTTATTTTTACTAGAAAAATACATTTCTAGGAATTTCTGTTCTACGTTACACATAAAGTACAGAAATACAAAATAAAATCTGCAGTTATATCTTTAAGGCTCACTTGCTAAGGTGAGATGTACAGTATATTTGAATGCAAGTTTATTACCAAAGGCATATAAGAAATGTGTTAAGAAAAAATGCTTAACACTGACTCCACAGTAATTTAGGCTTACATTGGTAAGTGGATATTTTTATCATTGTTCCCAAGATTGTTCTTGAAATGATGGCTTTTCTAAGTGGGGTGTGTTATGCATTATAAATACCTGCAAATAGAATTTGGGCTGGACAAATACTCGCCACTCTCAACTTCAAGAACTGGAAACTGTGGGGTAAAAAAACATAATATAAACCTACTGCAAGAATAACAAAGTCAATGAAGAGCTGGCCCACTAACCTTCGCATTTCCAGGAATTTTGAACTTGCTTTTATCTGATGTGAGATAAACACAGGTGTATGACATCAAAGTTAGCTTGTGGATAATAGTATTTTAATGCGAATAAGATATTATGTACATGCAAATGTTACCCCTCTCCTGACCATCACCATTCCCACCCAAAAACCTAGGCTGCGCATCCAGTGGCTTGTTGCTTCACTCCTCATAGTCAAGACGAGACAGTAAACAAATGAAGCTTGAACCTCTGGTACACAGGGTACTAATCATTAATAGCGGGTGCTTCCAAAGGTCCTTACCATGGAAGAGCCGCTGGAAAAGTTTATAGCAATTTTTAGTCCCAAAATGCTGGGAGCTTCTGTGCTGTGATTGGGCCCTTTTTTTTAGGTGTGAAAAAAGGCCCAATCACAGCACAGCAGTGTTTACTTGTAAATCCAACGCTCGCTTTGCTGACAACGTTTGTGTCGCTGACAAATGCTTTGCCTGTTTGATGGATCAATTTACTGTTTTGTACAATAAGAGAAACTCTGAAGCCAGAACAATTGTTATACAGTCATGTTTAGTGGGAAAGAGCGATGTTTTTGCTCAGCTCTTTTGCGGTAGGGACCTTTGGGAATTGTCATAAAGTATGCTGGTTCCTCGAGCATGCCCCCATCCCTTCCTTCCTTTCCCTTATTAGCTTCTTCCCACCCCCCTCTTCTTCGTCATTATCTATCGTAAGTTACCGTTTTTACTCAGAAAGGTGCCTGGCGCTTATTAAATTTTGGGACAATCAGATGGGGTGCTTATTTGGGGGGGGGGGGGGGGCTTATTTATAAGGGCAAATTTCTCACAAAAGGCTGAAGAATGTTTTTATTCATTTACTGCAATATCAATTTTATACAATGACCCTATACTACTACAACAGTTTCTTTTTTCTATATCATTATAACAACTTGAAGTAGCTTTTTACAATAAACTTTAATCCATTCAATATGTGTCTCTTTCTTGTCCAGATTCTATGAACTCCAGTGCTTTCTTAGAACTACATATACTGTATGATAGTCATTTTACTCAGTCACATAAAACCTGGGGGAGGGGAGGAGGCATTTATTCGGGGGAGGTGCTTATTAATAGTTTTGGTTCAAAACTGAGTAAATACGGTAAATACGGTACTCCCCAATCACTATTACTAATAGTATTATTTCCTTCCCATTCCTCCATCATTACTACTATCCATCCAAATCTTCCCATTAAAGTAAAGATCTACGTACAGTAACTAGTTCAATGTATTAATACAATTTTTAATAGGAAGATAGACAAGTAGCAACTATATTAAGTAGATTTTAAACCAGCAATATTTTTCATAACAAACCTCCTTGTCCCGTGAACTCTACGTCCAATTTTACACCAGCCAGATTCCTTGCAGCGAGAATCCGCAATAAAAACGGGTTGCCTTTATCACTATACAGCCTCATATCTTGGCACAGTGAAGACAGAAGGGATCGGTTATGCAGATAGCGAAGGGAGATTCTGATTACTGGCCAAACACGTCGAAAAAGACCGGCTGAATACCCAACCATCTGATGCAACTGGTGCCCTATTTTCTCACATGGTCAGGCTAGGGCGAGAAGGACTGGGGAGACAAGTTTAAATAACACAAAATGGGCTTCCTGTGCCTTTTTTGCACTACTTCACGCGTTTTGGAGAGGGGGCGCTTATTTCATTTCGGCGGAAAATATCATATGCTGCCTCGAATAGGAACGGTTTTGCGTTTTTTTTACTCTTGCTTCCAGGAGCAAGGGTGAGCAAGCATTTTGTTTTTTTTTAGTACACCCGGGTTAAAACGGTGAGCCTGTGTTCGGTGTATATTTTACTAAGCAACTAAATCATAACGCAAGGCCGTAGCAGGCCTCGAAATATTGGGATGGGGGCACAATACAGAAACATTAAGAAAATATTGGGGGGGGCACATGCCCTCAGTGCCCCACCTCCTGCTACGGCCCTGTAACGAAGCTGTCTGTAAAACTATTTATTGGCAAATATTTCGATAAAAATCCTTGGGTGCGTCAGATTTTATAACATTCCCCAAGTACGTCGTTATTGCGAGACTCCTAAGAAGCTCCTAAGAAATTCGAGGAGAGTAGCTTAGGAGAGATTTAATCACAGGCGGACCTATTCAACTGGTATTTCGCCTCGGTGTTCTCTTCTTCTCCACACGAAGCCTCACCGTCACCATCACCATCAGATGAGTCGAGTATCACTGGGCTGCACATATCTATCTCGGAGGTACAGTCAACACTAGAATCCCTCGATGTCACCAAGGCAACCGGGCCTAATGGGATAAGTACCCGTCTTCTAAAGGAAACTGCTCCGGAAATCGCACCATCTCTGTGCAAGCTCTTCAACAAGTCTCTGAGCTTGGAAGCTATACCACAAGAATGGAAGGAGGCCAACGTGGTGCCTGTGTTTAAGAAGGGCAAAGCAGAACTCACGGAAAACTACAGACCGATCTCACTGGTGTCAAAAGTCCTCGAAAGGTGTGTGCTTAGTAGCTTCAGTGATCGACTAAGCGAGCTGGTTAAGGCGGGTCAACACGGAGCGTGTCAACACGGATTCCTCAAACGAAAATCTTGCACATCCAACCTCCTAGAAGTCCTAGACTTCTTAGGGGCTCAGTTGGACAATGGGGGGGGCAGATTGATATGGTATATATGGACATGTCAAAGGCATTTGACAAAGTTTGTCACACACGTCTATTGCAAAAGTTGCGTGACTTTGGATTCGGTGGCAACCTGCTCCAGTGGTTCGCTTCTTATCTGACAGGTCGCCAACAGCGCGTAACTGTTCCAGGTGATATATCCAAAGCTCTGCCCATCTGCTCCGGCGTCCCACTTCCGGCTCTCTTCCTAATCTACGTGAACGACCTACCAGACGTAGTCAAGAGTAGCCACATAGCCATGTTTGCGGACGACGCAAAGATCTACAAGCAGATCAAGACACCTGCTGACGCTGCATGTATTCAGTCACACCAAGACCGCATGGACGCCTGGGCAACCGACGCTGGACTTCTCTTCAACGAGACCAAGTGTAAAGCTCAAAGGTTTACAAGGAAGATGAAGCCGGTCGTGACGAACTACACTATAAAGACCAAAGTAGTCGAGGAAGTGGAGACAGAACGTGATCTGGGGGTGCCCGTGTCGCACGACCTAACATGGAACAATCACGTCCACAGCCAAACATCTCGCGCAAATAGACTGATGGGCTACATAAGAAGGAACACTAGATTCTTAAAAAAACAATATAATATGTTAGGCGCCTCCTATACATTACCTTAGAAGGCCGCTCTTGGGGTACGCCACCCAGGTGTGGGCCCCTCAGGCAATAGGCCTTATACAAAATATGGAGAGATTTCAGAGGCATGCTCGCACAAGGCAAACAAGATCCTCCCTAAACTGTGTACACTGAGCCTAAGTGTAAAACTACAACATATCAGAAATCTTTTTCTGTCCGTACAACTAGGATATGGAACTCTCTCTCCAGTGGACTGAACTTGATCTATTCTTCTTTAAGCTCTTTCAAATCTGCCATTCTAGACTACTACTTTGCCGCCTTAGATTTCTACGACGCAGAAGACCCGCGTACGTACAAAACTGTCTGTATCAAGTGTAATTCATGCCGTAGTTAAGCTAGTCCTGTAACTTGTTGTAAATAGTCTTTTTACATCTTCAATTATCTGTTGTAATTATGTAGTTTTTAAAGGGTCCGCAGTAAATGGCCATGCTGTTGCGGCTACCCTGTCTATTGTGGCGAAGCTAATAAAATAAATAAATAAATAAATAAAAAATAAAACCTTATTACACAAAAAACTTTGATTACGCGCATTTTAATGTAGCTTGCTTTTGTTGTTCTAGGCAAAAAAAAATGTCATATGCACGTGCGTGACTGGACAAAGAAGTACAAAGGCTAAAAACACTAATGCAGACTTTGGTCGTAGTGTGTTGCACATGATGACGACATCACTACATTAGCAACACACCTATTCCCAAGAGACACAAGCGTGCAAAAGACCTCGACATTTTTCAGTGTACATCTCAGTGAGCTGTGCGTGGCGTAACCAACTAAGACAGGGCTGGGATCCTGGTTATTGCCTCCCCATTAATGCGCGGGTACCTCAGGTTCCTTTGTGTTGTACAGTTCGCTAGATAGCGGTGCTGGGGCTGAAATCTCCAGCTTAGCCGTAAAGCTTTATGCTACCATACGGTGTTTCAGCGTATGTCTGGAAGTATGGTCTATTTTTTTCCTCATTGAACCTGATCTGGACGGGGTTCGATTTCCTGGCCATGTCCTCAAATGTTTTTTTTCACTGTTATTATAACAAAGTGTGTCAGTTTTTAGTACATTACTTTCTAAGTTTTTCGGTCAAGGCCATATTCCTTGATTACCCTTGCTCCTCTTTGCTCACCCCCGTTTTCCGTTTAAAATATAAAATTTTGGCCCATGATCGTGCTTGGCGGTCTCCCCTCTTACTCTTAGGATGCTGCATCATCTAATGATAAATCTAGCTTTGGCATAGCAGTTTTATTTTACAGATTCGAGGATCGGCCACCTGGTGTAGTTTATCAGGTGCAAGTTGAGGCCACGGATGTTGCAGGGGGCGTAGCAGGGGCACGGGAGCACGTGCCCCCTTCCACCCAGTATTTGAAAAATATATAAATA
Source organism: Nematostella vectensis (assembly GCF_932526225.1). Classification (NCBI taxonomy): domain Eukaryota; kingdom Metazoa; phylum Cnidaria; class Anthozoa; order Actiniaria; family Edwardsiidae; genus Nematostella; species Nematostella vectensis. Next base: position 5,107,400 of record NC_064035.1, on the reverse strand, counting down.
ATTGATTAGAAAGGGAGTGGCTGTGCCACTTATATATTTTTCATGTTTCTGTCCCCCCCCCCCCCCCCTCAAACATTTCGGGGCCTGCCACAGCTATGTGTGGGGCATATCCAGTGTGGGCATATGAATAATGCAAATGGGAGGGGGGGGGGAGTGTAGGCAATCAATAGCAAATAACATCAGTTTTATAGCAGGGTTTGATTTGGTTTATACTTTATACTGTATTTTAAAGTGATGATGATGAAGATAGAGACATCTAGGTGTATTGCTACCACCAACTGTATGTTACTTTATCTTGTTATAGCTAGATGCCCGTATGAAGTGTTTGCAGCCACCAGAACCTGTGCTAAGGTATTCATGGACAAGGAAGTAGGACTGAGCCCTGATGTCTTGAAGGTCATAGCCCTTGTACTACATAAGCTTATTTTTTCTCAGGGTGAGGTAGGTATCATCTCAGTACTCAGGGTGATATTATCTGTAAGGATATACTGTATGGATGTTATGATCCTATGTAAAAGCTTATCTATTTGGAGGGATAAATGGTACAGTATGTACAAACTTATTTATCTGGAGGGATATATGATACAGTATGTACAAGCTTATCTATCTGGAGGGATATATGGTACAGTATATTAAACAAACTTATTTATCTGGAGGGATATATGATACAGTATGTACAAACTTGTTTATCTGGAGGGATATATGGTACAGTATGTACAAGCTTATCTATCTGGAGGGATATATGGTACAGTATAAACAAACTTATTTATCTGGAGGGATATATGGTATAGTATGTACAAGCTTATTTTTTGGGCATAAACAAGATTATTTGGAGGGATATACTGAATGCATTTTTTATTAAAAGATGTGACATTTGTCTTACCCTTGCAGGCATCACTTTCGCTGGCTGAAAGTGATGCATTGCTGTTGATGGACACAGCCTCCAAGCAGCAAATAACAGCGCTTTTATCTTAGTTTTGCACCTTTCCAAACAGATTTGCGAAGACGAAGGGGATGTCTAGCAAGGACACAACCAATAAAATATATGTTCAAGTGATTATATTTAATCAATTATCAATCTTAAAAGGATTAAAGATCTTGATTTAATTGAAACTTTGCCCTTTGTCTTTACACTCTGTACACGACTTGGTAAAGAAACGCTTCCAAAACACTCACAAGTTCAAGTACCATCAGTCTCTAATCAGAAACTTATCAAGAATAACTCGTTTCAGTTTTTACAATACTGTTTTCTCTACTCCTTCATGGTGATGTGAACAGGTTGCTGACTCTGTAACCCAAGTTTGTCCAACACACATGCATCGTACTGCTTCTGGGTCTTCCTACAGTAGCCAAACTCTTGGTTGTTGTGATCTAAACAGTTCCAGTGCTTGGTAAAAGTATCGTTACACTCAGACTTGAGCTGTTTGAAGAATCGTAACGCGCATCTAGTGACCTCCTTTCCTTCTTCGATGCACTTTCGCGGATCTTTAGTCTCGTACCGACAGCCCATAAACGTTTTGAATTCTTTATCACAATACTGTCCCAGATGATGCGCAGCACCCATCAGGACCGAAGAGGTAAGCTCTACTTCTTCTGTTTCCAAGTCCCCAAGAGAAATGTCTCTTACCCCCGAAGCCATTTCAATGCCAACAACAGACAACTCAGTACTTGGCTGTGGACACAAAATCCAAGATGGCGTCCAGTCGGGGACTGCTGACCAGATCGCTGGCACATTATCGTATACCGCGAGAGCTCTTGGGTAAAACTCTCTTGATTTAATTTTCGCGTCACTTCAATTTTACGAATTTAGCGATTTTAAAAGATTCGTGAAAATAAAGTGACGCGAAAATTAAGTGTCGCGAAAATAAGGATGCGCGAAAATAAAGTGAGTACACAAGGGACCTTTGGGGAAATATTGGCCGTTTTTAATAAGCTTCATTGAAACAACTTGTCTATGTTTTCATCTAATTTTATAGTACGGTAGAGTATGTCCACGCATATTTTTGTTACAAATTGTTTCAGTTTTGATGACTACAGTACATTTCAAATCCACTGGTTTTGCTTGATTTTTTACAAAGATTGGAAAATCGCGAAAATAAAGTGTCGCGAAATATCGCCACCTCAAAATCGCGAAATTTTGACGTTGCGAAAATTAAGTGTAATAAGGTATTTTTTTTTTATAAATAATACACACTTTCTTAAAATTCGTCACTAATTCTAGGACGGCAATAACACGAAATATTGACAAAGAGTTTTGCATTGCAATACAGGCCACAATAAATCAAAAACCTTTTAAAGCCGAGAATTATTATATGCGAAAAAAGAAAACATTGTTTTGTTGTATGTTTCAAAAACAGCGCATGCAGCGCGCGCGCAAAATGCAAAAACAACTCACAAACTATATAATGTTTGCTAAATTTTGCAGGGTTGTTTCCTGAAATTGAATAATCAGTTGATTAACTATGTTGAGATATGATGGTGACGGAAAAAGTTGTAACCACACAACGATCTTCGGCGTTAAAGAGCGACTACTAAAACTCGATAGAGGTGAAATACTTTACTTTTTTTTATAATTGTAACTTCGACCGACCTGAATGTTCAACCTTTTGTCACTTTAGTAAATAATAATCGTACTCGTAACCTGAACCCAACCTTAAGGGAAGGGTCATTATTTAACTGGAGGAGGGGGGGGGGCTGCTATGTTTGGGGGGAGGGTTTCGATTATTTTAACTCATAACTTAAGGCTGGCGCTTAACATCGTTGTCCCCTAGAGTGTGGCTTCTTTTTTTTCAAAGTCGTGGGTAGGATTGGATTCATATTAAAGAAAAGAACAACAAAAGTCAAAGTACCGAAGAGAGAACATAGCTTTTTGTCTGAGACTGCGCGTGCAGTTGAGCCCAGCCAAAACGTCAACACGAAGGTCGGATCTGATTGGATTATCCGCGCGTCTAAAAATAGCCTGATCCTAGGAAACGCCGTGACACCTATAAGTTGATTGCCCCTACTTATGAGCCCCTGGTGGGGCCAAAGCATGAAACGCTCTTGCATTGAATGTTAGGGAAAGCAAATCCCTTACTACCTTTTGTGTACCCTGGATACCAAAGCCTCCAGACTTCTCTCGTCCAGTGACAGACGAGAGAAGTCTGGAGGCTCTGGTACCCAGGGTACCTTTAGTGCTGCACTAAAGGCTTTATAGGTAAACTTGTAAATACTATAGCGCGTGCATATATTTTCTCATGCAATTTGATTGACATCCCGGTCTACGTCATAAATGACTGGACTCGGGCTTTCCAGTTCACGGCCTTTTTTCCAAGGATTGACTCTCAATATTGCAGATTTGACTTATTCATGCGAACATGCGTTTTATGGTATCCATACGAAGCACATACAATTTGGAAATTAAAATTAAAAAAATCGACCAAATCTATCAATTCTGAAAGGTTATATGGACTTTAAATAAATAAAAATACTGAAAAAGATATATCCATAGGTCATGGATTCAAACCAAAGGATTCTCTGCAAGGACAGCTATACAATCAAAAGTATGTACTATTTTGGATGCTAAGGAAATAAGCCGCTTCTGACGTGCATAAAATAGAAGTAGAGAAGGTATAAAATAAAGGAACTACTGTATTTATGTGTCTCTGTTTATTTATCCCTTGTGTATAATACATTTAACATACTCGTCAATTATTTAGTAAAATATACTACCCAACCATATAAAATAACTTTCATTGCTGAGCTCAATACACATTTGATCAAGTTTAGGGAGTGTTCATTATTTATGACCGAGGGAGGGTCGGTGCCCAGAGGGATGGGGGGGGCTAAAATAGTTTTAGGTATGTCGATGGGGGGTCATAAAAGTTTCAACGTGGTTAAATGGGGGGTCAAAAAAGTTTCATCTGTTTCAATCTATCCATTTATTTTTTATTATTGACATGAGTAATCAAAATATAAGAACTAGTATGGTAGGTTATTAGATATGTCAATAATGTGTAAAAAGTCTGATTCGGATACCTTTGCTTTAGACACCCCGCAAGTATCAGGTCTGGGGGATCTATCAGACCAAGGGCACAGGTGAGAGGGCTGCTATGTTTGGGGCGAGGGTTGCAATTTTTTGAGGGTTGATTTGTGGGAAGGCCTCAAATTTTGATACAGGGTTTAGGGGAGGGCTTCATATTTTGAACAAGTATTCTGATCAATTTGCGAGCCCCATAACAGTCTGGAATTTCCAAACCCCACAAAAAAAAGAAATGAATTTGGTGCGCTTCTGCTTTCACTTTCATGACTTTTGTTTGGCTGGCATTGAAAATCATTATCCCCTAAAGTGTGGCCTCTACTATTTTCAACTTTTGAGTTTTGGTTTTATAACATCATTTTTGATTCATGTCAGAGTGCCCCCCCCCCCCCCCAATAATTTCTCAGGTTTGTGGTATGATAAGATGTTTAAATGGGATTTCTGTTTGGATGGAGCTAATGATGCTTTATTCTATTTAGGTTTTAACAATAATTAGCATTTCATTTATTTGAAATTTTTACAGGGGAGCATGCCCCTAGATCCCTCTTTAAGATATTATTTACACCCCTGAAAAATGGGCTCGAAATCAATTTTTCTCCTGGCTTGGTTGTGTTTAAGGCCAGCCCGGCCGCCCCTTTATGGGCATGTCTAAGCCGGTGCACCCCCCACCCCACCCAACACACAATAATTTTAGCTTTTTTTGTTTTTGGGGAGAGCCTTAATTTTTGGTACATTTTTGAATACAGACCCTCCCCCCCCCCCCCCCCTCAGTTTGGGACTGGACAAGGCTTGGCAAATTACAAGGACATGACAGTGCACCATGCCTGAAATAAACACAGCATGTTCCTTCCAGCGACACAGTGGGTGCCTTTTACTTACACTCAGGAATTTGTCTCAAATAAACATTAGAATGCATCCCTTGGTCACAATACAGATTTTTGTAGACATCCTTAGGACAAGCGCGTAGCCAGGGGAGTTCGGGGGGTAAGGACGAACCCCCCCCCCAACCCGGCTTGAAGGTCCGCTCAGAGCAAACAAAAAATGTAAGGTTTGGCTGGTTATACTGTGCACATCAATATGTCTTTAAAATGACTAGAAAAATCTTTTTATAATAATTATCTTTATTATTATCGCTATATGTTAAAAACCACCCTATTAATAAAATTTTAAATACAATATTGAATTTATTTGAAGTATTGATTGCCTGATTTAATAAGGCAAGGGGAGGGGTATACCGGAAATATGGTCCGCTGAAATGAAAAAATGAACCACCCAGCACAAAATCCTGGCCTGCTTAGGGTGCCTTCAAGGAGGGGTGTGAATTTTTTTAGGTTGTTGAGAATACATGTGTTGTAACCCACATTACTTTATTGGTATCACATACATAAGCATCTTGAGTGCAGCATTATAAGAATTGAGTGTATACATGCTATAATTATATTATTTTCATTACCCCTGGCGCATGGCACAGACACTTCTACAACAGTATTTGAGAGAGGTGGTACCACTGTTATAATATTATCTAATAACCTATCCAATCAAAATAAATAATTACTTTACTAACATTTTAATCCCCATAGGGAGGAGCTGTTGGAGTTTTCCTCTCATAAGGAGGATGGCCATCCCTAGCTGCACCTCTCTGGATCCTTTCCTCCTCGCGCAACAATGGAATTGTTCCCTTGGCATCTGTAGAGATGTACCGCATTTCTGTGGGGCCCCTAGGGTAGACATATCCTGGTGGCTGCTGAGGGTGGTATTTTGGCTTCCCATAATCTGTCATTCCATATGTGATATACCTCCCAGTGAGCGGCTTTCCAAGGGTACACTCAACTGAATGATTCCTTCTGTAACGCACCCAGTAGCAAAGCATTATTGTAGAGAATATCACTATACCACCAATAAGCCTAAAAAAAAAACAGCAAAAATGTTGAGCACCATTGATGATGTTAGTAAGGACTGCAATTGTGGGAAAGCAATGGATGTAGTTAACAAATTCAAACTGAGAGGATTTTCAAGCACTTACCAGTAATACCAATAGCCAACCAGGTAATCACAGCAAACATCATCCCCACAGCAATATTCATTGTAGTTACACCTAAAGGGATTAGCTCAAAAGCTCAATATAAATTTTGCAATGGCAGGAATTATGGCTTGTGGAGTTGGTTGGTTGAATGAAATAAAAGGTCAGAGAAATATGAAATATGGGCCTGGGGATAAACATATTGGCATTATTATAAACAGCTCCTATGCCACCTGTGAAGCAAATTTCTAATAAATACAAATAGAAGTTATTGTGAAAATTACCAATCTGGGTGACAGTGATATCCTTGACTCTATAAGATAAACAAACAATGAAAAATCATATAAGTAAGGGAAAGTTCATTTATTATCCAGAGAGGGGGGTGGGCACGAGGATTTTGATAAAAATAAGGGATAAAATTAGTTGTCTAGCCATTCAGGAGAAACAAAATTTTCCATGCCCCCCCCCCCCCCCCCCCCCCACCTAATGCTATGCTTTCCCCACAAAATCAATAAATATCAATCTTTTATGCAAATTTACTTAAAAGTTTAAATTCAGTGACGTGTCGTTTTTCATGTTTGAAAACGTTTGTGATGCAGATAGATTTGCACACTCGGCGAATTATTGACTAGACAAAAAGCTTTGCAATAGCTAACTTGATAACAAACTTTTTCCAAAACTTATGATTTACTTAATTATTTGCAAGTTTGGGGTTCTTTATGCAGCCGCGGATAAAACGTACGGAAAAAGAGCCAAACATACGGACAAAACTCTTGTTTAGAGTAACATATTCTAAAGTGAAACTATAATAAAAGCAAGGAGTGTGAATACAAACCGTATGGAAGACAGCTAATAAAAGGAAGCAACAGGTCGACCATCCACAACTAAATTCCCAAATGTCGCCAGCCATTTTTGTTACTTCATAAATACACCGACGAGCCGCTTTGCATGCTGGGTAGTGTGATCTCGAAAGGGCGGATTTAGAGTAAGTACGCTGTGAGTACGAGTAAGCTGCTTTGTCTCCTATTAGTCTTTGTTCTACAAAGGAGTTCTTTTGTCTCTATTCTTCTCGTTCTTTGTGTCGAGGTGCGGATATTGTTCATTTGCCCAGTCAAATTGCAGCTTGTAAGAGCTGCGTACTGACCCCGGATTTAGCCAGTGTCAGGCCCTTTTATCGTTCCCTATGAAGTATATACCGGGAAGCGATAAAAAGAGTTTTATTTTTCCTCTCCGACTTTTGAAAAATAAAATCGCCTGATACTTGGGCTAGGGCGGATTGGAATACATGAACATCTTTGGATACAATACACCAAAACTGGAATTCGACTCTTCTTTGGCAGAGTCGAATTCCAGTTTTGGGTGTATTGTATTCATTCTTCTGGTTCACCAACACGACTTTTATTTGGGCTTTTTTTGTTACATCTTTGGGATATACAAAGCATATAGTGAATAGAGAATATTGGTGTATTTTAGCTTACTAGGGGCAAGGGGACATGCCCAGATGCGCTACAAGAGAGTTTTTGTTTTTGCATTTGGGCAGTATAGGTCAATGTATTAATAATAGAAACATTTTGACATAGTCAATGACTTCAACTCCAAGACACGCTTTTTTGCGGTAGTTTCAAGATCCTTCCATATAAAAAAATATTGATCACCCACTCCTTTTTTATTGTTTATCACCGACAATACAGCGGTTTATTCGCAAGGAAACTTCAAAATATCACGAATAAAGTCTGATATGTTATTGGCGATATTTGATTGAAAATATCTTGGTTACTTGCTTGAATTAGCCGTTGGAAATGGATGCTTTGTGACTCGGACTTGCGCAGGAGCGTGATTAGCCTTCTTTAATTACCTATTTACATAGCATCGATCCGATACCACTTGAACGTGAGGGGGCCTAGCGCGTACACAGCAGTTGTTATCCCTGTGGCTACGGCGTGCGTGCGTGAATTTCTGTAAACCATGGGCGGTAGTGACGGTAGTGGCGGTAGCAACGCAACAAATAAGAAAATCCAAGAACCAACAAAATCCAAGTTTAATAGCCAAATGACAACAAATATACATGTATCTCTGTGGCCTGTCTTATGATCAAAGCTATAGTAATGGAGCCCTGTGCAAACAGCGCCTATATTGCCCAACGTGCTGTCACCGAAAAGGCGGGTACTTGATGGCCCGAGTGGCTACTCCCTATTCTGTTGAATATCTGGTATTATCAAGCCCTTCTCATGTTAATTTTCTAGTATATCTGACAGAGCACAAACAAACATCTCCCTGCAATGCGTTCATAATTGGATGCCCACAATTCCAAAAAAACTACTAGACCTGTCCTGGACCTCACTGCTTTGTATTTTCCCCGGCAATGCTGGCGCTGTTCGCACGGGGTTTTAGAGGCGTTATCACATATACAATTAGCGATCAGTGCGGTTTAACATCCACAAACTATGAAAGTATGAGAACTATTTAGTATTCAACGTACTCGATGTCTCAGCACAACGATCACAAAAAGATCTTGGAGTAATATGCTGAAGTATGATACTAGACCAAATTCATTCATTGGCTAATATTAATTGATTTGAGCTTAACGTATTGATGTAAAACATTTCATCATTGACATGCTATAGAAACAGATAAATTAATAAAATATAAATTAAACTCTTCATCATTTTTTTCTATATATTTACATTGTCTCTAAGGGTTGAGTTAGCCTGTGAACAAACGTGCTCTCCCCTCAGAGGAGGCTAGAAGTAAAGTGAGCTTGTTCAAATACTCTTGGCCCTTTTTCAATTTCTTTTTAATTTCAAAGAAAGATTTGAACTGGTATAATTCCATGTAGCCTCTCTTGGGTATCCTGGTTAGGATGATTTCATAATCTTTTCTACATTAATCAAAATTCACCTTTTTTAAAGACGCTGACTCTAAATTACAGAATCACAACATTTCTTCAAAATGGATTTGACAAAGTGTTTTAATTCGCAGACGTGCCGTGGAAGGTCTGCACCGAAAGAGAAAAGAGGTCTAGAGAGGAGAGAAATCTCCCAGTCCTTTTCAAATAATGATGCCACAGCAACTCTGCAAACAGTGAAGAGAACAGTCTATCATGTACGTAGAGCGCTACGTCTTTGCGCCTGCGATCCGTGCTAGGTTTTGTAGGGGTCTTGTAGGCATTGGGCTAAGATAAAAACAAAGAAAACATCGGTTTCGTTAGCCTTATGTACATTTGCAACCTAAGAACATGATCGTGTGTTTATATAAAAATATCAAATATATACTATATGAAAAATCGACATTGCAGTGGAGGCGGCACGAAAAGGTTCTGGTCAGGGTTGGGGCCATTCGATGGCTCCATGAAGTAGGACGAAGATACCTCACCTTCTTTGTTTATAAGATGGAGCTTTTAATAGTTCTTTGTACAGTTCACTTCGTAGAAACCTACTGTAGCTATCCGACTTCATTAGCTGAAATATATGATCCTAAAAAAATCAAAACGACAATTACGAGTTTTGGTAGGTAGTATTTGCGTGCATAGTATGAAACGTCCTCGGGGTCTCGAGGCATAATATTTTGTATATCTTTCCTTATCATTCGTTCTTTTTATCAATCGTTTTGCTAACAAAACGCACTCGATTTTTCAAGCGCAGTAGAGGTCGCGGAGGCCTGGATCTTCTTTTATAAATCTAATGGGATTGATAATTTTTGAGTGCATAACATTTAGTTCGTTCTAACAGAGATTTGCCGTAATCGTTGTAAGAGAAAAAAAAAACGAGAGAAACAGGCTCTACAAACGAAAGTACCCGAGCCATAATACGGGGAAAAACAAACAGCATGGCTCACCTGAGCAGCATCGAACATGTATCTTCCAGGCTTCTCCAAATTCATTTCTACTTCTTCGTGCGTCTTACAATCCACATTAATTGGAGAGGTGGAATGCTCAGATAAATACTCCCTAGAAAAAATAGAGCACATATTTATCTAAAACATGCTGGGACCAAAAATGCAGGAAAACAAATATGCCAAAATGTTTGGCAACATTCGCCGCATAAGTAGGGGCGAAGATAAACTTCTTATAACAAAAGAAAAAGAAAAACACATTTCGGAGTGTATCTCAACGACAATGTCAGGAAAAGAAAAAAAAAAACACAGCAGGTGGAAGCACATATTCATGTTAACAGTTTTTTCCGGCCCCATCTTAGCTGCGGTCGATTTAGCCTACATCATATACTAACGTGTAAATCTCTTGAGCTTTCTCCGGCACTTGCTTTATGGGCGTCGCTTTCAGTCTTTCGCAGGCCAGCCAAAAACTGTTAAAACGATAGAAACACTGTTTGAAATCAATAGAACAAATATTTACAATATTTAACTTGAACCACTCTCCTAGCTCTTGTGCAGCTCTGTTGGTACTGCAAGTATCTAAATTCAAACCCTAAGCAAAGTCAACCGTAAAGTGTTTAATGTGATTTTACATCACAGTAACAATACACTAGCCTGTCCTCAGATGGTATAATGGGTTTCAGTTTCGAGCTAGTGAGACAGGCATGAAGGTGCTACAGTGTGTGCCCCTTACTTACGCCAAGTTTTCTGCACTGAATTCCTTTTCAAGGAACCGTGTGAAGTATTTTCGGCCTAGGGGGTCCTTCAATAGCTCAGAGAGTGAGAATGCCCAGCGTTTAACGCGCTTTTGAGGAACAATGGTTCTAGTAAGATCAAAAGTAGAGAGAATGATGTGAAAAAATGAAGCATGTGCATCTCGTATAAAAAGAATCATACTGTTAACAGAGAAGAAAAAAATACTGTACAAATGTTCATTCATCAAACTACACTAGAAAAAAACTACAGATAACAATGATTGAAGATGCATTCACTTACATTGAACAATCCTGCTCCCAAAAGGTTATGTCATCTGTTATCCAGGGATTTGACGGCTCTGGGTACATGATGAAGGCATCAAACTCTGCATACTGCTCATATCTATTGATAATACTAACACAAGCAAGAGGTGTCACTCAAGAATTGAAGGAAAAACGAGTCCCAAATCTTCTATTTGTGCATCTGGCCAAATTTTTTTGTAGGCATTTTGAATTGATGTTGTAGACAAATTAAAATTTTGAGGAGGGTACTGTGTTTTTTTTTTAAAGTCACTGCTGTGTCAGTCACTGATGGTCCAGCTACCATAAGAAATCACTTGTTGTGCTGCCGCATCATACTTAGAAGGGGTGTCTATTTGAAGACAGCAGTTATTTACTGTAAGGGCAGCCACTGAACATTTTATTTGGTGCCAATCTAATAGGGGAATGAACAATCCTACTGTTGAATGAGTTGTTATAACATACCTTTCAGATGCCTGTGATGTCTTCATTCGTCTTCTATGCAACTGTTCTCTCAGTTCCTGGACCTAAATATCAGCCATGGCCAATGAATTTACCATTATTTCACACCTATTTTTTATATACACATCTCAACCTCATGCTGTATATGTGTGCTCATGTCAAATATGCACCTATGTATACACACTTTCCTGGACTGGCAATACATATATGAAACATTGAAATACCCACCACCCACAAACATATTCCTGGAATTACAATGTGAATGTGTAACATGGAAATACCCACTACCAGTAAACACAATTTCCTGGACTGGTAATAGGAATGTATAACATAGAAATACCCACCACCACCAGTCACACAATTTCCTGGACTGTCAATGTATGTAACAAAGAAATACCCACCTCAAGCTTCATCTCATCGAGAGCATTGACAGCTTTGCCCATTCCATCGTCAGATCCAGTCTGGCACAGCTGGACCTTGAAGCAGCAAACAAATCATCAGATAAGCAGCAAGGAGCATTGAACATACATTATGTACAGTATGATGCAATTGTGAAGGCTTCGGATCTAGCCATTTCCTGAAAAGGAAAGTATCTAGCGACACTGTGGGAGTAAATAATATTCTTTGGTACTTTTGTCCTCTGACTCAAATTTCAAACACAAATTAGTTTTTTTACTCTCCTCAACAAAATGCACACCAATAGTATATCATTTTATGCCCTCAATGAGCCTCTTTTAAGATCTGAGAAATGTTTGTTGAGACATACCTTTCTTTTAGAGTTTGGCGACATTTCTACTTTGCAGGCTTTCTTAATATCAATCTCTGTCACAGATACGCAACCAGGCTATAGAGCAAATGCATTAATGGAGGGTTGAAATGCAATAAATTAACAAACAAATCAATCTATTTTAATAATACAAACTTACTGGTGGTCGGTGGACATTCCAGAAAGCCCTTTCTTGGCTGTCTAGAATTTGTCTTTCCATTTTGTCTCTTTTTTTGTCCACCCTAGAGAGAAATGCAATTTTAAAAAAAATACATTATTTGTCACTTCAGAGCTTGAAAAGAGATTTGGGTAGACATTTTTTTTTGACATTGCGTTTTTCACTTTTTTGACAAAACCATTAAATAAGTTAAAAAAATTCAGCAGAAACAAAATAGAACAATGCAACTTACTTTGCTTGAGCCTCTGCTTGCATATAAATAAAATCCCACTTTCTAGATAATGTTCTTTGTAATTTGGCTAGATTTTCCTGCAAGTGAAATAACAAAGAGACAAATTAAGTATACTAGTACAAAGTATAGCGTCAAAAATGAAAATCCTGAAAAAAATTTACTTACTGCTTCATAATCGTCTAATTCTAATCTTGATTTATTTTGCATTGTCCTCTTACAAAGATACACAGCTAAAAAAACCACATCACATTAATGTTATACTTAAATTAATTTTAAGTACACTTACAGTTGCTTGCATGCCTTTACCTCCCTCCCCACTTTCCTTCTAGAAATGCATAAACTTAATTGGGACTGCATTTTAAGGACAAAAGCTACTCTGTTTAATTAACTTTTGATTGATGGAGTTGGGAAAATCAAGAAATGTTACTTAAAAGACCTTCACTAATAATAATGAAAGCCAAGTAATAAAAGATTGCAAATCTATATGCTATTCAAAGTTCCTTACCATAATCTATATTTTCTGGCTCCCAGTTATTAGATAACCAGAAGTAAGGGGTCTGATAATAAAAAACATTTTGATCAAAGAAACATTACAGTTGGCATTAGCACAATACAAAAGAAATAAGAGGCCATAAAAAAGACACATATACTGTCACATCTACTGCAAGGAGAAAATATCAGCTTTTATCCACTGTCAAATGAGAACAAGGGGAACTCTTTTTTTTACTTTCATACAGTATTGTACCAAATACTGCACTTATGGGATGTTTGCAAATCTAATACAGAACAATAAACTAATTTTGTGCAAAAGGACTATTAAATGTTGGATTAGAAGTAATTTTTCATTTCATGTAGGAAGCATTAATTGTACTTTACCTGAAATCTATAGTAGGAACTATCATCTTTCACCATGAGATGATGGTCTGTTATAGAAAAAACATAGCCATACGCCGCCAATAATGAGGCAAGATGGACCCCTTCACCTAATAATAAAAATGTCAGATAATCAATACCAAGTCTTGTTGGTTACACATTGAAATGTTTTTTTTTTTCATTACATACTGTATTAACCCTTGCATTACTATTACGCCCTGAGGCTCCTGTAAAATATAGGCCCAACTCCAAAACGTCAGAAATGCAAACCAAACATCACCAGACCCGGATACTCATGGATCCCTCCAAGGCATAGACGACCTTCAAAAGCACATCCAAGCAATGTAATAGAATAGACTCTATTGTCAAAATATCAACCTTGATTCCTGACCAATTCGTAAACAAATGCTTAAACCTTGAAACATTTCTCACCAAAAAAGACACAAAATCCCGAACTACAAAGAGAGACAAGCAAACACAGATCAAGTCACAAATAGATACCTTTATTGGGCTCTGTCAGGTCCCATTTTACACCCATCAGCCACAATAATCAATGCTAAAACCTCCATTAGAAGCGAGTCACCATGTTTAGCCTATTTTGCATGCCTGCACTGCATTATTGGAGTCTTGGAAGCACCTTGACAGAGAGGCGGGAAAACCCCTCTCCCATAATCATAACAGTTGTTTTATAAGTCTCTTTGCCCCAAAGACAAACAAAACATTTCCAGGTCCAAGGAACCCAGAATAAGCCTGAAAACAATTTTTGAATAAGGTTGGGTAGCAAAGATGGTCCACATTGGAGAGTATGAGGCCATTCACTAGAAAATTTCTTTTCTACTTAGTGAAGCCCAAACAAGGAATTATCCCATTGAATCAACCTCAGCGTGCAAACATCCATAAGCACAACATTAATTATGCCCAAATAGACTTCATGATGTCCTAAGGCACTCTCCAGATGTGAAAAAGCTGTAATTTTTAAGCAAATTACAAGCAAAACTGTTGTAAGCAACATGCTATAATCAATAATCAATGCTAAAACCAGTGCCGTCACTAGAAAGAAAAGGCACCACAGTGCATTATTGGAAATTTCAAGGCATACCGTCTTGGGTCAGCGGTAGCTTAGCTTAACTGATAGTGCTGGACTTGAGATAGGGGGGAGGTTTCTGTTTTCAGTTGGTTTTTCTTATAATTTTGCTCAAAAGTACCCAGGAGTGAAAGGGTTAAAATGGAACATACCTCTATCTTCAATCATAAGATTATCCATCATCCAGTCAACTAGCTCTGAACCTAAAAGCAAAATCATACCAAAGAGTAATTTCACATCAGACATGCAATACCAGGATGGAAAAAAATGTCATTATACATACCATCCGAAAACTGACCCATTATAAAGTCTAGATTCTAAGCTATATGAAAATAGCTCCCTGCATTATGAAATGTGAACATGAAAAAATTCAAATTTGCTGCATTTCAAGCTTTATCATCCTTGGCAGCATTTTACTTAATTGTAAACTTATATCCTTGGTGGCTTTGGTTAACATGGTTTCACTGTTGTTTAGCTTTAGTTATTTACCATATTCTTCCAAAACTTATTTAGGCTATTCTTTCAAAACTACTTTAGGCTCTAAAAAACTACTCTAGTAAGACTCCTGCTAGCAGGGAAGACTAGTTAAAACTTGTTTGTTGAAATTCCACCCAGATCGATTCTTGATTTGTTTAAGTATGATCCTGTTTGTGTTTGAACAGTTTGATCATCCCTGACCTCTAGACTAATAGTTGCTATGACACTGATTGATTACAAAAAAGTCTCAGCCTAGCTGACTTATCTCTATTAAGTTTGATCTATAAATGTCTGAGAAGACTTGAGGGAACTACTATGCAAGCCACATCAGCCCCTTTTCCACTATAACGCATCAAACAATTATAGCGGAACCTCAACATAACAGACACTTTTTTCTGAATCCAAGTGTATTGTATACATGTTTCACTACTCTGAAGCCTGGATTTTATGATACATTTTACAATAACCTTGATTTTACAATGGCGTTCCTTTCCCCGGAGGAAATACAGTGAAATGTATCAGAAATTACCTCGATTTTACAATCTAGGATACAACGAAATTCTCGATTTTACGATACAATCTGTTCTCGTAATTTTTACCTTGATACAACAATATTACTGATTCTAACTACAAAGAGAGAAAAACTAAAGACACCTCACAAGTACAGTAAAGTTAATTGATTTTTTAACTTGACAGATCTTGTTAAATACAGATTCCAGTCTTACAGATAGTAACTGGAAAGTCTTTCAAAAAGTACAGTTACAATAGTTTTATTTTGTAAAAGTTGACCTCGCTGCAACAATATTTTCCATGAATTTTTCTTTATATAGTAAAATCAAGGACCTCTTTGCAATGATACCTCTATTTTAAAATACATTTTCTTTCTCCCAAGGCATATCATAAAATCCAGGTTGCACTGTATATCAATTACCCACAAAAACAATTCAATTGATCTTACCAGTGAGTACGCTGGGTATTTTGGACATGAAGCTCTTGACTGTTCTGATGGGTACACCCTTCCTCTCATCTTGCATCCTCTGTATTATCTTCTCCATCTACATCATAAGCAAATATGTGAGCAACAGCACAAATTACAAATCTCAAGGGACGTTTTTATCAATAGCCTGTATGTATTATTTGACACTATATTATAAGGATTAATTTTTAAGCTTTCCATCCATCTAACTTTTCTTCCAGTTTTGTTTTCTTAATGTGATTATCAATACATACATGCCAACATATTTGGAATCCTGATGACTTGTTTTTTTTTTTTAATTGTCATAACAAATGCATAAAAAACAATGCAAATGGTAAAACATTTAGATAATGAGATGGTATTACATACTACTTTCAAATCAAGTTCTAGATTGAATAGTCTGAATGGCTGGGGCAAATGCTATTTTTAATATCTTCTAATCTATGGATACCTCCTGTCAATCAAGCAATGTAAACAAAGTTTATAAAACATGTCAATACTTATAATCCAGCACATTGCATTTGGCTCAAACTTTCTCTTTAAAAAAATGCTAAAAGGAATTTAAGAGCTAAACATCATAGCATGCATAGATGTCTATGATTTGAATATGGTGAAGTTCCTACATTTTTCATGTTTTGTGGAGGATATGTAAGTAACTTTGTTTAATAACACATAAAAAATCAAATAGCTATGTGTTCAAAAATGTATTTCACAAGTGATTCTAGACAGTGTTGCATTTGTACAAAATGGAAAAACTGCAAAGTTGAGGTGGAATTTACAAATTTAAAACAACCTTTGTTGAAGAGTGTTCGAAAGTAAACAATGACTATTGGATGAGTCTTTGAAATGCAGTTACTCGATTAGGCGCGATGATCTCACAGATTATAAACTTTCTTACGACCTCCATGAATCAAATAATATTACTACCAAGCAATGTTGAGAAAACAAAATAAATGTGTGTTTCAAACGCTGAACGACCTCGATGGGGAATTACAACACAACACCGGTGTGTAAAGACAGGACGTACAGTAAAGCGGCTTGTTCTTTTTTTCAATTTCGTCTCATTCCCGAAACTAGAAATTAAATTTCTTAGAGAATATATAACAGCCTTCATGGGTGATCGACTTTATCTTGACAACCATTCAGAAAGTTCAAGCATATTACGTATGTTGACATTTGCGCGTATGCTGAAGATAGTGGACTTAAACTGAACCTATTTCGCAATAACGAAATCTACGCCCTGTAATAACGAAACATTCCCGCCCCTTCTGTCGCTGCTTTGTGTGGAATAAGAAATAGAAATTTGTAGAAAATAAACCAATCAGTTTTTCTCCGCGGTAGATTAATAAAATTGAAATAAAAAATATTCAATTTGACAGACAAAAATCGTCCTTGCAATCTTCCTCAAACACCACCGATACCACATGGCGTTTTGTCGGGTTTTCGGCACGAAACCGCATTGCCCAGTGGTGTTATGGGCCGAGATTAAACGACACACTTAGATAGGTTGCTCATTATTTAGTGCATTAAAATACGGTAGAGCTGGGGCATGAATATGGCTAAATTCCCGTATCACTCCCGAAAGACCTCAAGTGGCTCATCGACTAACCTTCGTACATATCAATGCATGTGGCGGTTCGTCTTGTGGATGGTCACCCAAACTTGCCATCGCCTCCCTAGTCTAGATCGCTTAGTGTGCTCTCAAAACCTTAGCGATCGTATATCCATTGGAGTCCTTGATATCATAGTTAATGGAAGGGTTCGCTTTCTTCCTTTTACACCCGAGTTGTTGGGTAAGTAAACACGGAGAATAAGAAAGCAGTTTTCTCGAGTCTTGGTAAATGCAAATAGCAGAATGAGTGACAAAATCTTTATAAAACAGCAGCCAACTCAGTTAAACATATACTGACTCCAAAAGAATCCGGTGTCATTGTTTTGTTTTTACGAAAAAGGTGATACACTTCGATTCTCCCGAGACTGATTTTGGTGAACCCATATGTATGAAGGAAGTAAAGAACGATCAGAAACCTGAGCCCATCAAGTGTACTTTTGTTGTCAGCGGTGTTCTCATTGTGTGCATTTATTAACGCGTTGCATTTTGGGTAAAGATCAAGGGTTGGGGGGGGGGGGGGGGGGGGAGGGTCTGGTTTATAAGAACATCACCCAACCTTGTGACGATAATAAATGTGATAATCTTTTATTTGGAGGCTTTCTCCAAATTAGTGTCAAGATGGAATAGTGGCCGGCTAGGGAGGCCCACTAGGATATGGAAACTACTGTTATAATAAAATAAATATGATATTACCTTTAAACATACTTACAAATCATTTGTATACAACAGGTGGTTTTGCTTCAGTCTAACTTTTAATAAACACTCAAATAAGTATTATCCAGTATACAAAATAGACTCTACACCCGGGGCTCATAAGTATTACACATACACTTTTTTTAATCGCAGTGGCTAGTCTATATGCCCAACAGTTTTCAATTTATTCACAATAACCCAGTAAATTGTCGACCTAGTGAGTACAAAGTATTCTATATTGGTTGTAAAAGGACAAGCAAATCTGAATTATGCTTTGTTGTCGGTATTGAATTCCGTCATATACAATATAAAAATCGATAAGAATCGAAATCTGCTACAATAACACATCTTCGCGCGCATTTCCGCTTCCGGTCTCCGCGCTGCCCTGGCTCCCCTAGGATGGCAGGCCCGTAGCCAGGATTTTTGAAGATTTAAGTTTAGGGTTAATTATTAACCATAAGCTTTTCAAGTAAATCCTAGATGGGGGATGCACCAACACACTTTGTAATGAAATTGCCGCACTTTGTTATACCTGACACACTTTGTAATAATCTAGAATTTCCGTTATCAAAGCTTGAGTGTGAAAGGTCTGTCTTAGATTTGGTGCATTTTATTTCTACATCACCATATTCTGATTTCTGAAAGGAAATCAGAATTGATTTTCAGATCTGTTAGCATTTAACGAGAGCTTCATTGTAAAACAATAATAGCAACTAAGGGTGACGAAGCTGTTTGTAAAACTATTTATTGGCAAATACTTCGATTAAAATCCTTGGGTGCCTCAGATTTTATAACAAAGTGCGTCAGCTTTTTATTACAAAGTGCGTCGTACAGCGTTTGAATGTTTGAAACTCTACACTTCAAATCGCATGTTTTATTGAAGCTATATTTAGGACCCCTCACCCGATGCCTGCGCCAAGAACTCGAGGAAAGTAGCTTACGAGAGGTTTATTCACAGTATTTTCTAAAACCGAAGATCACAAAGCATCCTAGATTGCGCATATTTCAGTGTAGCTTGCTTTTGTTGTTCTGAGCACAAGAAATGTCATATGCACATGCGTGACAACACAAAGATAAGTACAAAGGGCAGCAATGTAGACCTAGGTCGTAGTTTGCTGCTCATGTTGACGACATAACTACATTACTATAGCAACACACCTATTCCCAAGAGAAGCAAGCGTGATAAAAGACCCCGATATTTTTCAGTATACATATCAGCGAGCTGTGCGTGGCGTAACCGACTAAGACAGGGCTGGGATCCTGGTTATTGCCTCCCCATTAATGCGCGGGTACCTCAGGTTCCTTTGTGTTGTACAGTTCGCTAGATAGCGGTGTTGGGGCCGAAATCCCAGCTAAGCCGTAAAGCTTTATGCTTTCATACGGGGTTTCAGCGCATGTCTGGAAGTATGGTCTATTTTTTCTCATTTTACCGGATCTGGACGAGGTTCGATTCTCGGTCACGCCCTCGATCTTTTTTTTTTTTTTTTTGCTGTTTTTGCTGTTGACTACTACTTTATCAGTACTTTTTATGGCGTTTTCACTTTTTCGAGTCGTTTTTTCGCAGCAATAATGATATATTAGCGCATAGCCAGGATTTGGCCACAGAGCTGTGCCATGTATTGATGTATGTAGTTTGACGTTTTAATGCCACATAACCATAAGAAAAATGTCATCGCTTAGGATCTTAAATTGATACAGCACAGGGTGCCCAAGTGTCAGGGTCTTATAGTTAGGGCTAGGAGGCCGGTTGCGTATACAAGCAAGGAAAAGCATTCAATTCCGACAACAAAGCTCAATTCAAATTCGCTTGCCTTTTTTCAACAAATATAGAATACTTACTAGGTCGACACAAGGCGACAATTTACTAAGTGGCTCTACAAATCGGGGCCTTTCAAGCAGACGGCCCAATGCTACAATGTGTCATCGGAGAGACACGCCTTAAACCATCCCATGATAACAAACGTCTCTTCCTAGAGGCTCTAAGAAGTAGAGCGAATGACGAATGACGTTACAGTTCGTCACGCGATTAACAAGACTCTGAGGTGATCAACTACACACCCGGTACAGACACCAATAGCAGCAGCCGTCTGACAATCAAAGAGTGGTGTCCTACGAACCCTCTTCCCCTCCGCTGTAATTTGGCCTAGCGATTTCTTTATCTCAATGTCCCCAGTAAAAGCGACCTCGACAGCGTCGTCGCCATCACCCCCGCCTAAGCCAAAATCATAGAGGCCGTTGACAGCAAAGTTCGCATCGTCAACACCTTCGTGCGAAACCAAAGAATGTCCGTCGCAAACGAGCATGTGTGTACCGCTAAATCTTCACGAAGCTCTTTGATCCCGCTTCTTTATCTCATAACAAGCTTGTTTAACGAAAGTCAAAGCAACGTTCTCAGCTTCAGTAGTGCTAGGCCCAGGCAAGATCCTTCCCGAATCCATGCGCCAGACATTCCACGAGTTGGTGCAAGTTCGACAACGTGTTCAGCCCTGGCATTCCTGACTACAACGGGGCTGCCTGCTTGAATCCACTAGTCCACCGTCAAGATCGGTCCTGTCCAGCCCCCCTGAACGGAAAGGGCGATTTTCTCAGTACTCACGAAACCAGCCGATAGAGCTACAGGCTATATGAACAAGCACCGTCCGGAAGACATAGGAGTCACCGTCGAATACCTCAACCGCTCTGGTGAAGAAGCTCTCAGTTGGCCGCCCCTGACGTAGCTTGATATGCGAAGTCTCAGCCCTCACTGATACCCGATGTGTCAGCCCTCCTTACCATATATTCCCTTGGAGGTATATCATCAAGACCGATCCCGCGAGACTTCTATCAGATTGTCAAGGTAATCTTTGAACTGCGGATTCACTTCCTCTCTCCGCGGCACCGTGTTTATACACGCCCTGCAATGGGTAAGACAGATATGGAAGAACTGATGTATGATACGTATTGGGCGATATCATCCGAGAGGGCTGTGCTGCCAAGCTTGTATTTCGGCGCGGACACACCTGAAGCCCTCATCATTGTCTGGAATCGCGCACTCGAGGCCCTTGATTGCTGTAATCTCACTGTCGACTTTTGTCGTGTCCTTCCCAGATGCTCAGACCTAATCGACCATCAAAGGTGTAGCATAACCGACATGCAGTCTCAGGATACCCACAACTGGCTAACAAGCCCTAGTTGTTAGTTTGGAGATATATTATCATTATTGTCACCAATACCATGATTGTCATCAATATCATTATTGTCGTGATTGTCATTAGTATCATGATTGTCGTCAGTATCATAATTATCATGCTTGTCACCAATACCACGATTATCATGATTGTCATCAGTACCATGACTGTCAAGATTGTCATCATTATCATCAGTATCATAATTGTCATCAGTATGTAACATGATTATCATCAGACACACCCATTTCATATTCATACTCTCGACATCTTACAGCAGTAGCACCAATAACCAAAACACTTGCATAGCCGTAGCAGGCCTCGAATGATTGGGAGGCACGATACAGAAACGTTAAGAAAACAATGGGGGGGGATGGGCACAGCCACGCCCCTACTGGTCATTTCCTTATAATTTTTGAAAATATTGGAAGGGTTCCCCCAGTGCCCCACCCCCTGCTACGGCCC
Organism: Nematostella vectensis; assembly: GCF_932526225.1. Taxonomy (NCBI): domain Eukaryota; kingdom Metazoa; phylum Cnidaria; class Anthozoa; order Actiniaria; family Edwardsiidae; genus Nematostella; species Nematostella vectensis. The sequence goes on along the minus strand of NC_064035.1, from coordinate 5,085,515 downwards.
ATCACTTGTGACGTCTTTACTTCTTCACTATAATGGTCGCCTTTACCACTACGGCAGTCATTTCTATTATTATCATCATCACTATTTCTATAATCCATCATATCCAGCCTCGTTTTGCATAGCAGTAGCATCGTTATATATGTTATCAATTATTTTAACTTTTTGTAATTGTAAATGTGGGCCTTCTCTAAACTTAGCTTATCTCTACAGGCTAAGGGAAACAAGACGATACTATCCCTATCCGCCATTAAAGGGGACTTTTGCGAGATTGGTGCCCGAATTGCCGCCCTGCTTGCTCTGCTAGCTAAAGTTGACAGGCGAGGATTAGTCTTGTTGCCATAGGAAATAACTAGGGGTACCATCATCATATTATAGAAAGACAGAGGGTTGTGCTCCATGACTAAAGTTTTAGAAAAAAAAAGTTAAATTATTGATATTTCTTTCTCGGGCCATCCACTCTCCCGGTGCCCGATTGGTGCCCGAATTGCCGCCCTGCTTGCTCTGCTAGCTAAAGTTGACAGGCGAGGATTAGTCTTGTTGCCATAGGAAATAACTAGGGGTACCATCATCATATTATAGAAAGACAGAGGGTTGTGCTCCATGACTAAAGTTTTAGAAAAAAAAGTAAAATTATTGATATTTCTTTCTCGGGCCATCCACTCTCCCGTCCCCCTTATTTTCACGTGTCATCATCAACACCAGCAAGTAAAGAGGATCTGTCTTGAACTTGAGCTGATCATTCAAATTTCCTCTGCAAGAGGGTCCGTCTCACAACCCGGATTATTACCAAAGTCACCATGCGTCTGCAAATATTCGGGGGGAAACTTAATAACCGCCAAAAACGACCCGGGTGCGACAGTGCGTCTGAAATCCGATGTAATTTGTCATTGTCATTTGGGCTGTGTACTATTCTCCTTAAAAAAATAACTTCGATCGATTGCTAGATGATAAATAATCAAGGCAAAAACAGCTATGTAGGCACAGGTTCCCCAAGCAAATATCGTATTTTACGTGTTTCATTCATAGTTACTATGTAAATATATGGTGCGTTACGATAAAAACAATTGCGACGAAAAATATAACAAAATAAATTCAAACTTTTCTTGCCTGTTTGTGCAGTTTTGTGAAGTTTTAATCCATTTGGGGCAATGCTCAATATTTGCGAGCGTAGCGAGCATATCTAATCACGATTTGGGGTATGTCGCTGTCGATGACTAGTTCCCAAGCCCATCTCGGTAAAGCCAAATAATAAGCGGTCCTTGGGATATGTCGGTGTTCCCAAAAATGGAGTGGAACTGCGAATTTTTCAGTAAGTAGAGCAATGATTCTATTTGATTTTATTCCTTTTGTCTACTGGTGCTAGAAAGTTTGCTCAGCAAATTTCGTGGATAATGTTATTCATTGACAAAATAGATGTTACATATATTCAATATTCAATTATCATTATTGATTATTGTTTACATTGTTAAAACTATTGTATCATTGTTATAGTATTATAACAATTACCCCATACTTGTAAAAGTTAACAGTTTATATTGAAGTTCATCAAAAGTTGAGTTTGAAATAATTTCTTGTATTAAATACATATCATCCCCACCCCTTGGCTTAAACGTACGATAAGTGCCTTTGTTCTGACTCCTCCATAGTATCTTGCAGCGAGCACTTCACTTTCTGTTAGAAACTTCTAGCTTAATATAATAAGACTAGTAGCAATTTATTTGTGTTCCTTTACAAACTTATAAACAGATAAAACAGAGAAAGGGGTTAGTGCTCAGCCAAGCAGTGGCTGCAAAGAATAGGGAGCCTTGGATAATTGCTTATGGGAAATGCGTCAACTGCCCCATATAATATAGATATACCTTTGCATAAATGTAGACCCAGTGTTTATTCACCTCTTCTGGCACACAAATATAAAATTAACTTCCTGGGTTGCTAGGGCTGTTTGGAAATGAAATTGAATGACCAGCCACTCTTTCAGCTCGAACACTTCACTTCCCGGTGAGAACTTCTAGTATGATATTTATTTGTTGAGAGACTATGCGTATTGGGAAGTTTTTTATCATTTTTAATTCACAAGGCATGTGTAACTAGCCGATATGTGATGAAATAGCATTCATGCGAGCTAGCCGTCAAGATGAAAATACTTGATAAACTAATCTTCATGCGAACAATGCCGCACCCGAAGTTCTAGGTAAATACAAGAGCTCGTGGGAAAGAGGAATTCATTTGTGACGAGTTGTAATATTAGCCAATAGAGCTTTGCTCATGTGTTACTTCATCGCTCGCATCAATTCGTTGTTGTGTTTGATGGGGTTTCGCCGACCTATCGGCCAATCATTCTAACACTAATCGCAAGTCCATCTGCGCAAAGCACTAATGCGCACCGGCTTTGCTATTAAGCTTAAACTGCTACCCGTTGATAAAGAGTCGCATCAAGGCCTTAAGGGATAAACTTGTCACTCTTTTGCAGTTTCGTGTTTTTGAGAATCTCTTTGTTTTGGTTGCGTTTTGAGAAGTGCTGCAATTTGTTCTTTTCAGTTTCTGTCGCGCTCTGTTTTTCATGTTTATTTCTCGTTTGATAATTACTCCCTGTTGCTGAGCACATTACCTCACATTTTGCCACCTTGTGTTTTTATTCACTTCCTATATGTCTATGTGGTCGTAGCGCTCCGCTGTGCTTAGTTATAGGTCTGGTTTTGTACGCGCTTTACACGGTCCGGAGCGCTGGTGCCCACGTTTTTATCAGCACGCACGCTCGCTATTGTGTCCCGGGTTGAGGTACTAACGACAGATCCACAGACTTATTACGCATCCCCTAAACACCATAATGACATCTCATTGCCTTCATTAAGGTCTGGATAGTATAAAACTCTCTAAAGGCCCATCGCGTTTCCCTTATAGCCGGCGGTTCCTAACTGATCGCGCTCGATCACCGCACGCACGCCCAATACTAGGAAGTGATCGATACGGAATGTTTTCTTTCCCGGTTTAAATATAGTCTGAGAATAATCTGGAACAGCGAGTCCTTGGGGTGCGCGCGAGTCACGCTAGCTGGCGTTATCGGGACTTATATGGTGTGTAGCGCAGACATGTGTTAATTGGCGTCCTGTGGCCGCTAGGCCTAGCGTGTGTATGGTTACATGTCAATTTAATAGCCGGTGTGCAGTATCAAGTGCCGGAGTAACGTCCTCATTGTTTGCCCTTTCACTCCGAGACGGTGCGTACACTAGGCCGGTCTGTGTTGGATTTGACGTACACAAGCACATTGACTAGATCCAAGACCGTTTGCACGAATCGGAGGTACATTAACTTTGATTTGGACGCACAACTAGCTCACGGCGTCGTTGGGACCGTCCCTCCAGGGAATCTACCATCGCGGTGAGTAACGCTATTCCTGTTGTTTTGAAGTCTCTCGTAAACAACAGTGGCTACAGACTGGAATTTCTCAGCCCGTATCACCAAACGCAATTACACCGCAACGCAGCCAAACTTCTCAGCTTTACACAGATTTAAAAAAATCTCAAATGTTAATCCTTATACGTAATTTTTTTTATATTATTTATTTTGTAGTTAGTCGAGTTAGCAAGTTTGCATAATTTTCGCTGTGAGCAGGGAGAAAGCGTGATATGTGCGCTTTACGCTTTTGTCTGCGGTTCACTAAGTGGGACGCCCTTTGCTACAATACGCTGACTTGCGCGCTAGCTAAGCTCCGCCATTTACAGCTTTTCGAGTGCTGTACTGCTAATATCATAGATGCACGGGCTATCTCTTTGACGCATCGCGGCGATCATGCCATATCGCGTACTGCCTCGTAGCTCAAGATCGCTCGATAGGTGTTATCAGGCGCAAACTAATTTAGCATTTGGAGATAATCACTGGTTGTTGTTGTGATGGCGGCTGCACTGTGCCCGTTATGCCCGATTGACGGTCGCCTATCACACCGCACTCAACTCGTTAATTGGCACGTGATCATCGCATAAACGCTTTTAACCGATCTCTTGGCAGACTTAATTGTCGCACTTCCTTCCCCGCACAAGGGGTCTGGTCCCTCTATTAATCGCCCAAGATTTCAAATACAAATCCTTAGACTAATTCATGGTTTTTGTGTTGGTAAGACGGGTGTTAATTGCAGCGAAACATCTTTTTGAGCCTAAGTTTAAGAGTGCCTAACATTCTACTCTCACTACGCTACACACGCTTTCGGACGACGATATGTTGGATCCTTGGGAACCCTGTGCTATAGACCTCGGTGGTACTTTGCACGGCAGCCCTGGTTCAGCCTTAGTGCCGATATTCCTAATAGAACCCGATCTCAAAGTGTCTGTGTGGGCCTTAATGGCTTATGAATCTGATGGGCAATATGTCGCGAAAATACTTATCCTACATTACATCTGAAGATGTTGCAAAGTGAGCGGGTTATCCGAGTGTCGCATTTGCGATACCATCTCAGACGTCGCCCTTCCTATGTGGCCAAGCTTGTCCCGAGTCGCCATTATGTGATTGTTTAAATTAAGCTCCCTTCCCCTTAATAGTAATATTAATAACAATATTTCCGAAAGAAGGCAAATCTCAGCACTTGCGGCTGATAGACCTGGTAGTAATCCGTAAGTTATTATTCACTAGAGGCTCGAGCCATTCCGTTGTATCTCAGAAAACCCCGCAATTAGCGACACCAGCCGGTAACCCTTCGGGATAATTTCCGGCTCATTGTCGAGACAAACTAGCCACTGAAAGAAGCCCAGTGAAAATGCCCTGACAGTTTAGCTGCACAGCCATTCGCGTCATGCATCCTGAAGACCTAATTACCACCAATGAAGTACACCTCGCCGAGTGTCTTGTCACTTTACGTCCCAATAAACATTTTGTGACAAAACACACCGTTAGACAGAGTTCGTGAAGCTCCGAAGTATTCCGTAATTGACAGTGGACCTATTTACTCTTACTTACGCTAGTGTAGTATTACTATGAACATTGATTATCCATTTGGAGTTTGTGAGTGTGGTCGAGCTCAGCCAACGGTATGGTAAAATATCGAGAGTAAGAGAGAGAGAGAGAGAGAGACAGAGAGAGAGAGAGAGAGTTAAGGGAGTTCTGACTGGCCGAGTGGGATTAATACATGTCGGGTGTAGATGTACGAGTGGGCGATTATTCTGGCATCATCTAATCTCCGGTGGAATTAATCCGCATAAATGAATGCAATTTGATCGTCCCACTGCAGAATCCATTTATTGCTCTTGAGAAGTCCCCTGGGCCCATGAGTCAGTGACCGGACGCGGTATTTCATGCAATCAGACGACGGCACAACAAGCAGACCTCGGTAACCACTACTGCAAAGCTTAGGTAGGTTTCCGGCAAAATTACTTCTTACTAACTAATAATATAAACTTTGAGAAGAGTACATAAACAGGACTGCTCCAAGTTTATTTCTATGGCGAAATCAGCTGACCGTTCATACCAATCGTGTCAAGAAGTATTTTGGGATTTTGGATAACTTTCACGAACTAATGTCAAATAAGGCCGACTCCTGCATCACTAAATTGGGCGATCATTGTGCGCGCTTGTTTCGGCCCGGGGTCACCATTCATGGTATTGGCTCAGCTTTCCTTGGAAGCAGTGACGCAGATGAGAGAAGGAAGCACTGATGGAATCTACATGCTTCACATGCCACACATTCGCCGAGAAAACAACCACAACTCATCGCTTTAAGGGCCTTAAATGATGCTATTTATACAACATTTTGTATAAAGAAGACCTAAACTAGCATCACTTCAAGTTCACGTTGGATTTCTTGCTTTACTATTAACCTCCTTCATAAAATCATTGTCATGTCTTGGGAAAAGATTCAGTGCAAAAAGTTTTCATTTCTCAGTGGAAATTAATACGTGAGTGCAAAATGGCGCACGGGGCATGCGCAGTAGATTTCCCGCGTGACCTTCGGGTCGCACATACAGTCAGCTGATGTTATCGAACTTAGTGAGGTGATCGACCCTTCCTAGCGCTGAAACATCCATGAATTCATTCGATGAGCATCCCTAAGTACCGCATACTCACAAAGCTAGAACTTTCTTTTAGAAAGAGCAAACCAACGGCATGAGATTCGTGTATAACGCCTGCAAACTCGCTCCGTTTCCATAGTTCTTTTTATGGAGAACTATCGATGACAAATCTATTAAGCATCTGTCACTCTGATGTGCGATCTGTCTCGAGTAAAGCTTCCGGAGCTCGTTATGGTGTAGAGACATAAGATGCATATTTCGCAGTGAGACTGCGACGGTATGCCAGACAGGGATGGCTAGTCGTGAGACACACATGCTTAATCCGAGATCCGCGCACGAATAGACGCGTACGGAACAATAAAGAACACATGCTTAATCCGAGATCCGCGCACGAATAGACGCGTACGGAACAATAAAGAGTTGATAGAGAACGTGAATCTTGACCATGTGGGACGAGATCTGAAGACGATTAGAAGTGTATAGAAGTTGAAGGAGAAAGTGAACGAGAAAGAACGAGGGGCGCAAAGAAGGGGCTTACATAACAAGGTCTTGTGGAAGGAAGAGGGCTAGTCGAGGGGCGCAAAGGAGGGGCTTTGGTAACGAGGGCTTGCGGAAGAAAGAGGGCTAGTCGAGGGGCGCAAAGGAGGGGCTTACATAACAAGGGCTTGTGGAAGAAAGAGGGCTAGTCGAGGGGCGCAAAGGAGGGGCTTACATAACGAGGGCTTGTGGAAGAAAGAGGGCTAGTCGAGGGGCGCAAAGGAGGGGCTTAGGTAACGAGGGCTTGTGGAAGGAAGAGGGCTAGTCGAGGGGCGCAAGGAGGGGCTTACATAACGAGGGCTTGTGGAAGAAAGAGGGCTAGTCGAGGGGCGCAAAGGAGGGGCTTAGGTAACGAGGGCTTGTGGAAGGAAGAGGGCTAGTCTAGGGGCGCAAAGGAGGGACTTACATAACGAGGGCTTGTGGAAGAAAAAGGGCTAGTCGAGGGGCACAAAGGAGGGGCTTACATAACAAGGGCTTGTGGAAGGAAGAGGGCTAGTCGAGGGGCGCAAAGGAGGGGCTTACATAACGAGGGCTTGTGGAAGGAAGAGGGCTAGTCGAGGGGCGCAAAGGAGGGGCTTAGGTAACGAGGGCTTGTGGAAGGAAGAGGGCTAGTCGAGGGGCGCAAAGGAGGGGCTTACATAACGAGGGCTTGTGGAAGAAAAAGGGCTAGCCGAGGGGCGCAAAGGAGGGGCTTAGGTAACAAGGGCTTGTGGAAGAAAAAGGGCTAGTCGAGGGGCGCAAAGGAGGGGCTTAGGTAACGAGGGCTTGTGGAAGGAAGAGGGCTAGTCGAGGGGCGCAAAGGAGGGGCTTAGGTAACGAGGGCTTGTGGAAGAAAAAGGGCTAGTCGAGGGGCGCAAAGGGGGGGGCTTAGGTAACGAGGGCTTGTGGAAGGAAGAGGGCTAGTCGAGGGGCGCAAAGGAGGGGCTTACATAACGAGAGCTTGTGGAAGAAAAAGGGCTAGTCGAGGGGCGCAAAGGGGGGGCTTAGGTAACGAGGGCTTGTGGAAGAAAAAGGGCTAGTCGAGGGGCGCAAAGGAGGGGCTTACATAACAAGGGCTTGTGGAAGAAAGAGGGCTAGTCGAGGGGCGCAAAGGGGGGGCTTACATAACAAGGGCTTGTGGAAGAAAGAGGGCTAGTCTAGGGGCGCAAAGGAGGGGCTTAGGTAACGAGGGCTTGTGGAAGAAAGAGGGCTAGTCGGGGGGCGCAAAGGAGGGGCTTACATAACGAGGGCTTGTGGAAGAAAAAGAGCTAGCCGAGGGGCGCAAAGGAGGGGCTTAGGTAACGAGGGCTTGTGGAAGGAAGAGGGCTAGTCGAGGGGCGCAAAGGAGGGGCTTACATAACGAGGGCTTGTGGAAGAAAAAGAGCTAGCCGAGGGGCGCAAAGGAGGGGCTTAGGTAACGAGGGCTTGTGGAAGGAAGAGGGCTAGTCGAGGGGCGCAAAGGAGGGGCTTACATAACGAGAGCTTGTGGAAGGAAGAGGGCTAGTCGAAGGGCGCAAAGGAGGGGCTTAGGTAACGAGGGCTTGTGGAAGAAAGAGGGCTAGTCGAGGGGCGCGAAGGAGGGGCTTAGGTAACGAGGGCTTGTGGAAGAAAGAGGGCTAGTCGAAGGACGCAAAGAAGGGGCTTACATAACAAGGGCTTGTGGAAGGAAGAGGGCTAGTCGAGGGGCGCTAAGGAGGGGCTTAGGTAACGAGGGCTTGTGGAAGAAAGAGGGCTAGTCGAGGGGCGCAAAGGAGGGGCTTACATAACGAGGGCTTGTGGAAGAAAGGGGACTAGGTAAGGCGCTAAGGAGGGGCTTACATAACGAGGGCTTTTGGAATAAATGACCTAGGTAAGGCGCGAAGGAGGGGCTTAGGTAACGAGGGCTAAGGAATAAAGGAGGCTAGGTAAGGCGTAAATTAGAAAAAATTGCAAAGATTTCCGTTACGTGATAAGTTTAATTAATTGATATTAATAATCTCGACTATTAATTACATCTGGGTGGATCTAAATTTAATTAGATTATGATTGAGACAGGGTAGCTGGGTAGGGCTGATCAGATTGCGTCGTACTATCAATAGCACATAGCAAAGTCTTTAGAGCTATTCTAGCGTCTAGCCGGCCTCTACCCCTCGGGGCGTTTGACAGCGGACAGCTTGGCAGGGAACAAAAGCCTTATTAGGGACTTGCTAGCCAGGGAACAAAAGCCTTATTAGGGACTTGCTTGCCAGGGAACAAAAGCCTTATTAGGGACTTGCTTGCCAGGGAACAAAAGCCTTATTAGGGACTTGCTTGCCAGAGAACAAAAGCCTTATTAGGGACTTGCTTGGCAGGGAACAAAAGCCTTATTAGTGACTTGCTTGCCAGGGAACAAAAGCCTTATTAGGGACTTGCTTGCCAGGGAACAAAAGCCTTATTAGGGACTTGCTTGCCAGAGAACAAAAGCCTTATTAGGGACTTGCTTGCCAGGGAACAAAAGCCTTATTAGGGACTTGCTTGGCAGGGAACAAAAGCCTTATTAGGGACTTGCTTGCCAGGGAACAAAAGCCTTATTAGGGACTTGCTTGCCAGAGGAACAAAAGCCTTATTAGAGACTTGCTTGCAAGAGAACAAAAGCCTTATTAGGGACTTGCTTGCCAGGGAACAAAAGCCTTATTAGGGACTTGCTTGCCAGGGAACAAAAGCCTTATTAGGGACTTGCTTGCCAGGGAACAAAAGCCTTATTAGGGACTTGCTTGCCAGAGAACAAAAACCATTATTAGGGACTTGCTTGCCAGGGAACAAAAGCCTTATTAGGGACTTGCTTTCCAGGGAACAAAAACCATTATTAGGGACTTGCTTGCCAGGGAACAAAAGCCTTATTAGGGACTTGCTTGCCAGCGAACAAAAGCCTTATTATGGACTTGCTTGCCAGGGAACAAAAGCCTTATTAGGGACTTGCTTGCCAGGGAACAAAAGCCTTATTAGGGACTTGCTTGCCAGGGAACAAAAGCCTTATTAGGGACTTGCTTGCCAGGGAACAAAAGCCTTATTAGGGACTTGATTGCCAGAGAACGTCAGAGTTTCCGAATTCTTTTAATAGTTATTGTAGCTGATTGAAGACCTCGATGAATCTTGTAGACGCTAGAGAGTGTTTCTCGGATCTCGAGGAACATTTGCGTGTCTTCGGCCACAACAATTGTATCGCGTGATATATTTTTTTGGGGAGAGGTGGGTAACCCATGAAATGTTTAGAGAACACGTTACGCTACCTGTCGCACGCGATTTGCATTCTAGTTACGTCCGGCCTTCCTAGCATACTTCGAGAGCTCGAGATAAAAATGTGCAAAGTTAGCTGATATAATCACAGCGCGCCGCGGCCTGTCTAAATTTGGTGTTTAGGGCGACATTCAAAAGGATAGAAGGTTCTGGTTTTGATCGTATCGTTTTGATATAACAAATTATTACTCTTTGTCCTTGTTTGCCTTCTCCAGCCTTTTCCGTGACAGGACTTGAGTATAACTTTCGAGGTTAGGCTTTCTTGAGAGCACAGGTTTTTAATTTTCTAAAGACATTTCCAGATTTTAGTTGTGAAGTTCCAGAAAACATATAATAACAAACGATACTTTTACCCTTAAAATCGGCACTGACAGACACTTTAACCTCCCGGGAATATTTCCCAGAATTCGAGTGTGTGTCACATTGACATTGTTTTTCTTTCGCATAACGATGCGTCTATTAGGAATAGCCCGGGCATGCACACTAGAGAGGTCTTAGGCTGAGTTGAGGGACATTCGGGGGCTTTTTGAGTTTAGCAGGGTATATTCTAAGACCGTTGTTTTTGGCAAAGTAGTTGTATTTTAAGATATATTTTTCAACACATAAACTGATAAAGGTATAGCAACCCGTCCCGTATAGAATTCCAGAAACTTGAGCATGGAATCCCCTAAACTTGTTACAAGTATTCAGGTACGCGACAAAGATTTCAACTGAAACTATAGCATTGGTCGAAGTTGCAACTGTCATTAGACAATACTTTTGAAGATCTGAGTAACACTTAACTATTTTACGCTTTTGCAATCGACCTTTTCGAGGGCAGCTCTGTAGCCTTGTCTGATAACATTGGGGGGATTTGAAAGATCCAAAAAATCCTCAGCAAGCGAGATATTTGAGCCCTGGCATTTGTTGAAAAAGGGTGGCCTCGATTACGTGATTGACATATGGGCGCGGCCTTGCTGCTTTGATAGGACGTGCAAAAAGTTGAACAAAGGAATGCATAATCGGTTGTATAAAGACGGATTTATTACAAAGTATAAACTTTACAGTCGATGGGTTTACTAGGATTAAACCCCTTTGCGTTTGGAGCTCTTATGGTTTGATTGTTTCTCAAGTGTCATGATTGCCTAGTCTAAGGGTATGGTCTTGGAATGGTTTGTGTAGCGCCACATGCGAGCCCTCAACTTGCGCATGCTGTACCAACACACCTTCCTATCAACTCTAACCTATAAAACTCTTGCCACATCAGCTCTGAGTGCAATCGTCGGCTAAAATCAGATAAAAAATGATACCCAAGATTTTTCTTAATTTTTTCTAAGCAGTTTTAACTGCTTAGAAATAAATAAATAAATAAAATAAATAAATAAATCGATAATAAAAATGTTATTGAATGCCAATAGAGAGCAAATAAGCATCCCTAAGTTGAAAAATTGCGATGCATCAATAACACCATTGAAGCACCAGAATTACATCATGATATGTTTTATAATTTTTTTATGCAAACCTAAGTGTTGAAAGACATCGTGAAATGTAAACAGCTGTTCCAATGCTTTGAATTTTGTTTTTTACAATTCACAGCAGAGAAGAAAAAGTTAAGTTTTATGAAGGTAGCATAAAAAAAAATTTGTAATAAACGAGATTGAAAGCATTTCTTGTGCGAGAAACACCTGCAATTAAAATGTGCGAGGAATTTCGAGGAGAACTGTAACAAAACGCAATAGATATTATCACAAATACTGTTTGCCGTTGCACAATTAACCATTTAAATGTGGTATTCACCAAGTCCTTTTAAAGATCCCATTGGGAAAAACGAACGCCTTTTATAGTGCACCAATTCAAAAGAACAGGAAACTTGGTCTTTAAACACAACAGACTTGCTATCACTAGAGAATGATGCTAGCCTATAATAGCAAGCCCTCCCGAATGTACTAAAGACCCCACAAATGCTGCTTTATCGAGGAATATTTTCCACTCTCTGGACCTACAAAGTGCTTCATTCTTGGCAGATCCTGGAGTCATTTTAAGTGCTAATATCCTGTCAGGTTTTATATTGTAATCCTCTAGTTGAGTTAATGAATGAGATTAGGAGCCACTAGATATGAAGAGGAAGTATATTTTCACCAACTCTTGTTAACTGAGAGGTAGAATGGGCAAAAGATCTACTAAATTTTTAAACTATTAAACAATTTCATTGATCACCCTTTTTCGTTACGTGCCGCTGAGCTCGGGACCCCAAGCAAAGTTTTGAGTTTAAACTATATTTTCTCATCACATAGTCTGATAAACGGTGTACGACAACTTAATTAGCTTTTTCTTTATCTAATGTCTTAAAGTGTTAACTGAATTCAGTTATAGGTCTAAGTTTAGGTTATAGCATTTCAAGGCGTATCAGGATTTAGAGGCTCGTTTAAAAGAATTTAAAAAAGAAATCTTTTGTTGGTGACTGCTCGAAAACTGACCACCTAGTATGGGGTATTTATACGTAGGACCAGTGTCGGAACTTGGGTTTTTTGGTAATTGTGTCAATCAACATTTTCGATCTATTGATTATTGATTCTGAAGGCATGGAGCATTTCACCTGCTCTCTCTTGTATTTTTGTCTTTTGGATTTAAGCCATTAACTTAATGGAGTTTTCGTATTTCAATCTTCACAGGGAGAACAAGGGTAAAACTATGATGTGTTTACCCTTTTTAAAGAATTGATTTTTTTCGTTGAAATGTTCGTTGTTACGATGTCATCAATGTCATTCCGCCCGCTCGCGTGACATTCACCTGCTTGCTCTAGGTATTACAGTTATTACATTTATTCCATAACACTATATCCTTCTTCTTCTACAGAATTCATCACATTATCAAACTGTTCAATGTGTAGTTAAAGCTTAAGAAATGAACTTTTTGCCGTTTAAAGATCTTAAAGAGTGAACATGTCCACCTGTTTAATAGTCACTTAAAACAAATCTTCATCTGTTATCCCACCCAAGTCCCGCTATCTACCATTCCACGAGCGCTCACTCAATGGCGGTGACCATAGGTCAGGTAACAAGAGATATAAAGGCTCCCCGTACACGCTCAAAGCTCTCATTTGCAGCAAAACACTGCGAAGTGCAAGACCCAGCTAGACCACTTATTGCATAAGTGAGTACACATATTTTAAGTAGTAACAAGGGAAACATCCAGTGCTATTTTTGTGTAGTCATATAGTGCACTCAACTCAAATATTATTGAATAATTTTTTTTTTACAAAAAGGTACCCTCCTTAGAGTAATCGAAACCTTGTAGTAGAATAAAATAGCTTCATTGTTTTTTAATTTGGAGACAATGGCAATTTCAGCAATCAAGTTTGCTCAATGAAATCTCAATTTTTCTAACCGAATTTTTAAATTCGTTTAAAGACGGTGTTACTTTGTTTGTGAAATGCTAGCATTAGTTTTTTTTAATATTTGGTGACTATTCTTAATACCATTTAGAGTGTGATTTGTTGTGCTAACCCTTAATGACTTATTTGCAATTGCCCACGCATCCCTTGTCATTTTACAGAAAAAAAGTTCAATTGGTCACAGCTTTGCCCTGAGGGGGATTAATTCTTTCCATTGAAGTGAATATGGGTCCATTTTTGGTAAAGAGATCAATCATCTTGAGCCCGGCTCATCCTTTGTTTTCTTGCGAAACAAACTCTCCAAGTTTGTTTGACCATGTGCGATATTGAATGACACATTCCATCGTGCTTCTCTACTAGCCCCTCCACCTCCTCCCACGAGCGTGTTCCTTATTTAAGAATGCACATGGAACTTGAATACAGAATTACTGGAAATAGAAATGTAATTGCAATGTACTATTGTAGTAAAGTATAGCGCAAGAATTGTCGCCAACTTATGAAGGAAGGTTGACATGTTTAAAAGTAAGGGGGAAAGGTTCTTTTGGTCTTTATGTCATAGAAGTCTCTTTATTTTTTTTGGAGAAGGGTAAAAAGAGGGTAGAGCTGCGAGGTCTCTAATCTGTGAGTGGAGTTGAGTAGCGGGAAGACCCTCTTCAGGCCTTCATTCTAATTCTGCACAACCCAGGCTTGCAAGGCCACGATTAAGTCATGGCGCATTCGCCATTCTTGAGTCGAACCCTATTCGTAATCTAAATCAAATCTCGTTAGTAACCGCATCACTCTTACTTCGAATGGAGTCCACTTTCCGTCCTAGAATAGTCAATCACCCAATCGCGTCACTAGAGAGCTAATCAGGTTAATCATTTCAATACTAACGGCCATCTCGGTAGCTATAATCGTTAAATTGACGCATTGTTTAGTTGCGCGTCAAGTGTCAAGCCTTCTCAAGTGGATTGTAAATTGATTTTAGTAAACTGAGCATGACATGCGTAGACGAACACGAGGGATGATGAGGACGATCTTAGAATACTGCAGTTGGAGTGCCAACTCAGACAGAGTCCTGCAAGCTTTTGATCACTCAATCAACTTGAAGCTCGCCATTTGTAGCTTATTACGACCTTTATTCGACTGACATTCTTTTGGGATTACAGGCGAGCCGTGAAACGCGACGTTGCACTAGACCCTACACCAGTGAGCCGGCAGAGCGTGTGTACTATATTCAGAGTGCTGAAAGAGACGCTTAAGCAACTGATTGCTATTCGCAGAGGTGTTAGCTCAGCGGATCTGTCTCGTGTACGGAACGCGTAAATATCATCATCAACAGCAGTCAGTCAACCTGTGCGGAGACTCAATCATGAAAGTAAAAGAAGAGAAGTTCGACTTTGAGTATTGCCCCGAGGACCACGATGCAACCTCACTATCGTCAGGCTCTGATCAGACCGAGCTCTCGCCACCACCGAACGATATAGACGCGGACAGTGCAGAGAGTGGAGAGAGCGGCCAAAACGGCACGCAGCAGAAGAAGCGAAAGAGGCGCAGAAAGCGAATGCTTACAGGCGTCAGTAGGCAGCGGCGTGCGGCGAACGAGCGTGAAAGAAGGCGCATTCAGGGGGTAAATAGAGCTTTTGTTGAGTTGAAAAACTCCCTGCCAGTATCACACATGGACATATCCAAAATTGATATCTTACGAGTGGCAGCGCAGTGGATAGATCACCTAAGTGAGCTGTTGCATCAGGACGACCAAGCGAAGTCAGAGGCAGGTGACTTCACCAGGCTGTCTTCAAGATTGTACGAAGACCACGACTTGTACAGATTGCTAGAGAATGGTGCCTTAACCAGCGAGGATGACGACCTACTTGACGACTTCCTACAAATTGATGGTGAGTAACTGTATCTGTAACAAATAGTTTGACCGTTATTGCTGGTACTACTACTATTCCGCCTGCTATTAATTGACCTCAAACTGGCGCCTGTAATTGCAGAAGGTTAGCGTAAACGCTAGTAAATAAACATGTATATCAGGTTTTGTCTTTATTAAGTTTCAACTGATTTAGGGAAGGTCAATACAAGCAATGTTAACCCAAGTTTTTTTCAATTTTAATGTTGCGCGTGACTTTATTTCATGTACGGACGCTTTTAGCTTTTCATTTGTTACCGTGCTAGATTTTGGGATTTGGTGGACTCATGAAGCCTCCAGAAGGGGTGTAATTTACTTCCGGCTAATGTTCGTCGTTCAGAGATAAATTTTCTTCGGTTCCTTGAGTTGTAGTGTGAGGGACGCTGGGGTCACGGCTGATGAGGTATTTGTCGTTCACCGAACCTCAGCTGTGCGCGGTGCACCTTTTGACATAACAACAGATGGTCAAACGCGAAGCTTTAGTGCAAACACAGCGCCGATATCTTTACAGACTTTTGAGCACTATATCCAGTCATCGTGACTTGCACGAACTGTTGGCATCTCCAGCAGTTAATGCGAGATCTTCAACACGTTGCTCCACACGCAAGCTTGACAACCTTGAGGCTCTTCACACTCTACCATTCTCTTTAATAAGATTTATACGTTGCTAATATCATAAGCTAATTTCAATGTAGGATACTGGAATAGAAATTCATAGTTGTTACATTTACAGCGTCTATTTAGAACGTCTATTTTACGGCGTCTATTTGATGGATGCTCTTTAAGCGGTTGGTAATGATATGGCTTGTGGTGAACAGCTTACCTGCAGGAAACTTAAATTGAGCTGATGTCGGGAATTAAGATTAGCACATGCAGCTACCGCTATTTGATCAGTAAAGCTGTCATTAGACTGGAATAACCATGAGAAAAAATGAAATGGGTAAAACAATATGACTATATTCCGTTTCGGTTGAATAATGGGGGGCTGCAAGTATCAGTCCGGGGGCTGCAAGACCATTGGGTTCATTATTATATTTATTCCTGTATTTTTTGGCAACCACTCTAGAACGATATTTAATGAATTTTTTTGGTTTGATTATTCTAACAGAGTGCATCGACAGTTCTATTACGTCTGGCATTGCGGATAGATTCACTACGGCTGGTAAGTGCTTAGCAAGTGGTGTGTAGTGTTGAGCGATTTGCGAAATGACCCACGGATGCACGTGACAAACAAAACAACCAATTGCCCTTTAGAAGAGTGTTTACAAAGCAATAAAACCTTTACCCGATGAGGGGTGTTATCCATAGATTGCTTGAGTTACAAGTGTTATTGTTTTAGAGCTGTTTTTGTCGTATCATAGAGTTTCACATTCTTGCTTTGTAGCAACTCTTATATCGTGTTTTGCAGGTCTTTATTTTTTATATAAGAATCTAAGCTCTTGCTTTAGCAAACCGGGGTATGATATTTTTATCTAACTGGCCAATTCACCTTTCACTGGGGATCGATGGCTGAAGATGGGATTAAACCTGACTGAAACGAGACACGGAATGTATCAATAAAACAGTGCATGCAACCGACCTCTTTTTAAAAAGGCGACCGCCCTATCATGAGCTCTGTATAATGGGCTCAATTTTCTTTAGAACACTCATTGACTGACTTGTAGACTAGCTCTAGTCCATCTGGGAGCTTTAATTGCAACGGCAATATTTCCGAGGCTAACGTAACGTTAGCCGACTCATCGCAACAGCTTGCTCATCAACGATCCTGGAATTGGCAATACACCGATAAGATCTAGGATGCTAAATGCTGCGTAATGAATGTGCTGTTATCTAAACGATTTCAAGTAGCAATAATGCCCATAAGTGCCTAGATATTCTAATCCAGTTTACTAGGCCTCTCGCTGCGTCAGAGACTCGATGAAATATGCATACGAACGTGCGAGTTTTACAGCAATTGTTTACAAGCGGAGTCATGAGTGAGTGGGAGTCCTTTACGTAGGCGCAAGAGGGGCTTAAATCACGGTCAGCGCCTCTATTAACGAGCTAGAGATCCGATGACTGCGGCATACTGATCGACGAGAGCAAGATGATTCCTCTATCTTAACTGGCCACCGCGTTCAGGAATCCGTGTTGCGATATTGGAGTTTATCATAAGTCAGATCTCAATGACAGTTTAAACTACACTCTAATAACCCCCATCAAAATATCTGTCACTTATAGTGGGAGAATCGCTTTTTTTCCGTGAAACGTTTGATGGCTTGCATAACCTAAACTATGGATCAATTGCTTAAAATGCTTTGTCCAGTTGCAATGATCAAACATAAAAATAAGTTGAATTGACGACAAAACCCTTAACGTCTTTATTTGTTGAGAAACATTTCCTGACTTCTTAATTAATTTGACTCTGAGACGGCAGTGAAGGGGAGTTACATTGTTTATCAAAGTCTTAAGTCCTCTTCGTTGTCACAGTGAAAAATGAAATCCACTTTCTCTTTTGAATTAATTAGTTTTGAGTGTGTAGACAAACACCAATATACACAACATAATTGTCGTGTTGTTTTATCCAGTATATGGCTTTCACCATTCCTAGACCTGCATCACTAGATTGCAGTTATTCCCAGATGGCAAGGCTCCGCTGATTGATACGTCCCTATTCTGGCGAAAAGGGCACTGAAACTCAATCCATAATGACCCCAAGCAAAACACGGAAGATGATCTCTCCTTCGCGAAAGCCGAGAGTCTAAACATCTGTCCTCGTTTAATTTGGAATTTATATGAACATGGGATCTCAATAGCAAAGTTGTATTCTTTGTTTGTACTATATAGCAACTCTTATTCGAAGGTATTGTGAACTCCTAAGATCGCTTGTTTAGCTGGATGGACGGTCACGTGGTTACCCAAAGATGGCGTTACACGAGACATCAACTCATAGCTAAACATTCCGCGAACAAATAACTCCCGGGTGCCATGCATAATGCAACTTTTTGTACAGCCTTTTTTCGGCGAAGTATTGCGTGTTTTTGATCGAGATTAAAAACAACTGACAAAATATGTAAACTTTGGAAAAACGAACTAGACATACAAATGATTCAGAATCAAAGTCCGTCAGAAGGAGTCCTATTGGAATCAGGCCCGTTCCCAGGGGGGGGGGGGGGGGTGCAAGGGGTGCGAACGCACCCCCCCCACAACAGCCGAAGGTCCACTTTCGGTTATCAATAGACGTGCTATTTGTAGACAAAACTATAAAACATAAGCTTGATCACTCTCCTAGCCAAATCCGACAATAAACTTTCTGTGGAGATACTGCAAAAGCATAAAAATATAGCTTTTTGTGTCCCCCCCCCCCCCCCCCCCCGAGGGGAAAAACTAGGTCCATTTTTTTCGGATTTCGCACCCCCCAAGAAAAATCCTGGGGAAAATGGTACCCAAATGGTACCCTTGCTCTTATTATTATCGTGAAGGTACTCACATTTGATCAATATATTTGGTACCTAGTTCTACAACTCTTTTGTCTGATTTGATATCGCATTCATCGAAATGGTATTGTCAATAAAACTTGTGCTATTTCGGTTTCACGCAAGTAATCGCCAAAATCATCGCACAAAGACGTCTGTAACTCTTCTGCGACCCCCAAATAAGGAGTTGGGTTGCTGTGACGTCACGTTCGTGCACTGGTTTGTTGTTCATAACACTGTACGTGCTCGATATTATCACTGTTATTGATAGCTGAAAATCATTTACAACAACATTGCGTCGAACCACATTCCTCCGTACCAGATGATATTCATATCTTACAAGTGTGAGCCGACAAGCAAATTAACTGGCAATGCTTCTGCGTGGGGAGGATGCCTTTAGGGGCTGTGCTTATTTGTTGCCGTTTAGAATATTTTGTTTTCGAAGATATCGATTTAATTAAAGATTTTTATCTGTTTATCCACACTATGCTTAGAGTTCCGCTATATTTTCCAAATTCCATTTACATTTATTCAAAAATGAGAAGAGCCCTCTCAGAATTAGAAAAAAATCGCTTTTTTTACACACCGACAATCAAGGTCTGGGTTCCTTTAGAATGTTGTTGTATACCGTACACTTATTCTGCAGAAGGTCGTATAGCATTTTTATTATCCCTTAATAACATTATTGAAGGTCTACCAAATAAGCAAGATTATATCTAAAAAACATACCTTTTTTATGATTTCTTATTATTCCAAAGGGCTAACTTGAACCCTAACAAAAATTGTTTGATTAAATTAGTTAAAATTGTCTATTTGAGAAATTTCAAGAGTTCGCGTATTCATTTAAGTGGCACATTACTAATGCTTGGTCGTTATTATTGGTCTATCTGAACATCATTTGAAATAATCCAAATAATCAAAGAACCACTTTACATAAAACCCTTGAAAGAAATCCGCGCAATTTTATCGTTTACTCTCAGAAATCATCTTTAAGTAGTTTGATTAACCCTTCAGTTTACTTTACACTTTTCGTACACTGGAGTAGTGAATGGCTATTGATACAGGAGGCATAAAACCTCGTATTGTTGCACTGAAGAAAGTGAAATAAGGGCGATAGAAGTGATTTTGGAAGAATAGACAAAGTACAAGGCATCCTCTCCACCCGCGGCCACAAGACACGAAGATATCTAAGCACGGGGCTATTTCGCTTTCAGTGCAAATACTTTTTGTGTAACTTTGAGCATAAGTTGTTTTTGTCACTAGCCTCGACAGAAAGGGGGTGTTTTACGGGCTTTACGCGTTCAAAAGCTTAGTGATAATGTGTTGGCGGTGAGTCCACCCTGTTTCTGGTAGAGCCCCTCTCGGAAGTCTTGAGGGGGATCAGGGCCTTGAACTATGCAAGCTATTCGCTGTACATCTTTGGAGCCATGCTTTTCTTTTGGACTGTAGCTAGCAATCACACAGAGGGGACGCTGCCCTAAGCAGAACCGGAATTTAAAGGAGAAAGGTTTAAGGGGAAATGGCTTTCCCCTAAAACAAAATGTCCTAGTAAATAGCTACCGCCTTATTCTTTCATTACACATTCAACAAATCCCTCTTTAAGTAAAGGAGTATTTTACCAAAATCGTTTTGTAAAACCCTTCTTTTAAATGATCTTTAAAACAAATATGCACATAGAACCTTGAGCAGGGCATTTATTGTTGTTTGGGTTGCATGCATTCCATTGTATGGGGAGACCACGAACCACGAACGAAGCACGTGATGTGTGTTTTTCCTTTTAATTTTATTTACGGCGATGTCAATTCAGAAGCAAAATCTAAAACTGTTAATCGTGATAGAAACTCGAGACTGTTTTTAGTGCCCAAAAATAATAAGAGGCAATCACATTTTTTCGTATAATAGGCATATTATTCCTGTCCCTTCGAGTGTGGTGCGTTGGAGAGGGTTCCTCGCAATTCGCTCAAGATCTTGAAGGGCCCTCGACTTATTCTCAAGATTGCCAGTCCATAGCAGCGTGTTGTCGACGTACGCGTGACACATGTGCTCCTCTAAGCTTTGTTTGTAGCTCGTTCACGGATTAGCAATATCAAGCAAGTCAGGGCAGGGTCACGTATTTTACCAAACGGCTGTCTATTCCTGGGAGATCTCTTGGCCTTTCTCGTATAGCATTTAAGAACTGTGCCCTAGTTCAACATATACTTCAGCTCTATTTGATTGCATGTTTTTTTATGCTTTTGTAAAGAGCAATATGGTAGCAATATGTCTCCAAGACTGATATCGGACATAAAGTTCTTAATGTTTATAATTTTTAAGGGGTCATTTCACAACAATGTATTGATTTTCCGGTCATTATAGATGCAAGAAACAGTCAACTCATTTTGTCATTTATTAACAAATATCATGCGTGAAGTGTATTAATAGTAAAATAGAATCAATCAATCAGTGCAAGAGGCTGTGGTCGGGCCCAAGTTCGAAAGAATGTCGATAAGCCACTCCTTTTTATTGATTACTTTTAGAAACGCAACGGTATAATTGTATGGGACGTCAAAATAACCACCAAAGAATAAATTCGGATAATGTATCGACGATATCCATAAAAAATATCCAAGACTTTCGCCCGAATTAGCCGGTGGAAATGAAAATGGCGGCGAGGACCCTTGCGGCGAATCAGGTTATCAGCGAACATCAATTGTCTTATCAACCTCAAAGTAAACTTTCTTCATAATTTGACAGAAGTCTGTGTTAGGACTCTTATTCCGCCGTTTTCCTGTCTATGGTCAGTAGACAAATTAATAGTATCAACTCCAGTGTCCTTTTCTGGGGATGGTACGACCCTTTCAGATATCGTTCTTTCCTAGATATTATTTCCTAGACAAATATACAGATGCTAATAGATTGATTTTTCAAAAGTTAAAAAATTTTAAACATTACTTGATTGTCAATGAAATAGATTATAATCAAATTTGAAACTGTTACAACATTGAGAAAAATGGCTCATATTATGTGCGGATAGTGTGTACCACTATAGAGAGAAAGCCGCATCTTCAGCGTTCATTTTTCACCCTTTTTGATATCTTAGCGGTTGAAGAAAGCGCTTAAAATGCAAGATGATCTTCCTGAGAACATCAGATAATTCCCTGCAATGGTCCACCAGATCAACTATCTTGCTAATCAAATTGATTACCATCTTTCTTATCCCGATATTCAATTAACCGCTAAATAACCAACTCATCTTTAGTTGAGAAAAAGTCGTTGACTTTTTTTAGATATGATCTGCCCATAGTATCGAGAGGTCGTTTACGCTAATTTTTCTTTTTGTGTGTTTGATGCAAAGGATAAGATATAAGTTTAAAGTAACATTCCCGTGGGCGTTTTTAGGCTATCATTTTTTGGCATTTTAGGAACGGACCATTTGATATTGAAGGGGAAGAGGCCGTCTTATAACCAATCAACTTGTGACCTATCCCGCTTCCAAATTTGAGGATAACGCTTAACTCGTTTCAGGGTCTAGCCTTACAATGTTTTACATTGTTTATACAGTTGTTTTAACATACTTACTTTTTGGCCAGGCCGGCATAGGCTACCCGCGCGACTAGCTCGAGGCGATATACTGTTTCAATGTTTGCGCTGGTTACATAGAGAGTAGCTACAGATACACAAAGAGCGTACCTTTCGGATCGTGACAGTTCTTTACGCCGTATCTGGCGCCATGGGAAAAATCCTGGCCTTGTTACATACTCTTTCTTATAAAGATTAAACGAAAATTCTCTCAGACACTTGCATACCTGCCAACCCCCAGACTTGAAAAACCGCAAGATTATTTTGGGGGGGGGGGGGGGGGGGGAGGGGTACGGGGTGGGGGGGTGGGGTGGTGGGATTAGCAAATCACAGAGTTTTGCTCGAAGATGTGTGTGTTCTTTTGTTCTGTTATTGTTGTTGGGTACTCTATCGTAAAGCGAAAGAAAAGATGATAGGTAAAATAAGTCTGTTTTTCCAGAAATTCGTTCAACTTTGTAACAAATATTCTGAATAATTTATGCAAACGATATTACGCTTGTACAATCTCAGTTTATATTTATTTGATAAAATATGATAAAATGGTGAAAACTTTGATCGAAATTTTCGCGATGTTCCCTTTCGAAATTACTTGTGTTGCAATTACTTTTTGGTAAAACACTAGGTTGACTGGACTAATGGTTCGATGTCGAGAACGTCAATTTCAACTACTTTTTGGAGGCCAAAAATTTATTCCATCGTATCCTGACAACAGAGTGCCTAAAAATTATTTCTGATGAGCCTTAAAGTTTGTGGCCGGCATGATTTACAACGCCAACTTACAAACTCGCGCGAAAACCCCTCCAAAGTATGAGCCAATTTCTCAACAATTCGCACGAAAATGGTCAAACTTGATTGGTCGATATATGCAAGCATTCAGTATTGCGGTAGTAGTCCTGTGGTCTACAATAAACGCCTGGAAAAGGCTCATTTGAAGTTTCTCGAAAAACCTGAAAACGTCATAACTTGAATACAAACTATAAGAATTGCATAACTTTGTAGCTAAAATCCAACTTTTACTTCAAAAACTCGACTGATTAAAATTTGATCATAAACCGGGAAATTAAAGGTAAAACCGGGAGACCGGTGATAAAAAACCGGGAGAGTTGGTAGGTATGCACTTGTTCTAACTCTTTACATTCTATGAAAATTTCAGATAGTTGGACCACATGGCAGCAACCGAGTGGAGGTAGCAGTGGACTTTGTATTCACACGGAAGAACCATACCTACAGTCGCTCCTTTACGACAATGCTATCACAGCAAACTACTTGAGCTCGCCGCTGGTGGACCTGGCGGATCACCTGTAATCCCGACTACTTGATAAGATAACAGGGAACTCAAGCAACGACCACGGCAACCATGATCCGAAATACTTTCAGGCTTCGCGGTCAATTCTTGACTATTCTCCAAATGAACTGTTTTTTTTTTTTTTTTTATAAACCGAAAAAGTAAATATAAGTCTAAGACCATATTTCTTTCATAGCAAACAATGATATATTATTGTGAACAAGATTCCGTCCTTGCTAGTCGGTGGATGGGGTTAGGATATCGTCAGGGAAACGGTTGAAAGTACAAAAAAAGATCTGGCTCTTTGGATTGTCCATTGTGCTTTGGCGTTGCCGTTATTGTTGCTTAAGTTTCGAATAGCTAGGCAGGGCGAGGAAAGGTTCGCGCATATGACGTTAATTATAATGTAATTTATGGTTATTTAGAAGAGACGTTTCTTAAGGTCAATAATGCTTTTATTGCAGTAGAACGCGTCATTAGAAGTGCGTTAGAATATTACACAGTTATAGGAGTTCTCAACACATATCGACATACACACGCAGTTAAGATAAAGGATCGTTATAAGTTTATAACAAGTTTATGTACTTTTAGAAGTAGCCTGCTAGCCAGCTCTTATCCAGAGTCATTTGGAAATGTTTTATTCTTAAATATCAGGAATCGTGTTGCACGCGCGATGCCCGAGGTGGACTGGGGCGACGGTGCAAAGAAATCACCATTTTCGAATAACCCCGAATAAGAGCTGGCAACCAGGCTGTTGTAGAAAGGACCAATTACTTGATGTGTGATAGGGGGTCCAGTTAAACCAGCCTCTTGATTAAGATCGTTAGTAGACGTGTGCCAAAAAAATAATGATCACAACGAGAAAAAAAGGCCAAGGAAAGAGGCAACTAACTCCCCGTCAGATATGAATTGATTGGAGCCTAGACTACTACCATAGTATCTTACATGCAATAATATGTACAGGGGGTGACGGTGTGTTTTCTGCCTGTGCCATACCACCGCTATTTTGGTCACATTCTTAATATATACGCTATGCACTCCACAAACTCAGAGGGGCTGCTTTTAGGTTAGGAGAGATTGAGCATTTGTTTTGCGCTACAATTGCGCTATTTCTGATTGAAAATAAATCCCGCCATAACGACAGTAGGCCTCTCGCCTACACATGCCTACCTTAGATTTTTAACGCTGTCCAAAGTTATTGCATATTTTAAGAATCTCGAACTTTTTACAAAAAATAAAATCAATACTAAATATCTTTTATAAAAGGTCTTAGACTATAAAAAGAGTTTTTTTAATCCCGAACGTGAATCGGATTACATAGATCAAAGGAAATTGATCCCGCATAAGTGTAGGGTAGAGTAGTAAGATGATTATAATTAATTAGAAACAGTTCAACAAGAGCTCTCGCAGGTGAGAGGCTCGATGCAGGTCAAAAATAAATACAGTTTACGATAAAAGGTTTTACGTTTAATTGCTCCTCAAACTTGCCCTTCCTTTAACCAGAAATATAGTAGAATCTGTCTACCACCGACATCCTTGAGTTGACTATGCTTTTGGAGGATAAGGGTTGGTTCCGTGGGGTAAATCAAATTCTTTTAAGGCACTTGTCCATAGAGGCTTGACAGCATGCTTAATAGTATGGTTCCCATAAATACGATACAACCACTCTGTATTCGCTAACTCCCTTATCATACTTTAGGTAGGGGAGTGCGCATAGGCGTCAGGCGCGTAGTTAGGGGGGTGCGCAAAGGCGTCAGGCGCGTAGTTAGGGGAGTGCGCAGAGGCGTCAAGCGCGTAGTTAGGGGAGTGCGCAAAGGCGTCAGGCGCGTAGTTAGGGGAGTGCGCAAAGGCGTCAGGCGCGTAGTTAGTTAGGGGAGTACGCAAAGGCGTCAAGCGCGTAGTTAGGGGAGTGCGCAAAGGCGTCAGGCACGTAGTTAGGGGAGTACGCATAGGCGTCAGGCGCGTAGTTAGGGGAGTGCGCATAGGCGTCAGGCGCTTAGTTAGGGGAGTGCGCAGAAGCGTCAGGCGCGTAGTTAGGGGAGTGCGCAAAGGCGTCAGGCGCGTAGTTAGTTAGGGGAGTGCGCAAAGGCGTCAGGCGCGTAGTTAGTTAGGGGAGTGCGCAAAGGCGTCAGGCGTGTAGTTAGGGGATTGCGCATAGGCGTCAGGCGCGTAGTTAGGGGAGTGCGCAGAGGCGTCAGGCGCGTAGTTAGGGGAGTGCGCAGAGGCGTCAGGCGCTTAGTTAGGGGAGTGCGCCAAGCGCGTAGTTAGGGGAGTGTGCAAAGGCGTCAGGCGCATAGTTAGGGGAGTGCGCAGAGGCGTCAGGCGCGTAGTTAGGGGAGTGCGCAAAGGCGTCAGGCGCGTAGTTAGTTAGGGGAGTGCGCAAAGGCGTCAGGCGCGTAGTTAGTTAGGGGAGTGCGCCAAGGCGTCAGGCGTGTAGTTAGGGGATTGCGCATAGGCGTCAGGCGCGTAGTTAGGGGAGTGCGCAGAGGCGTCAGGCGCGTAGTTAGGGGAGTGCGCAGAGGCGTCAGGCGCTTAGTTAGGGGAGTGCGCCAAGCGCGTAGTTAGGGGAGTGTGCAAAGGCGTCAGGCGCATAGTTAGGGGAGTGCGCAGAGGCGTCAGGCGCGTAGTTAGGGGAGTGCGCAGAGGCGTCAGGCGCGTAGTTAGGGGAGTGCGCCAAGGCGTCAGGCGCGTAGTTAGTTAGGGGAGTGCGCAAAGGCGTCAGGCGCGTAGTTAGTTAGGGGAGTGCGCAAAGGCGTCAGGCGTGTAGTTAGGGGAGTGCGCATAGGCGTCAGGCGCGTAGTTAGTTAGGGGAGTGCGCAAAGGCGTCAGGCGCGTAGTTAGTTAGGGGAGGGCGCAAAGGCGTCAGGCGTGTAGTTAGGGGAGTGCGCAGAGGCGTCAGGCGCGTAGTTAGGGGAGTGCGCAGAGGCGTCAGGCGCGTAGTTAGGGGAGTGCGCAGAGGCGTCAGGCGCGTAGTTAGGGGAGTGTACAGAGGCGTCAGGCGCGTAGTTAGGGGGAGTGCGCAAAGGCGTCAGGCGTGTAGTTAGGGGAGTGCGCAGAGGCGTCAGGCACGTAGTTAAGGGAGTGCGCAAAGGCGTCAGGCGCGTAGTTAGGGGAGTGCGCAAAGGCGCCAGGCGTGTAGTTAGGGGAGTGCGCAAAGGCGTCAGGCGCGTAGTTAGGGGAGTGCGCAGAGGCGTTGGGCGCGTAGTTAGGAGAGTGCGCAGAGGCGTCAGGCGCGTAGTTAGGGGAGTGCGCAAAGGCGTCAGGCGCGTAGTTAAGTAAAGGGAGTGCGCCAAGGCGTCAGGCGCGTCATTAGGGGAGTGCGCATAGGCGTCTTGCGCGTTGTTAGAGGAGTGCACAGGGTTTTGCGCAGGGACATCAGGCGCTTAGTTAGGAGAGTGCGCAAAGGTGCATGGCGTGTAGTAAGTGGTGTGCGCAGGGGCGTCAGGCGCATAGTTAGGAGAGTGCTCGGGGCACGTAGTTGGGGGAATGCGTAGATACATCAGGCGCTTAGTTAGAGGGGTGCGCAAAGGCGTCAGGCGCGTAGTTAGGGGAGTGCGCTAAGGCGTCAGGCGCGTAGTTAGGGGAGTGTGCAAAGGCGTCAGGCGCGTTGTTAGTGGAGTGCACAGGGTTTTGCGCAGGGACATCAAACGCTTAGTTAGGAGAGTGCGCAAAGGTGCAAGGCATGTAGTTAGGGGAGTGCGCAAAGGTGCAAGGCGTGTAGTTAGGGGACTGCGCAGGGACGCCAGGCGCATAATTATAAGAGTTCGCCGGGGCATCGGGCACGTAGTTGGTGGAGTTTGTAGATACATCAGGCGCGTAGTTAGGGAAGTGCGCATAGGCGTCAGGCGCGTAGTTAGGGGAGTGCACAGGGTTTCAAGGCGCATATTAAGGGGATTACGCAGGGACATCAGGCGCTTGGTTAGGGGAGTGCGCATAGGCGTCAGTCGCGAAGTTAGGATAGAGTGCTCAAAGGTGCAAGGCGCGTAGTTAGGAGTGTGAGCCGGGCAATTAGTTGGGGGAGTGCGCCAAGTCGCCACCGGCACGTAATTGGGGGTCTGCGCAAGGCTTGTAGTTGGGGGAGTGCTAAGGGTCATCAGGCACGTGGTAAAGGGAGTGCGCAGGGACCCAAGGGTCAGGTAAGTGCACAAGGAGGCATGGCGTGTAGTTAGGGGAGTGCAAAGAAGGCAAGGCGTGTAGTTTTGGAGTGCGCAGGGAATCCAGGCGCGCAGTTAGGGTAGAGCACAGGGGTGCCAGGCGTGTAGTTATGGGACTGCGCAGTGACATCAGGCGTGTAGTTAGGGGACTGCGCAGTGACATCAGGCGTGTAGTTAGGGGACTGCGCAGTGACATCAGGCGTGTAGTTAGGGGACTGCGCAGTGACATCAGGCGTGTAGTTAGGGGACTGCGCAGTGACATCAGGCGTGTAGTTAGGGGACTGCGCAGTGACATCAGGCGTGTAGTTAGGGGACTGCGCAGTGACATCAAGCGTGTAGTTAGGGGAGTGCGCAGGGACGCCAGGCGCGTAGTTAGAAGAGTGCGCCGGGGCATCGAGCACGTTGTTAGGGGAGTGCGCAAAGTCGCACCGGCGTGTAGTTGGGGAAGTGCGCAAGGCGTGAAGTCAGGGGAGTGCGTAGATGTGGGAGTGCGTAGTGCATCAGTCGCTGAGTTAGGGGAGTGCGCAAAGGCGTCAGGCGCGTAGTTAGGGGAGTGCGCAAAGGCGTCAGGCGCGTAGTTAGGGGAGTGCGGAAAGTCACTACCCGCACGTGGTTGGAAGAGTGCGCAAGGCGTGTAGTTGTGGGATTGCCAAAGGAGCCAGGTGCATAGCTAGGGAAAGGCGCAGGAGAGCCAGGCGCGTTGTTGCGCAGGCACGAAGCGAGGGGAGTCCACAGGGGCCCCGGTCATATTACGCATAGTCCAATAAAGTACGCCTCCTCCGCCCCCCCCCCCCCCCCCCCTAGCAAATTTAAACAACGAGCCTGGATGAGCATTTTGCAATGGCTGTCCCCTTAAGCATCTTCACCATTCTCTACCTTGCCAACATACTTTGTTAACTGTTTATTTACGGTACTATATGTCCGGCCGAGATAAAGCTCTGTTCCTTCGAACATGCTTTTCACACACATTACTCAAAGGGAAGTTCAAAAAACGTTATCGAAATATGAAGTAAAATAGTCGAATGGAAAGCATATTACTTCGAGTTGGCTATTATTCGAGTATCAAGGGTTGGCTAGTGTTATTCGTTGTTAGAGTTATCTGTATTTTACCTGCATCTCTTATCAAACACACATCCTAGTGTCAGGGTGGGCCGTATGTGGTACGCGAGCGTCGCTCGATACAAGACAAGAGCGTCTTGCCGAGTGATTTATTGTCAACAAACGCAATATCAAGGAATTCCAAATCCTGTTTCTCAATTAGGAGGGGGGATTGACTGCCGAGTTGTCATCACTAAACAGACAGACTAGTGATAAAGACTCTGCAAGGGTCACTGATAACATCCTATGGCTCCAAACCCAAGTTCAAAGACTATTTAAAGGATGGTGTATAACCGAGAAGAAAAATAAAACTGTTTCTTCGGCTTTAAAATTCTGTCAGAAAAACGTTATTGTTTATCAAATGATTGAATGAATTCTAACTTCTTTTTGCCGTTCTCACTTCACTTCATTGCTTATTTTCGATCGCAGACTTTGAAAGACTGCTAGAATGGCTGAAAGAATCTTTTAGTCTTTCGTGTTTTGTTAACATTTGCTAAGAGTTCTCTCTCATAAACAAGACATATACCTACGTCCCGCGACTATCCTTGTTCTCTATCCAGTACGCAGTTCAGAGCAGCTAACTCTCTACAAGTAATTCAGTAGTTCTTCGTGCTATAAGTCATTAGGACAGCACGTTATGCCTTTTCGTATTCAGGGCGTGAAATGAATAGTTTGACCTCCTCGAGTAGTACAGCGCAAGGCCCTCAAAGCCCCCAGGCAGTGTACTGTCAACGGAAAATCCTAACATTGCAGAGGACAACATGCAACTTGAAACTGGGTATACTGACGTGATCTCGAGCCCGCTCGCTAGGTGTAAGTCGCTCACTGTAGAGGCCCTTATAATCTCTGCATAAACTCAAGTTGTAAATAACGTCCAATGACATTGAGAAGAAAATGGCAGCCTTTTTTGTCGCAATTCTTACCGTCGCACTGTTAGGATCGTTTTTTTTATAAATTCTAGTCCTCTTTTCTTGCCTTTTAGAAGGGATGCTGGCTGCGGGAAAAGTGTATCGATCTCTGGCAGTGCCATCTGGGCTCCGTGATAGGTATCTATCACTCTCTTGCGAGCTTTTCAAATAGATCGTCAAAGTGCTTCCAAAGCCATAGCAGTTACCGCGAAGCCACGAAAAACTCAGATAAACTGACCAAATCGTTTTCCAAAACTGCTCCCCTGCACAGGCGAAAATTGAAGCGACTTACAGAATCTGATGCCTTAAACGAAGATCGTAGGTAGAACGCACTTCACTCACTGTTATATCGTAAAAGCGCGAAATAAAACTTTCAAAGGTTTTTGTCGCTGAGTCACAATTCTATCAATTGCTTGATACCTCACTTTTTGAGGGTGATTATGCATTGAGCAATCTAACCACAATCATAGCTAGGTTTTCTTGAATGTATCAGTTGAAACAAAAACATAGACGATTGATTACTCGTTTCACTTTCGCTGGATCATTCTAGATGTAGTTTCGTCCTAGCTCTGTAGACAGCAGAAAAAAAAGTTTCGCGAGGCATGTATGATTTTAAGACGCAATAAAACCCTTTTTTGAACCTTCCACTCTATGCTCTTTAGTACGAAAAGTTACACAAGGATAAGAAAAGAACAAAAACTTTTAAGAGGGTCATGAATGATTAGAACTTTAACACAACAGGAAAGAGCTGCATTTATAACCTGAGAAATTAAACGACAAGTTTGACCAACCTATAAACCTGTTCACTATTCTTAAAACTATAGTACTTGGTTTCTATGAGTTATAATACTTCCACACAAAGATGGTTTTTTTCGGGATCTTCGCCTGAAGGGCGTTTATGGAAAACACTTTGGAATGAGGGGGAAAGGAGAGCCGCCTATCGAGGCACGTGTTATTCACCGCGTAAAGTAAAAATGTGTCACCAAAATGAACTCGAAAGTCAACGAACGAATGCAATAAGATGAGAGAAGGACATTAAATACTTAAAGGGGTCATTTTCTATCAAACAGAGACAAAACGAGAAACTTTTAAAAAAAACTTGAAGCACGAATCGTGAGCAATGAAATTCACCCTTGGATGCATGATTTTTCATTTCTGAAACTCTACCTTTAAGTCGAAAGCTTATTTCGATATTGAGACGTATCTTAGGCACTTAAGTCTGCCAGGATCCAATTTGCTTTTAACTCTAAGGCGTTATTCAAGTTCCATGCAGAGTAAAGTACAACCATCCTATATATCTGGTTTAATGGCTCAAGGAGAGCTATACTCTTCTCGGGAAATTGTCGATTAGAAGATCGTGTGTTCCTATGGAAGATTGATTTTCCGTGCGTATTTTTTGGGGAAAGAGTAATTCCCATTATTGAAAATGGCACCTTTGAAGCCAAGGGTCGAAATAATAGGCATCTATTCTTGTTGAAACTTTATCTTTCTCATTGTGAACTAAAAGCTTTGGCAGTCATAAAAGGCGATTCTGCTGACAGGGGTGGTCGGGATTACCCCGGATTGTACTTCAGAACAACACCAGAAGTTACATTGCCCTTGTCATTTGAAAAATACCTAGTTATAACATTACATTAGGGAAACAGGGATATCGACAATAGCTTTGACAAAATTAGTCCAAGAAGGCAATTTGTTAGAAGGGACGCAGCGCAGACAAGTCACTTTCTTTTCATGGACCGAAACACGCTTGTCAGGGCGAGCTCTAGTGCCGGTAACCCGATACAATAACAGGTGTATGT
Source organism: Nematostella vectensis (assembly GCF_932526225.1). Classification (NCBI taxonomy): domain Eukaryota; kingdom Metazoa; phylum Cnidaria; class Anthozoa; order Actiniaria; family Edwardsiidae; genus Nematostella; species Nematostella vectensis. The sequence goes on along the minus strand of NC_064035.1, from coordinate 5,054,221 downwards.
CCTCAATTAATGACCAACGCACGTAAGAATGGTAGAATTGCGGGTTATAAGGCTTCAAAGGACATATCTAATCACATACATTCAAATAGCACTTTCAAATGTTTTCACGTCAAATTTCTTAAAAATTCCCAAATTTTCAAAGAATGGACAAAGTCTCGAACTTTGAAGAAGAAAGGGGTGATATTTAGATGATAATTAGATAATTACTGTTCATTTTGTCTTCACAGCTTTACTTTCTTTACGAAGTTATTTCTTTGTAAAGCCGTGAACGTGTGTCTCTGTGCGAAGCGTGGCTTTGTTTGTTCAAAAGTTCCCCTCCTAGCAAAAGAGTTAGGAAAAGCAAAATGAAAACTGAATAAGCCATTCTTGAAGATACGATAGAAGATTAATAACACTGAACACTGAATTACAATGATTACAACGGCTAATTTTTTAAAATTTAACTTGTTTTATTATTAGCGAAAGCGCAACTTTGAAGTGAACTTCAGGTGTATGACAAATATAATATGATTAGCTAAACAGGCAAAGTAAAGACTACCTCTAAAGGTCAGTTTAGTTAAGAGAAGAGGGCAAACAACCAGGAGGCCTGACCGACGAAGAACGATAAAACAACTTGTTTGTAGGACAATTCTCTGATCTAAACATTATTTTATTGCCTCTTGTAAATTCCCATAACAACAAGTCTGTGTGACTCGTCTAGGCGTCGACTGATTAATAGTTGTTTTTAAGTCGTGTGTCTTTGAAACTGTCTTTAAGACTAACTAGCTGTTAGAGTTTAAATGACTCACAGTATTGCATTTCACGGGTAGAGTGGTCTCATTATGCTGATTTCACGAAGTGGCAATCTCTTGTACGCTACTGATAGTCACAGGGTTCTGTAAACGCTTAGAAATTCTCAGGGGGTAATTTGGAAGGGCTCATAGAAAGATACAAAGTAGAAAGCTGGAAATGCTGTTTACTGACACTGACACTCTACGCAAATGGCACAGTAACACGGCAGTGAAGGCGCCAGAATTCTTGCTAAGTTTTACCGGTGGAGCGGATGCAATCATTAAAAAAATACTTGTTAACAACAAATATCACCTCTGATTAAAAGAGATTGCACTATTACGATAACATTTCAATGAATTACATCAATAAAAGCGAAATGACGAAAACTAAACAGCTCATATCGATTTCTCCAGAGTTTAATGCTTTGTAAAAGCCACCAAAAAGTAATCAATCGTTACCTATAGAATTTAAATTTGTTAAAGTGAAAGAAATGCCATCGATAAAAGACTTGGCCCAAGAAATAAATGATACTTTTGAGTATCTAGCACAAGCACGTTTCTTTTTAGTTCTTTTAATTCTTTATCTGCGACCGCCATGAGCGGATTAGGTTTCTGCCCAGGGCTAAAAAGGATAAAGTTTCCTATTCATGTGATTACGATTAGCCCTCTGCAATTTCACGGATTTACTATAAAAAAAGACGAAACAAAAGGAAGTGAGAACTAGTTATCACAAACAACGGCATTTAACTCTATTAAATTGTACCGCACTGATATGTTTTTGCAGCTAAAGTTAAATTGGTGAATGTCATGTTTTAATATTTCTATTGGTAAAGTTGGATAATGGTACACAAACATACCGCAAAGCAAAAACTCCGAGCTGAACATAACTTGAAAGCAATACATTAATGAGGGATAAAACCTGATAGAGATCTGACTTCTAATAGTTCGCAATACCTTGCAATAATGCGTGGCAAAAAGCCTCATGAAACTCAAGCCCGCTCTTGCGGCTAAGCCCGGGAGCGCAGAGTTCCCGCAGATAACAGCATGCTTATCAGCCGAACTGTTACTTCATACAGGAAGATACAGAGAAAACAACTCGAGCACCACCGAGCCCGCACTGGCTTACTACGAAGATGGGTGGTGAAGGCCCTATTTTGCCCTAAGGGGCGTCTAAAACATGCTCTTTATTTCTTGACATGAAAAATAAAGTAACATTGTTTTAGTGAACAAATAAAAATAGTTAGCCTGTAATTTAGTCTATTTTTTCACTAGTACAAATACCATGGCGCCTGAACTTGAAATCGCGGTTGTTACATTATAGCGATAAATACATTTACAAGTACAAAATATTTATTATTAACAACACTGGAACTTCCAAGAAGTTCTAAGGCGTTTACATCGTACAGGCTAAAGCATAAAAGTAAAAATAAATATAGTCCTGCACAGGTATTTCGCTCACTTCTGTTTTTATTTCATAGCCCCTTGAGGCTATATACTGTTCTGTTTTGTTATTTCATATATCGGTTTGTTATTGCAAAGCACGGGGAGGAAATGTGACATGTAATACGTACGGAAATACGAACCAGCTCGAGGAAACCCCGCAATTACTGCTGAATATGGCTTCCTCGGCAATGCGTATCCCGGGCAAAAGTGCTCGAATAAAAAGATTTGAAACAAAAAGGTCGCGAAACTAAATGAACTAGAAACAGGCTATAAGCACGGTGTTTGTAGGGGAGGGACACACAGTCTGACGGGAGGAATCAGGACTCGAAAGCACCAAACAAAGCGTGCTAGAGCACGGTGCGCGCTTGTCTCGTATGTACCGTAATAGGATCTCATTTGTTAATCTTCAGGTGTAACTTCAAGCATTTTCAGGAAGTTTACTAATAGAGTAGGTTTTAATTGCGGATTTTGCTGAGAACTTGTGTAGTACACCTTTTGAGTCCGCCCACAGTACTGGCACGATGACTTTTGTTAAATCTCAGATTGTTGTCGCGCAGAGGGAGACAGGAGTCTTCGTGGACCGCACACGTCAACACGCTCGGAGCTCGGACACCTCCACCCGAGGTGCCGTGTTGTTGTAAGAATTTAGCTGAATTGCGTTATTTGTTTTCTCTCTAGGAAAGTGTTGGAGGAACGTGCATATGAGAATTAGGCGCTGATAGATTGTTACCTCCAAAAGGAAGTTATCAAATTAGGCTAATTGCTCTACCAGGTCTCGCAAACACTAGAACCCGAATGTACCAAGCCAAACAAACCACCATGCATACAACCCCTACCCAATAATCAATACCTTTTCACGGTCTCCTCAATATTGCCACCCCTGAACCCAACGCGTGAAAAAATCTTTGTTTATTCAATCATCTGCTTGTCGATGCTGGTCCCAAATGTAGAATCTTGACATTGATGAACAAATCTTTGTCATCTTCCATCTCGATGTAAAATCTATTAATTATAGGCCGGTAATAACAGTTTGGTGTAATGCTAGGAGAAATATCAATTTCGCTCGAGTCATCCGGGACGTGCATTCGCTATAAGATCACGGAAAGAAATCCGATCCAAGGCTATTATTACTATCAAAATATTTTTCATACAATATTCTCAATTCAAAAGCTGCTAGTTTCAATTAGTCTTCTGACCCTTCCGCTCTATCCACGGGCGTAATTACAGCCCTCGCTAGAATTCTATGTGCACGCGGTATACTTACTGCCGGGACGGTTGGACGGACGGAAGTGAGTTTGCGAAAACTCAGAGAGTTAGATTGACGTGGTTTCCATGGTGAACTAGTTGAGCAACTCCTGAGAAAACTCGAAACCATCTGTTCGATAAGTTTCGTCCAATCAGAGGGCACGGTTGAAGTTTAATCTTAATTTAATAATGACAACGTCACGCTAGTAAAGAGAGTTTGTCTGCTCGAAGAGTGACAGTGCTTTTGACTGCGCGCAACTCGATGCCAGGCAACTATAAAGTGTGTGTGCCGTCTTAAGTTCAGACAAATAGACAATACAAAGGAGTGTAAGGATAAACCTGGACCTGTGCAGTGAGCCACAAGACAGAAATGCTTCCCTCCTTCAGTTTCACTCCAGAGCAGGTCGCCTGCGTGTGTGAAGTCTTACAGCAGAGTGGAGACATTGAGAGGCTGGGGAGATTTTTATGGTCTTTGCCTGAATGCGAGACTATTCAAAAAAATGAAAGCGTTCTCAAGGCAAAAGCCATCGTATCTTTTCACCAGCAGAATTTCCAGGAGCTCTACCGAATTCTAGAGAACAACAACTTCTCTCCAAACGCGCATCCCAAACTGCAATCGCTTTGGCTCAAGGCGCACTATATGGAAGCGGAAAAGCTGCGCGGTCGCCCTCTTGGAGCAGTAGGGAAATACAGAGTCCGGCGCAAGTTCCCTCTACCTCGCACTATCTGGGACGGCGAAGAGACGAGCTATTGCTTTAAGGAGAAATCTAGGAATATTCTTCGAGAATGGTACTCGCATAATCCGTACCCTTCCCCGAGAGAGAAACGCGAACTGGCCGAGGGAACGGGTCTAACCACAACTCAAGTTAGTAACTGGTTCAAAAACCGAAGACAGCGCGATCGCGCGGCAGAGGCAAAAATAAGGTGAGATAAATCCCTGCCGTACACTCGTGAAGAGCTCCCCTGAGCCATTTGGCACCTCGTAAATTGCTGTCGAATTGATAGGTAAAAATTACAAGTTTGATTCTAAAATTGTTTTAATTAGAGAATTTATCGGGGTACTCAAGATTTCGGAAGTCGATTCGCAAACTATGAACGACTTTAGTCAATGCAAATTAAAAAGAAAACTAAAAGTGACTTTGTGGTATGTACTCGCTTAAATGTTTTACCAGAGGAGTAGAAGGAATAAATGATAATTCTAGCAGGGTAGTTGGGAAAGAGATGAATCGCTAAGAAGAGCGTAATGGCGCGAGGCTCACCAGTAACAGCTATGTGTTACACGCAGTATTACGTGCCGCGCGCTATGAAATGACACTAATATGGGTCGAGCAAGAGTGCAGTTTGTTGCACTGCGAGCCCCAGTATCGCCAGCGATATCACGCAAGTTAATGACTTATGATTACGAGACATGTATTTTGTTGCAAACACGGTTATACTTGATACTAGTGTTGGCCTGCGATACACGATTAGTGCACGGTGAACAGAGCCGTACTCCGTAACAAGGTCGCACCGATGCGCGTATCTCAACTCGTTAACCAACTTGTTCTAAACAGTTTTATCTCGCTTGTAGGGAGACCACAGTAGACGGGCGCAACCCGAAAGTTCTCACGCTGGATAAGTCCTCTCTTATGGTACAAGATGTCAAGAAATGTATGATGCCTGATTTTTCACACTGCATCGCACAGAACATCCCCGTCAATGTCAAAATGGAGGTAGATGACCCGACGTTAATGGCGGTGGGACACGGTGACTCGTCAGTATCGGCCAGTGAGTTGAGCCAGGGCTTACAGGACTCTCATATGCTAACAACTCTCACAAACACTCTAGTAGGACTGTAGACTTCTCTCGTTTACTCTCATCCAGTCGGTTGAAGCGTTCGCTCATTGCGCGCGGTTTGTCATCAAACGTGGTCCATCAGATGGCACAGGATAAACGGCCGTAATCATTGAATATACTTCCACTTCGAGTTCGCAATTGAAAATGTCACAAACGTGTAATATTGAGCCTAGTTTAAACATTGTAGTGTAGACAATGTTGTGTACAATAATAGGGGTATAGTTAGAGACAAAAGAAGTTGTTTTCTTAAGATGAGACCCCTCAAGCTTCCGTTATATTTCCGTGCACTCACTAAGAACGCTACGAACGTGTTTTTACAACACTCCAACTCATTCTTTATGATATAATGTCCACAATTCACGCGAGAAACAATTATTGGACCTCAGCAGGGAAGAGTTTTGCTCATCCACCAAGAGAATGTTTTACTCGCTCGAGTGTTAGTCGATTGGAATAACATTGTGTATACCTTATATAGTAGGCATTGTGCCGAGCATCAGATATGCCAAATTGATTGTATAAATTGTATGTTATATATCGAGCGCCCATTGTACCTATAAAGCGCATTCACAATAAAGTAAAGGTACTATTATTTAGGATTGGGTCCTCTGTTTTCTTTTTTAGCTGTGTGCCTAGCTCGCGTATGTCGTACGAGAGTTCACGGTGATCACGGCAAGTTAGCTCACTTTACATCAAACTATCAAGCTTCCTTCTCAAATATCCCGTCATATCATTAACTTGTTGGAAACAGTAAACCGCTAGAAAAGTGTCTGAAAAGCGTAAAACACGCTAATCGCATCGACGAGTTCAAATTTTCGCCGCGAAAAACGCAACGCTGAATCTCAGTGCGCGCGCGTCCCCAAAAACACATCGAAGACCACCATTTTACGAATTGTTGGTCGCATTTCTAAACTCGTGAATGGTACGAGTAGATCTTCTTTTTTTAGAGGACTTGAGTGTTATTATAGCGATAAAGTGCTGATGAGCAATTTGAAGCAAGTAAACCCGGGTAATAGAAATATTATATTTCGTGAACTTCTAAACTTCATGGATTCAAAACAACACTTCAGTGTGTGCAGACGGTTGTTTTTGTCTGGGATACTCTATGCAACATTCCGTCAAACCTGTACTTGGATGGGTAAAAGGATAAAGCAGAAAAAGGGGTTTTTATAAGGGTTGTGTGTTCGGTTGAAGCGGCGGGAGTTTGCGATGTACACAAGTCTCGCGGCATCGAGTGAGAAGGGTCCGATTTCGTGATGTGGGCTAGGCGGGTTCAAAGAGGCTAGAGTTTATCTGGTTGCAGATCGGAGTCGATGACAGATCTCGGCGCTGTGCTAGCCTCTCATGCTGGGCAGGCCTTGTTGCATATCGCATTGTCCTCGCCAAGTCTCCCTGAGACCCCTGAGGCCAGGCGGACAGGGGTACCCCAACGTTTAGTTAACCCAAAGTGACTTGCGAACAAAAGCGCCGTGATTCAGATGTATCGAAGGTCTTTGTATAATAGTAAAATAAAGCAATTAAGTGACAAAAGGCTCTTTGTAGGGCTGAATGGTGTTTATCAGTACAGCACATGTCAAAACACATGCTTACAACAGAGACTATGGGATACCAACTCGCATAACACCAAGAATCGCTTGTTTGGCGTTCGGATGTGGCGTTCAGTTTGATCAGCCTCCCGAGTTTATTATCTCAATCATTAGAAAACAAAAGCTGTCGCTTATGGAAATAGTAGCGTCACGTTAAATCAAGCCCGCTCAAGAGTAAACTAGCAGGAAGCTTTGCGTCAGTTGAGACTTTTATCTAATTACTCAATAATATTTCGAAGACTTCAGAGAAAACCTCAACAATACTTTTTCTTTCAAGGCAAATTGGAGGTGTTTTCTTCAATGCGTTGTGGATGGCTAGTTTTAACCAGTCTAAATGTGTACTCTCTGGAAGTGGTAATAGCGGAAACCGTAGCGAAGCATATGATAAATTTTGAAATCTGAGTATCCCTTCAGTACACGAAATGCAAACAAATGTCATGCAGTGATAAGACTGGAAAAAGCAGCGCGAGATATTGTGGCTTTCGGGAGTTCGAGTAAATAAAACAGGAAGTAAGGGTTTCCTCCCGTTTTGTGTCGCCTTTCAACTACGATAGATAAGCTTCTTTGTATATTTATATTTCTAAAGAAATGTACAAAACACAAAGACATCCCCTAAATCCTCTTTAATTTGTACAAACAAACTTGGGCTTTAGAGATGAGATCACTTTTTTATCGAACACAAGGGCGAATCGCTACAATTGTCTTCGAGCGTGCAATTTGTTGGCTTCCCAAAGACACTCAGTTGGCTTTCTAAATACACTTAAATGGTTTTTTTGCGGTGCCTGGTCAGTTTCGATAGCTTTTAACTCAGGTGGCTACAAACCGCACCACCCGTGGATCAATCACGGCGCATGGCACAAAATAGTCGTGAACCCCGAGTTCAGAGTCCTTGACACAGGACGCTCGCTTCTCCCATCAAACTTCTATTATTACTTAGAATATTGACATTTCATCTTTACACAATAAATTCCTTAAACAATTTACTGAGGATTTTGAATGTTTTTGAGACAAGTTTTGGATTAAGGTGCTTAAACGACAAGCCAAGACAAAATGCCTGGACTAAATTTAGCTTTTGAATTCAAATTCATCAAAAATAGCACGCGTGTAGAGCCACTAACAGAGGACGAAATTCACTTTACGATGAAATGCGCGAAATGGAAGAGGTTTAAATAGAGACACCTGAAAAAAAAAACACATGAAAAAAAACAACACGATAAAACAAACCGTTCTTTTTCAGAAAACAGTCAAGATAGTTGCAAAGTGAAAAAGAATAACCTTTAGGAAATAGAGAGTAACGATAATCGATGTGCGTAGTCTAGGAAACCAGACATCGGAGGTATCAAATGTTGGAAGAAAGTTATTAGTTCTTAAATCCTTCGCTAAATGAGATCGAGAAACCCTTAAAGACGAGATCACGTTTCTAAATTTACACTGAATCACCCGGAGTGATTTAGCTGTGTGCATTGGCGGAAATGTGATCGACAAAGAAACATAAACGAAGTCAAAAGGAAACGACCAAACAAACGGAATCAGCTGCAGCCATTTCCCGCTCTTCAAATAAGTCAGAGACGGGATGTGATCTGACAATCGGTTAGCGAAAACAAAGACAAAATTCAATGATTTCTACCTAGCATCAGTGACAAGAGAGAGATAGCGCCTTAAACTTGTTATGTTAGCAATGTTTTTGTTTTTGTCTTGAGGTCATTTTGTTTCCTGGGCCACTGGCATCATATCATTACTTTAATGTATAAACCGTTTTCGTGCAGTTTGGAACTTACACAAATAGAAGTTACAGACAAAAGAGAAACATACACAAAACTGTTAAAATAAACTTGATTATTGCCACAAATTTTATCATAACGATTGAATCTTTCGAACATTTGTAATGCTGAATTTTCAGCATTACAAAGCTCTGTTTATTGTCGAGTCAACTAAACTTACCTGACAAAGAGAAAAAAAAAACTAACTAAAAAAAAAATTACAACTAAAACTTCAAAACAAAACAAAGATTACTTCCATATAAAGAGACTTTTATAGGAAAAAGTGCCCGGAATTCTTTATCACCTACGTCTTTGTTGAAATCACTTAGCAGAATAGCGCGGCTATACACCCTGCCGATGTTTTATTTCGGTAAAATATCGGCAAAGAGAAATGATATATTCTATTGGGGGACAAAAGTGGGATCCACTAATGTATGAGAGGGATCTTATTTCAATATGTACTCAGTTTGAAATTCTGTGCAAATTTTAATTAATTGGATACGGTAAAAATACCCCGAAAACAATTAGACTTGTTTGATTGTTTATCTAAACAGTCTCACAGTTGAACTAATGGAATATCGGGCGCGGGTATCTTTGTTCGGTCGCGACGCAATAAAAACAGCGAGACAAAAAGCCGGGTTAGGAAAGAAGCGAAACTTGCACTTTAGAACCACACAGAAATGGAAAATAGAGTCAAACACGATTAAACAAAGTTTCCATAGAGTCAGAAGTTCAACAAAACGTGCATGCGACTTGTGACTAGACTATTTGTTTGCATATTAAGATTCTCCGATTAGAAAGATTGTAATTTTAGATGAAACAAGATCCGAGTAACTCGAATTCTACAGTGATTACACGAGTCGAGCTAGAAGTATCAAAAGTATCAAAACTTAGTCTCGTGACAAAAACAGGTCGTCCAGCAAAAAAATGCAAGCGATGAGGAAAGTAACCAAAAAATACTTGAGTTTATGGGGACTCGTAACTAGGGGGTTCTTGATGGCCAAGAACACACTAGAACACACTCAAATAAGTTTACTTAACTATTTCTGTGTAAATAACTAGTGTCTTGTAATGGATCAGCTGACGTGATTCGGATCTGCTCTTTTTAAGGGACTCGAATTTAATAAGAGCTGTATTTTATTAATTGCTGATAGAGCGATATAAGTGCGATGACAATTTGTAACATGACAAGGAATTTGACCTCAAGTTGGTAAAACCCTCCCAACCTCATCTTTGACCGAGCTTGAATTTAGGATAAACCAACCATCCTTTCCAAAAGCTTAACTAAAACTACAAAACACCTAGTTAAGTATGACTACACAAACTGTATTTTATATATATAAAAAAAGGATAGAATCGGGAAAGGCTGATTGCTTGAAATCGTTAAAATACCAACATCGACACGAGGACAATTATTTAGACATGCCTTATCATTTTTTTACGGAAATTAATTTGCACAATGAACTTTCCAAACACTTGTGATTTGGTAATTATCCATTAAATGTCAGGTCGGATTGGTCTACTCCCTGGGCTTGTCTATTTTTCGAGTGCATCCAGTCTTGGGCTGCTCTACAAAGCAATGATAATTTTACAACAATTACAACAGATTGTTTTCTCAGGAGCACTGTTTGATTGTATCAGGAAATATGCTTTGCATCTGCAGGGAAAAGAGGTTGTACTTTTTTGAAGGCTGTAGGATACTTTCACATCATGGCAGGAAGAATGAAAATTAAATATAGAGACTGAGAAGGGGATAAAAATGGGAAGAATAAAAAGTAAACTGTTGTAAACAAGCAAGCGATGACTAACGGGTAAAGGTAGTAACCCAGAAAGAAGCCAGAACTAGAAATGTAAAAAGCAAGAAAAATGAGAAAGAGTAAAAAGAGAATAAAAGAAATAAAGAAAAAATGCAAACAAAAGAAACAAAACGAGAAAGTAAATGAGAGTCAGAAACCAAAAGAGAAGTGAATGAGAAAGAAAGAGGAAAGCAAGAGGACATAAGTGTTGGGAAAAAATGAGTTCGTTAATGATCAGTTGCTGGTCTCTTGTCATATCACTCACGGTCAACAATTCCTAAGACTTTTTTTACGCTAGTTACGAATATAGCCTTAGAAGAGCTGTACTTCAATAATGTCGAATCCTGTCCCGTTTCTACTGGGACAGCTCGTGTCATGTTATCTCTTTCCCCACAGGCAGTCAGTCAGGCTGTCTACAGCAAGAAACCCGAGATTTCCTGTGCGATCCATAAGGGCGAGACCTCCCAATGATAGGTCACGTTAAAAAAGCACAAAACTTATCAGAGAAAAAAAGCCTGAGCAAGAAATGGTGCATATATTTCCAGTGCAAGTGGACACATTTTATGACATTGTTGGCTCCGATATAGCCCGGTGCAGTGGCGTCTATTACAATTATCGACCGTATTATTTAGAAAGAATTCAGGGGGGGTATTATCTTTTCTATTATTATGGGATATTTAGGTCTACGTGTATGGCACTAGAACTGTCAATCATTTTCTACTAGAACTGCCATCAACGAACATTGGCAAACACAATTATTAATTGATAAGGTGCCAAGTTTCATTTCTCCCAAAAGCTAAAAGAAACTGGATCTGATTTTATCGTGACACACTAAATAGAGGGGTGATTTCATAATTGAGTGGTTTGTTTTTAATCAAATGCGGGTAGTGTATTTTCACACATCCATCTTTAAGCCACGCGCAGAATGTCCATCTTTGTGAATAACAAAGTATAGTACGCGATTATACGCGCCTACGAACGTGAGCTAGATATAAACGCGGCTTTATGCACGTGAGCAATTTCTTCTTCGGCTTGTTCATACCTTTTACACCTTTTTTTTGCAGTGCAGTATTTTGGTGTCATGTAATGCGTGCTAGAGGATAAGAAGAAGCTTTCTTGTATGACAGGATCCTTCCGGTTCAAAGCACTATTTGTGACTCTGTTTACATCATCAGAGCTTGCACTTTATGGATTCTTTGATCCTCATAAGCTTTCCGAATAGTGATGGGTTAAGCGACTTTTTAAGTAGCGTGTGTGCCTTAGTTAATTAATAGATCTCTTCTCAATAGAGCCAATTAGCGAATAGCTCATAAAGTGGATCCAAACTCTCATCGTTTTATAAAACTATATTTGAGATGTTCTACTGGGAACAGCTTGTGGCTATTGATAAAAAAAGAGGTAAAAATAACTCCATGATTCAATGACATTTTTCGCGACACTTCAAGCTCAAAAACTTCTCACAGCTATGAATTCCGAAGTCCTTCATTTGATGCACTATTCTAATTTGCTCTATAAATGGAAATAATAGAAAGGAGTAATTCATTATCATCTGTTAGTTCTATAAACAGCTCGGGAATTCAGAAAAAAACCTAAACGAAAATAGGATGAAGAACAAAGACAAGCGGTGGATAATGGTTATTGGTATGTGCTGCTGTAAATAAACCCTGGCACCGTGTGACCGTACTCATCTAGTAAAAAGTGTAATATTTAAAAAGCTCATAATTAACAAAAACTAGCAAATAAAGATGAATAAATTTGTAAATTTGGTAAATACCAGACAGAAGCAAGAGCTCTTTTCCTTGGTAAGTATAATTGAGAAAACATGTCCAGCGTCCTTGAATGAAGACGACCTAGTAGTAATTTAACATTCCATTTTCGTTTTGGGTTTTCCATTTACTCAGAGGGTGTAATAAAAACACCAATGGAATTCAAAAATGCTTTTTCTTACTTGGCCCGGTGATGGACCACGCTTTCTCGTGGGAAAATTCAAAGCGGTTATCAACACGGGACTCAGATGTTTGCCGAAAATTCCAATACAAACATAGCATCTAGTAAAAAAAAGGGTTCTATTCTTTTGTATGTAACACAATGTTTGAAGAAACTTTCTTTTTCGTTATCCGTTTTCCTTACACTCTTTCGGTTTCATCCTCGACAATAAAGGGGGGCTGTTTTGCTGGCAATCTCGGAATATGTTTTAGCAGACTTTGTTAACAATTATACCATTTCCATTGAGGTGGATAGTGGCGAAATATCTCCGAGAGCCGAAGGCCACCATCGAGTTTTATATACTAGACCTGTATATCCACATCTCCCTAGACTCTTGAAAAACAAAACTGGAGACTTTGAAATCAGGAGTGGGATAAGGTGGTTTTGATAGAAGGGATATTTTTAAAGCACTTTAGAGTGTCGTATTAAGAGAGTAAGAATAGTTTGAAAAGTGTGTTGATGTGCAGACACTTGTTTTCTAATTGCCTGTGATATGATGGCACATTATAGAAAGGGAAAAGAAAAAGCAAACTGTCCATATCAAATACACAGGTCGCCCACTTTTACTCTACTCAGCTAAGCAAACAAATCTGACAGAGTGGATACCCGCTAATCGGATGTCAAACGTTGTCAGGGCTTGAATGAGAGGATGGCCAAGTATTTGAGCAAGCTGCCGGTACAGCCGTGTCGCCTAAGCGATAGTACCATTGCTAACATCTGCCTCCCTCTGACAGGACCTTTTGTTACAAGAAGATGGCCAGTTTGCTTTGCCATACACTGAACAATGTCTAATGAGTAGGCACTTTGTCATCACGGGGAATGCAAACATGCTCTTTTGTGGAGTTTGTATCACGTACGAATGCAAAGAATCAGTGTTTTGTCACAACAACTTGATAACTAGACGACGGAAGGAAAAGTAGGCCCGAGCCCAAGCAGAAAGATAGGGATTGGAAGGTAGTGACTTGTGTGTAGTGAAATTGACTTTATTCGCTCTAAAATGTAATGATTCACAGGAATGAAGTGTACGAGATTTAAACATCTACTGTATTAACTTCAGATAAAAAATCTGAGGAAAGGTTTTCTACGTTTAACTATGTTTAATCTTATTATATCAGCAGAGAAGAGCACCGATTCAATATAGTAAGCAAATAAGTTTGGCATTACATTGTGATAACTCAAGTTCTTGAGTTCAAGATTTACTCGAGTGTCTCTCTGACAATAAACGTAGTATATCATGAGTAGCCAATAAAATTACACCATTGCATACACTCCGATAAACTGTATTGTGTGACTGTCACGACGTCTCGCGTTACTCATGACAGGTCAAGGTTTACGTCGTGTTCCTAAGACGACAAGCGTAACGACCACTTACGTTACCATCGCAAACATGTTGCTTTATTGTCAGCATGCGTTGTGTTACTACTGCATTATGCAATCGTTACTTTGTCACGGGTATTGTGTTACCACATTCTCACAATAGGCTTCATCGCTGTGTCACGATGTATCTCTAAGCCTCGAGGCGTTACTTTCTCACGAGGTGTTGCATTACCAACCCAAAGCCGTTTCATTGTGACATGATAGGTTGCGTTACATTTTGGTGGTGCGTTGCGTTACTGGATCACCAGACTATTAAGTGTTGCGCTACCTTGTTGTGATGTGCGTTGCGTTACTGGGTCACGAAGCGCCCGTTACGTATTTGCAGTGCGTTGCGTTACTATGACGAAGCGCCGCATTGCGTTTTCACGGTGCGTTGCGTTACTGGGTCACGGAGCGTAGCGTGACTCACGCTTGGTGCACTTTCCATTGCATCACGCTACAATCCTTGCCTCCTGTCGAAATGACTCTCGAATCATCGTGAAGAAATCGGACACAAGTCACGTGGGAGCTGTGACCGCAACAGTTCTGACAGTCGGACTGAAAAAGAGAATTATGACAATCTAAAGTTCAACTGTATTGAATCTATCATCATATGATGGCACAAAAAGTACCTTGAGCCGGGAGGACGGGTACCGGAAGAAGTTCACCTGGCCAAAGTCATCCCCCGTCACTAGAAGGTGGCAAAGGTTTGAACGAGCACAGGCGTTGATGTCGGTACCATCTGCGCCATCCGGCCAGATTCCTGGAAGATTGCGCAAAGAGTGAGTGAGTGAATTGAAATTGTTGTTTTTGTGGTCAGGGAAGGAAAACTGGGGAATGGAGAAAAACCTAGGGGTGAGAGGCACAGGCACTAGACAGCGATGCTCTACCTCGGCAGTTTACAGCTGAAAAAATCACCAATGTACGCATTAAAAATGGCGCCATCTTTCATTCATTTCTGAAATAGCCCTTTCTGTAACAGCAACGGGATTTTCAGGGGTTAAAATCAAAATTGATTTTTTCAGCCAATGAAAATATCACGTCAAATCATGCGATTAGCCCATTTGTAGAGGCTTACCACAAACCGGGAATCCCAGTACGCATGTCCACGTATGCCACTTGATATCGCGCATGGACTGGGCCGAGACAACCTGCTTACAGCGAGCGGCATTCCCTGATAAAACAACAATTCGCTACAGTGAAGCGCAATTGAAACCATGACAATGGTGGAATGGTCGATTTGCTTACAGTAAAGAAGCTCATAGTCGCCCGAGTTGCTCTGGATGTACTGACTATCTACACACCAATCCAGATGAGTCACGAAGCTCGAGTGGCCCTGGGAGAAAAATAAGTTCAGATTTTGTTTTGATCTCTTTCTTGTCCAGGACACCAGTCCATCACACCCTTACCCTAGTCCTCCCACCAAACCAAACCTCACCCACCTCAGCACACATTACCTCAACTCAACTCGCCTTGCCTCACCCAACCCACCCACCCATCCTACCTCAGCAAACCCACACCCACACCCACCCCACTCCCCACCTCACCTCACAACACTTCATTTTATCTCATCTGAACACACCACAACCTCACCCCACGTCAGCACACCTTCTACCTCAACTCGCCCTGCCTCACCCAACCCACCCACCCATCCTACCTCACCACACCCACCCCACTCCCCACCTCACCTAACAACACTTCATTTTACCTCATCTCATCTCAACACACCAAAACCTCGCCCCACCCCACCTCAGTCCACACTACCCTACCCTACCCCACCACACCACACCTCACCTTAACCCACCTTACTTCATTTTATCTCATCTCACACACCAAAACCTCACCCCACCTCAGCCAACCCTTCCCTCCCCCACAACACTTACCCCACCCCACCTTAACCCACCACGCTTCATTTTATCTCATCTCAACACACTGCAACCTCACCTCACCTCAGCCAACCTTACCTCACAATACTTGACCTCACCTCAAGCGTATGATAGCCAAGTAATGGAGATTTTCCACTCACCGATAGCTTGCCGTGTCGCCTATATGACCGACCGTCTTCACTTACAGTGTACAAGTAAATAAAGTTGTCGTGACTGCCGACAGCGATGAATTTCCCGTCTGAAGGTGGGAGGCAGAACAAAACCAATCAGTATATTAGAATAATGCAGGAACTATCTTCCCCTTTCACTAATAGCACCGACATCGTTCAAAACTGCTGGCAAAGATTATCACAAACAAATAAGTTGGCAAAGCCCTTGCAAGCATCATACTGCAACTGAAGTGCAAAACAGCAAATGATTGCTAGACAGCCACTAGAAGCGTTTTTATCCGAGTAAGCCGGGGCTATTTCCCCGAGTCCGATAAAGGTAAAGCTCCTTTGCTTATTGCGGTTTTCAGTATTCTTAGAACTCTCGCTGACGACTTCCAACAGCTAAATGGCCTTCTGGCTTCCGCCAATCAAATTCCTTGAAGCGTTTTCATTGTCCAGCACTGAAATGGCTTCTAATCACGGTACCACCACGCGTGGCGTTGACCAATTAAAACTCACCAAATATAATTTTGTTAGTTTAAATGACGGAAGCCAGAATCTGATTAAGCTTTGGAACTTATATAAAAACAAGCACAGGGCCATTGAGGACGTCGAATCACTGAAAGTGATACATGAAGTAGCATAAATGATTTTTATCCTGAACGCCGACCTGGGGAGTACTTGATGGCATCTAATTGCTCAGGTCCGTCATGGAACGCAGCAATCTGGTCCCCGCTGAGGGCATCAAGGACCATCCAGTTACCGCTCTGAGTTCCTACAGCTAAGACAAAGGCGGTCGGGTGGAAGGCAGCCGACTGGAGCGACTCCTGTGGCATGAAATATTATATTCATGCAGGAATAACACAATGGAATCTCTCAGGGTCCTGGGAAGGTCCTATGAAGGTTGGGGGTTGGAATATTGTTCCCGTTCCAGGTGATCTAAATCTCGTTTCCCGGCCTAAAATGAGAGCGAATCCCGGTACCATTTGAACTCGACTCTAAGGGGCGCGTCTCGTTTTTCTTTCTGCACTATAAAATAATACAATAGCGTGCAATAAAAACGGAATAAACGCTTCGCTAAGGGTCGAGTTACTCATTAAGGCGGCGGCGGTTACAAAGCGCGTCGTTTGAAAGTAACGCGTAGGGAGTACAACCAGTCTAGGTAAGAATACGTACTAAACACTAACGAAACATTGGACACAATTTTGAATGCAATTTATCCTATAGCCCGTGGTCAGATGTACGCATGTTTGGAAATAAATGAAATTTTATGGTGATATTGTAGAAGTCGCGAGTAGCAATAGCCATGACTTGTACAAAAGGTAAAAAGGCTCACCTCCAGCTGTGAATGCCACATGACCGTGTGGTCAGCGGCATCCCACATAATAATCTGCTTGTCATATCCACACGTCACCATCACGTGATCTGAGGGATGGACGGCGAGGCCCCACAGCTCGTCAGTGTGGCCCTGGAAACCGCGCGTTACAGTGAGAACATGTAGGGGTGGGGTAGGGAAGGGCGGTCGTCAGTGTGGCCCTGGAAAACGCGCGTTACAGTGAGAACATGTAGGGGTGGGGTAGGGAAGGGCGGTCGTCAGTGTGGCCCTGGAAAACGCGCGTTACAGTGAGAACATGTAGGGGTGGGGTAGGGAAGGGCGGTCGTCAGTGTGGCCCTGGAAAACGCGCGTTACAGTGAGAACATGTAGGGGTGGGGTAGGGAAGGGCGGTCGTCAGTGTGGCCCTGGAAAACGCGCGTTACAGTGAGAACATGTAGGGGTGGGGTAGGGAAGGGCGGTCGTCAGTGTGGCCCTGGAAAACGCGCGTTACAGTGAGAACATGTAGGGGTGGGGTAGGGAAGGGCGGTCGTCAGTGTGGCTCTGGAAAACGCGCGTTACAGTGAGAACATGTAGGAGTGGGGTAGGGAAGGGCGGTCGTCAGTGTGGCCCTGGAAAACGCGCGTTACAGTGAGGGGTGGGGAAGGGCGGCCAGTGCCTGGGAGGGGGAGGGGTGGGGGTCCTTTAGATTGTGAGGTGGCAAGTTAGTCAAATAATAGTTTAGTATAATTGCGACGACATATGACTGAAAATGGGGGGTATATGTTTGCTTGAATTTGGAAGCTTTTCAAAATGTGGCACAGAATATAATATGTGTTTTATGACTGGATGATACCACGCCGTGCAAGTGCCTCTTTACAAGAACTTACTATTTTAGATCAAGCGCATTTTCCCTTCTTACTTTGATAATGAAATCAACGCCCTGGTCGAAGGTGCCGTGAAGAAGCGAGTTCCTCGTCGTGCCGATGGCAATGTGAGGCGTACCATCCGCCTGGACAGTACCCTGGACGATGGCGCGCACCGGCCCTGCACTCTCGGGGATCTGGGAAGACAACACAATAAGGAATAGACTAGAATAGTCTAGAACAGCCCAGAACTAGGCTCTCCTTGCGCTCGGCATTCTGGGTCACGAGACAGTCCAGTTCGCATACGTATGAGAGATTAACGCATATATAGCGGGTATTGTCCGCATATATAGCGCGTATTGTCCGCATATATAGCGCGTATTGTCCGCATATATAGCGCGTATTGTCCGCACATATAGCGCGTATTGTCCGCACATATAGCGCGTATTGTCCGCACATATAGCGCGTATTGTCCGCATATATAGCGCGTATTGTCCGCACATATAGCGCGTATTGTCCGTACATATAGCGCGTATTGTCTGTACATATAGTGGATATTGTCCGAGTGCGCGGGCGAGAATTTTTATTTTTATGACCAAAGAGCTTCGCTCTAAGCTTCACCGTAGCTGTTTCTTAAAGCCGCATTATCACCAGTTTACTTCCGGAGGTCCGACGGAAACTCCATACTTTAAAAGACAAAATAATCTATTAGAATCCGAGATATTTAACAGGCCATCCGCTCTAAATTATCAATCACATCCTTAAAGAAACTTCCAATAGACACACTGCTTTCAATATTTTGAAATATTTTTCGCGTTTTCCGTTAAAAATCATCGGATATTGTTCGGTAATCGACCGGAAGTAAACTGGTGACAATGCGGCTTTAAATGGTGTTATATAAAACAAATTCCAAACAATTTGAATAGTAATAATGTGTGCTTGTTACAAATACCTGCATTTCTCGTATCGGTTGATAATTCTCATCCCAAAGTACCACTAATCTGTCACGCCCGCCTCCCGAAAGAAACCTTCCGTCGTGCAGTGCGCACAGTGTAAACACAGGACCCTGTGAATGATATGTAACAGTAAGGACTGTGTAATTTACTTGTCTACACCACTCGGCAGCACCTATCGTGGTAAAGTAAAAACAGAAACAGAAACAACAACAACAAAAACAAGACCAAATTTCATGCTAAAGAAGGCACATGTTTCCTGGTATAGACCACTTAATAGCCAAGAGGCCACAGAGTTCAATATCGTTTGGTCGTCAGCAACACTCACGCCACTCACCTCGTGTGCATCCAGAATGGCGTTGCTGATGTTGTTGGTGCCTGTATAGGAATGGTGGGATGAACTTAGTGGTAAAAAGAGAAAGAATTCACAGGAAGAGAGGGAAAACATTAACATTAAAAAGGGTTATAATTCATAGGAGATGAAAGGAAAAGATGGTTTGTAGTTTACTTATCGATGGCCAGAGTAAAAAAAAACCCAAGGCAGTACACATCGAAGGGTTAGGTGTTGTTGCGTACCTTGGGCCCAGACGAATATAGTCCCATTCGAGTCACCGGTCAGCAAGTCACCGTTAAACAAGAAACAGGTACATAACACGAACCGGGGCTTGTCAAATTTCTGCAATAAACAACAATAAATAAAAAACAACAGCTTGTTACTAACAAGGCAAGATCTAGTTACCCTATATAACTTGATCTTTACAAAAATAAATACTTATACCCCTAATAACACACGCCCAGTTAAGCTCATGTCAATCAATCTTACCCCGAACACGCCCATTTTCTTGACCAGTCCTCCACTATCGAGTGCTGACCAGAAAGCGATGTGCGACTTGCCACAAGAGACGATGGATGACGAGTCACGAGGATTAAATGTGACCATCAGAACTGGATCACTAGCGCCCTAGAGGGAGCCAGTCACGCATTAGTGCCATAAATTGATGGTGAGTCACGTGATAGTACCATATATGGGTGGTGAGTCACGAGATAGAACCATATATGGATGGTGAGTCACGAGATAGTACCATATATGGATGGCGAGTCACGTTATAGTACCACATATGGAAAAAAGATTTTCACGTGTTTAGTGCCATATAAGGGTGTAGACTAACGTGTTAGTGCCATATATGCATGATGACTCACGTAATAGTACCATATTTGGATGACGACTCACGTGTTAGTACCATATAAGGACGACTCACCTGTTATTACCATGCATGGATAGTAGGTTGAGCACTATTATCAATACTGGGTCACTATATAAAGACGGGTCATATGCCATATATGGATGGTAAGATTTTTTTACCTTTGTTTCCGTGATTTTGCTATTTCGTTCCCAATCCCACAGAGAGATCACGTGTTCATTTGCTTCATCTACAGCCACCAGATGACGCCCCTGGTCCTGCAGGGAATCATGGGTAAGTAGCATGACACAACCGCGTGAAGACAAAATCTGCACACAAAACTACGTCAAACAAGGCTACGTGTACCGATTTGATTTTAGAACCCTGTTTTTCCTTAAACACTTTGGAACATTGTGGTTAAGAATAATACGTTAGCACAAATGGCAAATGGCTACTCTGCTTATCTCTATGGGGTGCTTTAGGGGAGGCGAGAAGGGATGGGGGAATGGTGAGTAGGTAGGGGGAGTGGTGAGTATGAAGGGGTAGGGGAGAGAGGGGTAGGGGTTCTGCTTATCTCTATGGGGGTGCTTCAGGGGAGGCGAGAACGGATGTGGTGGGTAGGTAGGGTAGTGGTGAGTATAGAGGGGGATTGGTAAGTAGGTAGGGGGAGTGAGTGTGGAGGGGGAGGGGTGAGTGTGGAGGGGGAGGGGTGAGTGGGGGAGGGGTGAGTATGGAGGGGGAGTGGTGAATAGGTAGGGGGAGTGAGTATGGAGGGGGAGGGGTGAGTATGGAGGGGGAGGGGTGAGTGTGGAGGGGGAGGGGTGAGTGTGGAGGGGTAGGGGTGAGTGTGGAGGGGAAGGGGAGAATATGGAAGGGAAGGGGTTAGTGTGGAGGGGGAGGGGTGAGTGTGGAGGGGTGAGTGGGGGAGGGGTGAGTATGGAGGGGGAGGGGTGAATAGGTAGGGGTAGTGGTGAATAGGTAGGGGGAGTGAGTATGGAGGGGGGAGTGTGGAGGGGGAGGGGTGATTGTGGAATGGGAGGGGAGTGTATGACTGGGGGAGGGGTGAGTGTGGAGGGGGAGGGGTGAGTGTGGAGGGGGAGGGGTGAGTATGGTGGGACAGTGGTGAGTATGGAGGGGGAGGGGAGAGTGTGGAGGGGTAGGGGTGAGTGTGGAGGGAGAGGGGTGAGTATGAAGGGGGAGGGGTGAGTATGGAGGTGGAGGGGTGAGTGTGGAGGGGTAGGGGTGAGTGTGGAGGGGAAGGGGAGAATATGGAAGGGAAGGGGTTAGTGTGGAGGGGGAGGGGTAATAATAATAATAATAATCGTTTATTCATACTTTTGTAGCATAAGCTAAATTACAGTATGTCGGCCTATGCACACTACACTTAACAATGTATAAATAAATACTGGAATAACTACTGGAAACGAATTGTGATAAAGTTATTATACCTTTCAGTTACACCAACTGATTTATCCAAACGGCTGCAACCCCCCCTTAGCGAATAACCATGGGAGACCTCAGTCCCAGATTGTATTATATATTTTATAGGCTCAGTGCATCTTGCTGTGCATCTTGAGTGTGGAGGGGGAGGGGTGAGAGTGTGGAGGGGGAGGGGTGAGTGGGGGAGGGGTAAGTATGGAGGGGGAGGGGTGAATAGGTAGGGGGAGTGGTGAATAGGTAGGGGGAGTGAGTATGGAGGGGAGGGGTGAGTATGGAGGGGGAGGGGTGAGTGTGGAGGGGGAGGGGTGAGTGTGGAGGGGGAGGGGTGATTGTGGAATGGGAGGGGAGAGTATGACTGGGGGAGGGGTGAGTGTGGAGGGGGAGGGGTGAGTGTGGAGGGGGAGGGGTGAGTGTGGAGGGGGAGGGGTAAGTATGGTGGGACAGTGGTGAGTATGGAGGGGGAGGGGAGAGTGTGGAGGGGTAGGGGTGAGTGTGGAGGGAGAGGGGTGAGTGTGGAGGGGGAGGGGTGAGTGTGGTAGGGGAGGGGTGAGTATGGAGGGGGAGGGGAGAGAGGGGAACTGCTTACCTCTACAGAGAAGGCGAGGCACGAGATGGCCCTCTCAAAGTGACCAATACCCAGCACTTGTAGCGTGTCTAGAGTGGACGAGTCCCACACGCGCACATGAGGCTAGAAATATGCAAAATGGTATTCATTTTAATTTTTAAAAAACGGTATGGCTGGTGAACAAGAATAAGAGATTATGCGGTTATGCGGAATCGGTTTCTTGAGCGTAGTAACAAGGCCTCTGTCAGTTGTTCTATAAATGAATTTATGGGGAATGTATAATGAAAATAAAACAGTTACACAACTCGTAGCAGATATAACAAGCTCGGTATTTTCCCATACCGTCCTTTATAGAAATGCTTCTGACAGCCGCCTTGGGCTGCCTGTGGTGCAGATCTTACCCTTCCCTCCTTCTTATCGTGACCGGCGACCTGACCGCTGGCCACGTACTGCTGATTCGGATGAACTGCAATGCTGAAAATCGTAAAAAAGTCAGCCAACACTAAGGTAAGCTATTCAGAATATGAGATAAACCTTCACTTGAAACAAATAGTTAGACTTGACACTTACCATTTGACGTCATCTTTGTGGCCAACCATGGCTTACCATTTGCTGTTATCTTTGTGGTCAACCATGGCTTACCATTTGCCGTCATCTTTGTGGCCTACCATGGATGTCCATTTGACGTCATCGTTGAGACCTTCCATGGATGTCCATTTGACGTCATCGTTGCGGCCTGCAATGGCTTACCATTTGACGTCATCGTTGTGTCCTTCTTTCGCTTACCATTTAACGTCATCGTTGTGGCCTACCATCGCTTACCATTTGACGTCATCGTAAGGCCTACAATCGCTTACCATTTAACGTCATCGTTGTGGCCGAGGTAATGCCTTTGCGTGCGTTGTTGCTCATCGTAAATCACGACTACGGCGGCCATGTTGTACACCAGTTCTCCCGTTTTAAGATACATCAGGTTATCACGGCAGTCTCGACCACGGTACCCATATCTGCGCGCAATTCAAGGCAGAAAACAAACATCTGATGGGCCAAACGTAACAAGCAAAGCGGTTCTAAGAATACCTGAGCAGAGATTTGGGTCCGAACCAAAGACGTTAGGAGTACAACCCATAGACGTGCGCTAATTTGCCCGACAAAAGACGTAGTCTTAGAAATATGAATAGAGAGAAATTTCAAAGGCACTAATTTAGATCAAGTTCGATTTACAGGCAAAGCAGACTTAAACTCAGTGATGATAAACTGCACAATGGAGAACTAGAGAACGAGGATCAAGGCAAGGATACACCCACTCCAGACACAAGGCTTCGCTCGGTGGCTGACCAGAAAACTTGCTTTCGACGAAGCCTGTCGGTGGATAAAGGTTAAGCGAACGGCCACGAATGTTCAACCGCGTGGTCTCACCTGTAGAACGATAAGCAGATAATCAACAGTCGCTTGGCTTATGCGCTCGCTCACAATCACCAGCCCTCTAATGAGTGTAGTAAGTACTGCATCCAGGTAACCGGGAAAGGGGGGCGGGGGAATTGTGACATCGGGCTATCCTGTTTTAACAACGTCTCAATGTTGTTTTCCAGCATGAAATGACTTAATTATCAACTTGCGGTGGTAATAACCATGATAACATTGAAGATTTTCAACTGACAGTGGAGATAACCATGATAATAGTGATTACCTATTAACCTAGCCCTTGATTTTCCATATACTTACCCTTGGATGCTTTTTGGTGCTCCTCTTTAGTGTTCAAGGAACTATGAAAAAATTGTTTAGTAGTTTAGAAAAAAAGTCACTAGCAAAACTTCGGCGAATCATAACATTTTCCAGTATTAAACAAATAGAGTAACTGTACGTACTTCACGGAACTCGCTCTTTTCAAACCCATGCTTCTTGTTGACATCTTTTTCCTAGAAAGAGGGTTATCACGTATCAAAGAAGTAAATTACAAGAACTCAGTTACGTTGATCATGACATTCCAATTTTCGAGCTTCACTCGACGTACTTGGTCAACTTTAGGAAAATGGGGTCGGGAGTCTGGGTGGTAGGGGTGGTTGAAGGGTGTGGTTAGTTTTTGGCTGAGGGGCTCGAGGTGTAATTAAGATAAAACGTTAGGGGGGTTAGGGGTTAGTGTCGTACCATACGAAGAATGCAACAACGCAGTAACAACTCACTTGACTGGTGGGTTGCTTGCAGTACTTGAGTTCTTGCGACTTGAAAGATCTGTCTCGCTTCGCCATTTGTTCTTTTTCCCTTTTAGCCCAGACCCTCCACTGACGACACGGGCACGGCTGGCCGAGGAGCTGGTCCGAGGACTTGGACCGGGACTAGGGCTGGGGGTGCGGCTGTCTTCCCCTGATGAGCTAGTCTTTACTTTTGTCTTTGCATCAATGCTCGTGGGTGAGGGGGATGGACGCTGCGGTTTACTCTCCTGCTGTTAAATAAAATGCAGGAAGTTATTTTTTTTCATCATCGACTTTCATAACACCGAGTATTACTATGGCATTACTTTAAAATACAGAACTTAACCCTCTTTTCTATTTCTAGGAGGAATTGAATTTCAAATCGTTTTAAGGGTGTACTGACATTAGTGTTGCTCAGTAACGACGTTGCTAAAACGCTGGTGGCGTTGAGCGCGCTCATATACATAACACGGAATTCATCATTCCAAGCTTTCCTGAAGTAAAAGAAACAAAAATATGCTTTTCAAGTTCCCAAAAATCGACTTTAAGTGATCTCTGCCTTTTCGGGTGATGATATTTTCCATATTTTGTAAAAACGAAGATTCAGCGAAGTTTTAGTCAAGCCAACCTTTTTGAAGGCAAAGTTTTTTAATTTTCACTTCCTGCGCGCGCTGCAAACACAGAACGCTCGCGCAACCACTGAAAATCAAAGTAGCGCGCGCTGTATCAGAATTTTAAAATAAGTTTTCCATTTTTACCATGACATGACGGATATCGTTCCTTTGAAGTGTAAATACCACGAAACACTATTGGAATTTGATTTTTTAAACTTCATTTAAATTTCATCATGTGAGATATCAGTGTGTCTGAGCAGGCCGAATGAGCACGCGCGGGCTTTGTTTCACTTCCGGTTCTGCGTTTTCTAAAAAAAATCTTTTTTGTAGCCAAATTATTTCAAAACCCAATATCTCTACTGTATTCCTTTTTATTAAATTCTCCTTCATATAGCCAAGCATGGATTTAGCGTTAATCTAACAGAAACCAAAATTATATCAAATAATCTGGATTTCACGACCTTTGAAAAATCATAAAAAAAAACAATTGCTCAATCATTTCTAAAACGCATGCTTGGCTTAGTGCACCCATCCCTTAAAATTCATAAAACAAATTCAATATTTGTTTTCGAGCAATTTTACTTGAAATATTAGCTTTTATCTGTATCTATGACGTCACATTATGACGTCACGGGGTAACGTCATCATAATAGTCAGCACACTTGTGGTGGTCAACTTGGAAAATATGACTTTCTACAAGGCTTTTATGTTTTATTCACTCTTCTATAGCAACAGATGTCAGTACACCCTTAAGCGGACTTATAACTGAAAGGAACTTTTATTTAAATATGGTTTTATAAGTATCAAATCCGACGGCGAAGCTTCCTTTTCACAAATAGCCTAAGGCTATTAGTATAAATAGTCATGGCGTGTTTGTAAAACGTCACTGGATTTATAAATAGTCATTGCGAATAAAAATCTACAACAAATTAGGAGAAAAGAGATCATCTGTCAAATAGATAATTTACTGGACCCTTTTTGAGATAGTTGATACACCTTTTAAGACACCCTGGCCACGCCCATGAATATAGCACGCTTCATGCTAGTAGGCCTGTAAGGCACTTGACAAGAGATCATTTTACCTGCTTGTAAGGAGCTGGCGAATATGACTTTATAGAAGTCATCTTTTGAATCATTGCATCGTCTTTCCAAGAATCCACGCTTGCCTTTCGTTCTTCAGGTTCCTCAGTGCTGTGCGTGGCTGGTGGCTCACCGATCTTAACACTGCCATTCTCGTTCGTTACTACATCTTCATCGGATAAAGTGCTCCCCTGCAAATTACGCTGACCGTTTTCACTCGGAGAAAGCGTAAAAGAACCATTCTTCGCGGGAGAATTTACGGTATCTTTGTCGTCGGCAGCCAATTCTTGATAATTTGTACGTTCATTTGAGACAGAACTGTTCTTTCTTGGAGACAAAATCGAGTTTTGTTCACCACTAACTTCACTTTTGCTTCGTTGCCTTAATAGATCTAGCGGATTGACTGCCTCATTCTCTGCCAAGCTGTAGCTGTTCTTCCTTTGCCGCGGTGATAACGGGCCGGAGTCTCTTTTGTCGGACGTTGGAGATTTCCCTTTCATGGAACGTAGCAGCCCTTTCACAATGTTAGATGTCTAGATATTACAAAGAAAACGCTGCTTAAAACATAATCAACAGCTCTACAAAAGCCCACATGCACTCAATAACATCTCACAGAACTTATTTCAATAAACTCCTTTGTGTATAAACCAAGTGCTTAATCTTATGCGGCGCTTGTTAGAGTAAACATAGTGACTGTGTGCTTACTTGAAGATCAGTATCGGACTCGCTTCTGCTTGGTCTGTGCGGAGTAGCGGGTAAAGATATCCGTGAAGGCCGTAATGGGATGGAGGTTTGGCCGGACGTAGTTGGAATAGAGGGCATCATGCGACCTAAGAGCGAGGGTAGTGTTATGACTTGTTGTTATGTTACGATTTGAAGCGTGCTACAATCCAACGCGCGCTGATACAATCGGTTACGCAGGGTGTATGAGATGCGCTTGGTAACGCAGGGTGTATGGGATGCGCTGGGTTACGCAAAATGTATGGGATGCGCTGGGTTACGCATGGTGTATGGGATGCGTTCGGTTACGCAGAGTGTATGGGGTGCGTTCGGTTACGCAGTGTATGGGATGCGTTGGGTTACGCAGAGTGTATGGTATGCGCTGGGTTACGCAAAGTGTATGGAATGCGCTGGATTACACAGTGTATGGGACGTGCTGGGTTACGCAGGGTGTATGGGATGCGCTGGGTTACGCAGAGTGTTCGGTATGAGCTGGTTAACGCAGAGTGTTCGGGATGCGCTGGGTTACGCAGAGTGTATGGAATGCGCTGGGTTACGCAAGGTGTATGGGATGAGCTGGGTTACGCAGAGTGTTCGGGATGCGCTGGGTAACGCAGTGTGCGGGATGCGTTGGGTTACGCAGGGTGTATGGGATGCGTTGGGTTACGTAGAGTGTATGGGATGCGTTAGGTAACGCAGGGTATATGAGATGCGCTGGGTTCATGTTCGCTACAAATAAAAAACAACTATCTTTGGCCAGGAGCTAACTAGAAAACCTTGTATTAACTTAGCTCCTGGACACCTTACAAAAAAAAATATCAACTGTAATCTTCTTTTCCCAAAATCTGTAACATTATACTGTACTGAAGGTGTGAAAATAAAATATGTATGTATGTTACGCAGGGTGTATGGGATGCGCTGGGTTACGCAGAGTGTATGGGAAGCGCTGGGTAACACAGGGTGTATGGGACGTGTTGGGTTACGCAGAGTGTATTTCGTTGGGTTACGCAGGGTGTATGGGATGCGCTGGGTTACGCAGAGTGTATGGTATGCGCTGGGTTACGCAGGGTGTATGGGATGCGCTGGGTAACGCAGGGTGTATGGTATGCGCTGGGTAACGCAGGGTGTATGGGATGCGCTGGGTTACGCAGAGTGTATGGGATGCGCTGGGTAACGCAGGGTGTATGGTATGCGCTGGGTTACGCAGAGTGTATGATTAGTGACATTATTCTGACCTTTCGGTTTCTTCGTCATTTCTTCCAAGCTTCCAAGTCTACGAAGAGCATCCGCCAGTGCAGATTTGAGCAACACGATCTCGTCTCTCTGCTGGTTCACTTGGGTTTCCAGTAAAGTGATCTTGTCATCAGCCTGGAACCCTAGGATAAAACCCGGTACTCCATATCAGTAACGTGGTTCACGGTGGAATAGTAAAGACACCGCATTTAAGAGCTCAACTATTTCAGATGTGTGGCTCACGGCCCCGTACACAAACACCGCACGGAAAAGATCAAGGGACGTAATCATGTTGCCTTTATCGTAAGAAGTATCGGATTTGTATAGTGGTTAACATGACTTTCATAACTGAATAATTTTGTTGAAATTATCCTTTACATGTTAACGTTGGGCATAGTTGTAAATAAAGGGGGGTGGTTGTGTCTTAAATCAGTTAAATCAATTAAAAGTAGGCTTGTTTTATTTACCATTCACCATCTCTTGACGCTTTGTGTTACCATTAACATCGCATTCCACTTGCTTCTCTCTTACAACAGGTTTGACCGGTAAACTGACAGGGAAAGAAGACGTGCGGCGCGGAGAGACTGGTCTTAGCACATGCGTGGAGACTGAAGCGGCCGCTGAGCTATCTGAGAGCGTGCGGCGCAGACACTCTGGCATTGTTACTTGTGATGTATGTTTCACATAAATGTCATCTGGAGTATTTCTACCTGGGCTTTCTGTTGTGCTACGGCGGAGGCAGTCTGGTACTGGTACATGCGCAGAAGCTCGTCTAAACGCCGTAACTCCAGACTGTGGTAAAGTGACCTCATTTGTAGACACGTTACCGAAGTGTGTTTGGCTGAGAGAGACCAGGGCATGGTAATCGTTCAAAGTCACCTTCACCGCTGACTCGTTTAGCGCATGCGCATTGAGCCCGTCATTAGGTACTGCAACGGCTGATTCGCTTACCATATTTGGGGAAACAGCAGGCTTTCCATGACTTAATTCCTTCACCGCTGACCCGTTTAGCACATGCCCTTTGAGCTCATCATTAGGCACTACAACGGCTGAACCGTTTATCAAGCTTGGAGCAACAGTAGGCTTTTCATGACTTGTTTGCTTCACCGCTGACTCGTCTTGAGTCTGTGCTTCAGCAGTAAGGTCCACTGGATGAGAGTCACTGAGGGATGCCCCGCTGTTGAGCGCGTGGCTAAAAATCTCGACAAGCTCTGCATCGGATGCAGGGGCAGATGGATGCAACATCCTACAAGAGAGAAAAAACTGGCAGTCGAAATGACGGCAAAACAAACGCCAACTGAAAAAGATTTTTTTGTTTTAGGTATAAATATTACGGCTATCATGTTATAACAAGAATAGCTACATTTGTTTGTCTTTTTTTTTTATTTATATACCATGCACCTCGAGACCTGTGATTTACACAAGTGTTAAAAAATGATAACTTCAAGTTACCAAAAGATCAGGCAATTTATTCTTATTTCTTGCCCGTTGGTTTTCTCAAGCATACCATTTGGGTCTGAGTTACCTTTTCACGAGCAAATAACCCTTATGCCTTTATCGACTAGTCTACTAAACAAATCACACGTCAAAATTCACTTAGTCACAAGGAAGTTAGCACATACTTTTGCCTGAAGTTCACGGCTTTGCGAACATAAAGGCTGCTACCATTTCGCGTTGCTCAATCTCATTACAGGAATTAATCCAATAAGTTTTTATAATATTTCCTTACCTTCTTTCTTTCACGTATAAACTTCAGAAGATACTTGAATTAAGTATTAGTGAGTAGATCCAATTGACATGTCCAGACGACGTGCAAAGTCAAGCGAAAACCAAACCATCAGTCTCCGCATTCAACTCAAGTCTTTTGTGAAAAGACTTCCCAAGACTGTTGCAAATTCTCACCCATCAAAACATTACTTGTGCTCTTTTGTCTCTAGCATTAAATTAACGAATAGTTATCGACGCTAAAACGTGCAATTAAGAATAAGTGCTAGTTACGGGGGCCAACTGCTCTCTCGCTCACCTAACAAAGGCTCTCGCTCACAGTTGGGGCAGAGAGACCAAATTGCCGAAGAATTGTTAATTAACCAGAGGCAGGACCTTGCATCAAGTGAACAAAAGCAGCATTTGAAAAGAGCCTTTTGCGCGAAGAAATTATGGCGGGGTAATAATAATCAGTGAATCGAGACACAAGACGCAAAATGTCAGCACCGTGTTGATAGTAGTTTTGACTTGTTGTTTACTCAGTGAAGGCGATCGTGATTTGGGGTACGTCATTCGGCGTGAACAATAATGGGAAACACTATATAACTGTCTATTTAAACTAAAAAAACGGCGCTTCTAGCTAGGCAGCGTCGCATTTCTCAAATACATGTAAAAGATACAATGTAAATGCTATATATTTGTATTTGCGTAAATTAACATCGAGATACATGATCATCAGCGCTTCACACGCGACTGACTTTACTCTACATTCTACATCCAGGAAGCATTATAGTGAAGATGGTTATACCCGAAATTCCGAAAACAGTTATTTTTGAATAAATCCACTGGAGAGGCGAATAATAGGCTATAGTTCACGGCAAGGCGTTCCTGGCAGTTTTTTTAAGTCCCCAACACACGTAAATGCAGTGCGATGAGGGACGGGACATAATCCGAGAACCCGCAAAAAATTGTGCGAGTGCAAAAAATGAGAGATGGCCTTCTTAATCGTCCTAGATGATTGTCAGAGGTTTTTGCTTAGTCAAGCTGAAGCCGCAACGAACGAATCCTGAGAGGCGAAGAAAGCCGAGAGGCGAAGAAAGCCGAGAGGCAGACAAATGCCGAGTGGCGATCACGTGCCAAGAGAAGACAGAATACTGAAAGGCGAGCCAATGCCGAGAGGCGGCCGAGTGCCGAGGGGCGAACAAGAAAGGCGAGTGGAAGCCGAGAGGCAAACGATTGCCAAGAAGCAAACGAATTCCTGGTGTGATTCAAATGCCAAGAAGCGAACGAGTTCCAAAAGGTCTCCGAATGTCGAGAGGTGATCGAGTGCTAAAAGGCGAACGAATGCCGACAGGCGACCTTAAGCACGATTCAACTTTGAGTGCTCGAAGCTTCACATATACTCAACAGCAACTATAGCATTTAAGTGTTTTTTAATTTCCTTGACTTTTCAGTTTCACTATTATATAAATATTTCAGATTCATAAGTGAAATAACAGCTATTGACTTTCGTTAGAAATTATTACATTAAACCTCAATTCTCTGCCATACCAAGTCTGCCAGTCCTACGAATAGCTGTAATCTCCAGCAGACCGGTGCATAGTGTTCATGAAATTTTATTGAAATTGAAATCAGATTAAATATTGTGGCTTAGCCACTTTTTTTAAAATACCCCGGCCCGTTCTCAGTCAATCGTCGTTACCGTCGCTCTCAGCATACTGAGACCTGGTCTGGTAGACGTCAATAAGCAGTCTGAAATCAAAACAATCATAACACTATCGCATCGATTCGTAAAATTCGCAAAACAACGTTCTGCAGGTAGGGTTCAGTGAAACCTGGATTTTACGGTAATGTCCTGTCAGAGATTTTTAAAAATTATCATAAACTCGCGGTTAGCATTGCAAAATCCAGGATCAAACTCTGACAAAGTTCAGAAATGAGGTGGCGTGTACAAAGTAACAAATTGGCTTATAAAAAAGATCTCTTCGGGCGAAATTACGAACGGGAAAAATACACTCATGTAAATAATATTTTAATTGAACTCGTAATCGTATGATTACGTATATAAATATAACGATGATCTGCAAAAATGTAACTAAAAAGAGAGAGTCCTCGCAGAAATTCTTGCGAATCTAGGCGGGGCTACTAAAAGTCATAATTTCAACAAATATCTCAAAAGTCTGGTTTTTGTCGAGGAACAAATTGGTAAATTAATATCTTAGATAATTTACTCAAGAGAAGTTCACACTGGCGTGAAGGCATTTATCGCAGTGCTTATATCATAGTATAACCATAAGCCTTGTAATGAAATACAGATCAAGCTATAATCTTTTGAAAGAGGATGGAGATGAGAAGGGAACGAAAGCGATTCAGTAGAAGAAAGGACAAACACAGCATTTTGTAAAGGCTTTAAATAAAGACATATATTATAGTTAATCAATAAAAGATCAATCAGTTGTTCGTACCTGATGCCATAAACTCCTATGGCTACAGCTGTGCAAATGGCGATAGCCGCATCAAGGAACCACACTGAATTATTATGGTCATAGGCGAGCGAACTCATGATCATTCCAAGAGACATGGCGGCGCCAGCGGTGGAGTTGATTCCTGGAAGGCAATACAAGAAAGCATTAAGCTTGGTTTTCACTGAGACACAAACATAATACTAGCAACCAATGGCAAAGGCAAACGCAAGACTATTAACGGTTCGCCCAACAAAACAGTTGTGTGCTTGTGTTCGGCCCTTTTTGATATGCCTGCGCTATCCAAAATTTGTCTTTCGGTGTATTTTAATTGTCTTTTATCCTTAAATCTGGTTGAGCTTTAATTGGCTTAAATGGAGGTAACCCCTGCTGAAAAAAATAGGAACTAGCCCATCAATCTGTTTCTTTTAGGCTACAGAGAGGGAGGGGTCACTTTTTGGCAAAGCGATTAACAGCAGAATCATATTCGTTCTCCAGTATTATAATTGTGATTATCTCTTTTTAGTAAAGCAAACTCTGATTCTTAGCCAAAGAGTATGCTACAAATCATAAGATATCATAATAATAAAACTACGATAACGCTTGAAGCAGGACTTGAAATGTGGTAATTTGGAAATCTAAAAAAGAGCTGCAAATTGCTATAAAATATTCTGCCTCAAAGCCTTGCATTCGCGCTCAAATTCCATCAAGGAAAAACATCTTAACGGAGGCCCATAATGCACTAGCCCCCGGCGTCAGCGGTCTCTCTTCGACAGCGCGCGCAATTTTCGAATCGTGACCTAAACAATGGTTGCTATAGTTTTTTTTTTGTGTGTTCTTCGATGACAATTCTCATTTCAAGCCTAAAGCTTGTTGGGGAAAGGCTATTGCCGCTAAAACTAGATAAAATGTCTCAAAATAACCGAAGGAACAGTGGGCCCAAGCCCACCGGATGCACGAAAGGTGAGTCTGGGACGAGTTGCACATTGCGGGATTCGTAAGTGTGTCCCGCGGGCCCTTCTCGGCCTTGTCTAAAATTCCTTGTAATTTTCCATTTATAGTTTGAGCAAATTTGAGTGTTACTTAGTTATGAGTATACTGATTTTTGATAATTTCCTCCAACAGCCTCAAGGATTCGAGAGTTAGTAAGTACCTTAGTTTTTTAAATGAAGGGATGTGATCTATATTAGTTGATGCATATGGGAGCAAAAATCGTGAGAACTGATATAAATTATAAGTTACATATGAGCTGGTTTGTCCGTAGATATCGGCCTTGGATTATGCGAACCGTGCTATTCGAAGCTTGAATAACGAAATCAGAAAACTTGGGGTACGTATTATTTGACGCACTGAAAAGGGTTCTGACGTATAATTAATTCTTACAAGAGCGTGTGAATATTTCTAGGCCGAGAATGATGTCCTCATATCTGATCTACAGGGCGAGAATCGGTGAGTATATTATATAACTCATCAGAATCAATCTATTAATTATGATATATATTAAGAGTTGCTCCAAAACATTTGTATTTCGAAGAGTCCTAACGGAAGAGCAAAGGAATGTAGAACTCCTTCTCAAGAAGCAGGTAAAACAAATTGAAAAAGATTGAGTAGATATTAACCATAGAAATCTTCATTTTTATGATATTTGGTTTCGTTTTTGTTTTCGTGGCGTGTTCGTCTTCTTTACGCAAGGGCCACAAATAAATGCGTCGCGTTAATATAAGTCCATGTTTTAGTCATAAGTATTGTTTTAGTCATAAATATCTGAATTCATTTCTTAATGATTGTGTTCATGGCCATAGGATAAAGGCAACATACACGCCAAGCTGCAAGAACTGTGAGTGTCTTTTGTTTGCGTTCTTTTGGGTAGAAAGGGACATTTTCCAACAATATTGATAAATTTACATATGCCTTTTTTCTTCTTCAGGAAGTTGCAGAAAGTCTTCATACAACATTCTCTAAAAGCCGTGCTAGAAAAGGTAGGACCAACAGACGGAGAAAATAGAAAGACGGACCAGATTAAGATAGACAGACGGAGAAGATACAGACGGAAAATAGACAGACGGACAGATTAAGATTCCACTAACAAACTTCTCGGTGTTTTCAGGTCTTATCTGCATCAGCGCCAGCACTTGCCAAAAGGTGAAGAAATAAACTACTTATGAACATGTTTGCTCATTCATTTTGACAATGCACTGATTACATTTTCTTCTTTTTTAGAGATGAGAAAAACCTCAAGTCCTCCTGCGGCGGGCTTCAGGAAGAAAAGGTATCAAAACATTCCACATATTTCATATCCATTTCATAAGTACTAATGCATCTGTTTTCTTGGCAGGAGACCTTTGCGACGCAAATTGCAGAACAGGCAAAGAACAATGCCGCAAAAGATGCGTAAGTTGGTACTTAATTCTTCCATAGTAAATATTATTTTGAAATTCATTATTTCTTATTTTCAACAGACTCCTCGCACAACTGAAGAGAGAAATTGAACAGGCGAATGCACGTCCACTCGCAGTAAGTCAAACAACAAGTAATACCCGACTACACACAGTAAATCTTTCAGCAAATAATACCCGTCCACACGCAGTAAGTCTTTCAGCAAATAATACCCGTCCACACGCAGTAAGTCTTACAGCAAATAATACCCGTCCACACGCAGTAAGTCTTTCAGCAAATAATACCCGTCCACACGCAGTAAGTCTTACAGCAAATAATACCCGTCCACACGCAGTAAGTATTTCAGCAAATAATACCCGTCCACACGCAGTAAGTCTTAAAGCAAATAATACCCGTCCACACGCAGTAAATCTTAAACCAAATAATACCCGACTACACGCAGTAAATCTTTCAGCAAATAATACCCGTCCACACGCAGTAAGTCTTTCAGCAAATAATACCCGTCCACACGCAGTAAGTCTTACAGCAAATAATACCCGTCCACACGCAGTAAGTCTTTCAGCAAATAATACCCGTCCACACGCAGTAAGTCTTACAGCAAATAATACCCGTCCACACGCAGTGAGTATTTCAGCAAATAATACCCGTCCACACGCAGTAAGTCTTAAAGCAAATAATACCCGTCCACACGCAGTAAGTCTTAAAGCAAATAATACCCGTCCACACGCAGTAAATCTTAAAGCAAATAATACCCGTCCACACGCAGTAAGTCTTACAGCAAATAATACCCGCCTACACTTAGTTAGTCTTAAGCAAATATCAGATAATCTTGCAGCGAATAAAACCGTCCTCACGCAGTAAGTCTTACAGCGAATAATACGCGCCTTAACTAAGACAGTTTAAAGCGAATATCAGTAAATCTTCAGGGGCGTAGCCAGGGGGGTGGCCCAGGGGGCCCGCCCCACCCCTCTTCTAGCAGCCAAAAATCTGTAAACGTATGAGTCATTATTTGAAATACAGGAGAAAATGCCTTCACCGGGCCTTTTGGGCCCCCTCCTGTTAAAAATCCTTGGCTACGCCGCTGATCTTACAGCGAATAAAACCCGTCCGCACGCAGTAAGTCTAACAGCAAATAAAACCCGCTTACACTTAGTAAGTCTAAGTGTAAGCGAATAAAAGTCGTCTATGCATAGTAAGTCTTACAGTTAAATAGCTAGGGTGCTACAACTGTCTGTTGTTTTAGTGCACCGCCGAGAGCCAGACTTGCTCTCCATCTACAACAAGCGTAGGGAGTGAATGCACTACTGAATGCGCCGAGGCTGATGTCCAGGCCACTAGTGAAGTGACAGTGGCGTCAGTTGAGACACAAACGGATGCTGTACCAGAGGTGATTAGACATTACGTATCAGCACTTACCCTAGTCTGTTGTGTACATGAAGATGATTTGTCTATTATCATTTTTTTACTTTTATTACAATCCTTCTTCACTTCTTTAGCGCTTTTTTTTAAAGGCCGAATTTTGACGTATTTTCCGACTCTGTTTTGGTTTTCCCTTCCCTTTTGTTTGAAATCATTCATAAGTATCAGCAAAAACAAGGCCAAAAAAGGAACAGTTTGGAATTATGAAAACGCATAAAAAGTTGCAATTTTAATCGAAAACAGAAACGAATAACATTATTGCTGTGTCTTAACCAGTTTTTTTTTTCTACAGAGGCGCCCACACCGTGCAGTTCGTGCTTGGCATCGCTTCCGTGAGAGCCTGCGCGGTCTGCTCAACCGCCAGCTGCACGGCTCTGATGCATCCTAAGCGACTTTAAGTGGTAGCTAGCATACCTTTGAAGAACAACCTACAGCAACTGTTGTTCAGGGTGCTAGCTACCACAACAAATAGACCATCAGTAAGTGCAACAACCTTTAAAATGATGTAAAAACCAGGGGCAATTCAAGTTATCGGTGTGTTATGATCCTGAATGGATAAAACAGGAACCAGGATTCGCCTTCCAGTGAAGATGTGATTGGGGAACAAAACTGGCACGGACAATATGACCCAAATCGCGTTTAGGGCCATGTTTAAGAGTATAATATCTCTGAGAAAAAAAAAACTAATTCTGAAAAATGACCTTCTTATTCTTTCTATTGCTTTCAGGGAGATGGCTTGGTCTCTATAATTGGATGTTAACTAAGAAAAAAGTATCAAATGCATTTCACTTCTACATCATTTTGATACGATTTATAATTTTGAATACCTGTTATCTGTAAAAACGACTTTTTTTATACTGCATATAGAAGGTTTGGTTTAGAAATTTATATTATAGAACAGTGGTAAATGTTCGCTGGTCTTCTTAGGCAAAGATTTAGTGAAAATCAAGATTCTAACTGAGGGCATCTAGCACATGAGACACATCATACTAGTGCCCCGGTGAGGGGTAGGGGCGGGAAGGTATTCCGCATAACCACGTGTTTACACGTGGGCCCCAATATACAGGGTATTAGCAGGAGCAAAAACATGTGCTAGATGCCCTCGCCGCAAAAATAAAACATCAATATACTACCTGTCTGTGTGTCCTATCTGTGTCTCTTGCTTTGTAAAATATAGCTGATTTAGAGTTCTTTCAATAGGTCCTGTGGTAACAGGCTACATGGCGAAAATTAAGAGTAATTAGACAATGAATTTTGTCCCTAAACTTTCCAATTGGCAAACTCCACCAATCTCATAACAGTCTTTTTTCTCAAAAGCCAAAGAAAACATTGAAAGCCTGAGAACAACTTTTTTAATAAGGTTGGGTGGAAAAAATGTTCCAAATTGGAGAGTGGTTCATTCACTAGAAAATTCCTTTCTCACTCGGTGAAGCCCACACAAGGAATCATCCCAGTGAATCAACCTCAGTGAGCAAACATTCCATAAGCACAGCATTTGCTAAACTGACAGTGCATTGTCGGAAACTTCAAGGCAAACTTTCTTGGGTCAATAGTAGCTGAGCTGGTGTAGTGGTAGTGTGGTAGTGTTTCTTTTTTTTGTCTTCAATTTTTCTAACAATTTTGCACAAAAGTACTTAGGAGTGAATGGGCTAATCAGTTTTTATACAATAACATACCATCTGTTTTGAGGGAGCTGCTTCTGATTCTGTCAGCTACAACAAACTTCATCCAGGCGAGGAGCGACAGAATAACAAGACTTATGCCAGAAATCGCTTCCAAACCAGAGAACTGAAGAATAAAGATAACACTATTTTTTCTTGGAAACAGAAATGTTAAACATTGTTAGTGCTTAAACTGTGTTAATCATAGTCTTCTTATACACATATCATATTCCTGGATCATGAGGAATTTATACATAAAGTTTTCCTCTAAACCTCTCCTTTTGCCACCTAAATTCTTCAACAAAGATACATTATATTTTCCACTCACTTGTTGAGGATGCCTTTCAACAATCAAAGATCTGACAGCTCTAGTCAAAATTCCAATAGATGACACAACAAAACACACTCCAATGATTTTACAGGCTCTACAACACATAAACAAGTGTTATGCAGGCATATGGAAACAGGCAGCGAAGCAGGATGGGATGGTTTGTTTTCATCAACTTCACCAAAGCATAAACAATACAAAAACAATATTTAATAAAGAAAAGAGGAGAAGTCATTATCTTTCTTTGATTTAGGTACTAATATCCTTTCTGCTGCCAGTTGGGGTGCTCTTTTTTTATTGAGCTTGATTGCTAAGGTTTGATTTTCTGGGGGTAGGAGATTTTACATTCAGTCCACAGCCAGCATGTGCATCTCCTTTGTACGCACCTGGACTCATCAAATATTTGATGGTCATTTTTCGCACACCCTCCATCCTTTGGCTTCATTATCCATGTTTACTTACTTTCTTTCTCGCTCTGCTGAGTAAACAGCATTAGTTCCACCCAAAAACCTCCAAAGGACAACAAGAGTTGTCAAAGCATCAAGTAGAGAGTCGTACTAAAAAAAAGACAAATTCAGGACACAGTTCAAATTAGATTTCTTAATTTTGGCCTAAGTTTGCAAAAACTATGTTAAGACAATTCAAATCAAACACCCTTTTCTCATTCGTCTCCAAAATCAATGCATGAATAATGTATTATTGCCCTAGATGGGGGAGAAGAAGTCTGCTTAGCAGCCGCTCTTATTAGTGTCATGCATGCTAGAGGAGGTGGGTAATTCACAAAAAGGTAATGTTGTTTACGTAAGTTTTACAGTTATTCTCAACCACCCCTTAGTAAGCCTAGTAATCATATATGAGGCAGGAATGAGCCTCTAAAATGCTAAAAATTGTAAGAACCTACACACAACCTATGCATAATCAATCTTCAGATTTGAAAATATAAGGTTACTGTTATCTGTCGTGGACTAGAATGACTACACTCTAATGCAATCTAGTACACAACAGTCTTTATAATTCTTTCCATGAAGGCGTTACACTATTCTGTTATCCGGTCTCGGATTCCCTCTAGATAAGCGTAACCGTCGTTCTGTTTTTTCACAACTTTCCCCCTAGATGAGCGAACTCCTTATATGCTCTTGGGTGTTTCTAAATATACCTAATTACATCATAAGTGTTGCTACTAAAAATAAAAACATTACATCATCCACTGCTGAGTCATGGTTCTAGAATATTCTAGCAAACAGAACAACGATTTTTAGTAAACAAATCTAATTCTAGCATGTTCTAAAAGCACGTATTAATTTCTACAATGTTCCAAGCGTGTGAGAGCCTGCATGTAAACATTGTTCTAGATAGTTCCGCTAATTAATTATAGTGACTCTGTCGGACTTCCTGAGACAAAAATGGTACATTTTTGTAGTAAGCGGCATAACAAATGATATCAAATCCTTGATAGTGAGTCCGCAATTGGAGTTATCCAGACCCCTCCGGTACACCCCTTTAAAAAAAGGCAGGTGCTCATACCAGATAAATTTCAATTTAACAAACATAAGTTAGAAAAATTAAGTAAAGTAAGGGCTTATACTTACAGCAAAGCCAAAAGCTGCTGAGCTGTTTGCCAGGGATGAGACAACTGTAAATGGAACAGCAGAATGTGAGTGGGATTCTCATTCTCCCCAATGATATTAATCTAATTCTTTTATAGTTTCCTACATTGCATGATAGGGTAAATTTGAACCACTGGAACCAGGATGCTGGCCTACACTTATTTGATCATGAATGTACTTGTATTTTTGCTGGTTCACATTCTATAGAGGACCTGCGACACCATGAAATGCTGTCCTGGTTTGATGCTTACAAGAAATGTGACAGAAAAGAATAATATGTGTGAGCCAGTATCAAGTGGCTGGCATTGTTTATCTTTAATCACTCTTATTTCTATGAATGGAAAGATATTAAAGCTGAATACATAGGCTACGTTGATGTTGGTCGCATGCGCGAGTGACATGAGGATGTATGCACAAAATCGCAGTTAGGCAGAATATTTTTTATCCACCATCTTTCATCATCTATTGGTTTTGTTTGTTTAACAAAAGAATTGCACGCTAGAATTCAAAGTCATAGGTAGAGTTGGATTCATACTGAAGAAGAGAGCAAGGAAAGTCAAAGTACCTAAGAGAAATATAGCTTTTTTGCCTTAGACTGCACGTGCAGTTGAGCTCAGCCAAACATCAACACAAAGGTTGCATCTGATTGGCTCATCCACAGGTCTAAAAATAGGCTGATCCAGGGAAACACTGTGACACCTATACTTTTAATACCAGAATAAAGGGAGGTTGATTGCCCCTACTTATGAGCCCCTGAGAATACCCGGTGCCCCCCCCCCCCCTTATAGAACCCCAAAATTTTCTTTCTTTTTCCCTTAGAGGACCTTTTTTTCGGAGCCCTACCTTTTGGTGGTTAAAAAATTTTCGGAGCCCCCCCTCAATATCTTCCCTCCCCCCTCGGTGTATTTAATGAACACTTCCTAATAACAAAAAAGGTTTTTATGACATAAGCCTGAGTATCAGGCGATTAAGGGCGTTCGGGAGTCAGGTTGTTATTCGACCTTGGTTGCTACGCTGCCGTGTGCTCTCGCAATTTAGGCGGGGAAAAATCGCTGCCGGGCTTTTCAAGGCGCGCGCATGTTTGTTTACAAACTTTTGGCCTATCAAAAATGTTTTATTTTCCCCCTTTTGCAACAAGATGTCTCATTTTTAAAGGGGTTATAATTATTTATACAATTTATCATTATCATGCTAAAATGCTACCAACTGTGCGTAGCTAAAAAAGGAAAAGAGGAACAACAAAATCTTGATTGTCAGTGTTGGAATGCAGTACGCAAGAAGATCTAAGCCTGAGATGCGGCTCGTTAGGCTGGATTTTCGCTAAAATCCAAAGTCCACTCAAACAATCAAAACAACCAGCACCTTTGAACCTTTTTCCAGTATATCCAACATTGTTAGCACGGTAAAACATTATTTTCCGTGCAATTGCAAGTCCCAAAACAAAACATGGCAGAGTGCGCCGTGCACTAGATTGTGGCTAAGAAGCCACGCCTCCAAATAGTTTGTGCCACAGCGCATGCATTAAAAACGACATCCGGTTGCACAAAAAAAGGTAAAATGGCACCCTAAATTTTTGAAATCATGACAATTTTTTGTATGGAAATATTGTTTACCATTTTCTTGTTAAAACTGAGCATGGGATAAGGCATACTGCTCAAAATGAAAAAATGACCAAAATACCCCAATGGCTTGCACATTAATTGGTCTGAAAAATTGATTTTCCAGTATTTATTTAAACCCATGCTCACGTTTGTTCAGAAAGAAATAATGAATACTCTGAACTAAAAATCCTTTGAAAAAAAGTTCAAGGAAGGGCAAATAAACGTGTTTTTTCTGCTGTGATGACGTCATCCGAGGACATCACCTAATGACGAAATCAATATGTAGTCCCTAGTTCACTTGACCAAGTTCAGCAGTAAAACTCTTTTTCTAAGAAATCTACATTAATTTAAAATTTCCCTAGCAACTAACTTCCGAACACCCTTTAAGTGCACATTTAGTGATTTAGCATTAACACCGGCATTAGAAACGGTTGTGCTCCAAACACAAAATTTCAAGAACTTCAATGGCCCAAGGAACAAGGAAATTCACTCTGGAATGATTTAAAAGGCTAAAGAAGAATATACAGCATTCTAACAACACAAAACACGTTGCACAAGTAAGGCCAACAACAACGTACCTAGAGCAGCTATCCCCAGGACGAGGGTGCAAAACAATGAAGCAATAGACAATACGATGGCAATTCTCCTCCATTTTGCCGCTAATTGTGGTGGGAGTTTTTCTTTTTGCAAAGAGTTATCTGTTATAAAAAAACAAACAAGATTAAAAATACTGATTTTTCGACTAGTGCGCATAAAAGCTAGACTGTTGGAAATCTAGCCTACATAAAAGCAGGATTTGTTCTGCTTGGGTTACCTGTGTGCACAGGAAGTACACAAAGTGAGATTGTGTCTGAAAAAAAGCATTTTTTATATACATATACTGATAATTATACATACTCTGATAATCTATATAAATATGCTGCCTTGTCAAAACGAAAGCAAAGGCACTTCTTTTAGTCTTTGAGTTATTTTGATGTAGATAGTATCAAAATCACAGTTATGGAATATTTCCAATGCACCGGGATTTGTAAAAATAACTAAGTGTATAAAGAAAAAAATATATAAAATAACAACCCCAAATCTGTACCATCGGCGGCATCAAAAGTTTTTTTCTTTTTATTAATCATACATTTTTTACTTTTCCCTTGGTTAGAATATTAAATTTGGAATGTTCAGTATGCATGCAATATATATAAAATTATACAAATTATAATAATAATAATAATAAATGTAACACAAATAGTAAATATTTCCCTCGCCAAGAAAGCACGCATATTTATCTGACAGATAAAATGTCATATTGAGATTGACACATAGTGTTAATTTCACCGCTTAGATAGGAGATGTGTCCCAGGGAGGCAAATTACCGGGTACTTCCAAAAAAAAAAAAATCACCGATTAAGAACTACCGCGTTCATTGCTAGCACTTCTACAGGTTCTCCAAAATAATCGACATTGATTATATACTCGATTTCTAAAGAGGTTTATAATAACGACAACAGTGTGCATGCATAAGACAGATTTTGATCCCCACACAACCACAAAGATAAAATATTTATACGTAACACTGTTTGGAAATAAAGGT
Organism: Nematostella vectensis; assembly: GCF_932526225.1. Taxonomy (NCBI): domain Eukaryota; kingdom Metazoa; phylum Cnidaria; class Anthozoa; order Actiniaria; family Edwardsiidae; genus Nematostella; species Nematostella vectensis. The sequence goes on along the minus strand of NC_064035.1, from coordinate 5,011,491 downwards.
ATTTGGTATTAGATAATAAATCCAAAGAAAGAAGCTCTTATGACTTCTAATTTCAAAAGGAATTTAGCATACTAAAAGTCATATAATGCAAAGGACACGTAGTATTTATCTGACTTACCGTCGTGGAGAGCCGAAACACAAGGCTCGCAGTCGTCGTGTACGTGCGCGCGCTCTTCCGCCCGTACATCTGTGAGAAGAACCGTCGACCCATACTTGGTATCACTGGCCATAACACAAGTGTGATACTCTAGGACATACAGTTATGTCTTCATCTGGCTGATTTTGAGGCCATTTTGTGATACTACTGGCACTTATGAGGGTTGGTTCCACTTTTCGCGTTGTAAACACCGAAACACTGACCCTTGTCGTTGAATTACATGCATAAATTATGTGAATTATAATAATGAGGTAGATTGCTATCGGAAAAGAATGAGAGAGTGAAAAGCCTCGTGTTTACTTTTAAATTGGTGCTAAGAGACTCCATTAGTAAGGGGACAAAATAAGGATGAACAGTTTAGTTTTAAAATAAATCTTTCATAACTTGGATACCACAGCAAGACCAAATACGAGAGCCGATTAGTCTCCGATTACTTCCGGAAAGTCCTCGGGTTTGCATGCAGTGCGTGTGCTATTTGGAATTTGGACCCATTTGGAGAAAGTGAAAAGGAGCAAAATAAGTTTATTTTCCATTGAAACGGTGCAAAACGATAGCTTTATGTGTTCAGCTTCTTCAAATGGTCGTAGAATGTGTTAGTGGAGTTATTTCGTGATTCAGGTCCATTCCTTCCATTACATCTCGCCCAAATCCCCGTTTGAACAATGGCGTACATTTACGCGAGGGCTCTTGGAGGGCTAGCTACTGTCGGATGTGGTATTTATGGATACCGGCAAGTGAAAAGCTACTTGGAAGAGACGGTATGTTGGACATCAAGTGGCTCTAGTGTGTTCTGCTACCACTAAGTATATCCTGTGACGTCTCCCCTTTCTCGTCTCACTTTGGAATGTTGTCTGAGGAGATTTGTGTAGTACTCTATTTGGATTGCCCTTTATGTCATTTTATCGTCTAATGCCCTAACTTGACCTTTGTGTAACAACACAAATATTGATAAGATATTACTCCAGGCTTTGGTTACACTGTTTGGGCTCCCTTTTAAGTTAATAACACCCAAGACAGGTTAGTTGTTATTAAGCAAACACCCCTAATTCCCCAACCGTGACAACAACAACAAATTGAAGAGACACTGCTTGCATGTTTGGCTGAGAGAGAAGTTTATTTGGCTAACGAAAATTATACATGACTAACTAAAATTTGACAAACAAAGCTTTTTTGCCACCAAACCTCTGGCCAAACAAACAAGCAGAGTCAGTCAAGGAGTCGTAGAAAACATATGATCACGAAAAGCAGAGGCGACCGTGAGTTTAAACTCAAGGGATACATCAAGATATAACTTGTAGGCCTAGCTAGCCCAGCCGCCATATAGTTGAATGAGCTCTCCTGGAACTCTGATTTTAAAGGCCCAGCATGCAGTGCCGCGTCGAAATGAATGACCACAAAACGCTTCCACAAGAACGAAATTGGGAAACCAAGACTCGCTTAGTGAGAAGAACTAACACACCTGAACTATCAGGGAAAAGAAATGCTGCGCTCCGTGGAGGAGCGGGAATGAAAGAAAGCATACAAGAATATGCGGAAACCGGGCACCCCGGAATTGAAAGAAGAGGAATCTGCAGCGGTCGGTCCCCAAACTGAGTAGTCTTGGTTTGTTTAAATGTAACCAATAAACCGGAAGAATTAACTACTATATCCGACCGAGTTAAATCCAGCTGGAAATTGAAACGTTTACGAGACACTGGCACAATGCTAGCTAGGCGTGCTAGTAAATAAAAGGGAAATAAAAAGGCACAATGAAGAGTACAATGCGCAGAATCAGTACGAAAATTCAGCATTTGCAAAACGTGTGCTAACAAATCCGGTGTAACTGGAGGTGCCCCCCCTAGGGCAATGAAAGGCACCGCCCTTGGTTTGCCGTAAGGTTAGATTGAAAATAAATACCTGATTGAAGGCACACTCTACGTCAAGACATGTAAAAGTCTCACTCCTGGTAATTAATTGCGCATGCTGTTGGGAGATAAGGTTCTCCTAAGGAATTGAATGTATAAACACATAGTGTCAATGCTAGCCCAAAGGGGCTGTAGGTCATAGCAACAACAAAACAAAATAAATGATCTAAACTGGGTACGAAGATTACTATACGTCCTCGTAGCATATGCCAATCGTTGACTGCGGCGGAGTTCCTTCTAGAGAGTGCAGAGAGAAGCTCCTAAAATGATCAAAAATATTTATCAAAGTAGAAATACGATGGAGGTACATCAACTGCTTGGGAATCGCGGTCAACAAATTCTGTGGAAAGCAACAGCGGCAGCGGGATCAATAGACCAGCGCGATAAGAGGTCACACGTGCGGTTATCGAGTCCCAGCAAATGTACTCCTTTAAAATCGGAGTTCCAGGAGAGCTCATTCAACTTTATGGCGGCTGGGCTAGCGAGGCCTACAAGTTATATCTTTGAGTCTAAACTCACGGTCGCCTCTGCCTTTCGTGATCATATGTTTTCTACAATGCCTTGACTGACTCTGCTTGTTTGAATCACACTGGTTGTGTTTTCCATGGAAGACATCTTAACTTGCATGAATATTTTTGCAGCACAAAAACATTTCTCATACAAGATAGGACAAAGGACATGCAAGCTCTCGCCACTTTGCAAACTGCGAATTCCTTCCCCATGTGGTGACATTTGCCACGGTGGTGAATGCCCGTTTCCTATACTCGTGAATTTTGAATCACTATCTTTTAATAGTCAAGATAAAGTATTGATAAAAATTGCAAATCGGAAAAACGCAGGCCGTTTTGCGCTGTTTCCTAGTTCCGGGTAGCATAATATTTTCACTAAGAGGATAATTCTTGACAATGTCCAGTTACTATTGGTTACCATTCTGTTACTATATTTTTCGGGCACTTAATTTCGGAAAAAACATGATCGGCATATTCCACAAAATTTTGCTATTTGGGTGCAAAATCATTTTCAATTTTAAAAATGTCATACAATTACATACATTGAAGCTGTGACACAAAAGTTAGGAAACATAAGTTCTTTTTTTTAATATTATTTTTTTATTATCAATATCAATACTTTTACAAATTATGTAATATTTTAATAAAGTATGCTTAACACTAAGTTATGTACCAGACAAACAAACAAACAAACAACAACAAAAAGGCCTACCTACATTTTTAATACTTCTTTCTTTCTTTTTTTTTGTCATATACTTCTCTTGTATATATATATATATATATATATTCTTTCTTTCTTTCTTTTTTTCTTTTTTTGTTGTTGTTAATTTCTTGTTCTTGTTCTTTTTTATTATTATTTTTTCTTTTTTTTCCTTTTTCCTGTAGGTAAGCGAGCAAGCTAGACACCTCACAACTTTATTTTTCTGGCAATGCCAGCTGTTTCAATATCTAATTGTGTGTTTAGATATATATCAAATATGTTTTAAAATAAACATTTTCATTTTTCTTGTATGCTCCATAAATGTAGCGTTTTGCAAAGAGCAGGCATAGATTCAGTGGTTGATTTGCTGTTTTTTCTGGATGGAGGCCGTAAACAATATCCTTATATTCTAATGCAATGTCTTCACTATTTTTGTCGGTCCACCAATTATCAAAAGCACTCCAGAATTTCTTAACCTGTTTGCATTCAACAAACAGATGCTGTAAATTTTGGATTTCTTTGCAAATGCAGCATTTGTTAGAGTCTACGATCTCTGAAGACAGAGGCGTTGCATGGGAGGATGTTGTGAATAAGTTTGAACTGAAACATTCGCAGCCTGAATGTCCCTGGTAATGAGAAACGGGATCATATAGACATTGGCGAGGTTTTCCTAAATGAAACCACATTTAATAATTCTTTTCTCGGCTGTTGGTATTTGGAACTGCTTTTCACAGAGAATCTCTCTTGCTCCCCTACAAGTGGGCATTTTTAGAGTTGGTGCAGTTGTGTTCTGAGGCAGCGGTTCTGTTTTCATTCGGGACTTCCACTCATAGGGGATGGCTTTTCTCAATGCAAAGAGTGTTAGAAAGTTAGATTTTATGCCATACAAGCACATTAGCTCCTTTTCTGAAATCCAAATTCGTTGTTCATTTATGAATTGTTTGATTTGAGAAATTCTGTGTTTTTGCCAGCTTGGGTAAAAGATTGATTTTCCTGCAATTTTTACATTGCTTATTGTTCCAAATATTCTCTTCAAACACCAATGACTTCTCATAAGCTCTAAATCTTGCCAGGCTCTTAACACATCTTTGTAAAAGCTTGGGAGTTTAAGATTGAGAGATAATGTTTTTATTTCAAAATCACAATAGAAAAGGAATGTTCCTCCAACGGATTGTAGGAGGGAAATTGGGATGCGCTTCCAACTCTCCTCTTCTCGCTCGTCGTGTGTGCAAAGTCGCTTGACCCAACTTGCTTTGATAGCCTTATTTATAATAGAAAAATCTGGCATGTTGAGACCGGCTTCGATTTTTTTCCAATCATCATTTTTGATTTAATTTAAGGCGGTTTTCTGTCCCAAATAAAAGACCAAATTATTTTGTTTACTTCAGTCGTAAAGTCATTGTCAATTGATATCAAAGAAGCGATGTATGTAAGTTTTGATAGTGCCAAGGTTTAAACAATGTTAATTTTTCCCTCTAACCTGAGGTTTCTCATTTTCCAAACGTCTAAGAGTTTTTTCATGCTTTCAAGTTTAACACTGAGATTTTCTTTTTTTAAGGTTATTTTATCATAAGTAAAATGGATGCTGAGTGGTAAACTGATTTCTTTGGCCAGCAGATACTGAAAGGCGTTTCTTGACAATGTCTGTTTCTACCCAGCCAGAGGCCTTCTGATTTCGAAAGATTTACCTTTAACCCGGAGCATTTGTTGAATTTCTTTAAGAGCACAAAGAGGTGATTTGCTGATTTCATGACAGCTACAAAGATTGTCGTGTCATCTGCATATTGTGTTCATTTGAATTCTAAATTATTGATATTCCTCTAATTTGTTCATCTTTTCGTATTGCATTTCCTAAAATCTTGGCCGCTAAAATGAACAGAATCCCACTCATTGGGCATCCTTTTCTTAATCCTCTGTGGAGGCTGAAAAAGGGTGTGGCATATCCGTTGTTTAGCGCACAGCTAGAAATGTCGTTGTAAAATGTATTAAACCACTTTATTATGTCTGGGCCAAAATTGAATGTTTTCAATGTTTTCCTTATAAAATTCCACTCAAGGCTATCAAAAGCTTTTTGAAAATCTAAGAAAAGAGCAATTCCAGGGATATCTTCTGTTTGCGTCACATCCATTAGATCGAAAATCATGCGCCTGTCCGCCCTATATATCGATTACGCACATAACTAGTTTGATTTGGGTGTATGATGTCTGGCAGCAGCTTTGATATTCTAGTTGCTATTGTTTTTGACACGATTTTATAGTCAACATTCAAAAGGGTTATAGGTCTCATTCCTTCTAGCTGTTTAATGGCTAGCATAGTTGTGTCGAGTTTTGCGTTCATTAACTCTAGTTTGTCCATGAGTAGTGCATGGTTGCAATCAAACTCCTAATGGCTGTCCTCCATTTCTGTTTGCGAGCTTTTCGTACGCGAACGCTTCCGTCGTTTTTCTGCCCTCTGACTATTTGTACTTGCATCTTGTGCTTTTACTTCTTTCTCTGCCTCGATCATCTCGAAGAGTTTGAAATTCTACATGACAAGCCGGAGCGATTTAGGACATGTCCGTTCACTACAACAGCTAGTCCCAGTTCTTAATCATCTTGGTCTTGGTCGCCAAAAAAAAAAAACAAAGGAAACAAAATGGAAAGGGTATTGAATTTTGCAATATTAAAAGTTGTAGGAATAGGATTTCGTGAAATTATATGGACCAATAAGGTATTTTGATTAAATTGTTGGCTTCTGGTTTGTGGCTAATTACCAATCAGTGTGGTAAATTCCTTTGGCTTTACATTAGCCACAGTGGCTCATGCCCTCAAGATCCTAGCACACAGAGAAGATGATAAAGCCATCTTGGTTAGCTTATTATTTTAGGATGAGGGGCTATAAGTATACAGAAACATTTAGAACATATTGGGGGGCACAGCCACGCCCCTACTGATCATTACCTTAAAATTTTTAAAAATATTAATGGAGGGGCACATGCTCCCAGTACCCCACCCCCTACTATGGTCCTGTAATCAGATAAGCATTTCAGCCGAAAGGAGAATGGACAGGCACTAAAAAAAAACTCATTGTGTTTTTTTTTTTTTTAGAATCAGTTTGCTGTTGTTGAAGCAGCAGAGATTGCTACTCAAATAGGACAGACCCATACACCATTTCCAACAAGGTAATTGTTTCTAATGCTTTGTCATAGGAAAATTAATGTCACATTTAACAAACATGAAAGCTGTTTTAACTGATTTTGAATTCTCCAAAAGGCCCTGTTTTTCTTAATCACTTTCCATGTCAATTTCAGCCCTATATGCCTTCCTGTATAACTTTCAAACTTTGAAAAATGTTTTCCATGGCAATGCAAACATTGACATTGAATTTGAATGTATCCAAAGTTTAAAACTATGTAAAATCATGGAAATTATCTTATTTGGAACACAATTTTTTGCCATAGGCTGCTTGAATTTTAAATGAATTCTCTCTTAAAAAATACTCCAAGTTATAATTTTATTTGTATAACTTAATTTATAATATGTTACATTAAGTTAGGAAATCAAACACCTAGCAAAAAATGTTTTTTTTTTCTCTAACCTATGCTTCATACTAAAAGATTTTGCCTTCAGACCTGACTTTTATTGCTTTTTTACTGAAACCAAAATGTTATTTTTTACTTACTCTATTAGGCTAAAAAAGACTTCAGAGTTTTTATATATAACCAAAACAATTTGTAATTGAGGGACATTTACAAAAGTTTATATTGAATGTGTAATTTGTCTGTTACGTATTTTCCCAGAACCAGCCAACTGCAAAATTTGAGAGATACCAAAGAATTTGACATACTTGTCATTGGGGGAGGAGCAACTGGTAGTGGCGTTGCCCTGGATAGCGTAACTAGAGGTACAGTATGTGAGATGTATCATGGTAGCCTACCATACACAAAGATACTGATTACTGTATCATGGTAGCCTACCGTACACAAAGAGACATGATTACTGTATCATGGTAGCCTACCATACTCAAAGATACTGATTACTGTATCATGGTAGCCTACCATACTCAAAGATACTGATTACTGTATCATGGTAGCCTACCATACTCAAAGATACTGATTACTGTATCATGGTAGCCTACCGTACACAAAGATACTGATTACTGTATCATGGTAGCCTACCATACTCAAAGATACTGATTACTGTATCATGGTAGCCTACCGTACACAAAGATACTGATTACTGTATCATGGTAGCCTACCGTACACAAAGAGACATGATTACTGTATCATGGTAGCCTACCATACTCAAAGATACTGATTACTGTATCATGGTAGCCTACCATACTCAAAGATACTGATTACTGTATCATGGTAGCCTACCATACTCAAAGAGACATGATTACTGTATCATGGTAGCCTACCATACTCAAAGATACTGATTACTGTATCATGGTAGCCTACCATACTCAAAAAGACATGATTACTGTATCATGGTAGCCTACCATACTCAAAGATACTGATTACTGTATCATGGTAGCCTACCATACTCAAAGATACTGATTACTGTATCATGGTAGCCTACCATACTCAAAGATACTGATTACTGTATCATGGTAGCCTACCATACTCAAAGATACTGATTACTGTATCATGGTAGCCTACCATACTCAAAGATACTGATTACTGTATCATGGTAGCCTACCGTACACAAAGAGACATGATTACTGTATCATGGTAGCCTACCATACTCAAAGATACTGATTACTGTATTATGGTAGCCTACCATACTCAAAGATACTGATTACTGTATCATGGTAGCCTACCATACTCAAAGATACTGATTACTGTATCATGGTAGCCTACCATACTCAAAGATACTGATTACTGTATCATGGTAGCCTACCATACTCAAAGATACTGATTACTGTATCATGGTAGCCTACCATACTCAAAGATACTGATTACTGTATCATGGTAGCCTACCATACTCAAAGATACTGATTACTGTATCATGGTAGCCTACCATACTCAAAGATACTGATTACTGTATCATGGTAGCCTACCGTACACAAAGAGACATGATTACTGTATCATGGTAGCCTACCATACTCAAAGATACTGATTACTGTATCATGGTAGCCTACCATACTCAAAGATACTGATTACTGTATCATGGTAGCCTACCATACTCAAAGATACTGATTACTGTATCATGGTAGCCTACCATACTCAAAGATACTGATTACTGTATCATGGTAGCCTACCATACTCAAAGATACTGATTACTGTATCATGGTAGCCTACCATACTCAAAGATACTGATTACTGTATCATGGTAGCCTACCGTACACAAAGAGACATGATTACTGTATCATGGTAGCCTACTATACTCAAAGATACTGATTACTGTATCATGGTAGCCTACCATACTCAAAGATACTGATTACTGTATCATGGTAACCTACCATACTCAAAGATACTGATTACTGTATCATGGTAGCCTACCGTACTCAAAGATACTGATTACTGTATCATGGTAGCCTACCGTACTCAAAGATACTGATTACTGTATCATGGTAGCCTACCGTACACAAAGATACTGATTACTGTATCATGGTAGCCTACCGTACACAAAGAGACATGATTACTGTATCATGGTAGCCTACCATACTCAAAGATACTGATTACTGTATCATGGTAGCCTACCATACTCAAAGATACTGATTACTGTATCATGGTAGCCTACCATACTCAAAGAGACATGATTACTGTATCATGGTAGCCTACCATACTCAAAGATACTGATTACTGTATCATGGTAGCCTACCATACTCAAAAAGACATGATTACTGTATCATGGTAGCCTACCATACTCAAAGATACTGATTACTGTATCATGGTAGCCTACCATACTCAAAGATACTGATTACTGTATCATGGTAGCCTACCATACTCAAAGATACTGATTACTGTATCATGGTAGCCTACCATACTCAAAGATACTGATTACTGTATCATGGTAGCCTACCATACTCAAAGATACTGATTACTGTATCATGGTAGCCTACCGTACACAAAGAGACATGATTACTGTATCATGGTAGCCTACCATACTCAAAGATACTGATTACTGTATTATGGTAGCCTACCATACTCAAAGATACTGATTACTGTATCATGGTAGCCTACCATACTCAAAGATACTGATTACTGTATCATGGTAGCCTACCATACTCAAAGATACTGATTACTGTATCATGGTAGCCTACCATACTCAAAGATACTGATTACTGTATCATGGTAGCCTACCATACTCAAAGATACTGATTACTGTATCATGGTAGCCTACCATACTCAAAGATACTGATTACTGTATCATGGTAGCCTACCATACTCAAAGATACTGATTACTGTATCATGGTAGCCTACCGTACACAAAGAGACATGATTACTGTATCATGGTAGCCTACCATACTCAAAGATACTGATTACTGTATCATGGTAGCCTACCATACTCAAAGATACTGATTACTGTATCATGGTAGCCTACCATACTCAAAGATACTGATTACTGTATCATGGTAGCCTACCATACTCAAAGATACTGATTACTGTATCATGGTAGCCTACCATACTCAAAGATACTGATTACTGTATCATGGTAGCCTACCATACTCAAAGATACTGATTACTGTATCATGGTAGCCTACCGTACACAAAGAGACATGATTACTGTATCATGGTAGCCTACTATACTCAAAGATACTGATTACTGTATCATGGTAGCCTACCATACTCAAAGATACTGATTACTGTATCATGGTAACCTACCATACTCAAAGATACTGATTACTGTATCATGGTAGCCTACCGTACTCAAAGATACTGATTACTGTATCATGGTAGCCTACCGTACTCAAAGATACTGATTACTGTATCATGGTAGCCTACCATACTCAAAGATACTGATTACTGTATCATGGTAGCCTACCGTACACAAAGATACTGATTACTGTATCATGGTAGCCTACCATACTCAAAGATACTGATTACTGTATCATGGTAGCCTACCGTACTCAAAGATACTGATTACTGTATCATGGTAGCCTACCATACTCAAAGATACTGATTACTGTATCATGGTAGCCTACCATACTCAAAGATACTGATTACTGTATCATGGTAGCCTACCATACTCAAAGATACTGATTACTGTATCATGGTAGCCTACCATACTCAAAGATACTGATTACTGTATCATGGTAGCCTACCATACTCAAAGATACTGATTACTGTATCATGGTAGCCTACCATACTCAAAGATACTGATTACTGTATCATGGTAGCCTACCATACTCAAAGATACTGATTACTGTATCATGGTAGCCTACCGTACACAAAGAGACATGATTACTGTATCATGGTAGCCTACTGTACTCAAAGAGACATGATTACTGTATCATGGTAGCCTACTGTACTCAAAGAGACATGATTACTGTATCATGGTAGCCTACAGTACCATACTCAAAGAGATATGATAACTGTATTATGGGAGCCTTTCCTACTCAAAGAGACATGATAACTGATGAACTCTGTGCAAATTCTAGGGTTGAGTACAGCGCTTGTTGAGAGGGAGGATTTTTCAAGTGGCACAAGTAGTCGTAGCACTAAGCTGATCCATGGCGGTGTTCGTTATCTTCAAAAAGCTGTTTTTAACTTGGATAGAGAGCAGGTGATTATATACTGTCCCTATTTTAGCCTTTTTCTACAAGACTTTTAAAAGAAGTAATGAAAATAATAAAATACTGTACCTGGCAGATCTGCCTGCTAATATTTTCCAAGCGCCGGCTACTTTTTTAAAAGTCGATTAAAGTTTTATTTGAACTAATAACAATAATAACTTCCACTCCCTACTTATCAATCTCCACTGCCTACTCTGAAACTTTGTGAGTCCAGGGGTTTAAGGATAAGAATTTCGTGATACATTGTATTGTATCCATTCTGACATGTTGCCAAACAAATACACATTATACAGAATAACTTTCCAGATATTCGTTATTCTGGCTTGCATGTTTTTGAAGCGGGTTCAAAAACACGCAACATGTTGTCAAGTATTGCGAAATGTTTTTGTTGCATGTTATCTTGATTAACACCACCTCTACTCACTAATGCTTATATTTTTGTGTATCATTCTTTTTGTTTGTTTTTGCAGTACAAGCTGGTACAGGAAGCCCTTCATGAAAGAGCAAACCTTCTGAACATAGCACCTCACCTTGCCACACCCCTACCCATCATGCTCCCTGTCTATAAGTGAGTCTTATTTATAGCTCAACTGTATTGTTTTAGGGATTTGATAATCAGATTTTTCTTTTTATCATTGTGTTCCAAACATTTACCATGGCAGAGAAGACAGAATTTCAGAACATTGGCCAATTCTTCTGCTAGAATAACTGTTTTATTAAAGACAGTGAATATCCATTGATGATATGCATGCTGTCTTATTTATAATACCCATTTTTATATAATTGATTTTGACATCAGATGGTGGCAACTCCCGTACTTCTGGGCAGGGATTAAGATGTACGACTTTGTCTCTGGGCGCCAGCTCCTGAAGAGCAGTTATCTTGTTGGCAAAAGCAAAGCTCTTGAGCTTTTCCCCATGCTCAAGAAAGACAAACTATGTGGAGCTATTATATATTATGATGGTATGTAGAAGTAGCTGTTAGCTTCCCCCCTTGTTCAAAGGGACAAAATAATTATGTGGAGCTACTGTATTATATTAGTAGAAGTAGCTATTAGCTTTTCCCCATGTTCAAAAGGACAAAATATGTGGACAGCTATTTATATTATATTGTCACACAGGAATAAGTCACCCACGTAGTGAAGATATACTTAGCATCTAGAAATTATATACTGATCGGCTGTCAGCATATTGAACTCCACAGAAGGCCAAGAAATTAAATTTAGTAATCAGCTAGCAAGCTAAGAAGGTAGAGAAAATCCATGATGTCCATGGCCAACAAAGGAAGGTTTGATTTGAACACACCACACCATCCACTTCCCTAAAGCAGCCTTACGTTGACGTGTAGGGGTAAGGTGAATTGGCTAGCCACTCATTCACTTTGAAACACGTCTCAAATGCGAACTTTTTCCTTACTAGGTATCTCCATCTTTCCTCCTCCCCCTAGCATCCCCCGGCTCCCAGTTTCCATTTCCCCCGTCGCATTTGACTAGTACTTGGTCTTACCTCCTGATGATAAACCCTGTACTAGAAAACACGTGAGGCTGCTTAACCTTTCAAAGAGCTCTATGAAATATTCTATTCCTTATTTACTGCAATTTATTATACATTTATTTGCATGTTTATGAACTTTTGTTGTTTTCATTATATTTTAACTCACTTCTTTCTCCACCAGCATGTACATCTTACCCCTTATCAGCCTTTTTGTTTTCCGGTCTATACCTCCCTACCCACTACCTCCTCCTTAATCTTCCCATTCACCCTATACGCCATGGTAAGAACAATTGCATCACTATCCCGTACACTCCTTATAGTCCATCTCCACTCAACATAGCATTATCCCCACAATGACCCTCCCGCCCTCACCCCTGCCACCTACCTCTACCCGTATCACAACCATTATTCCCCTTTTATGTCCCCCTTCTCCCCAGGTGTCATGGTACGAATACCCGCTTTTAACCAAAAACAAACACTAAAAGCATTTTGTTTAGATAAACCTATCGGGTTTGACAGGGAAATCTAAAATGCTCGCAAGGAAATTGATTAGCCAAGCAATTCCTATTTCTAGTAGATTGACCTTTTGCTCGGGAAACTTGTAATATATGGGAGGGCCATATATTATAAAACTGTAAAAGGTTAATATGAAACCCTCGTTAAATAAAGTTTATTGTATTGTATTGTATTGTATTGTATTGTATTGTATTGTATTGTATTGTATTGTATTGTACTGTATTGTATTCTAGCCATTTGGTCTTAAGTGGTACTTGAGAACAGAGTTTGAGCATTTGTTTTGGTCCTGTATCTGTTTACTACATAAGGAAAGTTAGGTCTGAGTTCACACACGGTTTACCATAAGTAGGCTTCAGACCTTGCCTTCGGTAGAATTAGGTTTTAGTATGTTTTCAGACTTTGAGTGCAAATATGATTGGAATGCTGTCAATCATAATAATCATGTGTTTAGCTTGCCATGCGCACTAGCAGTATAACAAGTTAGTGTGTGACATCAAAAGTCGTAGCAACATAGTAAACATTACGTGTCACAGTAGCCCAAGGGTAACAAAATGACACACCCATGGGAGGGTAGTTTGTTCCTCGAACATTGGCTTAGCCCATATCAGTAGGTGTCTCGAAGCTTTCCATGGCTGTCAGTGTCAGATTACCTAAGGGATGCCGCCTTTGGAGCATATACTGTAAATATGGGTGCGTTCTGAACCCCTGAAAGGATCGAACATCACACACACACACACATTTGAGCACACTAGAACGTCACACATAGAATAAGAAACAGACAGAGAAACACATCTTATACACATCTTGTAAACACCTTGTAAAGTCTTCAGTTTGTAACGGCGAACAAGTAAAAACTGGTACCTCCCCCAAGCCAAGTGGTCATGGTCATCATATAAACAGGACCATACATTAAGTGGTTAGAGTAACCAAAAATTAGCTTTTACATCTGGTAATAGAACCCCCCCCAAAAAATAGCTGTGTATATTATTAATGGTATGTAGAAGTGGATGTAGCTTTTGAAGTGGCCTAGTAGGGTCACTCTGTATACATCAGGCAAGCAAAGATGGCTGTGTAATAAGGGTACCCCTGGTAGTTTAGGAATCTGAATCTTGGTCAGACTTTTTATCTTCAGGTTTGGGAATTGTAAAAAAAAATAATTCACTCTCTATGTGACAGAAAAAATACTTTCCCAGTAATGAAGATGTATGAGATTTTTAGAAATGTATAATTTAACAATGAATCACAAAAGCATATAACTGTACTCTGTAGTCTAGATTATTTTGCTCTTGACTACCACTCATCATAAGGAATGTCCTTGGCTGACAATGATGTAGATTTAAATCACTGATGTTTATTGCAGGGCAGCAGAATGATGCTCGGATGAACTTGTCTATAGCACTGACTGCTGTTCGTCATGGTGCAACTGCTGCAAACTATGTGGAGGTCATCTCTCTTCTCAAGAAAACTACAAAAACAGGTACACCATACAATTCTCCTCTCTTCAGAATATTATTTTATTGTACTGAATGAGTGTGGCAGTAATAAGGGGTTGAGTAAAAATTCCTAAAGGTGACAATAATTTCAAGGGAAGCCATAACCCTTTTGTGCTTTTTCAGAGGACGGCAAGGACAAGGAGATAGTTTGTGGCGCTCGTGTCAGGGACAGGCAGACCAATGAGGAGTTTGATGTGCATGCTAAGTGTGTGGTCAACGCCACTGGCCCATTTACGGATGCCATTCGCCACATGGATGACAATCAAGTCTCTAATATTTGCCAACCCAGTTCTGGAGTACATATTGTTCTACCTTCATATTACAGGTAAGCAATCACTAAATGGATTACTCAGGAGAAAAGCTTTCAGTTGTGCACAGTCAGGATTAAAAAGAGACCCAAACTAACTTTATTTTTGTAAAGGTGTGAGCTCTTTGTTGACTAAACAAGATTTTTGTTCTCTTCTTTTTGTCTCTTGATTTTGGCAAAATATGAAGATGGAAGACCATTTGATCTGAAAGATAACAGTGTCTCCAAATTTCCACCAAAACTGGTCATTTGACATCTAGAAAAACATCTAATACTTTTGGAGGACTTGGCTGTGTGTGAGAGAATAAGTGGGTAAAAATCGGTGAGAGTTTAAGTTTGAATCTTTTTACCAACTATGTGATGCATTATGTATGTTATGTGATGTTTTTTTAAGCCCCAAAGACATGGGATTGCTAGACCCAGCTACAAGTGATGGCCGTGTGATATTCTTTCTACCATGGGCTGGTAAGTCCATTTGGCCTTAGAAAAAATCACTACTAATTCTACAACACTATGTTTGGCAGCTACAAGGTCAAAGAGACGATTTTTGTAGGTGGAATGTTTGTAAATATTTTCCTGTAATTCAGTCTAAGACTGCAAAGGGAATCAGAAATAAGGTTTCAGGTGGAGAGTAAAATAAAACTATTCACTTGACACTATGCATCACCTGCTGCCCCTGTTCTTTAGGCAGCTGTCAAAAAACAAGAGAGCATGATTGGCCTTCTTTAAGTGATTGAGAGGATTATGTTTTGTCAACAGGTCGGACAATAGCTGGTACCACAGACACACCCACCAAGGTATCCTACGAGCCTGAACCCCAAGAGGAAGAGATCCAGTTCATACTGAATGAAATCAAACATTACCTGAGTGAAGATCTGGATGGTAACTATTCTTAGTTTATATCTTGTTATTCCAAAACAACCCAAAACATGTGTGCAACCAAGGTGGGTATGATTTTTCAATGATGCCTAGCGTGCAAAACTTTTGTTGGGTACCAAACATTCTAAGAGAAGTCATGTACAGATTATTCAGAGTATTAAGAGGAAAGAATTTATCATTCATGGTAGCCCCATGCAATGATTTATAATTATAGTCAAGCGTATTACTGTCAATGTTACTTTTCAGTACGGCGTGGCGATGTGCTGGCGGCATGGAGTGGCATAAGGCCACTGGTGAAGGACCCCAACTCTAAGAACACTGAATCTGTGGCACGTAACCATGTGATCACCGTAAGTGACAGCCAGATGGTGACCATAGCGGGTGGCAAGTGGACCACGTACAGATCAATGGCAACAGACACAGTGGATGCATGTATCAAAGCATGTAACCTCCAGCCTGCACGAGGATGCCAGACAGACGGGCTTTTATTGGAGGGTGGACAGGGCTTCACACAGAACCTGTTTATCAGGCTTGTGCAGGATTTCGGTGTGGAAGTAGAGGTGAGGGAAAGTGGGACCTTGATTAGCAATACTTGATATAATGGTAGTTTCACTATAAGGATTTTTAGATCATGATGGGTTTCAAAACATAGTTCTAGAGCATATGCGATTCTGATCGATTGTAAAACGTGACATTTATTTAGTGATTCAGTGGATTATTCTCTGCATGACATGGATGCATAACTCAAATGTGCCAAAAAAACCTCATTTTGCTGTCACATGACTCAGACATGAAACTTCATAACCGGACATGAAAAAATTGACTCCCATTTGTACATGCCCAGAAATCGACCGCGGTCCTGTAGGTTGTTGAAAATCGAGAACTCCGAACTTGACACTCTTCGAGAATCATGCGATCAAAACATGAAAAACATGAAAGTTTTTGTCACATGACTGTTACTGGACATGAAGAATTGATTCCCATCTTATACACTATATCGCAAATCTTCGTCAAGAATAGACTTGCTCTCCAGCTCCCTGCGGTCGCCTCAGAGCAATATTGATATCAATTTCTCGTCTCACCAATAGTCAAATGTAAGGAAGATAATCTTGATTTCATATAATGATGCTCAATGTAATGATGCATTTTTTTTGCCCATTTTTAGTTATCACTGCTTTAGTGACACAATGCTATCCCTGCTTTACATGTTTCTTCTCTCGAAGCATATAGTAAACTAGAAAAGTGCATCTCTATAGATATATTCTATGCTTTATCATTGCGTTCATTTCTATGCTTATTTCAGGTTGCACAGAATCTTGCAAGCACATACGGCAGCAAAGCACCACAAGTGGCCCGCATGGCTAATCTAACGGGAAAGAGATGGCCTGTTGTTGGCAGGAAACTCGTAGAAGACTTCCCTTATATTGAGGCAGAGGTGAGATCAACATTATTGTCAGCCAAATTATCATTATCATCATTTATGTCATCATGATCATTATTACCGTTATTATTATTATTGTAACTATCGTCATAATCAACATCATCGTCATCATCATTATTGCTATCTTCATCAATGTCATCATCATTTTTATTATCTTCCTTAATTTCATCATCATGTTCGTCATCATCATAATCATATATGCTATCATCCGTTGACATCATTAATTGCCATATTATTGTCATACAGTAATTTGTAATCATTAACCATTATCTTCATGAATGTCATCATCGTGATCATCATCACCATTATCATTAATTATCTTAATGTCATCATCATTGTTGTCATTACCATAATCTTGATTACAATGATGATTAAAACGACACTCAATATTTATCAAACATTATGTGGTCTAGAACAAACTCCAAATGTCACAGGATAAGATCAACTTGTCCTGGTTACTATGTCATCTAAGACCAAAAGTGCAAGTCAGTCAGCTGACTTTTATCATTATCCTTGCAGCATTAGTATTTATTTCCATTATTTGTCTTGATGTCGGCAGGTAAAGTACGCTGTGCAGGAGTATGCATGCACTGCTGTCGATGTGTTGGCGAGGCGCACAAGGCTTGCCTTCCTCAATGTAGAGGCAGCCTTGGAGGCCATCCCCAGGATTGTTGACATCATGGGCAAGGAGTTGAACTGGGACAAGCAAAGAAAAGAGGTAAGGGAGTCTTTCCACCCCCCAGGCAGCCCAAGCAGGTAGACTTTCTTTTATTTCTCTTCAGCCTTGTCCCATACGATGTGCTCGGGTTTCCTGTGGCGAGTAGAAGTTGTGACAGCACAGGAACCATCTCGACCCAGTACCTTCATCTCAGGGTTATATATGAGCACAGGAAACTTGGTTAGAACACAAGAAACAAGGCTGAATCCTTAGTATTCATTTTTTTTCTTGTAGATTGAGATGAAGGAGGCTCGTCGCTTCCTGGGTGCAATGGGACTCGATGTCCACACGAATGTGCGTCGTGTAGATGTGAATTTTAGTCCTCAAGAAGTTGAGTATTACAAAAAGGTTTTTAGCTGGTTCGACACGCAGGGGAGGGGCTTTATCACAGTGCACGACCTGCGCAAGCTGCTGACTCAAGTTGGAGAGACCCTTAATGACGAGCAGCTACACGAGCTTATCAACGAGGTGTCAGTCAAGAAGAACAGCATCATAGAGCTGGATGAGTTCCTTCAGGTGAGTTGAGAACCATCAGAACCACACTCTAGGGCAATACCCTGCATGATGTCCCTGATACACGCCCAGACCACCAGAACCCACCTCTTCCTGCACCACCAAGCCCCTTAAGTAAGCCACACCGAAACCCCATAGCCCCACAAACGCCCTTGCATCCATGCCCATCCAATCATGATTTTGCAACCATACACAAACATTTAACCCCTTATACTGTGTATATTATTGATACATTATTTATTGTTTTGCTAGCTCATGAGCGCCCACAAGAAAGGAGCAGTCGCCAATAATCGATTCGCATCCATCATCGATAGACATTTCCATCACTTAAACCAGCAAATCCCTGTGGATAGAAGTGGTGGCGGATTATAACAGGCAGAGTTAAAGACCATTGCTAATTCGGATGCCCTTCCTAGGACTGGCAGAATGGCGAAACAGTCCTACTAAGGGGCCAAACATTTGACTTTTGAGGGGGGGGGGGTGGATGATTTTGGAAAAAATTCTTGCATGCCAAATGCTTAGAAAAAAACTCCTGCGCACCCAAAAACGTCCCCCCCTCGAAAGTCAAATGGTCGACCCCTGAGGATTACTTACAACAGCTCACAGAGGTTTCTGAATAGTCCAGGGTATTTTAGGATACTTTGGAGTTTCTGTTTCAATCTGCTCTCTGTTTTTGCTAGAAATTTCCTAAAAACGGATCTGTGGGTTTATCAAGTATTTTTTAAACAAGCCGTCATTCAAAATTCACCCTCCACAATGTACATGAGATCGCAAGCGGAGAGGGGGTTGAGGTGAGGAGAGAGGTTGTTTTTTTTCAGCCAGGGAATTGGTAGAGTACGTAGGAAAGGAAGGAGCAACTTCAAAATGCCCTGCCACACTATATTATATAGAACGAGTCATTTATACAATGGAACCGAATTATGGTGAAGGGTATTCTGAATTACATTTTTGTTAGATGAGCAACAAAACAGATCCCTTACTCCAAAACTCGATTTGATAGGAATCATGTAAGCATAAAGATTTTGAGTGCAATAAAGAAGTGTGACAGCAACTTTATTGTTAATCCTATCCTACTATTATTACAACAACAACAACAAAATGGCTTATATTTATACT
The DNA here is from genome assembly GCF_932526225.1 of Nematostella vectensis. NCBI lineage: Eukaryota > Metazoa > Cnidaria > Anthozoa > Actiniaria > Edwardsiidae > Nematostella > Nematostella vectensis. Next base: position 4,992,026 of record NC_064035.1, on the reverse strand, counting down.
AATGCAGTGGCTGTATGCAGTATTAGTATTCATGCGAAGAAGTTAGCATTTGCGAAGGGGGGGTATGGATATTTTCTGGAACTACACTTTCTCTTGTCTGTGCTTTAACAAACCCTCGAGGATGATCATCACACATCCTCGGAAACCCAGGGGCATTTTTCTCTTGTATTAGAGGAAAATGCCCCTGGGTTTCCGAAAGGAATTCTCGTTATGACGTCATAAACAAAAGCATCCTCCAGTCACGGTGGTAGATTAGCATACCTTTCGTTTTGTTTGTTCAGTTTGCCCTCCTGTGAATGGTTGCAAACCACAAATAGGCGTCAGCATGACTTTGTCAAGCCCGATTTGTATACAAAACACCGCGAAAACTAATTTAAGCTAATTGATCAATAATAAAGTACGAGTACACGCGATAATTGTACCATCATGCATTGTCTGTCCAACTCGACACCAGGCTTTCGCTGATAAAGCACGGTCAAAAATCCAATATGGCCGCCGGTCCTGTGGAAGACGCCGTGAGATCCGCTCTAGGTGAGTAATCTACGCCGTTTTTGATCCCCCATAAGCCAATAGCTCAATAACACAATAGACCAAACCATTGATTTACCATCTACACGTAATACCAGTACACGCGAGAATTGTACCATCATGCATTTTCTGTTATCTCTTTATCCTGTCATCCCTTTCCGTGGGCTTCTCAGAATAAGTCATGATCCTCATCAGGAGACTGATGTTGCGAATTCCATGTTTTGTATTTAAGCTTAATAAAGGCCCCTTTATCATTTTATTTCTGTACTAACTTGTCATTGGACTAACTTGTCATGTGTATCAGTTAACAAGTGACAGGGAAGAAAATAATCATTCTCATTTACTTACTTATACTTATTCTATTTATACTTTACGTTAGTTGCGAGTTCCACAATCCCAGTTTGAGTTTGGACAGTAAGATATAAATATAATTATACAGTAGTTGGGGCCAGGGGAGCTTTCAATAATAGTAATAAGAACCCCGCTTTGAATTAGTGCCCCCCCAAATAGGCCACCCCCCCCCCCCCTCCCCCCCCGCTAACAAAAATGTAAGGGTTCTGTGCGCGCTAGGGCTCGCCACTTATTCGCAAAATGGGAATTCCTTCCCCATGTGGCAAATTCTATTGCTAACTACGTTCACCACGGTGAAGAATGCCCGTTTCCTATACTCGTGGATTTCAAATCATGATCTTTCACCTCGAAATAAGATAACGTACTGATGAAAATCACGAATCGGAAAAATACAGAAGAATGAACTCTCTCGTTTTGCTCCGTTTCCTAGTTCTGGGTAGCATAATTTTTTCACGAATAAGGATAATTCTTGACAATGTCCAGTTACTATTGGTTACCATATTGTTACTATGTTTGCGGGCACTTAATTTTGCAAAAAAGGATCTGCATATTTTGCGAAATTTTGCGATTTTTGTCCGAAATAATTATCAATTTCGCAAAAAAATGAATTTCATTCAACATTATAACAAAACAAAACTGTAGAAATCATATTGTGCTTGATGCTATTTTCTAACACATTTACATCATTGAAGCTGTGAGACTATAGTTAAGAATCATAAGTCCTCAATAGTCTTGGTCATCATTTAAAAAAATTACAAGGGAACAAAACAGAAAGGATAATGAATTTTGCGATATTAAAATTTGTAGGAATAGGATTTCGCGAAATTAAAGAGACCAATAAGGTATTTTGATTACATTTTTCGCTATAGCTTCTCGGTTGTGGCTAATTCCCCATTAGTGTGGCTAATCCCCCATCAGTGTGGCTAATTCCCCATCATTGTGGCTAATTCCTTTGGCTTAAAATTAGCCACAGTGGCTTAAGCCCACAAGACCCTAGTGCACACAGAGAAGGGTGACCAAATGCAAAGCACTTGCAATGTACTGTTACTTTTTTTATTATCATAGTAATAGTATTAACAAAGATTCTAGTACGTTTTGATTGTGTCAAAATAGTTGATTTTACTCCAGACCAATAACATTACCAGCTTTAGGGTCATATATCACCAGTGTTGGGGATTTTCCATGTCCATATTTTATGTCAATGTTATGTTGTCATGTATGCATATGCGTACACAGGGTGCGCAAGGTGCACATGCACCCCCCCTTGCCAGCCAAAAAGTGGGTCATTTATTATTAAGAAATCTTAAAATACTATGCTTTTTGATACTTATGACTGTTAACCCCCCCCCCCCCCCCCCCCTCAGCCAATCCGGAATACATTCCTGGTATATTATAAAAAAGAAAAACCATGGTTGACCCTAGATTGAGGAAATTCTTGCTTTGCAATTCTGGTGTATCTGAAGGATACCACAAGATTTCAACCTGATATCTGATGTTTTAAGCAAGATTTGATGGAATAGCTAAAAATCACAGTATGAAGTCACAATTTATTCTCTGATTTACCAAAAAAAAGTTGCATTGTTATTGCACAAATGGTTCAAGGGAGTGTCCAGGAAATGGAAAGGGTGGGGGGCTTTAGCTCTCCCTCTCGGTCACATTTTAACACAAAAAGCCTGGTCTCAATAGGGTAAAGAAATAGCTTGATATTGCCTTCCCTGCGAACAGAGGCTTCTTTTCTCTGTATTTCGCTGGGCTGGCATTCGATAGGAAAAGAGACTCTCGAAAATATGCCTATATATGTACTGTTCAGATGATTTGTACACTTTGATGTTATAGTCACCGAGGCAGGAGACTGGCCAGATAATGTTCAATTGTATCAGCCAAGTAAAGGTGAGATTAAGATATCAGGTACATTCCTAGATTCATCACTGATAGTTATGTACAATAATATATTCAGGGAAGTCAATCAAGAATTTGGTAAATTTTTGTTGTATCCACTAAGGTGTTGAAACCACCGTAAACTTACCAACCTCTCCCTTTTCTTAGCAACTATCCTTCTCCCAGAGGCAGCAAGCTGTCTAGCAGTACAGGTAATATTATAATGAATATTTGGCTTTTGCTCATTTAATTGGATTAAAATTCAATTACATTTAGTTATAAGGAAGAGTTTGAAGATAACTGGGCTACTACAGGTATCTGAGTATACTGGCACATCAACTCTTTTATATACTCTACCTTAGACAAACAGCTGCCAATCACTATATGGCATCAGCTCTTTTTTACCTTATTACACATAATTTTTGCGGCATCAAAAGTCTGGGACTTTGAGATGAAGATATTCTGGGACACTTTTTTTTCGCGATTTGGGACTATAAAATCAAGCAAATCTAATGGAATTGAAATGTGCTATAACTGTAACAAAAACTTGCATGGGCTAAATTTAGTCCCACAAAAATTTATAAAATACAATTCAGAATTGTCCAACTCAACCCTTACGGTACTAATGTACACCATAAGACTAAATACACAAGGTGTTTCCATAAAACTTTATTAAACAGTTATATTTTGTGTACTAACGTTTGTGCATCCCAACTCTCGCGACACTATTTTGAGAATTTTTTAAATTCGAGAAATTAAAGTGACACAAAAATAAAGTGTAGTAAGGTCTTTACCTATCGGTACTTGTCATTTTTCTAGTTTACTGAATGGCAACAACCTTTTTTGGATACTGTTTCTCTAGGCATTTCTGAAATTCTGCCAGCTTCCTTATGATTTGAAGTGTGTCAAGAATGCAGAGTCAATGTCCCCAACAGGTAACTTCCTGATTTCAAATTTACCTTATTTCATATCGTGCCCCATATTCTATCAGATAATCACCATCACTCAGACTGCTCTTGATTGTTTTCCTCTAAATTAAAATGCAGGTATGGGAAAATTGTCAGGGTAAAACCCTGATATCAAAATCCTTTTTTTTTTGTTCATTCATGGAAAACTTGCCCTTCCTTCTAAAGAAGCCTTTAGTCAACCTACACCTTAAATGAAAAGCACAATCAACAAACTACTTTAGTTTGTACAAGTCAGACCTATAAAAAGGGCAAATGATAAATGGACCATCTGGCTTTTCCTGAAGGGTGCCCACACTATGATAAGAAGGGAGACTGGAAAGAGATTAAATTATCTGACCTTGCCACTCACAGAAACAATTAGGAATTGATGCAAATATATGTTTATCAGGGGAGGTACCTCTCCTGAGGGCTGGAAAAGACCTTGTTGGGGGTCCACAAGACATATTTTCTTTGGTCAACCATAAGGTATGTTGAATAAACCCAGAGGGGAGTAAATAAGTAGATAGTTAAGATTATTTGTGATATTGTTCTTATAGGGGCTGTCTGTCAGTCAAGATTTTGAAGCCCGAGATAAGGCTGAGATGAAAGCATATATCTCTCTCATCAATAGATCCATACTTCCAACAGAGGTTTGTTTGCATGTCTTGGTTATTAGCCTTGACCACCAGTATATCAAACAAATAGTAGGTCAAGTAGAAGGTCAATTTGTGAATTTTTAATTTATGTTCAAAGGGGTAGACACCTACACCCTGGATCTGCAAGACATATTTTATTGTTTTTTACCAGATGGGAGAGCCATGTTAAGAAAAACTGCGGCTAAGGTCTAAAAAATCTGCCTTTTTGAGACCGAATTCTCAGTTTTTTTCAAAATGCAATTTGACCTTTTAAGCTGGTAAATAGCTTTGAATCACTCACTCGCAAAACTAGAATTTTATGAGTACGCTAATGCATGCAGGCTATAATGAATGGTATTGGCTAATAGAAGTAATCTGTTTTCAGCTCTACATGCTTTGGTGTAAGCCTGGCTGGCAAATCCGTACTACACATCAATATGGCTCTCAGTTCCCTGTTCCTTTGAACTACATCTTGAGTTACAGGAAGCAGTGGGCTGCCCACAGAAGTCTTCATGCCCTCAACTGGCAGCGCAAGAAAGAGGCCGGGGTATGTAAGGGTTAAATACAGAGGACGGAGTCAGTTCGTTGTATAACAGCCTGAGGGAGCAGCCCGATTTAACTGATCTATACCTAGTAAATCGCTTTTTGTTGCTGTTATTTTGCCACTAAAAGCCTGAGCATGTGCAAGTTTTGTATGGAAAAATTCCTGCCTTTCTGGACCCTGCTTACCATAGTAACCCTTTTTGTTAGGTTGTTGAGGAGTTCGAGAAAGCTTGCCAGGCATTGGCTGAGAAATTAGGAACAAATCAGTACTTTATACAGGGCAGGTAGGTGCTGCAGATGATCTCTCTATACTCTAGATGATAAAGTTGGTTTGTTGGAAAATTTGAAGCCATGGTTTTGGCGTGATGTCAAATCTATCAATCAGTTTGTATTGGTGAAACTTGGTGATACCATACATGGGAAGAGCCAAAGCCGGAGGCTTAAGTGGCTTAGAATGTGGCTTAGAATGTCAATGAATGGTTTTTAGTTTTGGCAGTCATGGTTGGTGAAGGATAGGTGATGGTTATTATGCTGTTTTTCCTCTATTGATAGACCTACAGAGGTAGATGCCCTGGCGTTTGGTCACATAAACTCTATTTTGAGCAGATACCAGCCTGATGACACCCTTGTCGCCATTGTTCACAAGCACCGCAACCTTGAGGACTTTGTCATGAGAATACTTAATGACTTCTTTCTAAATAAATAATCTTGGTAATAATTTTATTCAATTCTTCCTTGTATATACAGTGAAGCATATTATTAAGAATAAAACTGTTGTTATGCTGGTTTAAATACATTCATTCCTCTACTTTTTGCATTGAAAGCTGGTTAAACTATTTCTTTGTTATATTGTTTAAACTTTATCCAAGAAGCAGTAATTGTTGCTTATGAAGATACAAATGGCATGATACTCTTTTATAAATTTCCTTTGTCCAGGCTTTGTGTAAGTGTCAAATAGACCACTTTTTGTCTCATTAGGTTTTTGCCATAAAAAATGTTAGCAAACCATGTGGTTCAGAATGGTTTAAAACTACATTGTTTATAGTTAAAAAATGAAATTAAATTTAAAAAAACACTAGTAATGCATGGAGGCAATGTTTTTTAAGAATAATTATGATGATAATTTATACAAGTCAAGTCCAACTTTTCCAACTTATCCACTAAATCTATTCTTTCCATGAAGCAATAATCTAGGTAAATTCATACCAAACTGCAAGAAAAAACCTTGTGAAGTTCAGTGTAGAATATCAAAAATGATTTGACTCATCCAACCCATCAATAGTCGCGTTTAAGAGTTAGTAGACAAATGTCCACTGTTGATGTATGGAGTAGTCACATATCTGCATGCCAGGGGTGGAGTAGGTACGTGATTCATTGACTCCAAGGCATAGGCCTGTGGCAGGATGGTACAAAACAGACTTTTTCTAGAAATAGAATGAGAACAAATAATTACAACCCAGATTTAGTCATCTATTCTTTGAAGTGAAGGTGTGTTAAATTAAAATTTTAGCATAAAAAAATCAAGAAAAATAATAAATACCTTCAAGGGGCTGATGCAGAATTTAAGGTGGGGGAGATGAGCCAAAAATTCAAGAGAGGCGGAGAAACAAATGTTTCCCTAGCGGGTACAGAGGGTGCATGTACCCTTGCAAAAAGTGGATCATTACAAAAGTGATTTATACCTTGAGAAAAGGGGGGACCCTGGATCTGCATGAGCCCTCTTCAACAGAATTGTCAGATGTTTCCAGCTCCCTTTAGCTAGTTCAAGGACATTGGTACTCACATTTAGAAATTTCCATTGCTGCCCCCCTCCTTGGGCATGGCACTTCATAAGGCGTAGCCCGAGTTTGGACTGGTAACCTGATGCCTCCAGACACAACAGACTTTCTATCTTCAGTTCACCGTCTTCGTTTAGAGACCAAAACTGAAAAATATGCAACCAAAGAGATTATATTAAAGAACACTCAATGGACAAGCCTCTGGATTTTCCAATTACTGTTATCTTTGATATTGTTTCAATTCAAAACTGAAAGATAACTTATAAAATCTTCAAATAAGAATCTAAAAACAAGCTTTGCGCTTCTTTTAGTAAATAGGACCCCCACTGTGAGTTCTTTCTCTGGTCTAAACATCCATCCCCCCAAATTCTTCATTGCCCTATCTCCCTTGCCCAGCCTGCCGTTCCGCTTTTTGTGCCAGCGCTGTCACACTGGTAGTGCTAAGAATATCATGCTTTTTATACCCTTGATTTTGTACTTTCACATTGGTGAATGACAGCAGAGGCCTTCTTCTCACTTGGATGACCGGGACTGTCCAAACAATAGCCATCATCAAAACTGGTCTGCAACTGAATACATACTTGTAGATCAGCTTTAAATAACATTTAGTAGTTACTGCAAGAATTGATTTTTTAAGACTTATCCACATAGCTGTCAACCTACCCTGGGTACCAGAGGCTCCTGTCAACCCTACTTGGATAAAGATCTTGTGAAATCCGGTGAAATACAGTAAATATTATGGTGAAAAAACAGAGCTAATGCGGGTATGAGCATTCTCCCAAATTAGGCTTGTGATGTGGTCCAAAATCTTGTGACACCAACCCAATGCAGGTAAGTTGACAGCTATGTAATTAAAATATCCAGCTTGAAGCAAGCGCCTCCTATACATAAACTTAGTAAGACCGCTCTTTGGGTATGCCACCCAGGTGTAGGCCCCTCAGGCAATAGGCCTTATTCAAAATATGGAGAGAATTCAGAGGCATGCCACTAAGTACATACTGGAACTTCCTTTTTTGACAGAAATATCATACAGCTCTAGGCTCAGATCTCTGCATCTTCTCCCTTTAACGCACTGGAACGAGTATCTGGACTTAGTATTCTTTTTTTAAAATGACCAATAAACTTCTAAATCTAAATCCGTCACTTCTCCCTACTATACGTGGCACAAGGCAAACAAGATCCTCCCTAAACTGTGTAAAGTACACTGAACCCAAGTGTAAAACTACAACATATCAGAAATCTTTTTCTGTCCGTACAACTAGGATATGGAAATCTCTCTCCAGTGGACTGAACTTGATTAACTGCTCTTCTTTAAGCTCTTTCAAATCTGCCATTCTAGACTACTACTTTGCCGCCTTAGATTTCTACGACGCAGAAGACCCGCGTACATACAAAACTGTCTGTATTAAGTGTAATTCATGCCGTAGTCTAGCTCGTCCTCTAACTTGTTGTAAATAGTCTTTTTACATTTTCTATTATCTGTTGTAATTATGTAGTTTTTAAAGGGTCTGCAGTAAATTCCATATGACAACTTGAAACTTCTTATCAATGGGGTACAAGAGACTCACCTTTCCTTTCCATATAACCACTTGAGGCCTTCTGTCGATGGGATAAAAGGCACCTCCTCCAGGCTGGCCAGGTGGCTTGAGCTCTGGATAGATATTCTTCAAATACCACTCAAAAGACTTGCACTGTAAGCTCTTCCTAAGTTTTATCCTTTGGCTAATGTCACCAAATTTCTTTCCCTCCAAGTCATGGCGAATCTGGTAAAAGTACTTTTTATATCCATCCAGCCAGACCTCAGCCAGACGCATCGAGTTTCTGGACATGGTGTCCCCCTTGGAGTCTGATCCATATGGACGAAATCGCCTGAATAAGTGACCCACCCTAGAGCAAGGGAGGATATCCAAGGAGCCACCACACATCCAGATCTGAAGGGTTCCAAACCAAAACAGAAATGATACATTTCGGTCATTACTAGATGCATATACAGTGCAATATGCCCTAATGTATGATTAGGAATAGGTGGATCAACCCTTAGCCAAGCTAAAAAATAGGGGGTCTGGAAGATAGCAAAGCAAATTTGTATGTACTGTATATATAAAACAACATACTTTTTACAGATTCCTAAAACGTATTGTATTAATTTGTTCTTTTTACTTCATGTGAGATAAATGTTTCATCTTGTTTTCATTATGTTGATGTGAATTTGTATTTTTCACAGATGACAACACAGATGTAACATACAGTAGGGAAAAATAAATCAAATCCTATATTTTTCTAGAGCTTTAGACAAGCAGTGCCCATTAAACATATTGTGTGTTCGATTTTAAGATCCCACTCTGAAATTTGGCTGCAAGTTCGTTTTGGTATTTACCTTTATTTTATTTACGCTATGCCGGCGCAATAGAAACATAGGAGGGCCTGATACTCAGGTTAAAAAATGCCAAGATATAACAAATCAGCTGAGTTTTTTTAGAAAAAAATATCTTAGCTGGTCATTGCTCAATTGAGTTAGTTTGTGAATCAAACAATTCAATGCAGTGTACCGTAAGTGGAGCTGGTGTTAATAGGACTCATGGCCCTCTAGCCATATCCAAAAAATAATTGAAATCTGATTACCTCAAGTAAATTTTGATTGATATGCAATGGAATGACCCTTATATGACTATGATCTATTTTCTGTTTGACCTTTCCTTACCCTAAAGGAGATTTCTAGATTCTCTGCACCCCATATATCCATACCACTATCATATTTGCCAAGCTGGGTAAAGTATTCCCTATCAACTGCAAATAGCCCACCGGCCATTGTTGGTGATCTAAAGGAACAAAAACTACAATTAGGAAAACAGGATGTCAAAGTCCTTTGTCTACCCTCCTCTAACACCCAAATCCTGTGCTTCTGCAAGGGGGATCTGAAGGGGAGGGGTATCCATGAACCCAGCAAACTATTTAGTTTTACTGAATATGTATGAAATCTTATCAGCAAAGTCATTTTCTTAGCAGCAAAAGCACATGAAAAGACATACCTCCATTATTGTATATAATGTACCTAATTGGCTTGACATAATCCTCTGGTTTTACCAAGAGGGATGGTGGAATGGGTTCCCATGTGAAGTGTAGGCCCCAGTTGAATCCGCCTCTAACCATTGGTGAAGAAGAGTACTCAAATGTGTCTGAGCTGATAACATCAATAACTGGACAAGCTACTGCTTTCTGATCATCGTGAATATGCTGTAGTAATGGTTGTAACCAGTTGATATTAACCTCACAATGGCTATCCAGGAAAACCAACACTTGGCCAGTTGCAGCCTCAGCACCAATTATCCTTCCACGTATCAGGCCCTCACGCTTATTGTTCCTTACAATGCGAATTTTTGGCATTGTGCTAAGGTATCTATCAAGCTTTGATTTTAATTCTAACATATTACTAAAGTCGTCCACAAGAATAATTTCATGTAAAAATTGATGAGGAGTTCTGTCTAAAACACTGTGTATAGTTCTCAAGAGTATAGTCCATGCTTCATTGTAAAAACAAATTACAATACTTGCAACAGGTAAATTCTTTGGATATGTCTTCCCTCTACATCTAGAAATAAGGAGACATTTAAATCAGAAATAAAATTCTATTGCACTATTAGCATTCTATTGCAATTATACAAATAAAGATCAGTTAAAAAAGATATTAAATGACCAGATATATAGTAATTCAGCATTGTAACACTTACAGCTCATGGCGCGTATCTTTAATTGTCCTATGCAAACTCAATCGGTTGCTTATTAACAAATTAAAACCATGTGCACTGTAGCCCTCCTCTCTCGTCCGTATATCATCACTATTTTTTACAATCCCAAGCATACTAATATCTTCAGTTCCTTCAATGTCATCTCTCTTTTGGGTGTTTGGATTCTTCATTGGATGGTATTTGTATAGTTGTGCAATGATTGACAGTAGAAGCCATATCAAAGCAGCAAAAAATAAACATAGAAGTATATAACGATGTAATAACTTCGCCATGAATGATCATTCATCAAGTAAGAAACAACTGTATGATTGACAAATCTTCATATCACTGGGTGTCCAACTAAGAGAGTGGGTTGTTGAAGCTGTTTGATTCCTGGTAGAACAATAAATTAACAATGTGAAACCTTAGTGAGTAGATCTGCATCTATCATCATCTATCATCATGAGTAAAGTGAGTTATTAACATAATGCTGTGTTTACACTTGAGCGTCCAACCTAGGTTGAGTAACTACCCAACCTAGGTTAGATTTGAAGTGTGTGTGTGAACACGCTCGAAATAGCCACTTATGTGCCGGCAATTACAAAGGATCCGCAACCTAGGTTCGGTTGAGCTCAACCATTCCAGGAGGCATGTTTGAGCTTACTCAAGGAGGTTACAGGCAAATCTGTTGACAGTTCTTGTCAGCTATCGCTTTCCGATGTCAGTCATTTCTCAAATAGTGTTTACTCAATAGGCATGAGATTACCACATGTTTTCTAGATTTGCGCATTTTGCTGGACATTTTACACATTTTACACAATAAGTCAAGGGACTGCGAATCCCTAACGTACTAGCACAAAAAAACTCAACGAAAACGACAAACATAAGAGAAAACATCAGGCAAGGTGGTCCCTAAAAGATCATCTTGAATTATAGTGAATCTCAAGCAGGAGCCACCACAGAATAACAAGAACGGCCAGAATAATCGCAGCAGCAATTTGACCTCAGAATTCAAATTGATAACACCGGCGCTGTTCCAGCTGAATGATCAACCGAGGTTAAGTTTTCAAGTGTAAACGCATTTCTCCTAACCGGGGTTCAGTTAACCACAAATTGAACCTAGGTTGACGCTCAAGTGTAAACACAGCACAAGTTAAAGTACAGGATGAGTACTTAAAAGTATACTTTTAAATCAAATAACATGAGTCAGAGAGAAGCATGGTTCCTTCGAAATCGTTTCTAATCCTATAGATACCATTTCTCCTTACCTTTATCGCCATTCTTCAAAAATATCGAAGAGTAAGTTTGGATAACACATATCGCGTGTTATTTTGTACGCGAGATAAAAATGCTAAAAATCTACAAGTGAGCAACGTATAGGAATATTCTTGCACGAGACTCTCGCTAAAATTTTCTCGCCATCTTTATTATATAACTTACAAAGTCACTGATTGGCTGAAAAACAGTGGGATAGTAGAAGTAAGAAGTAACCAATCATTTTCCTCGGTGACAATCACGACGATCACCTTCGGAGAATTCTCGTTTCTCGCTCGATATAAATCGGTAGGTCACATGGCAAACCCGCTAAGGTTTCGGAAGCCGCTCACTTCTCCCTCCTCGGCCGCCATGTTGCTTCAAGGACTACGGCGTGCGGCAAGAGCCGCTAACAGACCTGCACTTTTAGCTCGTTCTTTACGACAGACCCAGCACAGAACTCTACCGGCTTGTTACCAACTTTGTAAGCGTTATATTGATGTATTTTAATATACACTTTCTTGAAGATTTCATCGAAAAAATGCCTTTCTTTGACTCAAATGTGAGCTGGACACGTTGATTGCCGTGTCACATGGGCAGAGGTTTCATGTCTTTTTATTACGTCAAAATTTGAATCCTGAGGTTCAGTAGACTCCACAAACTTAAGGAAATAATCCAAGTAATGTCTTTGTTTGTGTACGAGTTTTTTTAGTAATACAGGCTATCTTTTTTTAATTTAGGCAACCGGCGTTATGTCTCAACGAACAAGCCGGTTTCTGCGGCGGCCGCTGCACAAGCGAGTCAGAAGTCGGCAAGCTCCCCCCCAGCCGCTCGACCTGGAGCTGTAGGCAAAGTTCTAGCTGTTATTGGTGCCGTGGTAGATGTGCAATTCGATGAAGACCTTCCACCTATCCTCAACGCCTTGGAGGTCGAAAATAGGACACCCCGGCTTATTCTTGAAGTCGCTCAACATTTAGGTTTGTTAAAATGAACTGTTCTGTTCTTGTTTAATCCACAAAATTATACTCTCAGTGTTATTTACACTAGTTAATAGTGCAAAGTTAGTTTGTAAAGTTCATTTCGGGGGTGGGTCAGTAAAGCACTTGCTATACTGAAGTTCGTATGATGATACAATTTTTCAGGGGGGGGGGGGGTGGTGGATATTGTTTTGGCAAACCATTTCTATTAAATACATTTCAGGAGAGAATACTGTAAGAACAATTGCTATGGATGGTACAGAAGGTCTGATCCGTGGCCAAAAGTGTGTCGATACTGGTGGCCCAATTACCATCCCTGTCGGTCCAGAGACGCTTGGTAGAATTATCAACGTTATTGGAGAGCCTATTGATGAGAGAGGTCCTGTGGAAACGGACAAGTAAGATCACAAGAATTGAACATTTATAGTTCCTTAATTAATTAGTTTTTCTAACACATACTGCTAACAAACATCAATAGGAGAGCAGCAATCCATGCAGAAGCTCCTGAATTTGTAGAAATGAGCACAGAGCAGGAGATCCTGGAGACTGGCATCAAAGTTGTAGACCTTTTGGCCCCCTATGCTAAGGGAGGGAAAATTGGTAAGCAAGATAATAAGGATCACTTTTGCCGCGTCAATGTTGAACTGGCATGTAGTATAATATAACACAATTTATATTTCTCAGGTCTGTTTGGAGGTGCTGGTGTCGGCAAGACTGTACTTATCATGGAACTTATCAACAATGTTGCCAAGGCCCATGGTGGTTACTCCGTGTTTGCTGGTGTGGGTGAGCGTACTCGTGAGGGAAATGACTTGTACCACGAGATGATCATGTCTGGTGTTATTAACCTCAAGGACAAGAGCTCTAAGGTATGATAAGTTTTGGCTTAAAAAATCTGCCTTATTTCAATATTTGCGAAAACTGTAATGTAGTTTGAATGTGGGCCTTTCTATGATTGAAAATTCACAAAAAAAAGATTAACAACACATCCATTTTTCAAAGTTTAACCTTGATTTTGTTTAGGTGGCACTTGTGTATGGTCAGATGAATGAACCGCCAGGTGCTCGTGCCAGAGTTGCACTGACTGGGCTGACAGTTGCCGAGTATTTCAGGGACAAGGAAGGGCAGGATGTGCTGCTTTTCATTGACAACATCTTCCGATTCACGCAAGCTGGTTCAGAGGTTTGCATCAGACACCTTGTAATAATGTTATGCAGTGTATACTTATTTAACCTATAAAATGGTTTGTACTAGGTGTCTGCACTGCTGGGACGTATCCCCTCTGCTGTAGGTTACCAGCCAACCCTGGCTACTGACATGGGTACTATGCAGGAAAGAATCACCACCACCAAGAAGGGATCAATTACTTCAGTACAGGTAACTTTTTTTTCTTGTATAGTATTAATGTACTAGTTGGATAATTATGTGATTAGTATGCTAAGATATTACAACAGCCATGTGTATGGTGTTTATTCACTGTAATTTTCATTCTGTTGTAGGCTATCTATGTGCCAGCTGACGACTTGACAGATCCTGCCCCTGCCACCACCTTTGCCCATTTGGATGCAACCACTGTACTTTCCCGTGGTATCGCTGAGCTGGGTATTTACCCCGCTGTAGATCCTCTTGATTCAACCTCTCGTATTATGGACCCCAACATTGTTGGTACTGAGCACTATGAAATTGCTCGTGGTGTACAAAAGATCCTACAGGTTTGTTTTGATTTTTCACCAAAGCCAATTTCCTCTTCAATCCTATCTAAACCGTTGATCCATACTTATACCAGGACTACAAGTCCCTACAAGATATTATCGCCATCCTGGGTATGGATGAATTGTCTGAAGATGACAAGCTCACTGTTGCCAGGGCCCGTAAGATTCAGAAGTTCCTCTCCCAGCCTTTTGTCACTGCTGAAGTGTTCACTGGTCATGATGGAAAACTTGTTCCTCTCAAGGTAAGTACAATGTTTAATGTTTGAGTAAGTTATCTTTTTCTGCAACATAAACTTTCCTGGTGTGTTTTTAAATATGATTTAATTGGCAATCAGGCTTGATAGGAGGATAAATCAACTGTATTTAACTACTCTCAGGGGTTTCAAAAGTAGCCAGCACTCCTTGGAAAATAGCTGGATGTTCCGCTGGCCGCCAGGGCCTAATGAAACCCCTGCCTGTTACTTTCACATTACTTTTTTATTTCCTAGTAATTGTTTTAGCATATTTGTTACATAAAAAGTACTTGCACTAAAATATGTGTTACCTGCAGCCAATATGTGTTACCTTTTCTTTTAGATGAAAAAGGTTTTATCATCTCTAATTGTTTATTGTCTTTCGTATCATGCAGGAAACCATTGTTGGCTTCAACAAGATCCTTAAAGGTATTTAGTTTGTTATGAAGTAAGCCTACTGCAGGACTGGCCCTAAAAGTTTGTGTTGGGATGGCAGGGGGTTGTTAAAAATTGGTAGGGTATAAATTGCTGAATCCTTGTATCTGAAAGCCATTTGAATGATCATAAGAACATAAACGAGAATCCTACATCTTTTGAAACCTGGATTTGTATTTCATTTACGTTTTTTTTATTATTTACTTGATACCAATGAAGCACTGCAGGTTACTATAGAGTGGTTTTCAAAATCCTTTGCAACAAAATCTATGTGTTAAAGTGTTATAGGTAAGCCAGAACAAAAGAGAACAAAGACATTACAGTGTATTAGGTCTAAGTAAACTAAAAAGTATTTCACGGGTTTTTAAAAACCACTCTACACAGATTCTGTGAGTACAGCGTTATTTGAAATAGGTGTATAAATTGTTGACATTGGTCAACTTCGAAAATACAGGAATTTGTTTAAACTTTATGGAAAATAATGTAATAACAGCATTTCTCCCAATTTCTTCCTGACAGTATGTAATTCCAATATTTATACCACTAAACTACAGTGCCACTTAGTTGGTTCTTCCCCTCATCTGCAACCGTTCCAAAGTGTTTGTTAAATGAAATAATCAATGTTTGCACAATATAACCTAGAAATATGAGTTAAAGATTTACATACCATACCACATACCATAAAATTGGTTCATATTGCGTTTCCCTTTGTGTGAATATTCTCTGTTCGTGATTTGAACACCCTGTGCTTTTGCTGTCCCAGGTGAGCTCGATCATCTACCTGAGGTTGCATTCTACATGATTGGTCCAATTGAGGAGGCTGTTGCCAAGGCAGACAGACTGGCAGAAGAGATGAGCTAAATCCAGTAGGCCTGCAAGCTAGCGATCCAAGTAAACCTGTCGTGTGTTCATACATTTTCTTTGTATGCGAAGGGTTTTTTAACACCACAATTGTTCAATTAATAAACTTTGTGAAAGGTAGTTTCTAGTGTGCTTACTGTGTATTGGGAGAATAATTGTTTTTTTTTTGTAAATTAATTGGACAATAAACAATGTAAAGCCGCAATTGTCATTGACTATATACCCCTTTTTTTCAAATCCCCTCTCGTCACGCCACTTGGGTCAGTTGTCTTCCCTTGAATGGTCCCTCATCCCTTCCCATCCAATGGGTCACTTTTCTTCCCTGACTCGGTGCCTCCTTCCCTGTCTTTCCTCTTCGGTTAGCTCATCTCTACCCCATTTCGTCGCCCAATGGTCTCTCATCCCTTCCCATCCAATGGGTCACTTTTCTTCATACTTGCTCCTGTCTTTCATCTTGGGTTAGTTGTCTTCCCTTGCTCGACCCCTCATCTCACCCCCATCTCGTCACGCCCCGTCACTCTTTTGTCTTCCTTTACTTAGGCTTTCATCCCGTTTTTCAGACTGTGTTGTAAATTTAGATAAATGTTACATCGGCTGTATTGTCCCATACTCGAATTTACACCTCACCTAAATTACAAACAGTGTGTTTATTTATTCTCTTGAATGCCAAAACCTGCAATTTATAAAAAAATATGCAAAACTCCCAAACGATAAATAATTGCCGGTTCGAGTGAATAAATGCATATTTATTTTCTTGATTTGAACCTGCTTTCTAGGAACCGACCGAGATATAAGGACTCGGGAGGCTTCCCGGAAAGGCACGAACTAACTGTTTATAACAGTCTGACAATCTCCTGACAATAAGAAGATCTGTTCCACCGGGACTCATCCTCCAGGAGTGAGGGCATAAAAGTCAAACACTGGTAGATCATAGGTATAAGCACTTATTCCTCCGGGGAACGGTTTCATGGGGACTCGTCCCTCCCAGAATAAGACATAGTTAAGACAAATGAACGGAAACGATTGTTTCACCCTAGTTTGCATTTGGCAAATAAAACGCACATGAAAAGAACGGGGTCTAAACGAATAAAATACAACGTCGATATGGCGGGGAGTGGTTTCCAAATCTCCCGAGCTCGTAGCTCATGATACATACGCTCGACAAGAGCTAAGCCTAAGGAGGAGTCTCCATGGTGACATAGGGGAGCAGTTCCACGATGATTCAATCCTCCATGGATAAGGGTAAATATTCTTTTGGGATTCGAGAGAACAGTCCCAAGATTACTTATTTCTTTATGGGTATCGGTGGAACTATTTCTTAATTAATCGGGGAGACTATTCCCCATAATCTTGTAGGGTGCCCACAATCTGTTAGAGTGTACCGTTCCATGGGGCACTCCGTGGGAAGGCGGAGCCAGAAGAGGATTCTAAATATCGAGATACCGCCTTTTCCCCCAACTTGACGAAATTACCGAGACAAGTATAACGCAGCCCTCACAATCACCCCCTCCTCCCCCGATTTAAATTTGGTAAACTAACCATGCCCGTATGTCAAACGTGTGATAACTCCATCAAATTATAAAGGCAATTTAAGCTTCTTGAAGCTTTATTCATTCTCTGCGGTTCAAAAGGTAGGACAGTATAGCCTAAAAATTCATCGTAACGCCGCTATTTAAAACCGGACCCTAACAGCAGTTTGCGGTATCTCTACGGGTCGTCCAAATTCATAAAATTTTCTATAATACAGATCACAAGCCATGCTACCGGGATAACTGGAATTATTTCAGGGTCAATAATAACAATAATAGTAATAACGTTCTCATTGTTCGTAGCGTCAGGATTGCTCTTCATTCTTGAAGCTTAAGTCGAGTTCCTCGGCGGTCATGAGAGCAGCATTCCTCCCCCATAGCCCTATTCCATAAAGATCCCTTTGAGGGGAAGCTGCTCGCTTCTTTCTGCCCCATAGACCTGGAGGACCGGCGTCAGCTGACCTGCCCCAAAGTGGATCCCCATTGGTTTCATCCATATCTTCGTCTTCGTCTTCGTCTCTTTTGCCCCATAGCCCCGGGGGCCCAGCTTGCCTCTTCCCCCATAGTCCGGGTGCGTTGGCTTCTCTTTTGCCCCATAGTCCCGGGGGCCCAGCTTGCCTCTTCCCCCATAGCCCGGGTGCGTTGGCTTCTCTTTTGCCCCATAGTCCGGGGGGCCCAGCTTGCCTCTTCCCCCATAGTCCGGGTGCGTTGGCTTCTCTCTTACCCCATAGTCCAGGAGCTCCAGCTCGCCTTTTCCCCCATAATCCCGGTGCGTTGGCTTCTCTACCCCATAGTCCAGGGGCCCCAGCCTCTCTTTTACCCCATAGTCCGGGAGCTCCAGCTTGCCTCTTACCCCATAGTCCGGGTGCGCCGGCTTCTCTACCCCATAGACCGGGAGCTCCTGCTTGACGCTTTCCCCATAGTCCTGGAGGACCAGCAACTCTTTTCCCCCATAGGCCTGGTGGCCCTGCGTCTCTCTTTCCCCAGAGGCCTGGTGGCCCAGCAGATCTTTTACCCCAGAGGCCTGGCGCACCAGCTTGACGTTTTCCCCAGAGGCCTGGTGGCTTAGGGGATCTTTTTCTACAGAGGCCTGGTGGTCCAGCGTCTCTCTTTCCCCAGAGGCCTGGTGGCCCAGCGTCTCTTTTACCCCAGAGGCCTGGTGCACCAGCCTGTCTTTTCGTATCAGTCGGCATTCTCTTGATGTCGTTGTCGTCGTCGTTGTTCACATTTGGAGAAGCGTCTAATTCGTTTTCGGTGTCTGTCGTGTCAGCGGCCTTGCGCTTGGTCTCCGCATGGCAAAGTGCGAGGCAGAAAAGAACTGCAACGAGCGTATGACCGAACAGGGCCATTGCTCCTGAGAAAGAAAATACAAGAAATGTTTACAACTGTTAGAAGGTGCTGGGGGGTGGGGGGGGGGGGGAGAGGCAGGCATAAGTATCATATGGAAAAAGTATTTGAAGATTTCTTAATAAGAAATTTTTGGGCCTTTTGGCCAAAGGGGGTGCGCGCGCACTCTGCGCGTACGCGCCTGCATACGTACACGAAGCTGTTGAGTTGTATCGTTCGTTGTGCTGGTCACCTTGCTTGAAAATTTTGTTTAAACATTAAAGTACCTAAATTGAAATGAAAAGATAATTTCAGTAATAATTATTTTTTTAAAAACGCTTTTGTAACGAGCACTGAAGTGAGACTGTCCGAATTTTGCTAGCAGGGTTATTCCCATAATGTTTTAATTCTCTTTTATTGAGATCATAAACTTAAGAGACAGAGATAACAAGTTCAGCTAACAGGATCTTGTAAAACACATTCGATGACGAAACCGCCCGTGTTGAATACCGCATATCATGCGGGGTCTTTGTATTGAAACAAAGGGTTTTTACTGTTGTATCCACCGCTATATAGCTAAAGTGTTCCCCCCACCCTCACACACGCCAAAAAATTATTCAGACACTTGAATTACGATATGTATACAATAATTTTATAATAAAAAAATGACGTTTTTTAAGCGATGACAGATTTACTGTGGCTTGACGATTAAACGCTTGAAGAAAACATACGTTATTCAAGATAGCAAATCGTAATTCCCGCCCTAACAACAACGTTTCTGCTACTCGTAATGAAATGTGACTATGGTCAATTTGATATTGATATTGCATGAAGTTAAAAATGTATTTTTTTTTTCAAGTCAGCTTGATTCAAGTCGGCAATGGCTTTGTTCACTAAGACTAGTATCTTTTACAAATTTTCGCCCTTTTGATGCAGATAAGATATCTCAGCGTTTCGTAATCTCCGCTTCCTCGGTGCGCTACGCTGAAAATAATTGCGATAGATAGAACATACAATTTAAACGCGCAAAGTAAAGAACAAGTGCTAAGAAAAAAAAATATAGAGTTTTTGTGTCTCATATCTTGTATCTGCTAATCAATACGTGGCGTCCAAAAATTTCGAAAAAAACTCTTAAGTGCTTATAGCTGGAAAACGCTACTTAAAAATCATTGATTTCATTGGTGGGTTTCTAGATTTAGGAATGGTTTCATGTCGCTCACGTCCCGTTTGATGTATCGAGATCCACCTGAGTACACACCCTGGCTTAAATAGCAGACAAAAAACGGGAAAAATGCACGTTTCACAAGCCTACCTACAGTTTCCATCGCTAACCATCCCTAACTAAACACAGTTTCTAACATCCCTATCCATCCTTAAACAAAACCTTTTAAAAAGGCTTGTACTAATGAAAATTCTCATTCAATACAGTATCCATTTAAATTGTGTCGTAGGCTCAGTATCGAAAGAAGTATTAGATTCATATTGCTACACCACTGATGTCATTACAAAATTTCGATGATTTCTTCATGCCTAATGAAGTAAAGTTCTTTTATATTCCAAAACGACTTGGCTAAATCACTTTTAATCATAAAAAGGGTATCTATTAATTTCCCATGCCATACCCCGCTAACGCAATATAAATCAAAATGATAACATGGAAACTTGAGAGATGTTAGCGGCCGCCAACACATTCGTCACGAAATCTGACGGCGATGCTAAGAGAGATATGGTCTCCCGTCAAATCAGCGCATTGGAGAGTTACGGTAAGCTAAAGGTGCGTTTAAGGGCATTCTGACCAACATCTCCGATTTACGCGCTATCAAACTGGGAAAGGTTAATGAAAGCTTAAAGTATCGAATGGATCGTGCTGATTGAGGACAATTTGGCCCGATGAAGAAAGAAGAAAATTTTTGCACATGCTACTTACTTACGATGTTGAAGTGTTGAACCTTCCTTGGCTCGTTGCCCTTCGTGTGTCTCTGTGCTTAGCCTCGCAGGCAATTTAACCAAGTATTCGGAATTAAAAATATCACAGGGGCTTTTGGCAAACCGATGGGTAGCGGAAATTGATACTGCGTTGAAATTACACACTGCAAGAACAAGACAATAATATTTTGCTTGTGATTGTAAACTAATTATGGTTAAATATAAGCTAAAGATCAATTAGCGATAGCCCACGGTTCTCGGTTGAAGGGATTGGCTGACAATGTTTGTACAGCTGGAACAGGTGTTTAAACAACCATGCTAATAAACCGGGTTCAGCATTCAAACTCGAAATAGTGAACGCAAAATGCAAAACCTCACATCTTTAAATGACAAATAGAGAACAAGTGCACTAAAAAAGAACCACCGATCGACCATTTATCATCCGAGGGAGTTAAAAAGTACTTAAAATCATAGAACTGTAGAAATGGAAATAAGATAGGAATAAATGGAAGGAAGGGATATTTCGCTGTCTCAGATCAGTCCCTGTTTTATTGAATGTATCAGATAAAATGATTGATTGTGACAGGTTAACAAGGACCGTCAAATCCTCATAAATGTCACATCGATGCATTAGAAAAGAAATAACCCAAAGGATGGGAGTGGATACAGTGAAAACCGTTTGCCCGGAAAATAATTGATTTCAGAAACGGACGATAAACATGGAAAATAATGACACAAAAATTGTTAGCATTCGAGCAAGAAGGCCGGAAAACATTTAAGTGAACAAGTTCTGGAAATAAAAATAACACTCAAATGACATAAACAAATAAGACGTTTAAGAAAAACTAGTAAGACTCGACAATGGATTGAACTATGATAATATTATAACATTTGGTATAAAGACACGAATCCATAGTATTCACTCTTGAAGGCACAAAACCCTTGATGCTATCATCATAGGGTTCTCATGTGTTTGAGGAGGGCGTAGGCGATCTATCTGATTG
Source organism: Nematostella vectensis (assembly GCF_932526225.1). NCBI lineage: Eukaryota > Metazoa > Cnidaria > Anthozoa > Actiniaria > Edwardsiidae > Nematostella > Nematostella vectensis. The sequence continues at coordinate 4,970,384 of NC_064035.1, read as the reverse complement.
CCTTGTTTTGCCACATGCGCTAGGATACGAGGAGGTCTTATCAACTCCAATGTTTGGCTAGTTGTTTGGTGGCTGTTGCATTTGTTCAAAGAGGGAAATTGTGAGCTTAGTAAATAACCGCTTAAATGGACAGACGTGTATGTTAACATCCGGGTCCGGATCACCCCTTTTGACGTCAGGATGCGGCCTTGGCCATTAAGCAGCTTGTTCAAGACTGACAGAAACCCAATAAACTGGGATTTCCTTTATCTGGTGGATGAGCGCGCGAGAGATAAGTCCCCCGCGATGATCCTGATCTCTATTGCAAAAATGGTCATTTCTTTTTTTTTTTTCCTGCTAATTTAGTCAATTAGGGCGTGTGTGTTTTTGCAAGCATGTTGCGCCTACAAATGAAATTAGTATATGAATAGAGAAATATGTTATTTCACGGCCGAAACGGCTCTTGCTTCTCCAATACCCTTATCAACATTCTAAGATTCAACTTAACTCCCATAGCTTTTGTTATTGTCTATTGGCCATGTCCAAAACTTCTTTAATGGTGTTTTGGTTTCACGATAATAACATTGCCCTTCTATCTACGTCACTTAACGTAAGTGAATAATGAGGCTGGGCGAGGCAATAAATCCAGGGTTAAAGAAGTGAAAATCTTTGAAATCCCGGGGTGGTTCGTTTTTCCAATTTAGCAGACCAAATTTTCGGTATACCCCTCTCCTCGCCTAATTACATTAGGCAATCAATACTTCAAATCAATTCAATCTAATATTTAAAATGTCATTAATAGGGTGCTTTTTAACATATAGCGATAATAATAATAAAAATAAAGATAATTATTTAAAAAATATTTTATAGTAATTTTAAAGACATATTAATGTGCACGGTATATTCAGCTAAACGTTATATATTTTTTGTTAAATCTGAGCGGACCTTCAAGCCGGGTGGGTTCGTCCGATCCCCCCCTGGACACCGGCCCCAATGATATGAAATTTGCTATCGAAAATTTGTATTCAGGGAGTAAGAAAACTTTACCAGAGCTCTATTATCACTACAATTTGTTTTCCGTTTAGATTAGAGCGGAAGTAAATACGCCAAAGTTGTTAGCGATATGGATCGATTCTCAGTCTTTGCCGCTCCTCTCTTCTCCTGGGACCCCACGCTCGTTCCATATTTTAGAAATAAGCTTTTTTTAACAAAACGAATAATCATGGGAAAATTTATGACACACATGATTATGGACGTACATCTGTTGGACGTGTATCAAATGGCAAAAGCTCTGTCTAATGTGCTAATCCTGAATGACGTTTTTCGCACGAATTTTATACCATAAGAAATGGCAAAATTGGAAAAAATCCTTCAACTCCCCCTTAGGGATGGCAGTTGGTCGAAAGTGTTATACCCTAAAAGATGTGACGACCAGGCCCGTCCCTTTTCTGGAGAGTCCCCCTCCGCCCCTCACCCCACCCCGGGCATTGATCATTTCGTCTTTCAGAGCCATGCACCATAAACCATAGAGTACTCCCGTTCCTGAGCCTGTAGGCAAACTAACAAAAAATATTTCTTGCCTACAACAATTGCTTTGCCAGGGCGGATCCAGGACTTCAAAATGGGGGGTGGATAAATGGCCGGCTAGACGGCCTATAACTGATCCAGTGGTTCTTGATAGGTCGCTACATAGATTTTACAATTCTTCACGCTGAATTGGATTTGTCGCGTCAGCAAAGTCAAGCTGGCGAAGGAGAATGGACAGTACCTACCGTCCCTCAGACATTTATTGTCTTCAAACAAAGTGACATTTCGATTTTTTTTACTCAAAGAGGGGGTTGGATATCCACCCAATCCCCCCCTTCCTGTACCGCCCCTGCTTTGATATCCAACTTTTGATGATTGTCCAATGAAGAAATCTTGAATTTAGATGCGACACTTTCTGGATATTCTCACTGCCGTGCTTACTCGCACTAAGGCAATTAGCATAGCGCGCGAACTGTTTCGGGATTCTGATTGGTCGAGAAAGGGAAAGGAGTGTGGTTCGGTTTACAGCAGCCACTTGTGGGGAAGGCGTGCGTGACACTTAGCGCGGCTGCTAAGCAGACTTTAATCTGGGGGATTGCCAAATCATAAACATGCGACCTATGTCTGCCCGTCCCCTGAGTAAACCCTGGCAACTCATCTGAATTCAATATTTCAAGGAGGGTAATACTAGCTTCATTTATTCAACATTTATTCAACTAATATTATTTTACAGAGTGTAAAGAACTATTTAACATTATTTGTTTAACGATACTATGTATAACATGAATTCAGATATTCATACTAACCGTTGACTGGCTCCAGAGCTCTGGTCAACACACAAGCGCCTTCCTCGCGACTCGAGATATTCAGACAATAATACATCCCGTAGATGAAGTATACATAAGCCGTGCCTGGTTCCATGAACATCGCTACGTTTCTCGCCGTTACCGCTAAACGAATGACAAGCCTTGTCGGATCTACCACAGGTAGCCCAGGCTCACGGCGAGTGTAAGTTTATTACAGAGTTTGTATGAGCGAAAAATTTGTTGAGATAAATATTCTGATTTGAAAATAAAAAAGTAGCTTGACGTTGCTGCTGCTCAAACCCGCCATTATTTGTCATTCTAAAGCTGCAAATTTTTCCCGTCGCCTTATGTATATAAAATAGACAAGGTTGCAAACTCCGACAACCGCCAAATTCCAAAGTGCTCAACAAATCCATCCACCGACCGTTTCGAAATCCAGACTCGCACGACAAAATAAACCTCGCAGAATCATAGCACACATATTTATCTTTCCAACCATACCTAATCGGCTACTCGTTCCCGTTTGCCGTTTGAGCGGCAAGGATCTTTCTTTTGAATTCGAAAAAAATCGTGATAGCGACGCGGATGTCTACAAAACGAAGACCTAAAACCTAAAACCTGTGACCCCAAAAGCTACGACCCCAAAAATTTTGCCGTTATTATTTAGCCTACCTTATTTCCCACTAACTTAGGGGAAATCGCTTCATGTTCGAGTTGTGTCGAGCACAGGTAGCCCAAGCTCTTTATCTGTCCCTATTGATTTTACGGTAAACATAGGGCAAAAATCAAAATTAGTGAAAAATAAAAAACAACTGGTTGAAAAGACGTGTGTAGTCTAGTGTTGTGTTTATGTTAGCTTTTTGCGTGCTCTTTGGTCGTATTAAAGCGCCTTTTTCAAGATTCAAGATTTGAAATTTTAAAATTTTATACTTAAACTTTTTGTTTGCTGGCGATTTTTCCATGAAACAAATAAGCAAATAAAAACACTACAGCTTTTGTTGTTTTATTTTTTTTAAACTGAAATTGTTTTTCAGAATGTTCAGTTGCACCTTGTCCTCATGTTCCACCTTTGTCCTCAAGAGCTAGTTGATAATCTTATCCGGGTGTTTTTTTTTGGCAATGAAGTGTTTGTCTAAATAAACTATTTGATATTTTTTTACTCAAAAAGTTTGGATAAGTCTTCTGAGGGGGACACAAAAAGTCCTAGTTCTTGATCTGAAAATTTAAACCATTTTTCTTACGATAAAAACCAATGTTTGAGCCTTGGGACTATGATTGTTCTCAATTCTGGCACAAAGCTAGGGGTGAGGGTAGGGGGCGGATGCTTCCAACTCAACCAACAAAAAGCATTTTTTTGTGAATCCTGGCTTTGCAAGGGTGATCAATGCATGATGCACTACATGAGGCTAACATCAACTAATCACTGAATTTGTATTTTATTTTTATTGTTGCCACTAAACTTATTACCCCTAAAATCACTCCAGTATACCCCAAGTTGCCCTTGTCTACAAGTTGCAAGCCTACTATGGACAGCTTAGAGCTTAGTAAATATTAAAATTTTTGGGTGCGTGATGTATTCAACCTCAAGGTGCCAACTTTCTCCCGATATCGAATGATCCCCAGTGTTAAGGACTGCTACACCAGCTTTACCACTAGCTACACTTCAGCTTTAACAGATCAGGTGATTGTATAAAGGCTTTTATCAGACCATTTATGTGTCACTCCCATTGTCACAGAGAGCTGCATGTGCTGGCAGCAATAGAAAGAAATAGTTAATGGCCAAAATATTAGACTGTACTAGTTTCTGATAGGGATAGATGGGACACGATGATCATTTCAATTAGTTTATGTTATGCGATAGTTGAAAGCTTTACTAAAGAATAATGTTATCGACCAAGTAAGGAGGCATGTAGCTAGGTAAAGGTCAGGAATTTGGTCAAACTAACCCACTGTACTAAGGGGAACTGGGATACCTAAGAAGTACCACTGCAACCACAGGTAGCCCAAGCTCTTTATTTGTCCCTATTGATTTTACGGTAAACATAGGGCGAAAATCAAAATTAGTGAAAAATAAAAACAACTTGTTAAAAAGACGTGTGTTGTCTAGTTTTGTGTTTATGTTTACTTTTTGCGTGTTCTTTGATCGTAGAAGCGCCCTTTTCAAGATTCACTCACGTTCCGTCCTCAAAAACACACTTCTGCTTCGCGCTTAATCTCGCTCAAATCACGGCGACATCCTAACAGATAGTTGGAGTCCAACCAGTCCAAACCTCAGCGCCACACGATTCTTCATTGCAGAGGAATCCGGCAGAATATTCGTCTTTTTGTCGTCGAAATATGCTTGACCACAATGAATTTGGCAACCGTCAAAATTGCCTCGTCCCCGCGAGCGCAAAAACATGCCTATGCACCTGTGGCTGCGAAGATTTGACAAGAGCCAAAGAGGTCCTTGCCGTGGGAGGGAGCGTCGAAATTAGTGCATGGAAACTCGCAGAAGAATAAAAAAGAAATACAAATACCTACCTGCCAACTCTCCCGGTCTCCCGGTTTTACCTTAAATCTCCCGGTTTATGACAAAATTTTAATTAGTCGAGTTGTTTTTGAAGTAAAAGTTGGATTTTAGCCACAAAGTTATGCAATTCTTATAGTTTGTATTCAAGTTATGACGTTTTCGAGGTTTTTTCGAGAAACTTTAAATGAGCCTTTTCCAGGCGTTTCTTGTAGACCACAGGACTACTCCCGCAATACTGAAATGCTTGCATATATCGACCAATCAAGTTTGACCATATTTTCGTGCGAATTGTTGAGGAAATCTGGCCTCTCAAAAAGTAGTTGAAATTGATGTTCTTGACATCAAACCATTAGCAGATTAGTCAAGTCAATCTAGTGTTTTACCAAAAAGTAATTGCAAAGTTATTTCGAAAGTGAACATCGCGAAAATTTCGATCAAAGTTTTCACCATTTTATCATATTTTATCAAATAAATATAAACTGAGATTGTACAAGCGTAATATCGTTTGAATATATTATTCAGAATATTTGTTACAAAGTTAAATGAATTTCTGGAAAAACAGACTTATTTTACCATCTTTTGTTTTGCTTTACGATAGGGTAGCCAACAACAATAAGAGAACCAAAGAACACACACATCTTCGAGCAAAACTCTGTGATTTGCTAATCCCCACCCCCCCCCCCCCTCATCCCGTACCCCCTCCCCTCCAGCCAAAAAATAATCTCCCGGTTTTTCAAGTCTGGGGGTTGGCAGCTATGCAAATAAGAACAACTTTAGCTGTAAGGAGAGGAAAGTGGCATGGGGAAGATTTTTACAAATGCGGAGTAGATTTCAGCGACGATCAAAACAAGTCTCGAGTCAATTTTCTCCAAAATTTAGAGCTTCGTACAAGCTTTTACGATGAAAATAGAAGCAAACAAACCTCCAAATGTGTAGATGATGCTTTCCTTTCTCGGGAAAAAATGCCTTAGTCTTCAAATGACAAATATCTAAGCCGTGAGGTCGACGTGTAGGCAAGGTATAGAATCAGGGACCGTTTTGAGATATCAAGGACTTTTTTTGGGAAGCAATTTCCCACGGAGACGTATAGATTGTGGTCGAGTCCGCGGCCTTGCAGCGGTCATACCCAACCTGTCAATCGGAAACTCCCGAATAAACATCTTCGGAATCGAGCATCATTAAACTCAGCGTCTGATAAGTTTGGGGTCAGGTATCGGATAGCTTGGTAACCGCCTATATATTTACCCCTAAGTGATAGCACTTGAGATTGAGAGCAGTGAACCAAAAATTGTTCAAGAAATATTTAGCAATTTTCAAGGCATTCTCAGTTTTCTTGGATTTTATTTCGGTGCTATCTCTGCTGCGGGGATAGTATTTGTAGGACTTTTACACTGTAAAAGATAGGAAAATCCCCATATACTTAAATGGAGCACACCTCAAGTCCACCCCCACCTCAAGAAATGATGCATCTTACCTTTCTTGCCCCAATCAGTGTTGTGATATGGTATTTACAACAAAAACAAGATTATACATATATTTTTATTATATCCAAATGTGGTGGGCAGTAGAATCTTTCTCATACATGTCACAACACAGGGCCCAAACAAATTGCATAGTCGAGTCTTCAAAACAATGCAGTCATCACTAGACGGACAAAGCCAAGTTAAGACTAGGAATAAATAGCAATTTGTAGTGAGACCAAGTCTCGTCAAGTTAATTCAAGCAGAGATGACTGTGTTGTTTTGAAGACTCGACTATGCATTACATTTTTGGTTACGAATGACTAAACTTCTCCTGTCTATAAGCCCAGCGCACCTCGGCCTTCGCGCGCGAACAGGGTTCCCAATATTCGAAAATAAAACATTTCCGAATACCCCACAATGAGAGCCGGCTAGCAGGCTAAGTGATATGTATTCACGACTAACGGACACCTCGCTATTAACAGGCGCCTCACCTCGGACCGTAAAACCCTGTAAAGCTGAAATGCAGGGAAATTATCAAACAATTGTTTTCAGAGATTTTCACTATAACTATAGCTATAATCCATTTTACGTCATAGGCTTTTGGCCTTTCAAAGATGAGAAAAAAACGCGATAAATTTACACAATTTGTCGCGCGTTTCATTTTTCTCAATTCTTTTTTCTGTGTTAGTGATTCAAGAAAAAGATGCATTTTCTACGATGGATAGCTTCCTCAGAGGAAGATATTTTTACACCTTAAAAATTGACACTAAAATATCCCCCAACAACCCCCGAATGCCTTTTATATAAATGAAGCTTTCAAAAGTCGCAATGAATTGTTAAAATCAGAAAATGCTGTTTTTAGAGTTTTGGAATTTATTTCTACCCCGGAAAATGTAATTAAGGCCTTTGATTAATAGTTATGGAGGGTCGTTAATATGCATGTCATCATCGATGAGCAACAAATCTGGTAAAGGTATCTTTTTTATATTTTTTGATATTTTCCATAGAAAATAAACATAAGATGATTAAGTATCCAAGTCGTATTGTTGTATCAGCCTACTTTTGTAGTATACACCATAATAAAATCCAAACGCATGCGTTGATGAAACAATCAATAAAACAATTTACACTCGAGAATGAGGAAAAAGGGAGAAAGGACCGCAAGAGAGAGAGAGAGAGTTTATATGTCAAATCTGCGATTAAAACTACCCCCCAGAGACTGTGCTGATGTGAGCTAGGAGATACGAGGGATTATGTGAGAATGCTCAACAACCTCTTTTTGGCAGCAAATGGAGTAGGGAGGGTGCCTGACCCAACCTTAGCTAGGGAAGTACTTCACTCCTCTGGCTCTAACATCTCAGCCGCTGACCGCAAACAAAAAGTCAACACAGACACCTCTTTCTCCACTGCATCCCAGGAGTCTTTGCCCGCTTCAGCGTCCCTAATAGCTCGTTTGACCAAGTGGAAGTACACGCCCTTGTAGATATTTGTCCAGTCCGGTCCGTATAGCACGTGGCGGTCATAAAGCCTAGATGTCTGGACCAGCGTATTTATAAATGCTCGATCTACCTGCATTAGCTGGTCATTTACTCTCCGGCGTGCCAATAAATCACTTTTTACCATGTGGGTTACGGCTGTGTCAAATTTCACGGCTCTATCTACAAATACATTTGTAGCATTAATCAACCATCTAAGATCTACTGGGCTCTTGTCTAACCCAGGTAGCCTCTTTAATTCATTTATCTCAGATTTCAATTTGAGGGCGAAGTTTGTCGCGTTGAATGGTAGGACGATTGAGTTTGCCATCTTCATCACCATCCTACTCGTGAATTTCCCTACAGCCAAGTGAATCTGAAATTGTGGGTCAACAAAGCGCTTCATCCACTCGAAGTTGTCGTGGATTGAGTGATAAAGCGGGTAGGATCGCCTTATTTTGTGCTTTTTATCTCCGAATATGTAGGACCAGTCGGCGGAGGACACGCCTATTAGATGATAGAACGCTACGTAGTCACTCCCCAGTGCGAGGTTGTCACACACAGGAACACCGCCACGCAGTTTGGTTTTGTCACGCTCGGTGATGACGTCATACATACTAGCCGCATGTTTGGTGGTTGGGTCTTGCACCTGCAAAGAATTCGGAATATGATCCCGCATTATGTGAAAAACCTAGCCATCTACCTTACAAACTGACATTTGAACCAGTACATGTAGGAGTACTTAGTCCGAGAGTCTGGCTGAAGGACTAGTGAAGGGTTGAGCAAAAAAGGTAGTTTGCCTTTCAGTCTAACAAACAACCCAACCATTTCGCCCGACCCTTGCTCTACTTATGTTGAAGCTGATAAAAAAGTGAGTGTATGGAGCCATGTTAAATCTATCGTGTTTCATGGAGATGCATTATTCGTGGTCGGTAAAAAGGGATTAGCATTATAGTTAAGAGCAGACTTGTAAGCCATCTTTGCACGCTTGAATAGTTTTCGTACCTCTTTCGAAGTAGCAACCAGAATCTTCTCTATCAGTGGACTTCCATCAACATTGAGCGAGAAATTACCGCTGACCCCTGTATCGATATTCAAATAGACGACAGCGCGTCTCCTTAGAATCTGCGCATGCTCCTCTACCCACTCCGTGGAGCCGCTGACTCCTCTCTCTTCAGAGTCCCAGCTGCACAGGATTATGGTCCTTCTTGGTCGCCAACCTCGCTTGAGAAGTTCGCCTAAACCACGTGACACCTCCATTTGAATAGCAGTACCGCTGGACGGATCGCTGGCGCCGAAGACCCAAGAGTCTCTGTGGTTACCGACAATGACGTAGCGGTCGGGTTCTTCACGACCTCGGATAGTCCCTATGACGTTAAAAATTGGATGCATGACGCGTTTGGACTTAGTGGTCAAGTGCACTTTCGTGTTTTCCTGCGTGAAGCCTGGGCCAAGTCTATACCGAACGTCTAGTTTTCCCTCCCAGTGTGGCGGTACGTCAGGCCCTGTGGACGGAGAGCAATCATCATTAAAGCCTGGGTTTCTTTGCAGTCACGGATAGGATCACGTTCGTGATAATATAAAGTTAAAGCCGGTTGCGCGAAAGAGTTAACAATTTTAACATTGAAAAATTTAGTCTTCTAAAGCTGGCTCATGTTAAAGCTGGCTCATTTAATAGTCAAGTACAAAGAGCTGCCGGGACAGCTTACTTTGGTCTAATCTTAACGCTGAAAATACGAAAATTTGTAGGCTATATTTGTTCAAGGTTTTCCGTTGGCGAAAGTCGCTTTTGTTGTTTCAGGGTTAAGGCAATATGTGAAATGTTGTAAAGTTAATCTTTACTAAACCGCATTACTTAAAAATTTCGAGGATATTTATGTCATAACATTACCCTGGAAACCAGAGCCTCAAAACTTCTCTCGTCTAGTGACGCTCAGCCAAAATGCCGCGACGAGCGTCACTGGACGAGAGGAGTCTGGAGGCTCTGGTACCCAGGGTAAATTTAAATTCCATTTAAACGTTAAAACTTCTAAGAAATCACTCTGTTTCGTCCTCTTATCCGTCGCCGTCGTCGCTACTTATCCTTCCCTAAATACTTGCCTTTCATTCTTTTAAGAATTTTTAACGCGTCGCCGTATGAAAGACCATAAGACGGGATCTTTGGCTGACCAAGCTTGCTGACGGGCATCCTATAAATGCCATCAACTGCCGGGTACCCTGTGGTCAGCGGATCCCCCGGCCAGGACCCAAGCCCAGCGCCGCCACGCTGTATTCCAGTATCCGGCAGCCACCAAGAGTTTGGAAACGTGTTGTTTGGTCCTTCGGGCGCGAATTGCTCTGGGTCTTGATAAATAAGAGCTGCTATGGCGCCATTATATCCGGCGCTGCGTACCTTCACGGTGTCAATAAAAGTCAAGAAAAATAATTGATGCTACAACAATAGAACAGCGCCACAACAACCTACGACAAAAATCTTCTCGTTCATAAAAACAAGTATCAATATAAGTAATCAAACTTTATGTTCTAAGAGACTGCTCGTACTCGATACATGGCGAGTTTTCACCTTGTTGTTTAAAAAATACCTTTGCAGTTCTGGAAAGGCATTTACTTATGCTTTTTTTTTCTACGTCGTTTTGGCCTTGTGGTCTTTCGATAATCAGAATTGTAGACCCTCTAGTTTTTCTAGATACACTTGGGTTACGCTATGACACGAACCTTGTTCCCTCTGTAAACGCGTCCCATTCGCATAAACGCGATCCTTCCCTTAACAGACACGCCCAGTTCTTTCAGCTTGTCGAAATCTTCATCGCGTCCGTAATTTACATACACGACGTCTCCATCGACACTTGCATTCAGCGGGGAAGACAGGAACGAGGGCATCACCTCCGGCTCGTGCTTGCGCTCAAATGTGGTCAGCGGCTATACAATGAAATAGAAAATATGCATTGCACGAACGTGATCATACAAAGCGTAAGTGCGGATACTGGAGCCAGTAGACCCAGCGCAGCATCTGTGAAATATTACGAGCAGTTGTGGTGGTAAATGTTATACACCATCGTGCACCTGTTTTAAGAACTTTACCAACTACAACAAGTTCAAGGGCGTTGCGCGCCTTAACTCTCCGCAAGTGGATCGTGAGATGCGATGCTGATGATAAAAACCGTTACCACAGCGTTTCCTCATATGAACCGCGCGTGATAGTGCATTGCGTGACAAACCACATGCGATTGTTTGGGATGTTTGTGTTTGACTAGTGGATGGTACGTTATCATACGTGCATGCGTTACGATACGTCTGTAAAAGTGCCGTGTTAAGTCACGCTATACCGTGATACGTAAATGCGCCGCGAGTCGTGTTTTTCTGTGTTGTATAACTCACTTGCACTTGTGCCTGCGTGATCGCGTATATGTGTGGCCGTGCCTTCATGACCGCGCATGTGTGACCTTGCCTACATGACCACGCCTGTGTAACCATGACTACATGACAAGCATGTGTGACTGTGCCTACATGACCACGCATGTGTGACCGTGACAACATGACAAGCATGTATGACCGTGCCTACATGACAGCGCATATGTAACCATGACTACATGACCGCCATGTGTGACCATGACCACTTGACAGCGCATGCGTAACCATGACTACATGACAGTGCACGTGTAACCATGACTACATGACAAGCATGTGTTACCGTGCCTACATGACCGCGCATGTGTGACCGTGCATACATGATCCAACATGTGTGACCGTGCCTACATGATCCCACATGTGTGACCGTGCCTACATGATCCCACATGTGTGACCGTGCCTACATGATCCCACATGTGTGACCGTGCTTACATGACCCCGCATGTGTAACCATGCCTACATGATCCCACATGTGTAACCATGCCTACATGATCCCACATGTGTAACCATGCCTACATGATCCCACATGTGTAACCATGCCTACATGATCCCACATGTGTAACCATGCCTACATGATCCCACATGTGTAACCATGCCTACATGATCCCACATGTGTAACCATGCCTACATGATCCCACATGTGTAACCATGCCTACATGATCCCACATGTGTAACCATGCCTACATGATCCCACATGTGTAACCATGCCTACATGATCCCACATGTGTAACCATGCCTACATGATCCCACATGTGTGACCGTGCCTACATGACCCCGCATGTGTAGCCCTAGCGTGCCCTTTCTCCACTCACGGTCTCTTTTTCTTGGAACTGATGTAAAATAGCTCCCTTATCGTCCACAATCGCAGCAAAACTTGGATCCTCTTCCATCGGGAGGTTTTGTAGTACATTATACCGAGGCATTTCTACTTTGTCAAAGCCATAACTTCGCCATCTCCGCGCAATCTCCTCCGCTAATAACGTGTTCCGGGGGGAGCCTGCGTGATGGGGCCTCTCCGTCAGGTACCTGTCCATGCAATAGTCATATGTAAAAAAGCTACCTTCAAGGAATCAGTTAACCCCCCGATTTTTCAAGCGGGATGTTCAGTACAAAAGGCTAATTGGCTCGACTTACAAAAAATGAGTAAACCCCCTCATTTTTTCAAGCGGGGTATTCAGTAAAAAAATGCTAATTTGCTCGACTACAAGGGATAGGTGAACCCCCTAATATTTCAAGTGTTCAGTAAAAAAAAGGCTAATTGGCTCTACTACCTTCAAGGAATGAGTGAACCCCCGATTTGCAAGTGTGATGTTCTGTACTGATCTGTTTTGGCGAAACTAGAGATGTGCGCGCTCGAGAGAGGATTTTTTTGGGGTACTCACCTAACTTTTTCGTTAAAATAACCCCGATCTATTTCATAAGAAATTTAAAACATTTAACATTGTTTAATCCAAAAATTATTAACTAGTTTCTTGCACGGGCCCGATGCTAAACAACCAGTGACATTACTTTAACCTCTTGATGGTTGCGGAACCACATTCTTTGAAAGAGAGTAAGGGAATACAAACCTTTGTCAAAGTCTCAAAAGATAATTTACCTACCCGAGCCAACAAATTTTTCATCAACCTTTTTTAATGATAATATACTAATAAACCAGAACCTCGTTTAAATTGTTTATTAGTGTTCAATTCAAAATAAATTTCTAGGACAGTTTTATTTTCTGCTCTACCACAAGTTCTGTAATAAATTACACTTGAAAAGTTGTTCTTTTTAAGTGGTTTTCATCAACCATGAAAATGTGATCGTCAAAATGTCAGGAAACACAAAAGAGAACAATCGAACTAGATCGTGATAGCGTGAGTTGTACTGTGCAACTCTGGTAACTATTTTGTGCAAAATAGAAACAATAAAATGATCAACGAAATTTAAAGAATAGCTATAATAACTGTCTATAAGAATTGAATTTTTGTATACAATAATTTACAAATTTGGACATAAATTGTTTTTATTTTGACATCACAATATTAATTGAATACTAAAGCGTTTCATTGTGGTCCTTTATTTGCTAGTTTTCGCACAATGACAGCCACAAAGCCATTTGGTAAACACGTAGGTGTTTTCACTGCTTACCTAAGATTCTCTTCCATCCTCTGGGCACTCAAGAGCTTTTCCAGCTCGTCCATAGCCTCTTCGTCGGCCAATGTATTTTTGCCTTTCGTACCAGTAATCATTAAACACAAAAAAAGAAGAAAGACAAGATACTCACGCATTTGGCTATATCTCCCTCTCATTCTTTGTATGCGAGGATCAGTTATCCACGCCTGTATTCTACTAAAGCTTCAAATAACGGCTCATTCAAAAAAGGTTCTTAGCAATTAAAATTTAAAACATTTATTCCAAAACATTTACTAGTGTTTTAGTGTATTTTACACGGGTCTGTTGCTAACCACCAGTGACCTTGCTTTAACCTCTTGAAGGTGGCCTTACTACGTAAATAGGGGCGGAACCACATTCCTTTCGATTCCTTGCGAATAAAATTAAAAGAAAAAGTCGACAACAACGATTTGATTTTTTAGAACAATATTAAGGACAGGTCAAGCGGTAGATTAAACCATTTCGTTTTCATCGACACAGTTTTCCTTGTTATCCAAAGGCTTTGATACCCTTGACAGACTTGACAAACTGAGCGCTGGTCGACAGAAAAAGGCGGGATTTCATTTATACAGTTGAATTAATTAAGATTTCTCGTTTACTGACATACCGGTCTTCAGGCGCGTACCCAGGGTTGATTCATAGGAATCATATGGAAAAAGCATAGTATAGCATAGCATAGTTGACCTACTTTTTGGCCGTGTACACGCCGTCTTCGCTTCTCGTTGTCGCTCTTTGTTAGTTGCCGCTCTTTGCTAGGAGCTTGAAGCTCAAGCCTCTGGTACCCAGGGTATCGGAATACCGTTTGCTAAACGAGATATCATTTTGGGGGGAAATTTGTGAAAAGAATAGATAAACTCAAATGATAATTGTTTTAATGTGTTGTGCGCTCAAGGGCTGATGGCAGTTTATTGCGCTCTGTCAGGTCCCATTTTACAGCCATCAGCCACAATAATCAATGCTAAAACTTCCATTTGAAGCGAGTCACGATCTAAATTGCATGCCTGCACTGCATCATGGGAGTATTGGAAACACCTTGACAGACAGGCGGGAAAACTCCTCCCCCATAATCATAACAGTTTTTTTAAGTCTCTTTACCCCAAAGCCAAACAAAACATTTCCAGGTCCAAAGAACCCAGAATAAGCCTGAAAACAATTTTTGAATAAGGTTGCGTAGCAAAGATGGTCCACATTGGAGATGAGGCCATTCACTAGAAAATTCCTTTCTCACTCGGTGAAGACCAAACAAGAAATTATCCCATTGAATCAACCTCAGCGTCCAAACATCCATGAGCACAGCATTAATTATGCCCAAATGGACTTTATGATGTCCTTAGGCACTCTCCAGATGTGAAAAAGCTGTAATTTTTAAGTAAATTACAAGCAAAACTGTTGTAAGCAACAGGCTGTAGCATCGCCGTCGCTAAAAAGTGGTAATTTTTTTAAAGACAAACTTCAGCCCGGGTAATTACAGGGGATGACTATTCAATCAGGTTACATGACATCCTAAAAAAAATGAATTGGCCTTCACTTGAACTTAGACGCCAACGTACAAAAGCCAATTTGGTATATAAAATAATAAATGGTAAATCAGCACCAAGCCTGAAGCACCAATTCACGAGAGTTAGTGACTGTGGAAAGGAATACAATCTCCGTAATGTCAGTAAAGATCTAGCACTTCCAAAGCCGAGAACGAATTCCGAAAATCGAGCTTTGAGTATAGCGGCGCGATGCTGTGGAACGGCCTCTCTAGACTAACAAAGGCGAAATCCCTTCTTTCTTTTCGGAGGAAACTCACCGCTGAGCTACATTGAGGACCATCGCTTGAACACTCCCATTTTGTCAAGCACGACCCAACTTGAAACCAGCTTGATATTTATAATTGTAAAGTTGTGTTTGGCAAGCGTGGATAAATCAATGTGTGTGTGTATGGTGTGTTGTGCGCTCATGGGCTGATAGGATATTGTAATGGTATGTTGTGCGCCCATGGGCTGATGGGATATTGTAATGGTGTGATGTGCGCCAAGAGGCTGACGGGATATTGTAATGGTGTGTTGTGCTCTTATGGGCTGATAGGATATTGTAATGGTGTGTTGTGCGCCTATGGGCTGATGGGATATTGTAATGGTGTGTTGTGCGCCTAGAGGCTGATGGGATATTGTAATGGTGTGTTGTGCTTCTATAGGCTGATGGGATATTGTAATGGTGTGTTGTGCGCACATGGGCTGATGGGAGATTGTAATGTGGGGTTGTGCGCCAATGGGATGATGGGATATTGAAATGGTGTGTTGTAGGCCAATGGGCTGATTGGATATTAGCACTAAGCACACAAATTGCGCCAGCATTGGAATACTGTACTTACCTTGTGAGCTATTTTTTGGTTTTGCTGGGCTCGGGTTAGTTTATTTTCGCCATATTCAACCCTGTGTTAGTTTCGGTTAGGGAAAAACAATATAATGCAATTCGGAATAGAAATAAAATTATTGTCCTATCAACCTATCAAGCGTGTGCCGGTTCCATGGTGATTCCAAGAGCCTTCGTAATCTTCCCTCCTGTGTACCAGACATTCACTTTTCAAACTTCTAGCAATACGCTTTGACACTTGATATCTCGATGTTATATAGCCTTGTAATCGCTTATGTACAGTGATGTGATAATCATCTTTAACGCAAAATAATAACTGAATAAGTTCTATTATATTCTATATATAATACTAAACTTACAAACTAGACAAGACTAAAACGACGTGTCAAACTCGCGTTTTTCGTGTTTTGTCTTTTCGTTTATCTTTTTCTTATTTCACGGAAAGAATGTGGTTAAAATATTCATGTCTTTCTTGATTGTTATTTTGTATTTGTTTTGAAATTGTTGTCTAATTTTGGTCAATCGCAATTAGCGACCACTAAATCGCGCAAAATAAGATAACACTACAGGAATCGATCAAGCGTGATGCTTTGATTGACAGCTTCTGCATTTGATTGGGTTCTTCGCGGCCCGTAGGCAAATCGACAGCTACCGCGATAATACAGTTAGAATGGCAGAATTCTACTCATAGCCTAGACTCCGATAACTAGAACATTATTCAGGTCTGATGATGGCTAAGTGGGACTCGCGAAATCTTGAGATTCGTAGCAAATCGGTTGAACAGACTCTTATTCCGCTTGTAACCCAGGTAGGTAGAAGGATGACCTTTAATAAGAGGACATGAATCGCAGGAATCTAGAATTCCATGTTCTGTCCGATTTTTTAGCCTTCTCTGTGAAGCTTATCGCGTCTAGCTTGTCTGAGCCTGTTCTGTATTGAATTGCAAGTATTCACTTGTGACTAATGTACTGTCCTTCGTGCTAAACTCTAATTCTCTGGGTTTATTTAGATTACTACGTTGGTGAACCACAAAGATCGGGGATGCCGGTCCGAGAAAGCAAAACAAGCTATCCAAGCAGTTGGAGAAGCTGTTAGGAACGCTGTTTTACGTTTTGTCAGCGTAGGAGAACAAATTTCCAAGGAGAATGAAGACGTATCGGCCGAAATGTTGGAGGCTTGCGAGGAGGCGAGGAAAGCCGGCGAAGTTATTTCCCGATTAACATCCTCTAAGTGCCCTGACGTTAACAACGAGAAAACCGGCATGGTTCGTGCGGCTCGATCGCTTCTTTCTGCGGTAACTAGGGTCTTGATTATAGCGGACTCTGTTATGATCAAGCGACTTCTGGTGGCAGTGAAGAAGGTAAGAATACCTTCACTCTGGTATGGCTGGCATTCCTATACATCGCAAGGGCGCGCAGGGCAAATTACATTGAGCGCAGAAATGTAACAGGAGTTCACATAAACAAAGAGTATACTTAAATTTGCCAGAGTTTCAGGGGATGTTAAAAAATAGTTGTCTCATTAATTTGTACATAATATTGCAGTGAATATGTATTATTTTCGCAGTTACATATTATAATTTACATCATTATTTGAGTTTGTAATATATTCCGAGGTATATCCAATCAGTTCGGAACAATTGAAACAAATCTCTCAATTATATTATTTTGCGGTTCCATAGCTAAGTCCTATTGTTTCAAATTAAATGTTTGCAATCATAACCAAACTATATGAACAAATTAGAAAACTATTTATAATACTATTTTGTCAACTTATAAGTACAATGTTGAAACATATTCTCATTCATTTTACTCTCAGATTATGAAATAAGGGTTAACGTTTTATTGAGTATGATTATTTAATATAATTATACTGGCGAGTTATTGTCCAAACAGATTATAGCAAACGTAGATATAGACAAAGTATTTCTAGTATGTGCTGTTTTAACAGCACATACTCATGAGAGTATGAGAGTATGAGATAAGTTTTAAAAAACTTATCTCATAGGTTTTGATTACAAATACAAACATACACAAAAGAATGCGATAATAGCTATCCGGAAAAGTGTGTCCATTTTTTCACACGCACTCATTATCACACCAAGCTACATAGCCGTAGAAGGCCTAATGGTGGGCACAACCACGCCCCTAATGGTTATTTCCTTATAATTTTTGAAAATATTGGGGGGGAACATGCCCCCAGTGCTGTTTTAACAGCACATACTCATGAGGGTATGAGAGTATGAGATAAGTTTTAAAAAACTTATCTCATAGGTTTTGATTACAAATACAAACATACACAAAAGAATGCGATAATAGCTATCCGGAAAAGTGTGTCCATTTTTTCACACGCACTCATTATCACATCAAGCTACATAGCCGTAGAAGGCCTAATGGTGGGCACAACCACGCCCCTAATGGTTATTTCCTTATAATTTTTGAAAATATTGGGGGGTAACATGCCCCCAGTGCCCCACCCTCTGCTAAGGTGCTGCATCATCCCATTGGCACACAACACACCAATACAATATCCCATCAGCCTTTAGGCGCACAACACACCATTACAAAATCCCATCAGCCCAAGGGTGCACAACACACCATTACAATATCCTATCAGCCCATGGACACACAACACACCATTTCAATATCCCATCAGCCCATGGACGCACAACACACCAATACAATATCCCATCAGCCCAAGGGCGCACAACACACCATTACAGTATCCCATCAGCCCATAGGCGCACAACACACCATTACAGTATCCCATCAGCCCATGGGCGCACAACACACCATTACAATATCCCATCAGCCCATGGACGCACAACACACCATTACAATATCCCATCAGCCCATGGGCGCACAACACACCATTACAATATCCCATCAGCCCAAGGGCGCACAACACACCAATACAATATCCCATCAGCCCATGATTGCACAACCCCCCCCCCACTTAGGTAAGGGTGGACACACATCTGCCAGAAAGCAGACTTTTTCTTATAAAGAGCCTTCCCCCTCTCCTTCAGCAATTTCTGCCCGCATTTCCCTTCAATAGCAAATTCTGTCCCCAATCATCCCTTGCCTTTACTCACAGAAGTGTGCTATTGTTCTCGACTTGCTAATTACTGATAGTATAATTTATTTTATGATCCAGCCCTCAACCATTCCTGGCCTTGACCAAAGAATGCATCCCTGTGCTATTGTTCTCACTATGTATTGAATTGCATCTTTTCACAGGTTGAGGACAGACTACAGGAGTTAGAAACCATTAACTCATTCACTGAGTTTGTACAGACGTTTAGCCAATTTGGAGCTGAGATGGTGGAGCTTGCACATTTATCTGGTGATAGGCAAAATGTAATTACTCATGGTGAGGTTGGGCGGTGGGCTACACACAGGGCCTTACAAAATTATAGATCTGGATATTTATTAGGTCCTTTTTGCAGCTAATTATGCTTTCTTTACCATCACATTAATATATCTCAGGACCTCAAAGATGACTGCCAACGTGCAGAGATGTGCTGTGCTCGAACAATTCTAGAAAAATCTACCATGATGCTTCTTACAACTTCAAAGGTAAGAAACCAAAAGTTGATGGTGGTAATGTGATAATGATGACATCAATCATGTTGATGATGATGATGGTTATTGTGATTATTGTATTAATGATGATGATGTTAATGGTAGTAATGATAATGATGATTGTGATGGTGGTGATGAAGATGATAATGATGATGATGGCACTGATGTTGATGATGATAATGATGATGATGGCACTGATGATGATGATGATGATTGTGATGATGGCACGGATGATGATGATGATGATGATGATGATGATGATGATGATGATGATGATGATGGTGATGGTGATGGTGATGGTGATGGTGATGGTGATGGTGATGGTGATGGTGCTGGTGCTGGTGCTGGTGCTGGTGCTGGTGCTGGTGCTGGTGCTGGTGCTGGTGCTGGTGCTGGTGCTGGTGCTGGTGCTGGTGCTGGTGCTGGTGCTGGTGCTGGTGCTGGTGCTGGTGCTGGTGCTGGTGCTGGTGCTGGTGCTGGTGCTGGTGCTGGTGCTGGTGCTGGTGCTGGTGCTGGTGCTGGTGCTGGTGCTGGTGCTGGTGCTGGTGCTGGTGCTGGTGCTGGTGCTGGTGCTGGTGCTGGTGCTGGTGCTGGTGCTGGTGCTGGTGCTGGTGCTGGTGCTGGTGCTGGTGCTGGTGCTGGTGCTGGTGCTGGTGCTGGTGCTGGTGCTGGTGCTGGTGATGGTGATGGTGATGGTGATGGTGATGGTGATGGTGATGGTGATGGTGATGGTGATGATGGTGATGGTGATGGTGATGATGGTGATGGTGATGATGACAGTGATGATGATGACAGTGATGATGATGAGGATGATGATGAGGATGATGATGATGACGATGATATACACTGATGATGATGGGTATGATTATTTTATTGTTAATGATGATTATGATGACATCATCATTTTTTACAGACATGTCTTCGTCATCCGGGCTCTATGGCAGCGAAGGATAACCGGGGCGGTGTGTTCCAGAAGATGCGCGAAGCCATGAAAACGATACGTCTTATTACCGAGGATAAATATAAAGATAATGCAAGAAAGAACCAACCCTGTTTAGCTTTGGATCTGCGGAAATTCGAAGTGAGTCAGGCGGATTTAGGGGCTGGTCGAACGGGCCCCGGCCTCCCTTATTTTCAGATAATTTGGCTTAAAATTAACAAGTAATATAAAGAAATACACGGAAGAACATTGAATCCGGCCCCCCCTTTCTTGAAACCCTTGCTTTGCCCCCACCCCTCTCTTGGAGCTCCTGGGTCCGCCCCTGTGAGTCCAATTGCTTACTTTGGCCTTGTATGAAAACCGAATCTCAATAATTTTATTGAAAACTGAAGAAAGATGGAATTTGATAAATCAAAATTTGCTAATATAATGCGACATTAGGACTACATTGTATCGAGATATCTAGTAAAATTCAGAGTAATCTTATACGGTATGTTTTAACAATGTTTTCATGTTCGAGCCGTTCCATTAAAATAGCCCTTTTCCAAAAAACAAAAACAGTCATGTTAACTTGGCACTTTATAACGTTTATTTTCAGCACTCTCTAGAAACATTTCGGAAAAGCGCCTCCGGCGACCACGAAGCAAAGATCAATTTCCAGAAAGGCTTAGAGAGAATCCTTATAGATATCGAACCCGTCATCGACGCCCCCCAAACACGCAAGGAGAAGCGAGAGAAAATCATAGCTTTGTGCGAAAATGCACAAGATATCATGAAAGACATTCTAGAAAAACACACGGATGGCGAGGTATGGTTCCACCATGATTCTATGGTGGTGGTTCTACCCGAAAAATATTCCCTAATAAGCCTAACAATTATTGACAATTATTGTCTAGCCTAAAACGTTGGGTATGTTCTGGTCGTTTGTCATTTGTATGGCTTTCGATTTCGGCCTTTTCGCTTGTAATAGGTCAACCAATTAGATTACAGCATCAATGATAGACCACTAGCGTGATTTGACTAATGTATAATATCCGTCTTCCTGCATAAGAGTCATACGCCTGCAGACCTATGCATGTTTCTGGTATTACCGAATTGTATTCCTTCAGATATAAGTCCCTCTAATCCGTACATGTATACTTATTAATGGCTTGCGCCCTGTTATAGGTCCCTGCTACGCCGAGCAGCAGTGCGAATTCTTTAGATTTAGCTTTACAGAGAGTATCAAAAGTAGCAATGGACTTACGGCACGAGGTAAGAAAAGTCCTAAAATATTTCTAAGAAAAACGCCGTGCTGGATGTCGTTCTATGGTCGGTTATGTCAACTATACCCTAAGAGAGAATAGGGATGATTAAGATTGCCTACTAGCAGGCGCGGTCACAGGGGGTGCGCAGTGTGCGCGCTGACTAGATTTATTTAGTAACATCGGTCTCCTAAACTTTCCTACAACCAGGCATTATTTTTCCAAAGCCTTCTACAAGTTCACAACGATGTGTTCTAGGTCCACCAAGTAGCGACAGATCAGGTGTTCGAGGTGTTCTCCCATCAAGGCCACAAGAAGTCCCTTCCCTCTCTACGTAGCGCCGCAGCTGTAGGAGATCTCGCGCAGGCCGAGCATGCAGCCACAGTTTTTCAACAGGACGCAAAGAGGCTAGAAGACGTGAGTCAACCTAGGCTAGAAACCCCTCCTCACCCCCACCCTCTTCTTTGGCTATTGATACTTTCAACAGGACGCAAAGAGGCTAGAAGACGTGTGTCAAGCTAGGCTAGAAACCCCTCCTAACCCCCCCCCCCCCCCCTTCTTTGGCTAGAAGACGTGAGTCAACCTAGACTAGAAACCCATCCCCTTCTTTGGCTACTGATACAAATATAACTTCTTATCCTTTGTTCCTCTCCCCCTAGGATCACTTTTTCTTTTCCGCTCTTCCAGTGGCTTGAATCATGGTTATCACAGGAAGGGCAATACTAAAACTGATCAAACTGCTTTCAGGTTTCGAAAGTTGCAAGGAGTATGTCAGTAAACGAAGCTATCGCTATTACCGCTAGGAACGTCGAGGAGAATATCAAATCACTTTGTCCTCAGGTATGAAACATGCTCCTGTACGATTTTAATAGAAACGTGTGTACTTATTAACCTCTATCCAGTAAAAAGTCAAAAATATTTGCTTTTCTAAAATGCTCTCTTTAGATACCTCTACATGCAGTACATCAGAAGCCAACACCTTTGAAGCAGCAGTTGGTCACTGTATTTCTGCTAATATTTTTCCCTAAGCAATAGGTTTTGGTGTCAAGGAGGGGGGGATTTGTGTGCTTGTGCTACCCTTTCTATAGGACACATGAGCATCCGTTCACACAAGTAACCCAGATCTCTTATAGAGTTAGTCGATTGAAAAAGACGCTTTACGTGATTTGATATTACTCGATCGTACCATGGCGCTGTTTCTCATTATGTTAAAAAGCTAACGCATTACCGTTCTGTTCCGGCAGAATGTCTTTGTAGTTTTTGTTTTCACAGTTGTTGTTGTTGTTTATAACGTTTACCCATTCTTCCCAGTAATCATTGACATTTCAAAAAGGAAATATTTTAAAGTTAACCGCTTTCTCTGCAACAGGTCATAGACGCTGCGCGCACTCTGTCCGCTCACCCCGTCAGTAAAATCGCTCAAGAAAACATGGACGTGTTTATAGAAATTTGGGAAACGCAAGTAGAGGAACTCGGGAAAGTCCTTCGTGGAATCACAGCGGGTGGAGACCTCAGTAAAAGTACGTATAAGAGAAAAGGCTTGGGAGAACTAGCTTGTAGCCTACTAGAGAGAGGATTGTCGAGAGAAGAGTAGTATAGAGGGAAGAAACGAGCCCGAAAATATGGAGGGGAAAAGATAAAGATGCAATATAAATGGATGTTCAACGTATTTGATAAGCCGGCTCGTATCTCTTTTAACATTGCCCTGCACGTACCCGGATTTCGTTGCTTTGCAGGCGTAATATTCACTACTACAACCTCATTAAACGAGCTTATTAAATTATTCATTTTGCAGGGAAATCTTTCAGACTATCGAGGGTTCTTCATCACCCGCATTTATTGGAAATTGATAAAGATGGATGTCCTACCGCTTATAAACATAAACTACAAAATCTAAATGACCAGTAAAAGTAAACGTGCTCGCGGCAAAGAGTGCTAAGAAGCACTGTAAGCGTCGACTAAAACTACAGTAGGCGACGCAGGATCCAGCCCAGGATCTTTTGGGGAGAGGAGAGGCTAAATTACTACGAATGAGGGAGATTCCATTTTATCTGTGGTCTTCTCTTTACTGGATTTGAGACTGCCTTAATTTATAACCTTTTTTAAATAACCTAAAAGGCCACCCTGGTGGACGCTACAATGTAAAAATGCCACTTTTTATGAATAGTAATCAAGAAAGGCTTTTAAATTTTACTTAATCATAATCCGCATTACTAAGCCAATTAAAAAAACTAAAAAATTCTTTTTTATACCGGTTTTGGGCTGTCGTGCCGTCCATACTATGTATATTTGTCACAGTAATGCAACGTAGATTTATGTAATACTGACTGTTTTAACTGAAACTGAAATACGATGATAACCCAAGACATGTTCGGGATAAATTTGTTTATAAAGAAAATAAACAATAAACATAAAATAAAAATGAAAGGAAAGGTTACTTAGATTATAACACTTATCAGTAGCTATGTATTCCTGTGATGAAATACTGAGAGCACACATACAGCTATTTCAATAAACGTTGTCGAAGAGCGCTCTGCCGCACGCGCCCATACCGCGAGGTAGTATGGGTAATATACTATATGTTGTTTCAAGCTCTGCCATCCTTCACCGCCGACACGAACTTCGTTGAACGCTATCAGGATGGCAGTACAGTCTGATAATTTTCTAAATATATATCTGCGCGTCCTTAAACAAGTAAAAAACAAGAGCAGGTTTGTCTTCTATCCCGTATAGGTGTCAAACGGGGACTCCGTAGTTACACTAAAAAAAAACCTGTTGTTGAACGAAATAGCAACGACGACGGCGACCGACTGCAGGGAGAACCCAAAAAGCTTTTATACTTTGCGCTCAATTTTAAACTAATTTAGATAAAATCCACTCGTTTATGTGTTCCCATTAAAACTATAGTAAACCCAAGAATCTTATTTCTAGAATAGCGAATAAGGATAAGTCTAGTTTATCATGTTAGCACACCCTCCCGTCCTCGCTGCACCCAGTCTACGGAACAGATGCTCATTTGCATAAGCCACTGTCCGGCGTCCTCGATTCCATGCGACGTCATCTTCTGCCATTTGTCATGACAACAGCCCACGCTTTAACGAAGGCGATGTTTTGCGAAGTTTTATCACATTTATAACATTAGAAATTATGCTCGCCTGTTATACTTTTTTAACACAAAAAATATCATGACAATAAAGAATAAGGGTCAACTTTTCTCATGTTAGCAAATTAACTTCCTAAGAAGTCTTAAAAGAATCAGATTTTTGCGATATTTTAAAGAAAATGAATCACATGAGAAAAGTTCTAGCCCACTAAATTTCACATTTTTGGTACATCCAGTCATAAGCAATGTTAAAAGCCGAGACTCACAGCATAGCTTAATCTGTTATTTTACTTAATCTGAGTAAACTCTGAGCACATATTTCCACCTGGTTTTAAAATTATTAAACGATTACGAGCTTGCATGGTTTTACCGTCTCCAAGCCGCAAAGCACGCATGTAATTATATTCTAAATATCTCGAAAAGGCGTGGGAATTGCTGGAAAGTTTGTATTGGACGTTTGATTAGAATTCCTTCAGGAATTTGTCTGCGAGGTCTGATTTTCGTAGCACCCTTTATTTAGAGCAATAAGTCCTTTAATAGCAAAGACATGCAACAACTGTACCATCCAGATAACTCGCCAGCGAAGGTCTTCACTATAAGAGTGCGGCATATTTATGCCCTGAAAACAAACCGTACCATCCAGATAACTCGCCAGCGAAGGTCTTCACTATAAGACTGCAGCATATTTATGCCCTGAAAACAAACCGTACCATCCAGATAACTCGCCAGCGAAGGTCTTCACTATAAGACTGCAGCATATTTATGCCCTGAAAACAAACCGTACCATCCAGAAACCCCGCCATCGAAGGTCGTCACTATAAGACTGCAGCATATTTATGCCCTGAAAACAAACCGTACCATCCAGATAACTCGCCAGCGAAGGTCTTCACTATAAGACTGCAGCATATTTATGCCCTGAAAACAAACCGTACCATCCAGATACCCCGCCATCGAAGGTCGTCACTATAAGACTGCAGCATATCTATGCCCTGAAAACAAACCGTACCATCCAGATACCTCGCCATCGAAGGTCTTCACTATAAGACTGCAGCATATTTATGCCCTGAAAACAAACTGAAAACTTGGCGCGTGCGGCAGAGCGCTCTTAGATAACGTTTATTGAAATAGCTGTTCACAGGCACATGGAGAAAGCGACCTTACATTTGTCACGGGTTTGCAATATTCTGCTTTCGTTTTATAGCTCGATAACGATATGATTCGCATCAAAATTGCGTTCAGTTTATTTAATTTCAAAGCCGTTGCAGGCCACTGACAGATTGGGGGTGGGGACAATACAGAAACATTAAGAAAATATGGGTGGGGGGCACAGTAACGTCCGTACACTGGTCATTTTCCTATAATTTAAATTTTTTTTTTTTGGGGGGGGGGGCATAGTCCCCAGTGCCCCACCCCCTGCTACGGCCCTGAATCTCTTACCTACATGCCTAACTTGTCACCTCCTCTAAAACTAAATACCTCACCGCACAAAACACACCCGTCTATCAGATGCATTACCCAGAACTCTTAGTATGATGCTCTCTCGTCGCACTTTATACGATAAATATAAAGAAATTGCTCATATTCGTGTAAAGAAATTTCAAATTTTTTAGTAAAATAATCATTTTTTAGTAAAATTTTAACACGAAGTATTGGGTAGCTTCGCTAGCTCTGGCACCGTAGCAGGATAGCGACCAGGTCTTGTTGGTCCTAATGTGTTCTTGTCCCCACTACCCCCCCCCCCCCCTTCTTTTGTCTGTTACGTCCCTTACCACCTTTTCTAGTGAGTCCGACCAGTCTAGCGTTTGTTGAGAGTTTTTTTTTAGAATTGGAATCCATCCGTTCTTGTAAGCAATTTTATTAAACCCTTGTTTAAAAATAAACTCAGCACAAAAACGAAAGTACGCATGTTTCTCGATATATTTCAACAAAACATGTATAAATGGTGCGATTACTTTTGAATTGATCATCACTGGGCCCAGTGGATTTATTTATCACCTTTACCCTCACAAATGATTAGTACACATAAGCACCTTTTGGTCTTGACATTTTGCCAATGGTCGTCTTACCCTGGCTAAGCCTTTCATGGGATATCAAGAGAGCATTGATAAATGTTTTTCGTTCATTTTCGTCGAGTTGGCAAACAGCCACACGCAACGCACAGGGGTAGGGGTAGAAGTTCTATTTCCAAAAATAGACTAGATGATAATACCAAGGTTACCATCTTTTATTAATGCTATTGTACCATAGGGTTAATAAACATGAGGTCTTTATTGCAGCGGATTCTGGTCGGCGCAAGAGAATGGTCTACAACGCCGAGTACGCCACACTATAGTTATAATATAAAGTCACTATATAAATCACTGGGTTAACAGATCGTAGCTGTACGTTATGACGTCACAAGTTGGTCTGTTAAAGCAACTTATGACGTCACAGGGACTTTGTGAAGGCAAAGACGTCAAACAAGGTATGTGAAAGCGGCCCATTACGTCACAAGAGTTAAGACTGCTTATTACGTCAAAGGAAGACTGTTTCCTCGTTTTATTTGGGAAGAATCTTTGTAAGCTTTAAATGGCGTAAATGTTTGGACACCAAACTAGAATTCTTTTCTGTGTATTCTGGATGTGCTAGCTAGCTGTGTATGAGTTTGCGTTTCCTTAAAAACGCCACTTATTTGTGACCATCTGTAGCCTGATAAAAAGTGCTTCGAAAGACTGTCTAATAAATAGTATGTTATTCTTTTATCGTTTCCTAGTCCGGATATACATCAGAATAAGAGATTATGAGGTTCAAATGACTTTATCAGATCTGTGATAAGCTTTGAGAGTAGGCTGTTTCTAAGTTTAATTTAGTAACGGGAACGCATGTGAGTTAGCTAGATCTTTAAACAAATTACATCTTCAGATTAAAACATTATGATTTATTATTATTTTAATTCAAAATTCAAATTGAACATTTATAAGTATTTTTTATTAAAGCGATTTCAAGCAACTATATTGTTTGTTGTCTATTTTATTGTATTTGGTCATTAAGAGCCCTCTTTCTACTTCGCTCTTGTTGCATTTGATTGCATTGGTTTTTCATACTAAATTACAAGGCATACAAGGTTACTATACTTAATTACGGCAAGCCATGACAGTCAATGGCAATTCATGGCAGTCAGGTCAAGCCATGGCAGTCAATGGCAATTCATGGCAGTCAGGCCAAGCCATGGCAGTCAATGGCAATTCATGGCAGACAGGCCAAGCCATGGCAGTCAATGGCATTTCATGGCAGTCAGGCCAAGCCATGGCAGTCAATGGCAATTCATGGCAGTCAGGCCAAGCCATGGCAGTCAATGGCATTTCATGGCAGTCAGGCCAAGCCATGGCAGTCAATGGCAGTCAGGCCAAGCCAAGGCAGTCAATGGCAATTCATGGCAGTCAGGCCAAGCCATGACAGTCAATGGCAATTCATGGCAGTCAGGCCAAGCCATGGCAGTCAATGGCAATTTATGGCAGTCAGGCCAAGCCATGGCAGTCAATGGCAATTCATGGCAGTCAGGCCAAGCCATGGCAGTCAATGGCAATTCATGGCAGTCAGGCCAAGCCATGGCAGTCAATGGCAATTCATGGCAGTCAGGCCAAGCCATGGCAGTCAATGGCAATTCATGGCAGTCAGGTCAAGCCATGGCAGTCAATGGCAATTCTTGGCAGTCAGGCCAAGCCATGGCAGTCAATGGCAATTCATGGCAGTCAGGACAAGCCATGGCAGTCAATGGCAATTCATGGCAGTCAGGTCAAGCCATGGCAGTCAATGGCAATTCATGGCAGTCAGGCCAAGCCATGGCAGTCAATGGCAATTCATGGCAGTCAGGCCAAGACATGGCAGTCAATGGCAATTCATGGCAGTCAGGCCAAGACATGCTCAGGCGCGTACACAGGGGGGTGTGCAGGGCGCGCGCACCCCCCCCCCCCCCCAAACAAGAAAAAGTGAGTCATATTTTATTAAGGAATCTTCAAATATATATTCAGCTTTTTCCATGTGATGCCTATGACTGCGCAACCCCCCTCGGCCAATCCTGGGAACGGGTCTGATGCTGTGCAACGGTAGTCAGAGGTGTACTTACCTTTAGGACTATTTAAGCCCGGGATTGACCAGAGTTGTGAAAAAATCGTTTGTGATTTGTATGTTGACACTGTAGGTTGCGAGGGTTGAATTGGCAAGCTTAGGTACAAAATGTCTCGTCATTACTGAAATATGGGCCGCGGGACCTTGTTCGTTGGAGTTGGGGTTGCGCTGATTGAAAGCTCTCCATCATGTATTAGCCATATTTACCAAGATAAAACACATCTTGGTAATCTAGGGCATCGAGCACATGTTTGTGCTCCTGCTAATACCCTGTATATTGGGGCCCACGTGTAAACACATGGTTATGCGGAATACCTTCCCGCCCCTAACCCTCACCGGGGCACTAGTAGGATGTGTCTCATGTGCTAGATGCCCTCAGTTAGAATATCCTGATTTTCACTAAATCTTTGCCTAAGAAGACCAGAGAACGTTTACAACTCATCTATCAGTTTCAAAATCATTCGAATTATATAAACATTTTTTTAAAAGATATTAACAATTGCTTAAAATTATAAATTATATCAAACTGATGTAGAAGTGTAATGCGTTAATACTTTTTCTTTGTTAACATCGAGACCCAGGCATCTTCCTGAAAGCAATAGAAAGAATAAGATGGTTATTTTCCAGTATAATTATTTTTTCTCGCGACTTCTTCAACCTGAAGAGTCAACGAAGTAAGAAGCCCGTAACTCCCCTGTTTATTATATTGCAGTTACTATAGTACTAAATCTATATATTGCCCTGGGTCCTTATCTGGGTTTGGGTCATATTTCCCATGCAACTTTAGCGTCCTCACGCTCTAAAAGCTAAGATTCCATACCCGGTAACATGATCCCGGCCTGAACTAAGGCGCGAATCCTGGTTCCCGTTTAACCCCTTTATGACCCTGTCTATTATACACAGTCAGGGGCGTGTCTAGAGAAAAATTCAGGTTAGTCCAGTGGAGTAATTCAATGGCCACGGATCAATTAAGGTGGAAAAATCGGCATCCTTGGCTCTTGAAACTTTTTCTATCCACATACACACATGAAATTAACCGTCCCTTAACTACCAACGAAGGGATCAACTGGAAGCGAACTCATCTCGTCACATGAGCAGGTTGGGGTCCGGATAGCCCCCCCCCCCCCCCTCCCCTTCGGACACGACGCGCCTGACAGATGCCTGGAATCCCCTCCATACTGATTTAGTTTTTTAGGGTGAAGCACTTACTTATGGTCTGCTTATTGTAGTAGCTAGCACCCTGAGAAACAGCACATCCAAATGTACTATCATATTGTTGCTGCAGGGTGTCCTTTAAAGGTGTGCTAGCTTCTACTGTAAGTCGCTTAGGATGCATCAGAGCCGTGCAGCTGGCGGTTGCGCAGACCGCGCAGGCTCTCACGGAAGCTCTGCATGCACGAACTGCACGGTGTGGGCGCCTCTATAGAAAAAAAACTGACACAGCAGAAATATGATACTCTGTGATCGGCGTCTCAAAGGCTTCATTTCGGTAATTTTAAATTGTCACCTTTATGGACGGATACGCAGAGAAGAGTTGAGCACATATAATAATGTAATGATAATGATTTTGATAATCAAAA
Source organism: Nematostella vectensis (assembly GCF_932526225.1). Classification (NCBI taxonomy): domain Eukaryota; kingdom Metazoa; phylum Cnidaria; class Anthozoa; order Actiniaria; family Edwardsiidae; genus Nematostella; species Nematostella vectensis. The sequence continues at coordinate 4,940,141 of NC_064035.1, read as the reverse complement.
TAACGGCAACATGTTCTAACATATGGCATTGTCAGATATAAATGTGGGTACATAATGCCTTATAATCACCTCTGGTACAGCATCCGTTTGTGTCTCAACTGACGCCACTGTCACTTCACTAGTGGCCTGGACATCAGCCTCGGCGCATTCAGTATTGCATTCACTCCCTATGCTTTTTGTAGGTGGAGAGCAAGTCTGGCTCTCGGCGGTGCACTAAAACAACAAACAGTTGTCATAAATTTCCACACTTGATCTGAAACACACTAGCTTTTGATTTACTTCGTGTGGACGCGTCTCATTCGCTGTAAGTCATACTGATATTCGCTGTAAGTCTTACTGCGTGCGGACAGGTTTTATTCGCTGTAAGCCTTGCTGAGTGTAGGCGGGTATTATTCGCTGTAAGTCTCACTTAGTGTTGGGGGATATTATTCGCTGTATGTTTTACTGAGTGTAGGCGGGTTTTATTCGCTGTAAGCATTGCTGAGTGTAGGCGGGTTTTATTCGCTGTAAGCATTGCTGAGTGTAGGCGGGTATTATTCGCTGTAAGCCTTGCTGAGTTTTAGCAGGCTGGTATTATACGCTATGTAAGTCTTACTGTGTGTAGTCGGGTATTATTTGTTGTTTAACTTACTGCGAGTGGACGTGCATTCGCCTGTTCAATTTCTCTCTTCAGTTCTGCGAGGAGTCTGTTCGAAAAGAAAGAAATAATTTCAAAATAATCTTTACTGTGGAAGAACTAAGTACCAACTTAAGCATCTTTTGCGGTATTGTTCTTTGCCTGCTCCGCAATTTGTGTCGCAAAGGTCTCCTGCCAAGCAAACAGATGCATTAGTATAAGTATGAGATGGATATGAAATGTGTATGTTTTGATACCTTTTCTTCCTGTAGCCCGTCACAGGAGGACTTGAGGTTTTTTCTCATCTCTAAAACAGAAGAAAATGCAAAAAGGGATCTTGTAAGGGGGGGGGGGGCTTGTAAAAATCCGAGAAAAACTGGATAGCGTTGGCTCCCCCCCCCCCCCCCCCCCCTTATACAAATGTTTTTTTTAGTATAAAGACATATAAAGACAGAGGTCAACACAATTTATAACTTTTATCCTTTTGGCACACTTTTTACAAAAAAATACATTAATCTTTATTTTATCCCGAGTTGGCCTTTAACCCCAACTCCCCTCCCTTTCAAAGTTTTCATGGAAATTTGGAATTTTTAACTTGAAAAGATCCCTAAGTACATTGTCAAAATTGATGAGCAATTTCCAGTTCATTCCTTCACCTTTCGACAAGTGTTGGTGCTGAAGAAGATACGACCTAAATCAGAGGGTTTGTTAGTATGGCATTTTAATCTGTCATTTGTTTATCTTAATCTGAAAGTTGCAGACTCGTACCCAGTCGTTATTTGCTGTTGCGGGGACATCCTGTTTGTTGTATTCAAGCTAGCATGTACCACTAGGTTGTTTTTGTTGATCTACTAATAGCAATTACGAATCTGTCAAAACATACAAATAGGTGAGTGCCTGAGACGCGAAAAACATCTAACACAACCGCTGGCTTTACCTATGATCGAAACTGCGATAGATTTAAAATAATCAGTGCGGCCACAGGGCATCTTCGTATCTTTAAGGTGATTTTTTTAAAATCTTGTTTCTCATTTTGTGTGTGTGTGTATGTGGATAGTCGAATATTTACAATTAATAGATTTACTAGATTGTTGATCTAACTTAATTTTGACATGCAATTAATCATGATATATAATTATTTAAACTTTGGTTTTTACTGGCGTCCTTCTATATAAACTGAATAAGAGAGCTCTAGTTTTGAATAATACTCGGCTTTTTTTACCATAACCCCAGCCAACAATTTTTCGTCCGATTCCCATCGGAAAGTAATCGTGGGTGATTGATAAAACATATTTTACTTGTGCCTTTGCCGTTATATATCATCGAAAGTTCTGCACGCCTTTTTTTTTTCTTGGGAAAGGACACTACATTTCCGAAATATGTAGCATACGAGATCTCATGAATAACTCGCTTGTGTTTAAAAGACTTTTACAGAGAAACGCACACTGGCATCATGTCTGGACAGCTCAACGTTTTCTTTATGATGTTAGCTCTTTTCAACCTCGCAGCATCTCAACCTATGTCGGGTAAGATCTCCCTACTATAGAGCATGCGGTACACAGTTTATCAACTTGTTTTTAGGTAAACGTTCTCACAAAATAATTTTGTGGCGAACAGGGTTAAAAAGAAAGCTTATCAAAGAGAGAAATAGAAAATAAATTTACAAAGATGAGGAGGGTTTGGGAATGAGAGGGGTAAGGGGCTGGGGCCGAGTATGGGAGAGAGGGAGTCTGAGGGTATAGGAGACAAGTGGGGGATATGGATGGATGAGGGGTCCGGGGATGAGGGAGTGTGAGGTGAGGTATAGGAGATAAGTGGGGGATATGGATGGATGAGGGGTCCGGGGATGAGGGAGTGTAAGGGTATAGGAGACGAGTGGGGGATATGGATGGATGAAGGGTCCGGGGATGAGGGAGTCTGAGGTGAGGTATAGGGGATAAGTGGGGGATATGGATGGATGAGGGGTCCGGGGATGAGGGAGTCTGAGGGTATAGGAGACAAGTGGGGGATATGGATGGATGAAGGGTCCGGGGATGATGGAGTGTGAGGGTATAGGAGGTAAGTGGGGGATATGGATGGATGAGGGGTCCGGGGATGAGGAAGTCTGAGGTGAGGTATAGGGGACAAGTGGGGGATATGGATGGGTGAAAGAGGGCTAGCGTTTGTGCGGTGTATTAGGGTATGCGATAAGAGTGATCCGGTTTTCAGAAAGATTTTTATATGTATTATCATCCTCCTTCGCTAGACCCGAGAAAACGAAGTGTACCCATCAGCAAGAGACAAGAAATCGCCCCACACATCATGGCAAACCCTCCTATCACCCCCTCGCTACTCCCATCCGCTAATGACGTCACGCTTATGCCTAACGGGATTCCCGCGAGTTACGGGTCTGTCATACACAATCTCTTCAGACAGCACCCCAATGGCTTCCATGGCGCTAATCTACCGCATGGGTACTTTGGAAGGCCCCGCCTGGGACCTCATTACGGACCCCATGTGGGAGCACAAATTGGACCTTATTTTGGGGATGTAGAGAGAAACCAATTTACTGGTCCATTGGGCGGTGTCCTTGGGTCCCGTTTTCCTTATGTACATCATCATTTCGGTTACCAACGCAGCCCGGCATTCCTTATGAATGGCCTACGCGCTGGCGAACTGGATTACCCTTACAGAAAAAGATTGTATCATTTTGGCATTTATGGCGAAAACACGCCCGAGATAATGTTCATGGGTGAAAAACCCCACTACCGTAAGTACATAACGTTGCTGTCACAACATAAACCCGCGAAGTCTGGGGATGTGTGTGTATAAAGAGTGAGTTATTGAAGTTTGGGGTGGGTATGTATTCGAGGTGTTATAGATAAAATTGATCAGCCAACCAGCCAATAAAAGGCTGTAAGCATTAGAGCATAGTGCAACGGACCGCTGTCTAAATAAACGGTAATCACATGGGTTGTCGTTTCAGCTTATCCTCTACATGATTTTCATCCCTTCCCTTCTCTGCTGTACGCGCGTCTACTAGGAGCTCGAAGGCGTTACTTCCAGCATCACGCACTTAGTCACGCTATGGACGTCTACCTGCACGGACCAAGTCACGCAACGTGGGATTACTGAGTCACGCGAGTGATTTCTACCTGCACGGATCAAGTCACGTAACACCAAGTCACGCAAAGTGAGATTATTTAGACACGCCAGCGATATCTACCTGCACGGATCAAGTCACGCAACACCAAGTCACGCAAAGTGGGGTCACACTCCTTCCTCCCTCCAGTCGTCACTGAACGACTATGTGACATAGGTCCTAAAAATCGCCATTTCATTCATGGGATTTTTTTGTTTTTTTTTCGAAAAATTCCTTGAATATACGAATGAGTTTTCCTATATAAAAATGCAAAATAACAAGGAAAAAAATTTAGACGCGTACACATCAGCCAGAATTGTCAGAAAGGGCGTGACGGCCGCAGCCATGTGTTTTGAGTTGCCACTCAAAAAGTGGAAAGATGGAGACAAAGAAAGGCTTCTAGAGAGGCACAAAAATGCACGGTAAACAACACGCTCTCGCCTGATGTTTCACCTGAGAACCCTCCTACAGCAACTGCAGCTAAGGCGCTAGGGAGGGTTTAAAAAATACCCTTAGGGGGAGATTTTAACTCACAAGAAAACACTGCTGCATTACACCAGTGTAGTAAAAAATGTGACTTATAGTGACATACTTATAGTATGTCACGCTGTACACTCCTAGTGATGGCCTTCTAGTTTAACAAACGCTGTTGTAAATAAAGCGATCAAACAAGAGAAGAGAAGATTTTTTTATCTTGTTGATATAAAAACGGCATGGCCACCTTCCCCTCAAAATGTAGAATCGTAAATTAAAACTCCTTTTCTTAGCTTATCTCTCCCCTCTGAGAAGTAAAATTTTCAGATTCTCAAATCTCTTCTTTTCCTCGGAAATTTACTTACCCATCTTTCTTTACATCAAAGAGAAGGGACATCTAATTGTGTAAAATGATAACAGCTTGGGGGCCATGCAAATCAAAATCAATATTTCAAACAAAACCCCGCCCTCTTCGTTCAACCCCTAGCCGCAGTCACCAAGTTTTGTAAGTTTAGCAAAGTTCAGAAAAAGGGAAGAGAAATTATTTCTCCCCTCCTATTTCCTAAAGCAGTACACTGCTCGTTTTGGTTTTCCTTAGCGTCTTGGGGCTGGTTGGTACGGGCGTTCTTTTGGTAAAATAATCATAGAAGAAAGAATATAAAAAAGTACTTAAAACTTGTTTTGTTTTTGTTTCGCCGACGATTACTTTCAGCTTACTCTTGTTTTGAATTTTGATTCGCAATTTGGCAGGTACCAGTAATCCGCAGCCGGTACAACTTCAATTTTATTAGCAAAATACAATAAACAAAGGACTGTAACCAAAGCAAAGTGTATTCTTATCCACTTCTCGTACATCTGAAAAGATATTCAGCGATAAAATAGGTAAGATACACAAATTTTTGGTTAAGCAGTATACATGCCGTTCGTAAGGTTAGCCTATACATGTAATATCTACAGCCTTCTAATCGTACAAGCACTTATTGAAACCTGCTAAATGTAATTAGTAATTATGTGAAAATGTCGATCATTTCTTTATAGCCCTAATCACTGCTTGTGATAATACTCGAGCATTATCCCATGTTAAAAAGTTAGCTAGAAAGGCTATCTTAGATATAGATTTCTAGGTTTCTTAAGAGCAACAGATAAATTAAAGGGCTTCTTAGCATGGGGTCTACTTATTCAGGTCAGGTTAAACTAAAGAGGGGATTAATGCTTTGCGACTACTATGTTTTCGCAGATCGGTCATGCTTGTTTTCCTGGCTCAAGTGATGTCGCTGATGCAGATACTGATATTTCACTATAAAATAAGACACTCTGTTCTCTATGCAGGGTCGACCATTAAGCGCCATATTTGTATTTTTTTTCCAGCGCGAACGAACGGCTTCGCAATGCAGCTCCATTATGTTATTTTTGCCTCGATTGTGATACATCATACGCGTTCATCCGTACAAACAGGTATGACGACAAAGATGGTGATCGTGATGCTTCTATGGTGGTAATGGTAATGATGGTGATGTATGATGTTCAGGATAATGGTGATGGTGATATAGTGATGCTGGTGGTGATGATGATGGTGGTCATGATGTTTGTGATAATGGCGATGATGATGATGATGGTGATCAGGCCCGTACCCAGGGGGGGTGCCCCCCCCCCCCCACAACGGCCGAATGTCCACTTTTGGTTCTCAATAGACATGCTGTTTGTAGACAAAACTAGGTATGATATGTAGCCAAATCCGACAAAAAAAAACATCCCACGGCAATACTGCAAAGGTATAAAAAAATCATTTTTCGTTTTTTCGGGGGTGTTCAGATTTTTATTTTACCCCCCGCCACCCCTCCCCCAGGAAAAATTAGATGCACTTTTTCAGATTTCGCATTCCCCCAAGAAAAATCCTAGGTACAGGCCTGATGATAGTGATGGCGATGGCGATGGCGATGGCGATGGCGATGGCGATGGCGATGGCGATGGCGATGGCGATGGCGATGGCGATGGCGATGGCGATGGCGATGGCGATGGCGATGGCGATGGCGATGGCGATGGCGATGGCGATGGCGATGGCGATGATTATGGTTATTATGGAAGTGGTAATGATGCTGGTGATGGTGATGGTGATGTTGATGATGGTAATGATGGTGGTGGTAATGATGATAGTGATGTTGATGATGTTGAAGGTGGTGGTAATAATGGTGATGATGGTTGTGATAATAGTTATGACAATGACTAAGATCCCTCCTCCCTGGCGGCCAAAAAGTGGGCCATTTCTTATTGAGGGATGGTCAAATACTATGTTTTTTCCATATGATACCTATGACTGCGCATTCCCTCCCCCTCCTTCAGCCAATCCTGGTTACCACTACGATTATTTTAAAGACGATTATTATTCAATTAGTAGTAAACACAATAATGTACAGATAACCATATTTGCTCTAACCATCCGCAGACTCATTAAGAAATAACCCCCGATACATGTTAAACGCCAAGCGACAGCACCTTGCTCATCTACCATCCACGCGTCAAAAAGCATCCGATGCCATGTATGGGTCTATACAAGAGCACGTCATCCCGTCCTTTGCTGTCAGCGACCCAGGGGAGTTCACTTACCCAGATCAGGTCGCCTCCCTAGGTGACATCCGGCCAGATGTCGGACCTGATGAGACGCTTGCGCCAGGATATCAGAGGTGAGTGTACCTCCCATGTGACTTGAGTCGTATTCCAGCGCTACTTTCTACTGGATTTTTATTGGATTAATAGTGTCTTATGATGTGTTTGGTACTTTCGTGATAGCTTGTAATGGATGGTGGAAAACCAGGGGCGGCGAAGCGGTCCCATAAGTGGGGTGACGAAAGTTGGGGGGAGGGGTGGGTGGTGTTTTCAAATTCTTAAAAGCGCTATTTATATGAACGCGGGGGATAACCTAGGTTTTTATGCATGTGATTTTGGTATTCCTGCTCTAGTTTGTAATGGATTTAGTAGAACTAGATTAATAGAGTATTTTGATGTGTTTTGTATTCATGCGCTAGTTTGTAATGAATTTAGCAGAACTAGATTATTAAAGTGTATTTTGGTGTGTTTGGTATTCCTGCGCTAGTTTGTACTGGATTGAGTAGAAATGGATTAATAGGGTGTCTTTTGGTGTGTTTAGTATTCCTGCGCTACTTTGCAATGAATTGAGTAGAACTAGATTAATAGTTTAAATTGAACTTAGAAACAGCAGAAAACCAGAGTCTTACAAGGCGTGAAGTAATGAGTATAGGTGGTGGGTTATGCTATAATGAAAGTTTATAATTTCATCAGGTACGCGTACAACGGTGTTGAAGGCGAAGGAGGCGGGGCGGCTTTTGGTCAGCAGCAGGAGCTACTTGCAGGTGGATTCGAAAAACCGGAGGGTAGTGAAGGCGCGGGACAAGACGATGCTGTCTACATGTCTAGCCCGCACAGTATAATGGGAATGGATCAGTACACGAGCGATCAGGAGCCTGGAACCGAGCAAGAACAGTTTAGCGATTTCTCAGATAATAACGAGGAGAATATTTATTACAGACCCCCTCCCTCAGCGGATATGCCGGGAGAATCAACTGCTTACAATGCACCTTTTTACCCCAGCAATGACGTCACGAGTAAATATATAATAGAGCATGAAGGGATGGGTGCACGCGTGTCTCCATGGAGACAGCACGTGTACGACTTACAGCCCAGGCTCCCTCCGGCGATATTGAAGAAGTATCTGAAGAGGCTGATCGAGCAGGTTGGTCCAACATTATCATGGAAGCAAGCAATTGCAGCCTTTCGCCCCAGGCCTCAAAGCGGCGGCATGAGACCACAGAACGGGAGTCGGGGGACGTCTGCTGTAGGAGGGAGCGAAAAGCCTTCTGGGATATCTCATGAGCAGATCCGCAAACTGATGCAAAGTAAAGTCAAGACTGCAGAGCTTACGTCAGATCTTACTGCGGAGGCGAAGAATCTCGTCAACATTCTACACAAATTCAGGCAGCGACTTCAGCACAACGCTCTCTTAGAAAAGGCTAGGCCGAAAACCAAGATACAAACGAGTGCAAGTAAAGTCAGAGCTGGAGTAAAAATTAAACAGAGCGATGCGTACCGGCAACAAACGGACTTGAAGAAGGTTGCAGATGTATTGAAAAGCATCTGACGATGAGATACTTGTTTGCATTTGAGGAAGGACTCTGCAATTATTTGAATTTTATAAGTTGCGTCTATTTCCTGATCGGGTTTCCTATCAAAAGAAACTCTGTAAAAAAAAACCGTCTCAGATTCCAGGTTCCCTAGAGGCTCATTTACTAGCACGGGAAACCCGGTTCGAAGGCCAGGGGCAATGCTGAGCTGACAGCAAAAACAACGTCTTTGATAAAGTATCATTGCTTTTTTTATTCACTTACCTTTCAAATAAGATGTGGGTTAGAAATGTATGGACTTTCTACCCCTCATTTAAATCTCAAGGAACTTCTCTGACCCGACGCACACGAGAAAAGCAATTACAAGGCATCCGTTCTAAATTAATTCAACATTGATTAGACCGAGTTGAAAGATGAAATCAATCGTGCATGCACGGCCACCATGCACGGCCACCTTACCGACCATGAAACCCGGGGGGGGGGGGGCACAGCCACGCCCCTACTGGTCTTTTTCATTATAATTTGATTTATAAATAATATTGTTTGCACGAGTCTTAACCGCCTCACGGCTAGTTACACGTAATTGTATATCCATACAATCCTATAAACTATTCTTTATTTAATACTTTATAGTAAACCTATTTATCAAAGTTCACATTAATGTCTTTAAAAAGCACGTGTTATTCCTTCTTCTTTCTACTTCTACTCTTTTCTATATTTTCTTAGTAGTTTGTACTGTATAATTCAAAACAAGTGTGTGTCAAACCCTGCTACCAGTAGCATATATGAATCAGAATTAGAATGAGTACAAGTTTAGTAAAATACTAAAATAGTTTAGTATCCACTAAAACTGTGTCTTCATCATTAAAAAATATGTATTCCATTGAGGAACAGTTTTCAGAATTAAAAACGAATAAATAGAATGTAGCAGTCCATCAAGGAACGGATGAGTAATTGGTTGCGTATTATTTCTCAAAATCATGACTCTTGTTGATATAGTGAGCCTGCATGCTTGAATCAGGGCTTTTCAGGTTGTTTGCGATAATGAACAGAAACATAACAAGTAGACTCATTTCGCCGAACACTAAAAATGCTGTGGCAGACCCGAATAAGTGCACCATGCACCCGCCAAGCAAACCCCCGGTGGCGTACCCTAGCCCGGTATAGAAGCCGCTGACCAGTCCTTGTAGCGTGGTTGCGATCTCGGTCTTAGAACCGACGTACGATACGAACGATGTCCACACAGCAGCCGTGGTGACACCTTGAATGAGCTCGATGGGGAGGAAAAGCCAAGGTCGTGTGCAGTACGAATAGTAAAAGAACCTCAAAGAGTAACACAACAGGCCCATGTACACCACTTTAAAGTGTCCCACATGACTGAGGAATCGGTCTGAGAAGGTATAGACAGTGACTTCTGCGGCGGAATTAGTCATGGTTATAAGACTGAAGAGCTCTTGTTCGCCTCCCAGCTCCCGAAGGTGCCAGAATAGAAACGTCTGTATGAATCCAATGGCAGTGCCACAAAAAAACACCACGAAAAGAAATACTACTAAGTCAAGCCGCTTGAAGATTTTTAGAATTTCCAGCAAACCCGGTCCACAACCGCTGGTATCTGGCTTGTGATACTTAAAGCGGGTAGCGATGCATATCGCGCCGGCCATAAAACATGCAAACGCGTAGAAACATGGCACATAATCCACGTCCATGCCATTACTGCACGGGTTAAGCCTCTGGCGACCGCTGACTGCCAGTCCTACTAATAGCGCCATTGTTCCGTAGCCGACAGATCCCCAAAGCGCTTGCTTGCCGTATTCGTGTGTATCCGAGCCTAAGGCCTGTAGAGTGGCCGTGTCCGCGAGGCACTGCGCAGGAGACGCGAATATTATTCCAAAAATAGTGATTAATAAAAGCCCTATGAAAAGATAAGAAGAGTTTGCTACGGGTTCGGGCGCGACGTGAGTTTTTAACGTCGGGAAGTGTACTTCCTGAAGGTCGACATCACGCTGGCGCTCAAAACTCCTGAACAACCCTAGCGCCCATGGGAACAGGTTACTCACGCCAAATACTCGGTGATAGTGGTCTGGATCGGGCGGGGAGGGCGGGTTTGTGTAAGACTTGTTAGCATAGAGATGGATCGAGTTAAATCTGTAGCACGCGGCAGGTTGAACAGTACTCGGCACAATCGCTTGCGAGAATGTTGCTATTAGCCAGAACGACAAACTCATCAACAATACCACTTTGTATTTATTGTACTTGTCTGCTATAGCACTCCATATCGGGGTACACACGAACTGCAACATGGCCCTCGTCGCGACAAGAATCCCCATCTGACGCGGCGATATAAACAGTTGTTTGAAATAAAGAGCGAAAAACGGCCATAAAGATCCAAACGCCGAAAAGTAGAAAAAATAGAACAGCTTGGATACCAGTCGCCTCTGATTAATCTTTTTCAAACAACCCTTGGCGCAGAGGTTTTCATCACTTTTCTGATCTTTTTCGTTCTTCTCCTCCTCCTTACCATCATCTGCGATTTCCTCATTTTCATCTATTTGTATTTCTTCGCGCTCGCGTTTGAAAGCCATATTTAGGTCACAGATGTGTGGTATCCATGTGTTTGTATTTCTTGTAGGGTCGACCTGAGTTTCTGTTGCGGTCTTTCAGGTGATGTCATCATCAGACCACCGCCACCTGCACTAAGGGACAGGTCTCGCCGAGGCATTACCGACGCTTTAGGTCTCGCCGAGGTATTACCGACGCTCTAGGTCTCGCCGAGGCATTACCGACGCTCTAGGTCTCGCCGAGGCATTACCGACGCTTTAGGTCTCGCCGAGGCATTACCGACGCTCTAGGTCTCGCCGAGGCATTACCGACGCTTTAGGTCTCGCCGAGGCATTACCGACGCTCTAGGTCTCGCCGAGGCATTACCGACGCTCTAGGTCTCGCCGAGGCATTACCGACGCTTTAGGTCTCGCCGAGGCATTACCGACGCTCTAGGTCTCGCCGAGGCATTACCGACGCTCTAGGTCTCGCCGAGGCATTACCGACGCTTTAGGTCTCGCCGAGGCATTACCGACGCTCTAGGTCTCGCCGAGGCATTACCGACGCTCTAGGTCTCGCCGAGGCATTACCGACGCTCTAGGTCTCGCCGAGGCATTAACGACGCTTTAGGTATCGCCGAGGCATTACCGACGCTTTAGGTCTCGCCGAGGCATTACCGACGCTCTAAGTCTCGCCGAGGCATTACCGACGCTTTAGGTCTCGCCGAGGCATTATCGACGCGTGAAAAATTCTGGTCGGTGAGCAAACTGGATCTAATTCAAAACAGAAATGACAGCTTTTCCTGAGTTACCGGACAAGCTTGTTCGCTAATCAACTCGACCCAATCCCCAGCGCAACATCAGAATTGCGAATACAGATGTTTTATGTACGTGCTCCGTTTTAGTATTTAAATGCCAAGCCAACATCTCTCAAATTTCTGTGAAACATTTACACATCCAGCTATTTTTCGGTCACCGCCATGTGGGTGTAGGGGAACACAACCTCGATACGCTTGGTAGTTAAAAATCTCAAACGCTCCTACATGAAAACAAGCAGTTCCTTCGTGCCTTGAACGATACCACTTTTCCCTGCAATTCCTGCGCGCCTCGCATATATAATACCACTTTTCCCTGCATTCTCTGATGCACGCCCCGGATTTTTTTTCCAATCAAAGATAACAAAATTTAGAGCTTGTTTGAAAAGGGGTATAAGCAGTCCGTAGAAATTGTTGCATGGATTAAACAAATCAAACAGTTCCATGCATTGTTTGTTAAGAAAAATAAATGGTCAAACTCAGAGCGACAAACAGAAAATTTCTTGCTAATAAGAACTTTCAGATGATTTTATACATAGATTTGAAAATTGTAGAGATTGATAACATGAGATGTTAGCCTAGGAAAAGGGTTCTATCATGTTAGTTACGCTGGGAGTACAGTTTGTATAAAAACAAATACTGCCGGTGAAGTAATTTGAAAAGGATAGTGTAAACTCCGGGGTGATAAACAAGAACTAGAACAATCAGGAATGCTCGCAATGCAAACTGTTATTTTAGATGCGTAATCGTATGAACAGGTAAATTCAAAGCTTTCACGCTTCAAGTCTATAACCTCTGCTAGAAAATGTGTCAGATGTGAACCTCCCCTCTTAATAACAAAGAAACACGTTACTCGCTGAATGCCAAATATCACTAAGAAAAACATTTCAATGGCTAGCAGTAGCGACAACTACAGAAGGCGAAACTTAGAAGGCGAAAACAATGAATCACAATGGAATCTAAGTAATAAGCTAAACCTGGCTTTGCTGCCGTCGAAAATATTTTATTTTTTCTATTTCTCGGCCTGGGGATCACTTCTGCCTTATCTCGCTTTGTATTTTAAAAAGCTAGGTCTGTTGCCGAGTCAAGTAGGCGTCCTTATGGGACTCAGGCCGTTCGTCAACTTCATCTGTGTACCTCTCTTTGGTCTCTTTGTGGACAAATTCAACAAGGGCAAGCACGTGATAGTGGTCGCCTTAGCTGGATCCATTCTGACAGTATTTTCAATCTCCATAGTAGCTCCTGCAAAGGAAAACTGCCATGAAGTATTCAACATCACGCGCCGAGCGCTGAGAAATGATTCAGTTATATTCGTGCCGCTGGAAGAGAACTTTAACTCGACATCTGTTAGAGTCTTTCACGTGTACAGGACTGTGACTGCAGCGAGGCCTTGGCCCTTGGGCGTAATACTGAGCCTCAAAGAGTGCACAAAGTCTCGCACAAGCGTGGTGTTCGTTCGCGTGCTACTACTCCTAATATTCGGGAATATCATCGCGTCGCCCTCGCTATCCCTCGCTGACACGGTAACGATGCATAATCTAGGGGGAGACAAGCATAGGTACGGGGTGCAGAGGCTGTGGGGATCGCTTGGGTTCGGTGTGGCAGCGTTTGGCATCGGTGCGCTCGTCTCTGCTAGGGGCTACTGCATGGGAGATTCCGGAGATTCTCAGACAGTAGATGTAGACTATACACCGTGTTTCTACAGTTTCGCTGCATTCCTGTCGTGTGCATTAATTACGTCTTTCAAGTTTAACTTTCCAAACGACACATGCCCCAAAGGAAAGACCTCTGACAGGTTGTATACGGTGCGAAGCCTGTTGCGCGGGCGCTTCCTTATGTTTCTCCTAGTAGCTTTTCATTTCGGCTTCATGATCGCATTCACGAAGACCTTTCTGTTCTGGCATCTGAAGGAACTCGGCGGCACCCAGCTGTTGTTTTGCATCATAACTGCTGTTAATTGTATCGCGGAGGTGACCATGTACTTTCTATCCGCTAAACTCCTCACTTTCATAACCCACACGCGTGTGTTGTACATGGGATTCCTGTGCTACGCTATTCGCGCCTTTGCCTACTACCTCATTACCAGTCCCTGGATGGTGCTCACGGTCGAGATCTTGTCAGGGATCACGTCAGCTGCATCTTGGGCCGCCATGTTAGCCTTTGTAAGTGAGAATAGCACCCCCGGATACACAGCGACATTCCAGGGGGTTATCCATGCGATTCACTGGGGCCTGGGCTGCGGTGCCGGGGAAATGGTCGGGGGGTACATGGTTGATGCTTTAGGGACTGGAGGGTCATTTTGTGTTCTTGGTGTTCTGTCATTAGGTCTGTTAGTTCTTGATATCGTTACCAACAACATGGAGCGGGTTATGAATATTTTACAAGGAAGGTGTAAAGAACATGCTTCAGGGGCGTATTAACAAGATTTCACACAAACTGGCTTTGGTTCACTATAAATCTGGAGGTAATCTAAATGAAAAAGTCAAGTTAAGCCTTTATTATAGCAGGTGCTATAACGGCCTAGAAAATCGTGCTTTAAAAACCGATTATATGGCTTAAGTTTGGGCTAACCATTATGCCTTTTAGAGGGTTAGAATAATATCATTTGCTATCTGTGTCTGATATTTTCATGTCTTATTATAGTAAACTGTCATCTATTTTTTTCTTTTTTCCCCGAATTTGTATAAAAGTACAGTTCTTGCTTAAACAAAGAGCCGATTAAAGTCTCAAAAACGATCATAGAATATTGTCAAGTCTTTGAATGGACGTCCAACCCTTTGATGAAATCCCCTTCATGACCCAAGAACTCAAAGAACCGTTTAAAAAAACCCAACAACAAACCAATCAAATCCACTTCCGATTTATATCCGAAAACACATAGTCCAATCACAAGGCTTAATATCACGCGCGTCGTATCGCTTGACAGCCTTGGCATGTACTTTATGGTGCCCCATGAATTATTCATTAGGCTTGACGCCATCTCTCGGACCAGTTGACTTTTTATTCGAAGGTCAGTGATTCAACTCTGACGTGATCGAAAAGATTTTTGCAACTTGTGGAAACGAAAAAATCCTAGCTTTTGTCATTGTTTTTCTAGACTTTTCCATATCCAGTTGATTTAATTTCCAAGCGCCTTTATAACTCTTTATGGCAACAATTGTATAACATGACTTCAGAAGACAAGAAAGCAATTCTAGACGACGACGAAGGAGACGAGACGAGGAAGAAATGTTGCCCGTCCGTGAACCGTACTCTTCTAGTCCCAAAAGGGTTTTACTTTTTTTTCTTCTCGGCCTGGGGCTCGCTACTTCCCTACCTCGCGCTGTACTTCAAGCAGTTAATGCTGTCTCCTAGCGAAGTAGGCATTCTCATGGGACTAAAACCATTTGTGAACTTTCTAGTCATTCCGATTTGGGGAGCGATTGTGGATAAATGTCATAAAAGCAAACTGGTATTAGTGATCTCCATGATTGCACTCATAACCACAACATTCTCCCTCTCGCTCGTACCCGCGCCTAAAGAGAAGAAAGTCATCGTTAAGCGAATGTGTAGCATCAGTAACGGGACCAACAAGTTCGTAGAACCGAATTTCGTCCATAGACCTGTCATGGATAACCCTGACTACGAGCTGACAGGAGAACCCGAGATTGACAAAATGGTAGATATGGATAAGAGCAGGTATCTTCCCTATTTCTACAAAGGGCCCAGTCCGTGGCCTTTGGAGCTAATAACACAATTCAGCATAGACGAGGACGAGGAGCACACAAAGTTCGACACGACGCCAGCGTTTATAACTCTCTTCCTGATCACATTTTTTGGGACGTTGTTTTCGTCGCCGACCCTCGCCTTGGTGGACACAGCAACGATACAACTCCTAGGAAAGGAGACGTATAAATATGGCATGCAGAGGTTGACCGGTTCGATAGGATGGGGGATTGGAGCCTTCGTAGTCGGAGCGTCACTCAAGACAACCCATAAATGCAGTAACGATATCAGCTATGAGATCGTTGACTACATTCCGTGTTTCTACACTTTTGCAGTGCTCATGTTCTTGGGGCTTGTTGTCGCCACGAGGTATAAATTTGACGAGAGCGCGCAGACATCCCACGGCGGGAGTCTTCGTGTCGGTCTGCGCGCGCTCAAGAACCCTAAATACATCATGTTCCTATTCACCGCGCTTTACCTAGGCTTCCTAATGGCGTTCATAAAAACATTTCTGTTCTGGCATCTAAAGGACCTCGGTGGCACTCAACTCTTGTTTAGTATCATCTCCGCGGTGAACTGTTTCGCGGAGGTGAGTATGTACTTTCTGTCAGCTAAACTGATTAAGAAGATAGGCCACGCGAAGGTGCTTTATCTAGGACTCATCTGCTACTCTATAAGGCTCTTTTACTACTCCGCTATCCCCATACCTTGGTTAGTACTCGTAGTCGAGCTATTACCAGGTATTACTACCGCGGCGGTATGGGCTGCCTGTCTCTCGTACGTCAGTCTTAACTCGGGCCCAGGCGCCGCTACCACGATGCAGTGCATTTTGCACGGGGTGCACTGGGGCCTAGGTTACGGCGCGGGTGAGGTTATAGGAGGAGTGATGGTGCATCACTACGGCGCTCCATTCACCTTCGTGTTCTTCGGATGCTTTTGTATCATCGTACTAGCCATGTATATGTTGATTAATAATTTCTGCGGTTCGTCAGATGATAATAGTGATAGCCAAGGTTGCAAGGAAGTCTCCCAGGCGGAGTCGGAAGAATCGGACATTGAGAAATAATTTAGTTTCTTATTGTAGCTGATCCAAAATAAACAGCATTATTCATAAGGACTGGCTCGATCTTCATTTGTTTTTCACTGTTTGCACTTCAATCGTTAAAGATAATACTAACTATCTTTATCATTGGTCATTTTTCCCGGCGTAACTAAATCTATAAACATACAAAATCGTTTATTTTGACGTTCATTTTGTTAAGCGCATTTTATTGTTTTATCTCTATTATTTCATACTTGTAGTTTTATTTGTAATTTTCATCACTGTTATTTCATTTTTGTCGTTTCGCCTGCACTGTTTCGTCTGTATTTATATATCATCTCGACCTGTGTCGTATCATCCCTATCGTTTCATCTCAATCGTTTCATGATCGTTTCATGTCTATCGTTTCATGTATATCGTTTCATCCCTACCGTTTCATCTCTATCGTTTCATCTCTATCGTTTCATCTCTATCTTTTCATCTCTATCGTTTCATCTCTATCGTTTCATCTCTATCGCTTTATCTCTATCGTTATATATCTATCGTTTCATGTCTATCGTTTCATGTCTATCGTTTCATGTCTATCGTTTCATCTCTATCGTTTTATCTCTATCGTTTCATCTCTATCGTTTCATTTCTATCGCTTTATCTCTATCGTTATATCTCTATCGTTTCATCTCTATCGTTATATCTCTATCATTTCTATCATTGCCAGCACTCTCTCGGTCCAAACAAATCCATAGACGTGACTTTACTTTCTGACTCATCACCAATCCCCTTGCTTGGCCTCCTTGCAAGCGCTGATGCAATACCTCTGGACGCTTTATCCATGGCTGCTTCAACCCTAACCATCATCCTCTGCAGCGCGGCATCATTGAGGCGCAGGCTCTGGTGCAGGGTGTGAGCATCCATCAGATCGGTTATATCACGCGACACGCACTTTGCACACTGCGCGAAATAACGCTCGTCTGAACTGTCGGTATTGCTGTGGCCCTGACCACTGGTGCACTCTGTCATTTGCATATGATTAACATCTTTACTAAGCGAGGCCCCACCAGGTTGTCTCTTGTGTCCGCAAAAGTGCAAACTACCGCGAGAACTGTTGTATCCCGGTCGATTTTCCTGCTCTCCGTATTGGCGGACGTGACTGACGTCATAGCCACCACGACTCGTTTATCCCGAAGAAGAAAATGCACATGCGTTATTGTTGTCTGTCTTTGACGTTTTCTCTGCCCAGTCCTCTTTTCCATCTGACTCTACATAACGACACCTCAAACAAGCAGCTCCCATGATATGACAAAGATGCTAATGACTTTCGTGTTTATCGTTTTCGCGCGAGTGGAAAAGAACGATTAATCATCGAACTATGACGTTGACCATTATGATATGCCAGTTAATTTAATTATGTTCTGCCAATTATGCATTGCTCATTCTATTTTGATACTGATATTGAATTGAAATTAGAGCCTTGAGCCTTGTGTGTTGCACATTTGTTGGGGCTAGTAAACAGGGGTTTTAACCCTAGACAGCACTGCCCTTAGTTATCTATAATAAAGCTGGAAGTATATTTTAGAAATGCGCATTGACTACCAATTACTAGTTGGTATAATGCTCCTATGGGGCGATTACCCAGCGTACCCCCCACCCGTACATTCTATCCAAGCACAAGGAATGCGTCGACATCATAGTCAAAGAGATGCTCACGTGTACCCAGGGCGACAAGTTGCACAGCGCACTTCCGCTTGTAATAAGAATATATGTTCCTCCATGGCATTTGTAACTTATAAAGTGGCAGAAATTGGATCATTGTATTAGTAAATACATCGATGCGTTTCAAAACCAAAAAGATTTGAACTTTCGGTCTACCAATTGTTTTCCGTGATATTTACTCTTATACACCACAATATTCATCACCTCATTGTCACAATGTTGTGGAATTTGATGCGGTAATGTTGTGAATCCGCAGTTTGCGAGTAATGAAAAGCTAACGCGATGTTTTCTTTTCCTAACACTCGGACCATGTTTTGCGCAAACAAAAAACCCTTAGTTCGACGACATTTCTTTTTCTTTCTAGACGATCAAGTTCTCGATCACCACATTTTCCGGTGGCTCGAGGAAATGCCGAGTTGTCACAAAGCGCGGTCTAGTCTCATTTTGACCCGCGTGCTGATTGGTTCACCCGAGTCAGGCGATTCTAATGGGACTAGCAGGCATTTAGAGTATCAGATCTCGCTGTTCATTTCACTTTGTTTATACCTGTAGCACAGATGAGAGAACCGACCTTTAGACTGGTTCGTACTTGGGGGTATACACCGCTAGTACGTGCTTGAGTCGTGGTGAGATGGTTGCATCTAATGTAAAGTGGAAGACGACTCTAGTGTCCTTCTGAGGTGATTATGAATGGTAAACTTGCAATGATAACACTAGCTTTTGGGACGTTGTGGCTGTTACTGTGTACCGCTCAGTCTCGAAGTAAGTATCCTCACAACTCATCATACTTCTACATTTTAATGTCACAATAAAATGTATAGTTTCGCTTAGCTAATGAATGGATAAGTCACGTCTATTTCAGAGAATAGGGATAATAGATTGAATGATCTTCCTATCTTCCGGCTCTGTCTGCGTAAGACTGTAAGCATTGTTGCCATTCATCAATAGGCTCCCATCAACAGCTGTGTGGATAGCTTTTCTTTAAAAAGTCAGACTCAGGCAGTTTTACGTAGCCTCATCATCTATCGCGCGCGAGTCAAAACAAATGCCAGACTCGTGACCTTTACGAGCAAGGAAACAATTTTGTAAGTAACATACTTCTATGAGAAGTACGATATGCGGTCACAAATATTTGCGGTATTAGATACAATAGACCTACCATGGCGGCTTGCTGTAAAGGCAAATGACATTGTTTACAATAATTATTAAATTTTTTGTCCAATGCCAAGGGGTAGGAAGGGGGGGGGGGGGGTGTACGCTCAGAGCTAATTATTAGGATGCTCATTGGGAAAAAGGATAACTAAAGATTACTAAAGAAAATTAAAAGTAGACCTAATAATAATAAGTGGCGTGTTAGACTTAATTTTATATCCCAAAAGAACAAAAGGTAGAATATACCAATATAAAGCGAGATGCTGTTGTTGCGATGAGAACCCTAAGTGTACACAAACACTTAGAGAAGCTCTCATCTCTCCGCCCCCCGTCCTGGCCCCAAGGCTCAATGACGTTATAAAAGACACAATCTTATGATATCCAAAAATACATGAGGACCAGGTGAAACTTGCGTTTTGGATGGCGTCCAGCTAAGCGTTTGTTTAATTGTTCTCGATAGTTGTTGCTGGCTAAGTGCCGGTAGTTTTTGTTGAGTGCCTGTAGAATGTGCCAGGATTGTAAAAACGCGGAATGATGACAGATATAATTCAATACGTGTTCTCGTTATTCTGACATTATGCGGAGCGATCTAAGGTATTAATGGTTCTCATGCGTTCTGTAGCTATATTTTTAAGAGCATCGTAATAGCGTGTGGTGCAAAAAGGCCCGCCCCTTCCTAAATCACGCAAACATCCGTGTACGAGATAACGTGAATAAAAAAGTTTTTATCCACTTAAAAGTATAAGCGCCGCTTAGAAAACAAAAACTACACGCAAACAAACCTCTCAGCTTGTTAGTAAACATTATCGCCGATAGAAGGTCATTACCAACTCCTATGATACTTGTATAATACCACAAGGACTTGTATAAGAGAGGATTTTTTAAAAATGACAGGCACAGATAATATCGATATATAGTCTTTTCACATACTAGAAAGGGACAAGGGCGAGAATCGCGTGTTAAGCTATTAAAATAGCACTTCAAAACAATAAGTTTTGTCGCGATAGGTCGGGACGTGTCAGATAACAATGGTTTAAACGATAAAGTGTTTATAAAAGTGGCACTAGGACAAAAACTAACACAGAAACAATAACTTCACATTCCGGCCACTGCACTGCGCCAAGAATAAAGCGACGTTCAATTTGATACACTTAATCACAGCCAAGGGAGCAGAGCTGAATTACTCTAAGAACGTCGTCTTGCTCTTTGAGAAGGCATTAAAAAAAAACACATCAAAGCGTTCCGCGTAAAGAACAAAACAAAGCCGGCGCTATGTCTTTGTAAAAACTCTTCACGACCTTTTCAAATGAAATGAAAAGAGACGATGAAGGGAATGAGAAATAATGCAGGTGGACAATATCTACACCTTCCATTGTCATTTGGACTTATTGTCTTTCTTGCCTCCTTGTATGGTCACCCAGGAGTCATCTCGCCTGAGCGGCCAGTTGTTCCCAATGTGACTGTGACTGGACCGAGCGAGATCAAGATGAACTGGTGCCGAGTACGCTCCAACAACGTGGAAATCGACCACTATGAACTGTTCATTGATAATGAGCTGGAGTATTCGGGTAAGAGAACGTCTTCTTTTATCAGGCCCATACTAAGGTCGAAATTCCACTTTCGGATATGAAGGTTTAAAGCATAAGCGAATAAGACTAAAAAAAGGCATTATAGATACCTTATTCTGCTTTTTTTTGTTACGAAGTGAAAATGTAAAAACAACGGGGGACTTGCCCCAATCACGATCTTGCGATAAAGTCAGTTTGAGTTATAATCTCAGGGCCATAGCCAGTATGAGGCGAACAGGGAAAGGTCATTATTTATCGGAAGGGGGGGGGGGGGGGTAGGGAGGGCTGCTAAGTTGGATTTTTTCTGGTTTAAATATTTCGACCCTCCCCCAAAGATCCCACAAATGTAATAAACACCCACAATTGTAATGACGAGAAACCTGTGCAGTACAAACGAAAAGGGGGTTGGGCACTGCCACAAATATATGCTTTATAATTTCTTAGCCAAAAAAATGGCCTGACTGTCGCCGTATCCAATTCAAATTGTGGGGGGACAGAGACCGCCCCCTCCCCCGCATGCCAAATTGTTGTTTGTGACGGGGGCACTGACTAAGGCATGCCAATGAAGGGGCGGCGGAGCAGGCCTAAAACACCACCATGCTCTCCCCAGAAAAATTTTGAAATTCCAGACTTTTAGGACGCTCGGAAATTGATCAAAATACCTGTTCAAAAAAATAAGGCCCTCCCCTAAACCCTGTATCAACATTTGAGGCCCTCCCCCAAATAGATGCTAAAAAATCGCAACCCGTCCCCCAAACATAGCAGCCCTATTCCCCCGTTAAATAATGACCCTTCCCTTACCAAGTCTTCTAGTATCGATGCAATGTATGATTATATGTATTATATACTGTTTACTTTAACGTCGTTAACCTGTTAATATTGCTGCGTTCTAGGAATCGATGTGATGTATGTGGCTAAGCGCCTCAAACCTTGGACAGCTTACGAGATCAAGCTGCGCGCGTGCGGGTTCCTTCCCGGAGCCTCGTGCTCGCTTTTCTCTCGACCCCTCCTTGTGAAGACCTTACCAAACAGTAAGCTTCCTAAAAAGCTAATCCTTTTTATTTTTTAAAGACATAGGCCATTCATTCGTCCGAATAATTTCATTCCAGGAGATAATCGCACGACAATCCAGTCGAGCGCGTCCGTGTTCAAGGTGATGCTAGTGCCTACGTACATGTTCATTAGTGGCGTACTGGTGGGTGTACTGGTGGTCGCTATGGCTCTAGTATGGAGGTAGGTATTGGTGGGTGTACTGGTGGTCGCTATGGCTCTAGTATGGAGGTAGGTATTGGTGGGTGTACTGGTGGTCGCTATGGCTCTAGTATGGAGGTAGGTACTGGTGGGTGTACTGGTGGTCGCTATGGCTCTAGTATGGAGGTAGGTATTGGTGGGTGTACTGGTGGTCGCTATGGCTCTAGTATGGAGGTAGGTACTGGTGGGTGTACTGGTGCTGGCTATGGCTCGAGATGCTTACCAACATAACTATGATTCACCATGTCTTGTAATAATTCCTTTAATAGATATCTTCAGTGCAACGACACATGGATAAGTGCCCCCCCATTCGAAGAACAATACACTTATAATGTCGAACCTTCCGTATACGGCTTTCCTGATCTCGCCCCATTTAGTGACACCACAACCAAGCTGCATGACACAATGAATGGAGTATCGGACTACGTGTTGGATTCGTCACGACACACTCCCAACCATACGGCGGTACAAGCGTCCGTGGCTACTGATGGCTATTGCGTTATAACCGATGGAGCAGAGGATCGCCTTCCTTTTAATGTTTCTGTCACTAAGATGGACGACGATGGCCAGCAATTTCTACTCTCTATAAGCGATGCGCCAGCAAGCATACCAGACGACGGGGACTGCGATCAGAAGAGTCTAAGAAGAGACCGGTCTTACAGTAACATTGAGGTCAAGATAATCAGCAACAGTTGCACCGTCAGAAGCGGACAGACTGAGCAAACACATCACCTTAGGAACATATCCGCTGGTGGTACTTTTATTTGTGCACAAGGGTCAAGTCACGTAACAGCCTTACCTGATGCTTCATCGTCGAAGAACTTGAGTACCACTGAACTCTCGAGTAGAGACACTAGTTCGGAGCATTTTGACAATCCAGGGAGTGTATTCAGTGGGGATACTAAAATGTCACTACTCTGCCTCAACTCCGATTTAGACAACTATTTAGCGAGTTTCGACGAGCTGAGACATAGTGAAGAATACGAGGCTGGAGAGGCCGCTGACAGAATCCGTAAAGGTGCTCATAGTTCGTGCCATGGACAAGAGAGAACTGAAGACACGAAAATAAGCAGCGTCTCACATGGATCCACCGACAGGGGGTACCCTGGGGATCAGCATGGCATCCATACTGATAGGGGGCTCACTTGGGTCCAGCATGGCATCGACGACAGGGGGTACCCTGGGGACCAGGTTGATGTAGAGACCTACAGGGAGTACCCTGGAGACCAGCAGGGCATCGTCTGTGTCATAGACAACAGCAATATATATATTGGAGCCCAGGAGTGCGCAAGTACAGTAAACGTCGGGGACAAAAAGCGACACGTGCGAGTCAAATTGCAAAACCTAGTGCGAATACTCGAGAGGGGAAGACCGAAGGACAGATGTTTCGTTTGCGGCTCCAGTCCCCCCGCGACCGAACACGTGTGGGAGGTGTATAGGTACGACTAACATGAATATTAGTATGCTTGCTATGCAACTAGTTACAAAAGCGGTTTTGTCTTTCAATCATTCCTTTTAGGGAAATTACCAGTTTAGTATGTTTTGGGATGGACAAATGTAGCAAAGGTGTAGAAATTTTAGAGAGACGAGCCTATAATTTGCTCTCGGAGGACTATAATCGTCGGATTGTACTTGTTTCTTGTGATTTCTGGGTCCATACGGTGATCCTTCTTAAATTTCGCATTCCTGTCACTATTGCAGGCACTTGGGTTACATCGTGGATTTAGAAGAGAGGAGAGGAAAAAACGAGCAGCGGGTGGACGAAGGACTACATCTCTGTATTTACAAGGTAAATGTGTCTCTGAACCCCCCCCCCTCCCCCTAGTTTCACTCCACTTTTTAATGGCAAATTGTAAAATCACCTGACATGATATCCTCAGGCCATTTGCGAGTTGAGCCCACGGGTCCTGGTACTAGCCACGGGTGATGGTACCACAGGAAAGTCCGAGAATGCGACGAGTTTCCCAGGATGCGCTACGATGGCACTAGATCGAGGCTGGCATGTTGAGCTGTATTCCTGGAAACACGCACTCAGCACAGAATGGACTAAGCTGGCGAGGAAACACCCGGATCGAGTCCACATACACTTCTTAGACAAGTAGGTATACTAAAAACACGACACACTGTCGTTAACACACCCGTAACGACTTCGCAAAACTTCTTAGACAAGTGTGTATACAATAAACACAACACAATGGCGATAAAACACCGGAACGACTTCGCATACACTTCTTAGACAAGTATGTATACAATAAACACAACACAATGGCTATAAAACACCGGAACGACTTCGCATACACTTGTTAGACAAGTATGTATACAATAAACACAACACAATGGCGATAAAACACCGGAACGACTTCGCATACACTTCTTAGACAAGTGTGTATACAAAAAACACAACACAATGGCGATAAAACACCGGAACGACTTCGCATACACTTCTTAGACAAGTGTGTATACAATAAACACAACACAATGGCGATAACACACCGGAACGACTTCGCATACACTTCTTAGACAAGTGTGTATACAATAAACACAACACAATGGCGATAAAACACCGGAACGACTTCGCATACACTTCTTAGACAAGTGTGTATACAATAAACACAACACAATGGCGATAACACACCGGAACGACTTCGCATACACTTCTTAGACAAGTGTGTATACAATAAACACAACACAATGGCGATAACACACCGGAACGACTTCGCATTCCCTTTTTTAACATATCACAATACACTGGCACCACGATCTACTTCATATACACCCCTTTTTTACCAAGTAGGTATCACAAACACAGCACTTATGACTAAACTTGCCCGAATCAAGTTCCAGTAATGACTGTTATATCGATCTAATAAACGCGAAGGAGAAGTTGATGCTTATGACCTAGATCAAACGTGCACACTAACGCACCATCCAATACTAAACAGTGTTACTATTTCGCAGGTATGTCAACCATATCACGTTTGTAGATGGTAAAAACGGCAGGAAGTGCCTGCCACTAAGCACTGAGCTGGAAACATTTGGCAGCCACAATGCGCAGGGACTAGGACGAGTCATGTACCACAACGGATAGGTATTAGCCTGCAGTCCGAGGATACGGTCTTCCTGTGATCATGCTTGGGCTACCTGTGCTATATGGTGGCAGCTTGTGGACTACCTGTGGTTTCGCTGTTAGCAGACAGTTTAGATATAAATATTTTCATGGTTTACTAACAAAACAAAATTAAACCCCAGAAGCATCACAGTTATATAAGGATATGTTTATTGAATAGCAAAGAGTTGAATATTATTGTATGACCCGATTGTAAATAGTAAAAACAAAATAGATTGGTCAATAAAAAAATACATTGAGGGAATCAACGTAACATAGATCCTTAAAATTCACTGAAAATTAAAGTTATATATCTTTCTTCTTTTACAGAGTAAAATCAGTTGCGCTTTTACCCTCTTTAGACATTTTAACCGTTCATACACTATGCCTGGGCAAAGGCATGTTTACATGCCTGGATTTTGGATGAAAATTTTGTCGCGCGAGTGTTAAAAAAAGCCAATGTAAAACGACTCGCAATTTTTCTCGCGGCGATATCAACCGTTATCTACATTGTACTCACTATGTCAATTCAAATTGGCTAAGAGTACCAGCTATATCTCGAGAGTCTCCGCTAATCAGCTAGCATATAGAAATTCTACGCACGTCATACATCTTGGGCCTATAGCGCGAAGATTGTGAGTAGTTGCGGCTTTGCGGAGAAAGCGAGAAAGTGTGTTTTACTAAATCAGTTTGTAATAAAGCCAATATTGTATTCGGTCTTTGTGATATCCGGAATAAACAATGTCTCACTAGCATTAAAACCTCATCTACATCTACATACTGGGCGTTCACAGAAAACACAAATATGGCGGAATAATCAGAAGTTACCGCGCAACAAAAATTGCGGGAGATCGCGCCATGTTGCACCTAGTTTACTCTAGTGCTCGAGCTCCGAGCTTCACTCACAAAGAGCTGCGCTCGTAGCCAAGACCAGCGTGACACTCAGCCAAGACAAGCGTGAAACTCAGCCAAGACAAGCGTGACACTCAGCCAAGACCGGCGTGACACTCAGCCAAGACCGGCGTGACACTCAGCCAAGACCGGCGTGACACTCAGCCAAGACCAGCGTGACACTCAGCCAAGACCAGCGTGACACTCAGCCAAGACCAGCATGACACAGCCAAGACCTGCGTGACACTCAGCCAAGACCGGCGTGACACTCAGCCAAGACCAGCGTGACACTCAGCCAAGACCAGCGTGACAGTAAACGAGTGGAGCTCGGGCCTCTGATAAAACAGGCCTTAACACTGATAAGACCTTGGAAAATTGTAAACATTTTCTTACAATTCAATCGCCTATTTTTGTTCATTAATCACAGATAATAAAAACAGATATGGTCTGATTATCTTTTATTCATCTAAGAGGACCCAAACATTGTATTTTTTGCAGACAAAAAAAGTGCTAAATCCCAGCATAGGCCAGCTCTTACTGGATTTCCCATGCATGTAGATAAACTGTAAGGAAGCGCAGGGTCTGGTATGAGCTTGCAGTACCTACACATCTTCTACCTACCACAGAAAGCCTCATCAAAACAACTGGAATTAGGATTGCCAAATACTCGAGAATGTTTGATCACATACTGTAGATCATTTGATTTATTGCGTATAGATCATATGGCACCCCCATATTGTGGACAACCGAGAATAATTATTATTGTGGTTAACGTGAAAGTGGTACGATGGATAGATATGCATTCTTACAAATTGGTCCCTGTTGCTTAAAACCTTTCTCTATGTTCAATGCACAAAGATCTTGGAAGTGCACCTATCAATGACACCTTTCAAATAATTTATAGACTTGTGTCATTCATTGTCTATTGTGTAGCTTTTGCTTTATTGGCTTTACTCTTCTCAACCTTCTTGTCTCTCTTTTTCAAATTGTCCATGTTAGCTTTAAGTACGTTTGCGTAGGCCTAGGAAAAGAAATAGAAACCAGTTAAATCATACACTCAATGTCTTTACTATTTTCCTATCATTAAATTTATTTGGTAAATCTAAGATTCTAAGGCAACTTGACAGTTTGCGGTCAGTGGGCTGAAATCCATGTAAAAAACAAGGTCAAAGTAATATTTTAATAAAGATGTAACTATACTTACCAGTTGAAAGCGGTTAACATCTTTTGTGTTGACCTAAGAAATGTTATCAAAAAAAGATACACATTTTTACAATTTACTTTGTACAGTGAACACTTGATGGCCTTGATAAGCTCTGTAGAATGATCATGATCACAGGAGAATACATGGGAAACAAAATTGATAACAATTGTCTCTACTGCATATATAACAAAGCAAATTTGCTCTCTCTTGCTATATCATTGTACCACAGCCCCACTAAAAATCATAGCCACAAACATAACTGCATGAAAATGTTTTTTACTCACTATTGTGCTGAGTTTTTTCTTTCCGTTTGTTGCTCTAAAAAGGCATTTACTCTCTCCTTCATGTTCAACTGAAGTTAACTTCGCATGTTTCTTAGAGGCTCTGGGTTTGGGCCTAGTTTGTCCATTATCTAGTGGGTGGAGAGAAATTAGTTCTACATAGAACATGGGCTGGTTGTTACAGTAGTCCAGTTTAGAATTCCACCATGCCTGCTGGACACAGGCATCAGTCTAACTATTAATTATGTAGTGCCAGAAAGACTAGGCATCTTTTGCCAAATAATTGAAGCACTCCTTCTCATGTTATGTTTATTCCATGCTAAAAAGTTTATCCCCAAACAACAGCGCAAGACAAGTGATTCTTTGAAATACACAGGCATTGGCAATTCAACAGTAATTTCACCAACAGTGCAAGTACTGTAGGATATATAAATAGAGGTGCAACCAGTGGTGAACAAATCTTTGGGCTAAATATGGGCTCAAAAACTTGATTGCTGAATTGAATGAAAATAGACTCAGGGTACAAATTTAAAAGATACAGATTTTAAATTAACCTGAGTCGGAACAAAAACATATTAATGCCTGGGAATCTTTACTATATTGTTATAATAAATCTTGAAGCGCATTTCTTGCATAAAGTGTAGCTCTTTTTGTATAGAACACGACTAAACGAGACGGGTTTAAGAACACGACTAAACAAGACGGGTTTAGAGGAAACATGCTTGGACAATGTCCATTTGAACAAGAGAGCAAGAAGGCGACACTTTTACATTAAAGTTCGGTATCACCAACCATAGATGATATTTATCGCGGAGTGCTCTAGCGTACTTACACTTCTTGACTGTGATATAAACAGAGCCAGCCGTTCGTGACTTCTGTAGTAGGTACGTCAGCTGTGTTAGGAACTACAAGGGACTACAGGGTTAGTCTAACGCGAAAAACCGATAGAGTCAATAGATATATGTTAAAGACATATAACAGGTAATACATACGCCGTCATTATCTAAAAGTACCATGGTAAATAGACAATCCCGGCAAGTAAACTATACGTGTCTTTGAGTTTTCTTTGAAGATTCGATCTTGCTGGGTAGCCTGGTCTTCGACACAGGGACCCCACCAACAGTGTATGTTATAATAAATCTTTACTTTAAGGCAAAACCACATTTCTATGTAAATACATAAGACTAACTACTTATTTGAAACACCTTTTCTCATAAATCAAAACTCGGATGTGTTTTTTATGCTTTGTTCCAAACGATATGTTGTATTTTGATGAAGAAGGCTTGGTTGCCGAGCACTAACTACCGCTGACTTAGCTGACGGTTTCAGGTACTAGCTCTTTCCTCCCGATCATGTCTTCTTCGTTCCACTTTGGCAATGTTGCACCAGACGATCAAATCCTCAGCGACGTCAGGTCCTTCAACAAATTCGAGGATAATGTGTTCAGTGAGCTTTTAGTAATTATCTTCGATTTTCTAACAGCTCCTCGCGAAGGGGAGCGCTTTATGAATCGAGTGACCAATTTCGCTGGGAAGCAGGGCATTAGCGCAAACGCGCTCAAGAATATCATGAAAAGCTTATTGAGCTTTTTCAAAAGCGCTCTTAAGAGCAATCTTACGCCAGCCCATGTAAAGGAAGATATAGAGAAAATGGGTAAGACAGAAAGCCGACCCCTCCCCCCTCCCCTTATGCAAACGAAGAGTCCATTCCCACCCTCACCCCCATAAAAACAATGAGCCGATCCCCAGTCCCCTCCCCCAAAAGTTAAGTCGTGTCTTACAACTACACTGTTCCCAACTAAAACATATTTTTTTAAATATGTGGTATTTATTAAAATACCACAGTACATGCATTTTGTTAGCATGGATAGACCATCATTTCATGTTACCAAAATGCTTTTGTAAACAGCCCATGGAAGCTTATAAATGCTTAGCTGCTGCCCTTACTCTATTGTATGTTAGAAAAACTCACGGTGCAGAGGTTCATCAAACAAACTCATGCCTCACAAGCAACTAAGGCAAAATTATTTCCTGCTTTGAATGTTTGGCCTCACAAGACAGTGATCAAAGTACATGCCAGTGCATCCCCCCCTTGGCAGCCAAAAAGTGGGTTATTTCTTATTAAGGAATCGTCTAATACTATGCTTTTTCCATATGATACATATGACTGTGTACCCCCCCCCCCCCTCATCCAATCCTGCATGCATGAAATTATCCTCACCATATGCCCCAGGCTTAGATTATCAACTTAAAGAATTATTTTATTTTCCATTACAACAGGGTTATCAGAAGAAAAGGCTACTGCAGTTGAGCAGAAGTGGAAAGTCAGTCTTGTAGGATTATCCCGGTCCGTAGTTGATCAAACGTTTACTGTCAATCAATTGCTTGACATGGAATGGAAATTTGGGGTAACCGCAAGCAGCAATGATATGAAGGTTGTTGGACAAACATTCCTGCAGCTGAAGCTAGTTGTGGACAAAGGTGGCAAACATGAGAATGTCTTCATGGAAATGACTCTTCCTCAATTTTATTCTTTTCTACATGAAATGGAGAAAGCTAAATCAACAATCGAGTACTTCAGTTAGGTATGTTTCAAACTCTATATCATGAATGGACAGATGATGTTTTAGCAAAAATTGTAATGATTGATTCAATGTACAATTTGACAGAGATCGATGAAAATGAAAGAAATGAAATAAAAAGTAAGAAATCTAGAAAGCAAATACAAGAGCATAAGGCAGATTTCTCTGAGATATTATATGCAATTAAATTTAGTGACTCTATGACAGCAAAGTGGGTGTGTAGGGAGGGGTGGTTGCACGTCAAGTCTTACTCCAAGTAATATCCACATTAGACATCTACAGTAGATGAAAAATGTATAGTGTACATTTGCTAGGGAGTCCTTTATTTTTTTGATAAACTTTATTGGTGTTTTTAAATGGATAGAGTAAGTGCATCACACAAGTTTATGAGATACAGTACCTGATAACAATGCATCTATCCCTTTGATTATGAAGCTTGTCTAGACAATTGTTAACTGTAGTGTAAAAAAGAAAAGATAGAACAGCAATGTTTTCTACTCTAAATACTTCGGTGAAAAAAAATGCCAGTTGAGTAATTATTTGTAACATTCTAGGGTAGCAGTCTGGCGAAATGTGAATAAAAGTTACAGTAATTACTATTAACAATTTTATTTCTATGCAACTTTCACTGTGGAAAGTGGTCTTTCTACATACAGTAGGATGTTGGGGAGAAATAAACGTTACCTACCTGTAAGACTATAAATATTTAGACCTTTTTATTTGAAGTTGACTATGTCACATCCCTCAAAATGTCACCAAATTTAGGCAGTGGTTAAGGAAATGTCTGCTCTTGTTAAAGCTTACTCATGTCATATTCCATTTTTCATTTTACACACGTGCTGTGCACATCCGATTTGTTGCATTATTTTCATACATGATTAATCTATGTGACCCCATTTTCTTTTGGTTATTTCTGGTTGTAGTTGACACACATACCTTTTGTACAACATGAATTTTTGCGTCACGAACGGTTTACTCAGGCGCGTACCCAGGATTGGCTGAGGAGGGGAGGGGGGTGCGCTGTCATAGATATCATATGGAAAACGCATATTATTTTAAGATTCCTCCATAGGAAATGACCCCCTTTTTGGCCACCAAGGGGGGGTTC
Organism: Nematostella vectensis; assembly: GCF_932526225.1. NCBI lineage: Eukaryota > Metazoa > Cnidaria > Anthozoa > Actiniaria > Edwardsiidae > Nematostella > Nematostella vectensis. The sequence continues at coordinate 4,908,843 of NC_064035.1, read as the reverse complement.
GCGCGCAGCTCGTGCCTCCCCCTTGTGTGCGCGTTACTATACTGCCGGCCTTTTGTGCGTATTCACATTCACTTAATGGAATTCCGCAACAACGATAGATAACAGTAAACACGATAAGATACGACAAGCGCTAAAACGAGCAATTAACCAAACGCTCCGAGCCCTTTGGTTGCTATGTTTATGATAATCTTTCATTAATGATAACAAAACATTTTGTCTTACGGACCATTTCTGAAGAAAAATAAAAATTAACGCTCAAATTCACAGAAAAGAAAAATTCGTCTTCTTTCTGATAATTTACCTGAGTTCGAGTCTTTTATAACGATTTTTGTCGTCTTTCGCATTTTAATGCGATAAAAAAGTAATGGTATTACTATAGCTGATGTACAATGAAAAGTCGCTTTTTCCTTTTCCACTTGTTTTCTACGAAAGTATTTGAATATTTAGATTTTAAATGTGCAGTTGAATGAATATTACGTGAGAGTGCTCTGAGTGAATCGTCGCTTGGGGATGTCTTGTTTTCGTTTTTCTACTTATGTGTGGGTTTTGTTTGAGGATGTGTTTTTATTTGATATTGCACTTCTTACGGAAATGTTTCAATTTTCTGTCACATCCTTTGGCAATCCCTCTTGAAAACATGAAAACAGAAAATCAAGCTAAAATAGGTCACCAAACCACTTATTCAATTTTGAATGCCTAAAGCGGAAAACGCCATTATTATCCATTATAAAAAGTTGAGATCCCCAATACAATATCTGCACTCAACTCCACCGCGGCTTATTTCTATCCATGGCTCATAACACTCGGCTATGATGTACCCTCTCACGTGAACGATTCGATGTTCCATCACAGGAGGGACTTGTTAATACGAAAACATAATTGGACATATAACACAACAGAACTGGTTGGTTTAATATTGCCATCCAAAGATAATTATGCGGAAAAAAAACTTATCTATTTATCAGTTCAGTGTAGCACACAGACTGTGGTAGTAATAGTTAAATCTGGCAGTTTTGTGGAATGAGAAAGTTGTGCTTTTGGTTATAATGATGACCTCGAGGTGTATCCTTATGGTCCAACATATGGCCAAAGCCTGAGCCGATCATGACGCAAGCTGGCTCGAGACTCAAGCAAAAGAGTATTTTGGGGCGTCAATCAAGATTTAGGCGCTAAACATCAAATATTATATTTTGGTCTTGCTCCATGTTTGTTCAAGGCCGCCATGATCTTCACATGTCGAACCAGGCAGGGTTATTACATGTTAAATCGAAGGGGATTTCCCTGTAGAGTAAATTCCGTTTTCGCTGTAAAAGTGGTCAGTGCGCTTCTCGCGGTAATTGGCGGTGTGAAGGGTAAGTTAATGGAGTCATTCTACTCAAATGATGAGTTAGCGAACATCTTTTTTAAGTATTTGTGGCCGAAAAATATTAATACAGAGATGTTTAAGATAAGTGTATAGCAAACAAATACATGTTACTAATAGACTTCACAAGTTGTTAATCTGCGATGTTTTTATTTTCCTTTCGAATAGAGAGAAGCCAGCAAAGGTTCCTAGATTCATTTTGTTTCCCATAAGGTTTTGGCAAGTTTAACAAAATTGTCAACTCAAACAAATCAACTAAACACCATGTTGAGGTAACAAACGTTCATTTTATACGCAGCTTTTCACATCTTGACTTGATTAAATGACATATCAAAGTATGCAGGGTCATTATTCATTCAACGGTATAAGTGCGAGACGATATACAATATATGGAAATGTTTCTATGGCAACCAATTGGACACGACCCTTCCGATTTATAAGAGAATATTGTGTCTATCGTCTATCGAAAAATCTTTACTTTCGCAGGTAGCATAGGCTTTTTATTTCAGAGGCAACGACGCTTAGCTTTGTGAAATCGCCGCTTTTAACAAACAACTGACACGCTTACAACATGTATACATTTCTCGAGTTTTATTACCTTGCTTTAAAATTAACATACCATGAAAATCCATTCTTTATAACTGAGTTTGTAAAAGATGTAAATGATTCATTCTGTGAACACCTGTCGATAAGCAGGCAAGATTTGACAGGAGGAGGGGTGGGGGTGGGGTACGTTTTTAAGGCTTCACGTCCAAATAAATATTTTGTAGCCAAAGAAGCCGTCTAGCCGTGGATATATTCTAAAGCTGCACTCGGCTTGGCTTGAGTCATCAAGTCAACTTTTTCATTTTTATATATAACACTCCTCTTAAGGAGGGGTGTGAAGGGGAGCGCCACACCAGTCTGAAAAGAACTAACTTAATTTTAGTCGGATTACTTGAAACGAAAGACGCAATCTAGGCTTCCGTTGACGACTGACCCCTCTACCCCTAGCTACACGCCTACCCTGTCCCCCCCCTTAGCAACGCCCCTTCATCTCATTTCTTGAATACGTCACCGTAGTACATGTGATCAACTCTTCTAACAGGTGAACCAGCAACCGTACCATGTGCAGTGGCCCCCTTGCCGAGTAACAAATCAGAGAACAGCGTTATCCTAGATGTGAATGGCAACAGCTCGCTGATTTGCCCCCTTGCATATGCTTATAATGTCACTGAGATTCGCTGGATGAAGGACGGCAAGTTATTAGACCCTAGAAGACGATCAACCGAGTACCGTGACTACGCTGTGCTGAGAGATGGGAACACATCCATTCTTATGTTAAGGAACGTTTCCACGCGCCATACCGGAGGGTACCGCTGTATCACCAGCCGAGCAGGAAAACATCCCTTATCGTTCACTCAATGCTTCCTCAATGTTACGCTAAGCGGTGAGTTTGCTTGCTGTGTAGGAGAATTTGCTTTATTAGACAACCAGTTGTATTTCCAATGATTCTCCTTCACGACGACAGAACTACTGTATACTACCAGTTTTTTTTATTAAAAGAAGCCGTCAATGGGATAACGTACACCATTGAGTCCCGTGCGCACTGAAACGAATCCCATGCACACATATATGGAAGCAAATTCGATATGCGCATGGCATAACAATTCAGTGCGAATTTTAAAACTGCGTATCGGATACTGTCAATAATGGCCAATACCATTTATTTAAAGAGCGTCCACGAATTCTTCGCAAGCCGTTGCACCTTTTTACTCCACCCTTACAAATCCTAACCCGAGACCAACCTCAGACGTTCCACTGTTACGCGGATGGGCAACCCGCACCTCGCTTAGCATGGCTGAAGGATGATCACGTGATCGGTGAGAACCAGAAGGGATACAGACTGGCGAAAAGAGCGCGAGGACTGGATCTGACAATAATGTTAGCCCAGGCAAACAGCGGCGGCAACTACACGTGCCTCGCGGTGAACAGACTGGGCCGAGCTGAATACCATATATGGGCGGTGTTATCAGGTGAGATTAATGTGAAGCATATTGCAAATATAGTCGAGGTAGGTAGGTCATTAGATCATTTTTTTCATTTGTACGTAATGTACACGTGTATAAACGTAGTTAACTTTTGAAACGAAAATCGTCCAAAGACTAAGAAAAAAAAACACCCTTAACTAATTAAATTCCAGAGCATATTTCCCCTGAAAAGCCGGAAGTGACAGCAGAGCTACCTGTGGTCCTCGTTAGGTTTGGTCACCCAGCTAATCTAACTTGTCGCAGTACGCATGCGCCTAAGGTTTACACTATTTCGTACTGGATGTACGGAGGCAAAGTGGTGGAGAACATGGGAGATGAGTACAGCATCACCCGTACCTGGGGCAAGGGCAAAGGCGCTAACAGCTTGATGTTGAACTTGCAAGTCAGGAATGTGACGGAGGAAACCGCTGGGAATTACTCGTGCATAGTGCAGACGCATATAGGGCCAGGAAGCGCAGACACAAGACTAGTGATAGACCTCGATAGACCAGGTAGGCTCTTATTTTGCCGTGTTTGTGTTATACTTTGCTGTCAAAAGAGCAAATAATAGTATTTGTGTTGTGCTTCGTTTATAGGAGTTTCAAAGATGGTTTCAAAAGCACACACCCTCGACCAGAGGATGATCGTTATCATGATATGTATAGTGACGGGAGCTCTAATAGGGATGGCAACTGCCATGATGGCGAGATACCTCCGAAAGAGACGGACAGACAAGTTGATGCGAAGTGAGTGTAATATATACTTCTATTATATGTGATATGTACTATCATTCTATTCGTTCTATTTGGTTGCCTTTACTATATAGTTCTATTTGGTTGCCTTTACTATATAGTTCTATTTGGTTGCCTTTACTATATAGTCTTATTCAGATAGCACGCACGCAGGTGTAGTGTGTTAAGCAATAGATAAAGAAGTGTTTTTGTGATGGTGATAATAGTAAGGGAAGTGATGTGGGAAGTAAGATGGGAACTAGGAATCGCCTTGTGTTAGCCAGAGAAAAAGTCTAGTTTTCAGCGCACACGTTCCCGTCCTCACTAGACTGTGAAACTTAGAGTTTACACGTTGTCGTTTGAAAGAACGGCTTAAATTTATCAGAGTATATTTCACGTCTGGCTCTTTGAATTCTCAACTGTTTTCTGTCGTAACCGTGTCGCTAGTGGTAGAGGTAGTTGAGTGGCGACATATCAAACATATTCCCCACGGATATTGTCCTTCGTTTGTATTGCCTTATATATTCAAAAGAAAACTTGAGATTTCCCGCTTCCTGATCTCAAGAAAACATGTTGAAAAATGCTGATCCCTGTCAATTTGAGACTCGCGGCAAAAATTTGTCAAGGAAAGCTTTATCGCTTGGTCAAATCTTTATCTCACTAATCTTGAAAAGCTCTTAGACCCAGGCCTCCAAGAGATCGATCGAGTGGTTTTGAAGGTCACCCAAATGTTGATATGTAGGGTTTGGATGCTACGGATGGTGATGACAGTAAGTGGTATAATGCCAGCGTTGCCTGAAAGGGGAAAAGGGCAAATATTGAATGATGATTTATCCTTTTTCCTTGTCAGATATCAGTAATCAGTTGGAATTTCATTACGACGTGTTCATAACGTACAGCGGTAAGGACTACCGCTGGGTCCGCGACGAGCTGATACCGGTACTGGAGGCAAACGACATACGCTACAGCATTCACTGTAGAGACTTTGAGATCGGCAAGGCCATCTTAGATAACATGGCAGAGTTTATCTACAAGAGTCGTAAGATCATAGCTGTTATGTCTACGAACTACATGTCTAGTCGGTTCTGCCGAGGTGAACTAGAGATGGCACTGTATCGCAGCACCGAGATGTCAGATACATCGCTTATACTCATTCGGATCGACAGTGTTAGTAAGCGAAAACTACCTAAGTCCATACGAAATAGGACGTTCCTCGACTACTATGATAGAAATGAACGAAAGGGATGGAAGCAGAGGCTAGTGAAACACATACAGAGCCCTGTGTTTTATATGAACAGCGATTCCACATCAGATGATCTTCAAAGCTCGGCTCCTATCCTAGGAAACGCTGAGTGTTAGACAAAAACTGTCGATCTGTCGATTTCCAAATGGCAGCAAGCCGCCATTTTGCCATCCCAGCAAATTACCAATTGTGTGAAAGCATTCATTCCCTTGTCTTCTTCCCCCCCTCCCCCCCACCACCACCACCCAGATTTTATCTCAAGATTTGCCTTCCAATACTGAAGAATAAACAATAACAAAGGTGACGCCAAAGTTGGCTTATGAATTAAGGTTATCAGCACAATAACGCCCTGAAATCTGGCTAATTTTCAGAAGGCAGTTCACGTCTGTATGCCGTGATCTTTCAGTTAAGAGGCTTGGCATTGTGACTGGTCAGCTATATTTCGCTCTAATTTCCGTACACTGTATAGATATTACTCATCAAATAGTGCGCACTACACAGATTATCCATCAAACAGTGCACACTGCACATTAGTCAATAGCATTCCCAGAAATAAGAGACAACATGGCCGCGTCACATGCGTAATAGTGCTACAATGTCAAAATGGCTGCCATTTATTATAAGGAAATGTGGGGAGACATCACAATTTATCAAATTTTCTCGTTTCAGAGATTTTGGGCTCACGATGCAGGACTCGAAAAAAAAAAAAACCTTGCCATTCGAGTGATACACTTTCCGTTCAAACGATGCCAGAGAAAGCCCTATAATTGTTCCTTGGACATTGCACTTTTGTTCGCTTGAGAGCATACAACCCTCCATACATTCTCTGTAATTTCATTGAAATCGGGCATAAAAGAAGTCGTTTAAGAGATAGAACTGTTCGCCGCATCACAGGTGCAGGACTCGAAATTGGTAAATCGACTATCCTTCCATCAAATTGGCCAATAAAATAGGCAGTAGCGCCTTCCAATCTTGTTCCCGAAGAAATAACATTTGATGTAGTTATGCCTAGTTCAGGAACCATTATTGTTGTCTTTAAGATACAGACTGAAGCAAGAAAAAAGGGTGCGCTCCGCAAGAACAACTTCTCTCCGTCCGTTAAACGGCCCCACGGCTTTCTGGGATAGACACAGGGGAACCATAAAGCCTTTCTAAAATACTTTTTTTTAAATTGCGCATATGTGTTTTCCAACCTCAGCAAGACTGCCGCACTTCCATTATCATTGGACGTATCAAATCAGAGATGCTCCTTGCACGTTTAAATACCGCTAATACTACTTTAATTTGGAATTTTAGTCAACCTGATTAAAAACTTCTAGTGTAACAACAAAAGGGAAGCCCCTGTGCTGGCCGGAATCTCGTTTTTATTTGTGATACCGCTGTTATTCCTCGCGGGCCTAGCAAAATGTGAGCCCAGAGAAACCGCTGGCTAATGTCCCTTATTTCTGGGAATGGACAGTGCGCAATGTACAGAGATTTACTCAACAGACAGTCCGCACTGTTCAGGTAATTACGTGGTCAACATAGTTTTATGCTCTATGGGAAATTATTCTTAGAAACACAATTTGGGAACCTAGCCCTCTCCCAACAAACAAAAGCTTGCGTTTCCTTCCATTAGTTTAATAATTTGGACAGCACATATCGGCTTTCTTTTTGCGAACATGATTTTCGACTATAGCCCTTCAAAATTACGTGCTAATCTGTAGAACCAAGAGACCATGATATAAGAGAACGAATCCCCGTGGCCCATGATGCCGTCCATGCAAGCTATTTTTAGATTGCGCGAGCTTGTCAATCATAGCATCCATATATGGTTCATCGCGCCATATTTGGTTATGGGCACCTCACGAGCTAGTACATTTTCACAATTTTTTCCGTCTGCACTTCTTGACTTCGTTCGCTACCTGTTTTTATCCTTTTAGCTGCTTCTCATAGCTCATGATTACAATGCTACTTGTAGGGTGGTGTCCTGGTATCTGTAAAGTTATCTAATGTTAAGTTATCTAAATGTTATATAAATAATTGAACGGGAAGACGGCGAATTTGGAGTTCATTCAAGATGCATCAGGCTGACTCCTTAAAAGTTTTTTTTTCTCTTCAATATGGTGAGATGGAAAACCTAGGCATTCTCAGTCTATGTTATGTAATTAAATACAAGAAGGCCTTTATTTTTCTTTGATTTACAATATTTTTAGATGAATGAACTTCAATTCTTCACGCAAATGTTCAGAAATCATGTCACTCAAGAAACCCTTGTCACCGGAATAAGATTTACTTCATTATGGAGACTTGAAATCTTTTATTTGTGAAATACCTGTCTTAATAACCACAATATTGGTGTGAATATAATGGTATTAAGTTCTAGATGTATCTTTTTCATTAAAAGGGAATTGGAAGAGAATTGTGTGTTGTAAACACAGATTTATGATTGATTGTTGTTTTATACTTACGAATCAGCCGTGAAAACTTTTACTGGGGAAGTTGATCCCCGCGCCTAAAATCACGCACTCTATGCATTTCAATGTCCGAGAAACGGTTGATTGGATCCAGCGTACTCTATGGAAGATCATTTTCACAGCGTTTGTAAAAAAGGATGGTTTTCGGTCAAAAAGATTTCTATAACATCCTTTGCCGGTTCACATCGCTCAAGATGTGATCGCGCGTTTGACTCATGTTGCTAGGAAACGTGAGCGCTAACCAATCAGAGGCGTATCTAAAAATAACTGCTTGTTCTAAAAATAGCTTTCACGGACGTCATCATTGGAACATACCATAACACGAGGGATTCGTTCTCTTACATCATGGTCTCTTGGTAGAACGTATTTTCACTGACTAGACTTAATCTTAGGCTCTTATTCAGGGGGGATATAAAGTATACATTTCTTAATGTTCTTACACTTGTGTTTCTACTCCCCCTTTCGGATATGATCCTTACACAGTACAGCTCGGACCCTTACCGAGTTCTATTGTTAAATTTTATGGATTATTCTATTTTCCTTCCTTCTGCTCCTCCGCCTCCGCCAAGATGAGAATCATAATGTAGTTGTTCGTTCTGGATCAGGTACTATTCTGTTCGTGCCTGATATCATTTTGTCAACATCCGTATTTTCTTTGTTTGGGTCGGACATTATATTACAAGCATCCAGACTTATTTTGTCTGTGACCGACTCTTTTTTGTTAGAGTCCTGTATCTCACTGTCCGTTTTATTACCGTCCGAAGTCTTTCCGTCCGGGCCATCGTGATGAGGGTTGGTTAACGCCCAGTCTGGTTCGGGGAGTATCATTTTGTCCCAGGCATCTTTCTCGCGCTTAGCTCGCCAGAGTTCTCTTTGTGTGTATCCGACAACAACAAGACAGAGAAGACAGACCACCCCCATCGCAACGAGTATCCAAGGCATGGAAACCGCGCTGACTCCTACAGAGCACAAGAAAAACATGCACATCGGGTCATCCGTGTTTACGTACATGCGATCTCCTATTACATAGGAATAATGATTTGGTATTATGTTCTGTTATAATTTGTTTTTAAATTGAAAGAATAGGTTGCAAATTAACGTCAATTAGCGAAATGACTACATATTATCGGTCATTAATTTTCAAAAATTAAGAACATATTTCCGCTGAGAACAAGACCGAAGGACGAGTGTTAGAATTATATTTAATCAACTCTTTTCATAAGTGTTTTTAATAGGCTATGGTACATAGCCACAAGATAACTGCGCACACGCATTTCAAAGATACCCGAGGATCAAAATTTGCTTATCTTATTATCCCTGGTCGAAATAAATGGCAATCCATGCTAAAACTGATTGTGGCGCACCAATAATCAACGTTATGTATAGTTATAAGTAGCTCTAAAAGAATAAACTGTTAAGCAGATCGCAGTACCTCGTCTCTCTGGGTGGGGCTCGGGTCGGTCAACAAGCACCAATATAATAGGTCCCCTCTCTAGATTATAAACATCTTCATTCTCCCGCTCGGATCTCTTCAATCTCTTCTGAACTAGTGGCTCCTCGCACCCTCTAGCGCAGCTAGAGCTCTCGTCTGTCGCCTTGCATACACGGACCTCACAGTGAATAAACACATGCGGGGTCCCTTTGGAACTAACGAACTGGAAGGACTGGAAACTAAACCGCTGAGCCCCACTGTGTGGGGAGGGGTGCGTCTGTAAGGTTGCATCTCTTGGACACCTAATACAGAGTAAAATAATTTGTATCAAATCTTTATGTAGGTAGATGAACTGAATTAAAGAATTTATCATCCCTATGTATAGTTGAGTCCAAGGAATTTTGCGACGATGCTTCTTACTCATCCAAAGTAGGTTTAAGAAGGTGACGGTACATTTTTATCATTCTCGCGTGACCTCTCAAAGGGTGACCTTTAAATGTCTTATATAAATTTTGGGCCCATTTAATTTCGGAATCGAATATAAAGTTATCAAAATCAAACTGTTGACGGATTTATCAGGAGACAAATCTTACTTATCAGTGATGATGTCATAGCGGGCCTTCTCGGAAGGAGCCCTATTGGGCGTGGCATAGCATGCGTCCGCGATGATTGACAAGCTTTTGTCGGGGGTATCTACGAGGAGCTGAAAGTAGAGTCTTGCGTTGACCGTGACGGATAAGGGGAAGCTTGAGGGTTTAATGGGGTCAGAGTATGTGGAGTCCTTGTACAAATCCATCCGAAGAGAGAACTCTCCTGCTCCATCACGAATATTCAGGTCGAGCTTCTTCTTTGTCGTCTCCAAGTCCACATACGTGGCCGAGACCTGAATGAGGAAAAAAACATAGGTAACCAGTCCTCGAGGGCGAGAAAATCTATCCATGAGGGGCGAGGGAGACAGGGGATAAAGCGAAGAAGGGGGAGAGAGGAGGAAGCGAGGAGGGGAGATAGGATAAAGCGAGGAGGGGGAGAGAGAAGGAAGCGAGAAGGGGGAGAGAGGATGAAGGGCGGGGGGGGGGGGGGGGGGGGAGGATGAAGCGAGGAGGAGAGAGAATGAAGCGAGGAGGGGGAGAGAGGATGAAGCGAGGAGGAGGAGAGAGGATAAAGGGCGGGGGGAGGGAGGATGAAGCGAGGAGGAGGAGAGAGGATGAAGGGCGGGGGGAGGGAGGATGAAGCGAGGAGGAGGAGAGAGGATGAAGCGAGGAGGGGTAAAGAGGATGAAGCAAGTAGGGGGAGAGAGGATGAAGCGAGGAGGGGGAAGGAAGATGTAGCGAGGAGGAGGAGAGGGGATAAAGGGCGGGGGAGGGGAAAGAGGATAAAGCGAGGAGGAGGAGAGAGGATGAAACGAGAAGGGGGAGAGAGGATGAAGCGAGGAGGAGAAGAGAGGATGAAGCGAAGAGGGGGAGAGAGGATGAAGCGAAGAGGGGGGGAGAGGATGAAGCGAGGAGGGGAAGAGAGGATGAATCGAGGAGGGGAAAAGAGGATGAATCGAGGAGGGGGAGAGAGGATGAAGCGAGGAGGTGGAGGAGGAGAGAGGATTAAGCGAGGAGGGGGAGAGAGGATGAAGCGAGGAGGAGGAGAGAGGATGAAGCGAGAAGGGGGAGAGAGGATGAAGCGAAGAGGGGGAGAGAGGATGAAGCGAAGAGAGGGAGAGAGGATGAAGCGAGGAGGGGAAGAAAGGATGAATCGAGGAGGGAAAGATAGGATGAATCGAGGAGGGGGAGAGAGGATGAAGCGAGGAGGAGAGAGGATGAAGCGAGGAGGGGGAGAGAGGATGAAGCGAGGAGGGGAAGAGAGGATGAATCGAGGAGGGGGAGAGAGGATGAAAGGCGGGGGGGAGAGATAGGATGAAGCGAGGAGGGGGAGAGGATGAAGGGCGACGGGGGGAGGGTCTTCTACATCTTTTTAGCGAATTAGTTTTGTGGATTCGGGTATGTCTTTTGCTATCATTTATAGTATTATAAACATCCTGTAGATACGTTTTAATTTAGGCTCTCTTGACATAATAAGCTTTTTCTGACATTCCATTGCTTGATAATTACCCTTTTAGCGTAAGCACACTGTAATGGAATCTCGATTATTGGCATCCGGTTGATAAACGCATTCGGATCGATAGGTTTCTGTCGCACGATATTGGAGTAGATGAGCGACTCGTTGGTGTGCCTGCTCTCTGTCCCACATCGCATCAGTGGAACCACCAACTCAAAATGCGTCCAGTTCTGAGAGCTCTGGAACTCACACGACGTGTCACGCAATCTCAGATCTTCCAAGTAGAAATCCGCTAGGAAGTCACGCCGCAGGTATACCGTCATATCATTCTTGTTACACGCTATTGACACATCCCTCCCTATGCAAAGATATGAGTGTCAGCTTTACCCAGGTTTCTGCTCTGTCTGTAAAAACGAGGTCCCCGTTAAAGCGAGGTGTCCGCAAGGCGAGAAATGACTATACTATATCAGTTTTGAATGTTTTTCATATAGTGGTAATAAAAAAGAGATTAACTCGATAGCATACAGTCGATTAAGTTTGTTCCAGAAAATGAAGCAGCACAATGTCCTTACATAAAGATAAAGTTTATCCAAGCGAGAGAATTTTTAAAATCGCCAAAGGTTCGAATGCTAAATACATTTTCCATTTAGTATCTTGCAGATGTAATGTAGTACCCAGACGACATCCAGGCGCGTACACAGGGGTGGCGCATGGTGCTGCACCCCCACTTGGGGGCTCAAAAATTGGGTCATGTCTTCAAATACTTGGCTTTTTCCATAAGATACCTACGACTGCGCACCCCCCCCCCCCCCCCAGCCAATCCTGTGTACGCGCCTGACATTGTTGTTTGCATTGGTGTTTGCTTATCACGTAATGGAGATATCGACGAAAGTGTATACAGAGATAATGTACACTTAAATAACCAAACGGGGACGAAAAAACTAGTCGCAAGCTTAAAAAGTCAAATTCCAGGGCTCAGAAGACAAAGGGATCCCGCTGTAACTCGGAAATTCCCAGTCAACAACCGTTTCCAGCAAAGAAGACAAGGCGCTCCTAGCGGATCCACAGGTATCCCACAAGCAAGATATCAGGCCCCCACAGGCAACCCACAAGCGTACTGTCCACCAACAAACAACCCGATGTTTCGCCCATTCCCAGGTAACCCACAGGGGTATCAGCAACCCACAACTAATCAACTTCCCACAGGTAGACAGCAGTATCCAATGAACTCTCAGCAGCAACAATTAGAACAAGCCCTAAAAATTATTGCTGAATGTGTAAGGTTAGCCTATAGAAATGGATAAAAAACATCCCAAATCACTGAAAATGTCAATATGCCAGGTTCACTAACTTCTCGTAATTGGGATTTTGGGAGGTCTTTAAGAATTGGTACGTGGAATATCCACGGTCATAAAAGCAAAGAGCTCGGTAATAAAACAAAATTAGCAGAGGTGGTTGATATCATTCAACAACATGATATCTTCGGAATTGTGGAAACTCATGCTAGTCAAAATACAGATTTAGCTGTCGAAAAATTCAAGCATTTCATAAAAACAAGACCAAAATCTGGTAAAAAAATTTCTGGAGGGATCGCACTCTATATAAGCAACAAAGTAGCAGAAGGAGTCGCGTACTTACCTTCGGAAAATCGGAATATTATATGGTGCAAATTAAAACGAAATTACTTCGGAACGGAAAAGGATATCTTCCTAGGTACCGTCTATTTTAGTCCTCAAAATTATGAACAAACAAATGATGAGGATTATATGTCTGATCTGGAAGAGGATATTATAAAATATCTCGGCCAAGGGGACGTCATTCTGCAAGGGGACTTCAATGCTAGAACTAGTGAACTAACTGAACATATTAATTTTGATGAAGATAGATTTTTAAGCCTTCCTGATGATTATGAACTCGATGTACCATCGCCAAGGTACTCTGAGGACCACTATACTGATAGCAGAGGAAGATCACTGATTGAGCTTTGTAGTGAAAGTAATTTACGAATCGCAAATGGAAGGATAATTGGCGATTTAACAGGGAAAAAGACATGTTATCAATACAACGGTACCAGCTTAGTCGACTACGTGATAAGTAGCAATAGAGTACGGCAGAAATTTCAATTTCTTAAAATTCACCCATTGCTTCCACATATTTCTGATCATTGCCATATAACATATAATATAAAGATTGGAAACAAAATTAAGGTAACACAATCAAAAAGCTTTGCTAAACACGCACGAATATTCTGCCACGGTACAAATGTAAAAGAAAATGTGGACTCTATTCTTCGCTCTGATATCTATCGGTCTAAACTGGATAACCTAGTCAGTCACTGCGATACCAATTGCCCAGACACAGCAAGCAATATCACATCAAGTTTTACAAAGCTGCTAGTTGAGATCAGTGAGAAAGTGGGTTTTAAATACGGAGACAAGCAGAAATGTCAAAAAACAAACGCACCATGGTTCGACGAGGAATGTCGATCAGAGAAGGCAAACCTTAAACGGTGTGGAAGGAAGATATGTAACTCACCCAATGACAGTGAGCTAAGGCGGGAGCTATTTTGGAAGAAGAAAAAATTCAAGAAATTATGTAAGCGTAAGAAATATCAATACAGAGCAAGCGGTATCAAAAATTTGGATTTCAAAGATAGCAAAAAACTTTGGCGATCACTTAAGAATCTATTCAGCGTAGGGAAAGACAAAAAACAACAAGAATGTGATTTAGAAATAGAAAGCTTACACTCACACTTCATGGACTTAAACAAAACTACAACTACAAATTTATCCATCCCTAAATGTAGAGACCAGACGGGTCCTTTAGACTCAGAGATACGGCTAGAGGAGGTAAAATTAGCTATAGAAAACCTTAAAAACAACAAAGCTCCCGGTCACGATAATATACTAAACGAGCTACTAAAATATGGTAAAGATACTTTACTACCCTACCTAACTAGGTTATTCAACATCATTCTTAGGTCAGGAGTATTTCCACAAGAATGGAATCTGGGTTTTATTATTCCAATTTTCAAAAAAGGCGATCGCTCTGACGTCAACAATTATAGAGGAATAACACTTTTATCATGCCTCAGTAAGTTATTTACATCTATACTTAATTCAAGACTCTATGACTACCTTGTGCAGAAAGGATATCTAAAGAAGGAACAAGGGGGGTTTAGGAAAAAACACTCAACAGTAGACAGTATATTTATTCTGAAAACCGTTATCGACAGAGTAGTAAAAAGCAAGCCCAAGAAGAAAAACAATATGCTTTTCACTTGCTTCATAGACTTCCGAAAGGCCTTTGACAGCATTCCTAGAGATAAACTATTTGCGAAAATACAACAAGCTGGTATTTCTGGAAACTTTTACGAAGTTCTAAGATCAATGTACTCCAATGATATATCGTGTGGGAAGATAGGGGATTCAATTAGTGAAAGTTTTAGATGCATGGTTGGGGTAAAACAAGGATGCATGTTGAGTCCAACTCTTTTTAATCTGTTCCTTAGCGATTTACCTGATACCTTAGCGAAATCTTCAAGTGCCCACATCTTAGGCAACACAAAATTAAATTGTCTTCTGTATGCAGACGACTTAGTACTTTTCTCGGAAACAAGTAGTGGTCTGCAAGACCTTTTAAATAGACTTTCTATCTACTCAGAAGAAAATAGTCTAAAAGTCAATACTTCAAAAACTAAGGTGATGATTTTTAATAACATAGGCAAAGTAATGAATAACTATCAATTCCTTTTGAACAGGGAACAATTGGAAAATGTCAAATCTTATAAGTACCTAGGGCTAGTATTCAGCGCGGTAGGAAACTTTAACTTAGCAAAAGAGGAGCTTAAAAAAACCGCACTCAAAGCTTTATTTAAGTTAAGGAAAGATCTCGGTATTCACTTCAGATCAGACATTAATCTTACATTAAAACTGTTTGATGCACTGATCAAACCAATTATATTGTATGGCAGCGAGGTATGGGGTGCCGATAATAAAAGCTGTGTTGATGATAGAGATCCGCTTGAATCAGTACATCTTAAATTCTGTAAAATGTTACTAGGAACTGGAAAAACGGCTGTGAACAATGCGTGCAGAGGAGAACTAGGCAGATATCCTCTCTGTATAAATGCAACATATAGGAACATAAAATACTGGATCAACCTTCGGTCAAAAGAAGAGGCCCTCTCAAAAGTAGTTTATACAGAGTGTGTAAATAACCCTCACGTGTCCTACTGGACCCACAAAACAAAAGAAATAATTTTCAAAGCGGGTTTTGGGTTTATGTGGCTCTATCAAAATGAAACCGACCCTACATTGTTCCTTGATATTTTCTCTAAACGACTTAATGATATGTATTTTCAGAAATGGCATGGGGAAATTTTCAATGACCAAAGGAAAAACAGTAACGAAATGAACAAACTAAGAACTTATAGAACTTTTAAAGACAAATATGAATTAGAGAATTACCTTGTAGCCATCCCTAATGTGAAACATAGAGTTGCGCTAACAAAACTAAGAATAAGTAATCACCAATTGCAAATTGAGAAAGGCAGACACACGAGGCCTTACACAAAGGAAAAAGATCGGATTTGCCCAACATGCAAAAATGACGTGGAAAATGAATTTCACTTTCTAGTACAATGCCAAACATACAAAGAGCTACGAAACTCAGTTATCCAAAATTTTCAGCGCAATCAAATTACACAAAAACGCCTTTTCAATTTACTAATAAATCCGCCAACTCAATTAGCAGGGATAGCTGCAAGGTACATTTCCGAATGTCTCAAGCTAAGGGAAGAAAAAAAGAAAAAAGAAAATACAATGTAAAACTAAGTAGTAACTAAAAACAATCAGAAAAGATTTAGAAAAAGAAAAAATGAAAGAAAGGAAATACAATGTAAACTAAAACTAAGAACAATCACATAATAGCTGTTGTACGTCTTATATACGTACTATTTTACCTTTTTTTTTAAATTTTTTGGTCACTAACCGATGTAACTTTACTGTTTCAAGGGACCAATAAATAAAATCTGTCTGTCTGTCTATTGTTGTAAAGGTTGTTCAAATTTATTGAGTTTTGAGAACAGAAGCAAATGCCGATAGAGAAAATGAGACTCACTTTAGAAATTGACCGCTTGAAATAAGAACTATTACTATGGTACAGTGTTGCCTTAGCTGAGGTTGTTGAGGTGAAGCAGTGGCGTAGCGAGGATTTTTAACAGGAGGGGGCCCAAAAGGGCCTTTCAAGGCATTTTCTCTTGTATTTTAAATAAGGGCTCATACATTTACTGTATTTTTGGCTGCTAAAGGGGGGGAGGGGCGGCTCCCCTAGGCCACCCCCTGGCTACGCCTCTGTATAGAAACACAAAAATATGGTATGAATATATCTGGGAACCTCCGTCAAGAGGCCAGCAAATACTGTTATCGCGGTTCATCTGAGCATAAGCTCTTTCTAGCTCCTTGATCTATATAAAGGGTACGATGTTATCCTGATAATAAACTGGACTGGCCTGAGTGATTTATCGATGCTTAAATACCATAATATTATCCGCCTGTCATCAAGGAATCAGCGATAACGGGATGCACTTCAACATAACATACTGTACTATGGAATTTTGTCATGACTTTAGATTCTAATCACGGGGCCTCGTACAGAGGCATAAGGTTTTGGACTGATGGTGTCAAATCTAGTAGGAATTCTTGTAGGAATTATTGAGCACTCTCGTTTGTAGACGAGCCACGGGTGTATATATAAAGTAAATAAGGAAACATCAACCATCGGCTAGGGGTGTTGACAATAAACAATTTCAGGGATCTGGGTTATTTAACAGTTCTCACGGTGGAGCAATTAACCTTTGATTATAAAAATATGAACACAATTCGAAGAAACTCCATTCCTTGAAATCCACACTGATAACTTATCACAATTAAGAAATGCTATATAGATTCAGTCAAAGAAAGAATCTGATATAATATCGATAATTAAACAGTCTCTTATCTATCTAGGAATTTGTCTAAGGAATTGACTTAGTACCATTGAGTTATTTTCGCTTGAGCAAACACTTACCATATCAAATGTTTTTACCTTTATTTTAAGAAGTACAAGTTGCGAGAGAATAAAGAAGAGCACGCGAACAGACAAGCGAATGATAAACTAAACATTAAACAGCTAAATATACCCATCACAACAAGGGGTTGATTAGTATGTGCAATGATTTGCACGTCAATGTTGATCACCTAGAAATGTAAATAAACCTGCAAAATTTGATTCGAATAGAGCACAAAGTACAATAAATCTAAGGTATTTTACCTCTCGATTCTACAGTGACGCACGAAACGAAGAGCTGCACCAAACCAACCAGGAGTACGGAAAAAGCCATCGACTTGGAAAGCTCTCTTGGACTTAGTTGTCAATGGCCTCTTTACATGCGTGACTCAGTAAGCTGAGGGCTTCTGGCTTAGTTTTCAATCCGATATCGCTTAAATAATGTGGTTTGTTTCCAAAAGTTCATCTCAGCATATTCGGGGAAGAGCAAAGAAGGCGAATGCCTCGATAGGTGCCATTCCATCGCTCCCAGACACCACGGAGCGAGATTTTACATTGGCTAATGAATAACCGCCAATGCGCCAGAGGGCTTTACCAAAATTGCTAATCTAAACACAAAGGCCCTTTGAGGCTCAATCAACAGAGGTTATGTGACGTTTTGGGGCTGGACTATAGAAGGTTTGGTAGCATGTTATTGTTTTACAGGTGAATTTGATCAGGCTTGCGGTAAGCCACTAAAGTCTATAGCATCGATAAAATGTACTTTTGTTAAAGCATCGATAAATGTTCTTTTATTAAAGTATTTAAAATACAGCCCAGACAAACAGGACCACTCAATGGCGTGAACAGGCAAAACTACAATAAAAAGCTATAACTACATTTTGCCAAGCAAGTTAAACAAAGTCTAAGTTCTAGAGGACTATTCGGGAGCTATATTAAAATCATATCCCGTACAGACTGGGCCAGGAGGAAGGCTACCTTTTTAGCCTCGTCCCCAGGCGTCTTGTATTGTAACTGCCCTCTGTTGTAATCGATTTAGACAGCGCGATTTAGTCGTATGCGACCTGCATACGACATGTCTTAGCCCCGAATTATATAATACGACTTTCGTAATCGAGCATGCCTTTCCAGGCATTTCCTCCTGTATTTAAGATAATGTCTCATACATTTACTGGATTTTTGGCTGCTAAAAGGGAGGGGGGACGGGCGTGCCCGACTCGAGTTGTAGACAGGTGTCGCGGGCAAGTCGCATATGACTAAAATAAATCGTCTAAATCAGCCTTAAGCTGTCTCACGACGGCTGGCAAACACTAGGACGAATCGCGACTTTTACTGTACAAATTTGAATATAATTATTGGATTGGTAGAAGTAAATATTCTATTAATCGTTTACCCGTTATAAAAGACAGACTCAGTATTTTGCCAGGCTTCGTGGCAATCGTGCGAACGGCAAATCAAAAATGCCGCTTAGCCAATAGAAGCCAGGGGACGAAGCTAGAGGCTACCCATATTCCCCTGGATATACTTTAACATGGGCTATATGCATAATAAACACAATAACTACAGCGACGTTAGAGAATATCATGGCCATGGCATTTTTCACATACTACCCTATTATACGCGGTCCGGGGGTTCACCAGGGTACAATTGATAGGGATGTTCTCGTCGGCAAATATAAATACCCCTAAAATACCTGCTACCCTAAAAATACCCAGAAGCAAAAACGTCCCCCAAAAGAACGAAACGCAGTTTTAAGTATCCCGTCGATGGACAAAGTCTATAAGTGTTTCAACCCCGGAGTCTTGGGCGCGAGCGCCGCCTAGATAGAGTGACGGGTCAATAACGTCTGCGAGGGATACTAGCGAGTTGTGTGACATAGTCATTACCATTTCGTGACCATAACCGCTTCCATCGAGTGTCATTGTCCTACGTGCTCAACACGTCGCCAAACCGTCTATGGTCTTTGACTTGCTACGATTACTGATTACTCGGCGGATACCAAGCGGTAGTCATGACTTCTAGAATAGGTAAGGTGGTCCTTATGAATTCAGCAATATAAGAGAATGCTCCGATATCACTTAATGCTATCTATGTTCGAGTTGTCGATCTGTTGTTTAAACTAAAAGATTTTCGAAAACGGTTACAATACAATTAAAAGCCATCGTATGTAAGGCTTTCCCCCTCCCAATCAATGGCCCCACTTAGGCAAAAGTGTCTGCAGTTGAGTCAATGGTTGCACAGTTTTTTGAAGTCGTTTTACCTGTATTGCATATTTTGATGTGCTCGAATGCTCGCCCTAATAACGATGCTAATTGCTGGTTTTCTGCAGGATTTATAATACGTGAATCACAGGTAGCCCAAGCGTTGTGTTAGTAGGATATATAAGGGGATTTATAGACCTAAAAATATATAAGAGATTGAAGCCAAGAGATTCTAACGTTTTCAGGTATAAAAATCCCTTCATATATATCCAACTAACTCCACGCTTGGGCTACCTGTGCGCTAATATCGGGGAAAACGCTCCACATGTCGATCTCTGTCTAGTGACCAGACCAGTAGCGAGCGAAATCAGACGGCCATAATGATATTCATAGCGTTAACAGAGGAAGAGGCTATAAAAATAGTATCCCCCTCCTCTAATTGGTAGCACTTTCCCGACAAATGCGCCTGTTCACGGTGTGTCGTAAATGCCTGCTGAAGAGGCTAACGGTAAACTATCAACCCTCTATCTCCCTCTTCAACACTCTTTTTTGTGAAAGAACGCTACCAGAGGTTCCTAAGAGCCGTCCAATCACTGCAATCCACACCGCTTGTCGTTATCTACCTGACGTTGATCCCTGTGTCGCTGCTATGGAAACGATTAGTACCGCCTCTCCATTTGCGCCGAGTAAGTAACGCCATAGTAGTCACCCTGCTTCTTTCACATACATATCAGTTTAAACCCTCCCCCCTCCCCCCGCGTCCTCTCCTACTTTCTGTCTACCTGTCCCCAATGATAAAATTAACTTTAACCTACATATCCCTTTTTAGGCCCCACCTTTCTCCTCCGCGTCCTCTCCTATCCGTCTACCTTTTTCCAATGATAAAATTAGCGCACCTGTCCCCTATAATTAAATAACGCATATTATCCCTTTATTAACCCAAACCCCTCCCCAGCCCCCACCCCCCGTCATCCCCCCTATCTTCGCACCTGTCCCCTGTAACTAAATAACTTTAACGCACATTACCCCGTTATCCCTTTAGGGGACCTATGGGACAAGAAAATGACAGGTAGCATATCCCTTTACCTTCAAATAAAGCTGATTATATACACGACATTTCAGGTGCTTGTGCTGTATAACTTGCTGTGCAGTGTGTTGAGCTTGTACTCGTTCGTGATTATTGCTAAGCACTATGTGCAGAATGGAGTGGAGTCGCTGTTCCGAATGGAGGTGAATCAATCGATTAAACAGGCTCTCCTCGTGTACTGGGCTACCAAGAACATTGAGCTCCTTGACACCGTATTCATGATCCTTAGACATCGTCAGAGGCAGATCTCATTCCTTCACGTAAGTTCAACACTGCTTGCTTCTATGGAAACCCTGATTCTTGTTCAATGCATTTCGTTTTTTAGGAGTTCACCAGGCGCGCGGCCAAGATTTGCTGCGGGGGTTTAGCACAGTCGATATCATATGAAAGTATAATATTTTATCGATCATTCCATAAGAAATATGGGCAGGAAATTATAAGGGAAATATTTAACGAAGGAGGGCTGCTATGTTTGGGGGGGAGGGTTGCGATTTTTTTAGCTTTGATTTGGGGGAGGGCCTCAAATTTTAATACAGGGTTTAGGGGAGGGCCTTATTTTTTGAACAGGTATTCTGATCAATTTTTCGAGCCTCCTAAAAGTGTGAAATCACAATTTTTTTCTGGGGAGAACCCCAAACCCCCACCAAAGAAGATAAATGAATGTGATGATGCGTCTTCTGCTTACACTTTCATGACTTTTGTTTGGCTGGCGTTTAAAATCATTGTCCCCTAAAATGTGGCTTCTATTATTTTTATCTTTTGCAGTTTTGGTTTTATTAACTTCCATCACTGAATTTTATGAATTCCAATTCAAGTCCAATTTCAATTTCAAGTTCCCCTACTAACTTATAACATTGGTGGTATGAAAAGATATGTAAATAAGATTTAGGTGAGAAGGAGGTAATGATGCTGTTTTCTGTTTAGGTTATACATCCACCATTCTACACTAACAATTTTTTATGTGTGACAATTTTTAATTGCCGAGAAAAAGCAAACCTGCTAGCTTTTGAGCAACTATAGTTACCATATAAAAATTGCTGACTTTGCTCCATCTACACCAGCACATAAAGATTGTCACATAAAATTGTCAACTAAAAGTTGTAAGTGCAGTTGAGGCTTAATTAGCATTTCATATATTTGAAAATGGCAAACTTTTCATGGGGGAAGCATGTCACCAGCCCCCCTATACAATATTATTTACACCCCTGACATTCAGGCCATATTGGGTTATTAAATTCGAAGTATCTAATAGAAAGTGAATGATTGGAGGACGGACGAACATTTTTCAGTACAGGGGTTTTAAAAAAAAGACCGCTGATCAGCATGAAATCAAAATGCAAATCAGCCGACTGTGAAGCCTGTGGTGTGGACACGAAAAATCGCATCCACTACATGAAACTCGCGCATGCGCTAAAAAGACCGCTGATCAGCATGAGATAAAAATACAAATCAGCCGACTGTGAAGCCTATGGTGTGGACAAGAAAAATCAGCTTCGTTCGCATATGCGATACCAAGATTACACTTGCTCTCCGGTCGCTGCGCTCCCTCCGAGGAAATATAAAGCATATATATTTTTCTTGGCAAAGTGCCCAGCACGATACCATAAAAAGTGCTCAATTGTGGGTTTACTACATTTGTGGGCAGTCTTTTTATTCTGTGTTTATTACATTTGTTGGTGTTTATTACATTTCGGGGCCTTACACTCATACGGATATAGCATTTACTGGTGCTCCTGAAAGAACGTGCCGTACGTAGAGCATATCAAGGCTAGAGTATACTTTCAATAAAGTTACCGCTTTCTTTTTTCTGGGGGAGGGCCTTAATTTTTGGTCGCCTTTCTGGGGGAGGGTCACCATTTTTTTTTTTTTTTTTTTGCTTTAGATTGGGGGAGGGTCGAATTTTTTAAAAAAGAAACAAATTTAATTTAGCAGACCGCCCCCCCCCCCCCCCCCCCCACCGGATAAATATATAATGACCTCTTCCTAAATAGGGAGCACCGGGCAGCCCCCTGACAGCATGCATGTTCACTAGAATACTTATTTAGAACTATTTTCTCATAGGCATCGTGTGGGCTTTTATTCTATACCAACGTGATTTTCTCCGTCCGTCTGTCAGTTAACGAACTCGTCATTTAAATGTTGCAGGTATATCATCACTCAACGATTCTTCTCCTAAGCGACTACTGCTACCATTTCTACGCATGGCCCTCTATCGCCTTCATGCTTGGGTTGAATTCTTTCGTGCATATCTTCCTTTACTTTTATTACGCCCAGTCCGCGCTATATCAGCAGCAGAGGCCGGCGTGGAAGATCCGTATGACTGAGCTACAAATAGTTCAGTTCGTGATAGGGCTAGTGCACGTGGCCATGGGGTATCTCTATTATGGGTTTTGTATCTATGGGATTTTCTATGGTTTGAGTATGCTAGGGCTATTTGGCAATTTTTATTACCACGCCTACATCAAAACAAAACCATCGAACGCGAAAGTAGAATAGAGTTTATAATTTATAGTGTCATTCGAGGTTTCAAATCTGTTAGGCAGCGGTCATTAATTACAGGGGGGAGTTAGGCCGGCATTTTTGCAAAACCCTGGGCTAAACATATTTGCCCCCCCCCCCTCAAATCCAAGCCCAAAAATCGTGACCCCCACCACCACATTATTATATTCAATAATTATATCGCTTTAAAACCACAGAGACTTGATATACAACATATATAACTGAATATAACCCTTACTAAAATAAAGATCAGCTAGCATGTCAATTTTGTCGTATTTAATTTAAGTATAAATATTCACTTTCCCTAGTTTTAAGAGTGGCACAGAGAAACAACATATCGGTGTCGCCTAGAAAACGACTACGTCGTCGACGATGTTAACAAAGACATTTAAGTCTAGGTTTCGCAACATTTTAAAATATTCGTCTTGTTCAACTGATTAACCATGATCAACCATGAGAGGGACTCTGAAAAGATATTTATATAAAGACAAGATTTGTACCTGAACAATATGGAACTAGATATACAATAGAGGGAAACATTGTGGACTGAATAATATTTTCATTTAAGCAATGACGCTCTTGCTTGGCGCCCAAAAAAATGTGAACTCCCCCCCCCCCCCCCTTTAATGACAGCCCAAATGTAGCCCCCCTACATATTTGCCCCCCCTCCCACCCAATAATAAATAATAGCTCCCTTATCATAAATTTGGCAATAGAATATTTCGCAAAAATAAGCGAATTAACAATCAAGTGATTGTCAAACTATGTTGTCTACGTTAGGGAAGAAAAAAGTCCCCAAGAAAATCACATACACAAGTTAAAAAAAAAAGATTGGTCCAATGCACCAAAATGCTCGATTATCGATTGTCATAGCCCTTTTAATCCTCTGATGCGGACCTTACGTTATAACGGCTTGTTCAACCTCGTCACCCATCCCCTTCCCCGGGCTACTACATAAAATAGAAGGGGTTGATCGTATATTGCTATCCCTTGCGTGACCTTTGGGAGCGCCCGCAAAGTACGCTGGATCCTCGAGCATGCCCTTAACTACATGGATCCTAATCATTATATCAAGGGCTCAACGCCATAAGTCTCGTCCACAGCCGTCCTTAGTGTCAAACTTTATTGATATGACCTAGTAACATCTCCCACGACAGAAATTGTTATAGATCGCTTATTGGAGTGCGACGGCCTATAAAGTCGACCCTTTTAAGCGTGTGACCGATAGAAATTGATGAATGTGATGATTTAAAATAAGCGTAAGTGGTTAAGCTCCCCCTGTTGCGGTCTTAAAATGTCAGAGAGAATGAACGCTCGCTATTTATTGTAGGCTTTAAAATTGTGGATAGTTTCAAGCTATACGAGTGTGTCGGCAGTAGTATTTCACCATTTATTTTATAGCTGCCCTCACCCCTTTGGGTGGGTAAAAATCTTAGGAAAAGTTTTTATATCCGTGTATAAAGGGCAAATGTATGCAATCTGAAGGCAATCGTTTGAAACGGTGATGAAGTGCTAGCGGTGATGAAGAGGTGCTAGCTATAGGAAGGGTCGTAGTGAAAACGTGCCCCCCCCCCCTGCAACCACACCACTCATCACTCCTACGCCCTGACTTAGCGATTAAAAAAGTACAAATCATAAAATATACGAAAGAGGAGCAGCATGTCTACGCTGGGTGTAGGCGAGGGTGATGCGTGCTTGCCGTGCCCACCTCAACCGATGCTCGCCTGGTGCTGCGGCGTCATTTTGACGCCAATTATCAAAGCAAATTAGGATTTCCTTATGTATTTCAAAGCTAAAGAGAAAAAGTTTTGACTTATTAATTAATGGGACTCGAGCTTTGCAATAAACGCGAAAGATAAACACCCATGAATAGTGGTAGCGCTTAGAGCGATATATGTCTTACAATACAAGGGTGTTATAATCAGTGGCTCTTGCAGTGCTGTGTTGTGAGATATTACAGGCAAAGTGCTAAGAATTTATGGATACTTGTAATATTGAAAAATCACATGTATATAGTATTAAAGAACATTTTTATGAAGAGGTGTGTATCTTGGTCTCGTTAGAACATGTCACAAAATGATAAGGCATTATAGCAGAGTACAAAACAAGAAGCGCTTTTGTGGGAGAAGACAGATGTCCTGTTACACATAGTTTGTGTAGGAGGTATTAAAGGTTAAAGCCGTCACTGTATTCGCATTTTTGATCCAGGCTTTCGAACCCAATCTACTTCTTCCTGCTTGCACTTTCTTCCTACCACAAAGACTTGTTCTTGTCTTTCCGACGAGCCGAATGGTATTACTATTGGTCGCGTTAGTTGTACAAGGTAGGACTATTTTTAAGAAACTGTTTGGTTAGGCAAATGATTATAATGAGATACCAAGCAATTTTAAAGTCACACGTTCAAGCCCTGTTCATTAAGTTTTTTACTTGTTCATTTTGCACCGTTCATTAATGAAACAACGATGCTTTCCGCTTAAAAGTTTTTAAATCTCTGTGAACAATATTGGTTTTGGGGAAAAATCGGGAGTATTGTAGAAACTTAAGGTAGTGTAGGCGAATTGGGGGTGGAGATATTATTGACTTGGAATGTAAAGTACTACTCAAACTTATTGAATATTCATGATTCCTCCTACGGCTCTATTGGCATTGAATAATCACTTAACAGTCACCGCCACCGCCCACCCTACCTTAGCTTTCATTTCGAGCTTACTCGTCGGGTTTCTCTGCTTATCTAATGCTAATGAGGAAGTAAGAGGATTGAACTAAAGGAGTCGTTTACACCAAACGAGAAATCTTCATTAGCGTTTGTCACATTTTATCATCTTTCTGAAAATTAATAGCTATATTTGACTAGGTGTTTAGGTCTATAATTCATAGGTTATTCAAAATCGGATGCTATTTAAAAACTGTATCTTATTCTAGAGTTATGAATTTAAAAAAAAAAATCATTTTCATGCTTATCTGAATAGCTAATCGATGTTATAATAATCCTCTATGGTAGGCGAGTAAGGGAAATAAATACTGTTTCTGTCCTCCGCTTCGCTGCCTTCACCCCAAGGTCTAGTCGGCTGGGCTACATGTTCACAAATTCAAATACGGATTAGGCATTATGTTTATTGATAAAAAAGCGTATCAAATATACCAACCTAACCGGTAAACCAACGGGAAACAATTTAGATAACACAAAATCGACGGTGAATAAAAATTAATTGTTTTTTATCCATGCGAGTGCAAGCCATACAATGATATTGTAAAAGATATATACAATCACTAATGTTCATAACAATACAAAGGCGAACCTAGTGCTGTTAAATAGAGTCTTATATTTATTCGCCTTATCTCCATAACAGGTGAACACCTGAATGACACTATAAGGGGTTTCTCTTGAATGGTGTTCAAATCGCCAAGCTAATTAGCCATATGCAAATAATTTATTTGGGTTGCTTCCGAAATAAGAATTGCCCATAGACTCTCACTAAAAACGTCTGGATCATCTCTTTTTCAAATAAACGGAGGTTTTACAAAGCTAACTTAATATATTTAAAGGTTTAATTGTTAATAGGGTCATAATTATGGTTTGGCATCGTTTAACACAGTAGGAGTACTTTAATCGATATCTTTTTGAATGAAACATGAAAGACTAAAGTAATGAGAGCCGAAAATTGAAACGATCCACAGAATGGCAGAATGACCTCCTATGCGCTGATGGCGTGGTAAGATATTAAAAGTCATCTGATTGGACAATACTTCATATACTTGATATATGTTTTGTCAATGCTACCGAGCGCAAAGTGAGTGAGTTTTTAATTATTTGGAGTTGGCATATAGACGTTTATTTTTTCTTGTTAAGACCCTGCGCGGTCAGACTTTCACTCTCATATAATAATGAGTTTCCACTTTTAGCAAATGCAACCTAGAAGTGCTTTCTCCTTTTAAAAAGCACGACGCGATGTTATGTCACACTATAACCTCGCTTGCGTAATTATCTTTTTAGTCGTACAGGGTCAAGCACTGGTTTGTAAGTTGAGTACACGATCCCACACGCAAGGTGTATGGCCAGGCAATAATATCACCCTTAACTGTAGCGTTATCCTTAATGGCCCGGCAGAGAAGTTTATCTGGAGGAAAAACGGTCATCTTCTAAGCAATTCTACCATTGTATACCCGTCATACACACCTCAACTGGGCTACTGGGAAGATCTGGTTATAAGCAATGTTCAACTGAAAGATGAAGGGAGCTATAGCTGTACAGCCATCCAGGGGAACTCTCAAGACGAAGATTGGTACACCGTTAATGTTTATGGTACGCAGGTCAACGTTAGGCACGTTACACTCTTTTTTTAGAAGAACCTTTTTTATAAGACAACCTTACTATTGCTATTGACCATTAGTATCATTCTCTTCCTAATAATTCATTGGGTATTATATTCTTATATACACACTAAAATTTAAGAACATCGTTTCAGCCTTAAAATGTCCCAAAAATAAGAACGGCCCAGCCTCAACTGAAGATTAGACGTTCTTATAAAAAAAGAGTGTACTCAATGTTTATTGTACGTATGATAATAGTACGCAAGTCAATGATTATGGCGCGTTCTTAATGTTTATAATACGTAAATCATAATCATCGACGCAAGTCAATGATTACAATGCGTTCTTAATGTTTATGGTACGTAAAGTCAATGTTTAAGGTATGTTATGGATCACAGGTATAAAACTTGCGTCGCGGACAACTTTTTTCGACGAAGCTTTTTTACCCCAAGACGGCCTCCGATCTCTCTAATTTTGGCAGAGCATCGGTAAGATACTGAAGCTTTGAAAGAGACTAAAATATTCTAGAAGATTGTTTGTAAATTTCAAGCTATAAGTATGTTATGGAATAGAAACGAAGGCTTCTTAATCCAGATAGTTTTTTTTTCTTCATCCTCTTGTTGTGTAGCCCAATAGGTAAACTTTTTAGCGTATAGTTTTCAATCTCATCCTCAATGTTTATGCCCCAAATGGGAATTCACAGTTCATACTGCACGCCCCGGGGTAGCTCGTGCGAAAAGCTCTGGGGACTTATTGAAACGCGATCACGCACCCACAAACGCTGAAAACAGGACTTTTAATCAATGAATTCAATGTTTATGGTACGTAAGTCAATGTATATGGCACGTAGGTCAATGTTTCAGGTACGTAGGTCAATGCTGAAGGTATGAGGTCAATGTTTATGGTACGTAGGTCAATGATTATGGTACGTAAATCAATGTTTATGGTACGTAAGTCAATGTTTATGGTACGTAGGTCAATGATTATGGTACGTAAGTCAATGATTATGGTTTGCAGGTCAATGTTAATGGTACATGTCAATGTTTCTGGAACGTTGGTCAATGATTATGGTACGTTAGTCAATAATGTTTATGGTACGTAGGTCAATGTTTATCGTACGTAGGTCAGTGCTGAAGGTACGTAGGTCAATGTTTATGGTACGTAAGCAAATGTTTATGGTACGTAGGTCAATGCGGTACGTAGGTCAATGATTATGGTACGTAAGTCAATGATTATGGTTTGCAGGTCAATGTTAATGGTACATGTCAATGTTTCTGGAACGTTGGTCAATGATTATGGTACGTTAGTCAATAATGTTTATGGTACGTAGGTCAATGTTTATCGTACGTAGGTCAGTGCTGAAGGTACGTAGGTCAATGTTTATGGTACGTAAGCAAATGTTTATGGTACGTAGGTCAATGCGGTAAGTAGGTCAATGATTATGGTACGTAAGTCAATGATTATGGTTTGCAGGTCAATGTTAATGGTACATGTCAACGTTTCTGGAACGTAGGTCAATGATTATGGTACGTAAGTCAATAATGTTTATGGTACGTAGGTCAATGTTTATCGTACGTAGGTCAGTACTGAAGGTACGTAGGTCAATGTTTGTGGTACGTAGGTCAATGCTGAAGGTACGTATAGGTCAATGTTTATGGTACGTAGACCAATGTTTGTGGTTCGTAGGTCAATGATTATGGTACGTAAGTCAATAACGTTTATGGTACGTACAGTAGGTCAATGTTTGTGGTACGTAGGTCAATGATTATGGTACGTAAGTCAATAATGTTTATGGTACGTAAGTCAATGTTTCTCGTCGTAGGCAATGGGCACAATACGGAAACATTGAAAAATATTTTGGGGCATAGCCACGCCCTCACTGGTCATTTTCTTATAATTTTGGAAAATATTGAGGAGCACGTGACCCCACCCCCTGCTACGGCCCTGGTAGGTCAATATTTATGGTAGGTAGGTCAATATTTATGGTAGGTAGGTCAATATTTATGGTAGGTAGGTCAATATTTATGGTAGGTAGGTCAATATTTATGGTAGGTAGGTCAATATTTATGGTAGGTAGGTCAATATTTATGGTAGGTAGGTCAATATTTATGGTAGGTAGGTCAATGATCATGGTACGTAGGTCAATGTTTATGGTACGCATGTCAATGTTCAGTAAAGAAAAAAACTTTCTTATTGGTGGGGGTGGGGTGGGGTAGGGGGAGAAGAATTAAATGTATAGAAAAAAAACTGTTATTTGGAAATTTAAAAAAATCTAAACTCTCACATTTGAGGTGTGATTTGAATTCACCTTTATGTCCCAGTCAAGCCACGTATCACCCATCCACGCCAGTTCTACGTGGAACTATCAAGGGGCGACCGAGCCGTGGTAAGGTGTAAAGCAGATGGCTGGCCCCCGCCGTACCTCAGATGGTACAAGGAGGGAATGCCACTCTCCCCCCACAGCAAGATAGAGGAGGTTTCACTACACATCACATTCGCACGCCAAAGTGACCAAGGGATGTACTACTGTAGGGCTAATAATACAGTTGGATCGGAGATCCGTCCTATCTTGATCAAGATGAAACAAGGTAATATCACGTTCGGCTAGGTAATGTCGCGTTCGGACAGGATGTCACGCTCGAGCAAGGTAATGCCACGTTCGGACAGGGTAATGTCGGCGTCTGGACATGGTAAAGCCACGTTCGGACAGCATTATGTCACCTTCAGACAAGGTGATGTTACAAGGTGATGTTACATGTTTGAACAAAATAATGATGCCCTAGGGAGGGTATCGTCGTTTGGACACGTCCCAACCACAAGCCACACCTCAAACGTCTGTGGGCGGTAGATAAATTGAACCGCTGTCCGGTAAACAGCTGCTTGTAGTGCTTTACGTTACAGCTGCAAAACAGAACGCCTCAAAGGTAACGGGGGTCCTGTGTGTTATTTGGTATCATCATTGTGACAGCACAGTATTGCATTTGGTCGTTGCCTTGGTAACGGTGTGGTGGGAGGCAAAGGGCATAGGTAACTTTTCCAGGTCCTTTCCCTTTTCCCTATTACATTTCCCTGCTATAGAGGCTTATCTTACCCTCTTATCTTTCGTGAAGGCTTTCGTCAGAGGGTGAGCATGCATATTGCACAGTTGAGCAGTGAGACTGTTTACGTGGGAGGAACTATCAAATTGGCTTGTACATGCACCGGCATCTTGCTGAAATACACCAAGGTCATATGGAAGAAAGATGGCGCAGAAGTGACGAATAGATCGAGAGCTCTAATCGACAAGAACTCTTTAAATCCAGGACAGATCACTTATACTGTTACGGTCAATAATGTGACAAGAAAAGATTCAGGAAACTACACCTGCGAGCTACAGACGGAGAGAAGCCATGACGTCGCCACGGCGAGGATAGAAGTCAGGCAAAAAGGTGAGTCGTGATAATGCGCGGGTCATCTACGGTCATCTGACTGAACAACACTGATGTGTGCGGGTCATCTGACTGAACAACACTGATGTGGGCGGGTCATCTGACTGAACAACACTGTTGTGTGCGAGTCATCTGACTGAACAACACTGACGTGCGCAGGTCATCTGACTGAACAATACTGATATGCGCGGGTAATCTCTTTGAACAACACTGATGCAAAAGGCTCTAGGCGAATAAGTTCTAAAAGTTTAGTAACTTTTACTGTAACTGTTGTAACGGTGTCACTCACTCTCTTAACCTCAGCAACGGTGTCACGCGCCTGATTTGCCTCAGTGAACGTTGCCATGTACCATATTAGGGTTTATTTCCATGCGATTTTCGTAACAAAAAAGTGCCTAATTTCGTGCGCAGAAAGTTAAACGCGCAGCACTACAATATTCATTCGAGAAAAGGAAATGTAACCATTCTTTTTATGGGTCGTTTTTCAGTTACTCCGAGGGTAAAAGCAAAGGATCATTACGTCGCTACCCGTCTTGGTTCAACTGTTTCTATCTCTTGCACTGCATCGAACGTAAACCTGGAATTTGATACAACGAAATGGACTCGGAACGGGACGGAAGCGTCCGTGCAGCAGTCACAGCGATTCCATACACGAGATCTGTATTCATATGAGGGGTCCATGGAATCAACACTGATCATCAAAGGTGTCAGAATACAAGATTTCGGATGCTACAAATGTACCGTGGCAACGTCAAATGGTCTTGGGTCATCGTGGGTGTGTCTCTTGCAAGACCTAGAAAGTAAGTGTGTGGTGCGGGCGGGCGGGGCGTTGCTAGGCATTATGGATAGGGGAGTTAGCAAGGCTTGTGGAGCCCGCATTCAAAGCTTTGCCCTAATTTTATTATCTTTTCCACAAAGTACATAACATATACACAAAATGAAAAAAACGCACGACAGAAATCGTTCGGATAAAAGCAGGATGCTAATAGAAGAAAGGAAAATCAAAAGTTTTTAAAAACACACACACACACACGAAAATTGCACCAATGATGGGTCTTTGAGGGTTTTACAGGCTCACCAACTTAAGGGCGGGGGAATTTTGTTGCTACCCGGATTGTACACTTTTAAGCTAGTTAAGACTAGGGTTGATCATTTCTACTGGTTGGTTAACTCTTCAGGTGAAATAGCTGACACGCGGCACTCGCGCTCCCAAGACAAGTGGTTCTGGCACACCGCTATTCTCATAACACTCGTCTGTGTCGTAGCCTGTACGGTCGCCTTTATTGTATTCCTCTTTCATAAAAGTAGAAGGAAGCGTAGCAGCGGATTTTTGGGTAAGCATCATTTAGTGGACTATAGGAACTGAGAGGTAGATGTTATTATAACAAGATTATATTTATCACTTGAAGCTAGCCCCCTTATCCGCGAGACCTATAACACGTAGGACTAATCATCTAAGAGAAACAAACCAGAAACAAACCTTTGGGTTTAGGACCAGGGTTCGAACTTGGGCCAAAGAGTAAGACAAAGTGACATACAATAGTCAATATTAGATACGGCTAAGCGATACAGGACCAGAAAGATAACTTCGAGAATTACTTTTATCATTGATTTTTATACGTGGATAATTCAAAAGTGTAACTTTGCGTATTTTAAAATAATACAAAGCTGCGAAATTGTCGTGTTCATGAACCAGAATAACAAATACAATACACGAAAAACTGGTAGTCGACTCTGCCAAATGTTTGTCTTTAATAAGACTTCTTCAGGGCAGACTGACCCGGTGACCCGTTATAAGCTTGTAACGATTCACCTTCTTCAGTCTGCCCTGAAGAAGTCTTATTAAAGACGAAAATTTGGCAGAGTCGCCGGATTACCAGTTTTTGGTGCATTTTCGTGTTTATCGTCGCCGTAGTCCTCTTTGTGTGAGCTCCTTTTTTACTATTAGCAAACAAAAGCACCCAGACGATTAGTTATGATTGTCTTATACAGGTGGGCCAGATCTACATCTCAAGGACAGTTTCACGTATGACGTATTCATCACATTCAGCAACAAGGACCTCGACTGGGTGAAAACAGAGTTGATCCCACTGGTAGAGCGACACAACCTGAACTACTGCATACACAGCCGAGACTTCGAGCCGGGACGAACAATAGTAGACAACATGGCAGACAGCGTTTACAGAAGCCGGACAGTTCTGGCCGTCCTGTCCGAAAACTATATGTCCAGTGAGTTCTGTCGCTGTGAACTAAGCATGGCCCTGTGTCGGGATGAGGTGATGAAGGACTCGTCCGTGATTGGGATAAGGGTGGACGGGATTGAAATAAAGAAACTCCCGCGAGCGATACGGGACAAGACGCTACTGGATTACCACGAAACTAAGGAGCGAGCTCACTGGCAGGCGAGGCTAGCCAAACAGCTAACCTCGGTCACTGGGAAGACAAAAACTAATCCACAACACATACGATACTTTGTTGAGTAGTGCCTTTACGTGCCAGCGTTCAGGCAATTACGTGCCAAATACAGCCACCCGGGGGGGGGGGGGGGGGGGGGATCAGGGTAAAATATTGATCGTTGAGTAAGCTTTATGGATAGACCTTGTCTAACTGTCTTATAGTGCTCTATTTCATCTTTGGGAGATGGTACGCCTCCTCTTGATCTACACACTTTATTTACGTGTAGATTCATTGACTCGTACAATACCAACTCGATGTGAAAACGCTGTTGGCCAATAAAGTAGATAGATGTCATGAAACGTTCATAAGGCCATAAAGGTAGATATATATCAGTAGATGATATTGTAATAAAATTCACATGGCCTGTAGTTACGGAGAAAACATGGGGTAAAAGACGTGTAGATTCAAAGATTCAAGGCAGGTATATAATGCCACCTCTTGACTTGTACAATACTCTTTATTCATTTAATATACATATATACAAGCTATTGCTAGATGTTTTTCATAACTTTGCCCAAAGTATGTTTTTTTCTGTTGTTTTTTTTTTTTTTGGCAAATTTAAATATTCAATAAACACCATTACTCTTTGCTATAGTCTTGATCATATAATGGTAAAATTGCGAAAATAGAGTCGCGAGATATCGGCATTTAAAAAACCGCGGTGATCTTGAAAACTACTTGTTTACTGATAGCAAGGGGGGTAATCGTTGATAACAAAAAAAAAAAAATCAAAATTACCTATTTTTTTGCATGGAATTAGAGAGTACGGCTGGAAATACGTCAGCATATTTTTTACAGCGATTTTTGCGCTATTTAGCGGATTTAGGCTATATTTTGATTTTAGTTATCGTATCACGAAATTCAAAACAAAAGGCCGATCCTTCACATACACATAGTATAATACAACTGATTAAAAAATTCCGGGGAACGAATTTGGATTTGTTCGTATAAAGGAGCGTCGAGCCTAACAATTTTTCAGTCGTATAAGTGTAAATGGAGTTCTAATGAGAGGCGATCAAATATTTAATGGCACCGTTTAACGCAAAACGAATAGTACGGTCATTTGTTCACTCACACTTGCAGCCAAGGAGCGCTTTAAGCTTATTTTATGTTCACGTCGAAATTAAAAGAATTTAGTAATCATCCCCGTGCCGTACGACTTTGGACCGGATCACAACTTGTACTTAAATGTGCACCTTGGAACTGTCTAACTACAACACGCAAATCTTGTCAAAACATCGAGTTTGACAGCCTACCGCACGTAATTCTTGTCAAAACAGAGAATTTGACAGTCTAGAGCACGCAGTAACTACATCATTATGCAGCCATCTGCGGGGTTTTCGACCGACCGAATAACGATACATGGCAAACAACTAGCAAATAAGACGTTTCTAATGGTTCGTGAGCTTGGTGCAAAGGAATCTAAGCAGCGTGACGTCACAGGAAGGATATACTTCATGTAAGGCATCTGATGTGAGCAGCGTAACGTCACAGGATGGATATACTTCATGTACCCGCCTCTTTTATCTTTACCAAGTAACAGCTGGATCCTGAGAATCAGCTTATTTTCAAAGGTCTGGACAAATGAAGGAAACGATGCAAAATGGCCAACACTTTCACCATTTACTGGTCTTTACGGTGCTTTTCCTCTCAGCTCTATCATCTGTGGAAGGTAAACCGTATGACTCTTGACTTGACGGACCATAAGTAAATTTCGTTCCAACTTGGAACGCTGCTAGGAGTTTGGCCACACATTCAGCACCAAGGGTTCTGGTTGTGTCAATATTTGACGTGGATATAACGATTTATTTTTGCCACCGGATTGACGAGTGTTGTGTGGTTTAATTTAGCGACTACGTATGATATGGAGTTAAAGCTGACACGAGATCTTTTGAGTAGAACGTCTACTCGTATCAGACCAGTGGAAAACACTTCTCGGCCTGTTAACGTGACCATGGACATGACTCTTAGCAATGTTATCGACATCGTAAGTATCGATTAGTTACTTCGACAAGTAAGTACAGAAAAATCCATCAAGTATATGAGGAATAAAATCTTGTGTACCGAGTATTTCCTTTGTACCGTCTAGATTTCGTTTCTATTTTTAAACGTTTTAGCCCTTTTATTTGCATCTGTCGATATTGCCACTGGACTTTCGGATTATAATTTTCAATGTGTGCATGAAAGATCTAAATAATCCATATCACACAAAGACAGCGCGTTTTCAATTTTTCATCAATTGCACTATTAAAAATCAATAAATGTCTAGACATGGGATACAATGTTTGGGAAGCTTGAAAATCTTAATCGTCAGAAAGAAAAGAATTTGCACTCTTCGCCAGGGTCAGGTCTACCTGTAGTTCAAAGTGAAACTGATTGATACCCCCCAATAACATCTTATCAAGAATCATATAGTAGCTTAGTAACGTTGTTCAGCGTTAGTTGTCACCGGATTGGGTCAGATTACCGGCATTCCTTTTTAATGGATCTTGTTTGAACATGATACAGTCCCAACAGGAAACACGGCGGGTAGGGTATACGGTATTTCATTGACACCAGGGGAGCAAAGGGCGCGACACACTATAATAAACAGATTGTTGCTCCCAGGGGGGGAGGGGCCTTCTTGGTGGCGTTACATCTGTGAAAAATAAGCTACATCAGGCATTGTTATCTTATAATCATTGCTGCAGAAAAATGAAAACCCTTATCTCCTCTATCTTCTTAAGAGAGATTGTCCACGCATGCTCTCAGATAAGAGCGTATAACCCTCCTGTGTATTTCAGGGCGTTTTAGAAATATATAATATTGCGTATTAGAAATATAAGCACTTATTTCCCCATAAAATCTCACGTCTAACATAAGCTGATATAAACACATGTATTAAGCATAAATGGCATTACTTGAGGCTCTCAGTCGTAGCTAGCGGAGGGAGGAGCAGACACGGCCGAGGTACCATCACTTTCTCTGCTAGCTTCGACTCTGGCACCATCTTGTGCATGTTTAACGAACCGCCATACTCTCTTTTGGATTTAGGACGAAAAACAACAAATTCTCACCTCATGCGTCTGGATGCGCCAGGTGAGTCGTTAACGCACTTGCTATTTCTGTAACAGGATGAGGTCTATCAGATAATTACGGTCAACATGTGGCTCTCCCAGGTATGTCTCGAGATGAAGGGAACCCTGAGGTAAAGGGGAAGACGGAGGGGTATGTCTCGAGATGAGGGGAACCCTGAAGTGCAGGTACAATTCCCGCCATTTTTGGAATTAATTTTTGCATAGGATGCTGCGAGGAGCTTTAGAGGTTTATATACTTAACAATTATACCCTTTCCATTGAGGTAGATATTTTTAAAGCCACTATCCACCGAAATGGAAATGGTACAATTGTTTTAGTATATAAAACGAGCTTCAAAAAGCAATTTGCGGCTGTTACACCCACCATTTTGCTTGATTTCGGGGCGCAGGAAAATATCCACCTCTTAGGAGGTGTATATTGCATTCTATCCAGAGTTTCTTAACCAATCAAATCGCTTATTCTTGCGAGGTTCCCAAGTTTTATATACTAAAAATAATTATGTCGAGAGTGAAGAAGGGAGATAAAGGGCCGCGACCCTGCGGGTTAGAAGGTGCGTGGGTGGGTGGGGTACGTCAATGATATGCCTGATAAGGGCTGAAACGGGATGTGGAAAAGATAACAACACAATTGAGGAATTTAAAAAAAATAACAAAATTATCGTATTACCAAGATAAGGGTGTTATCCTTTTATCGCTTAAATTTAGTGCCAGTTAAACCAGAAACACCCGACTCATTGTGCCTGGTAGCATACATTATGATCATAGCCCTACGATGGCTAAGTCTAATTCAAACTAATAAAGTTCGCGAGACAAAAAAACTCCCGATACTAAAGAAAGGACGGTACTGCGTATAGTATGCATCAACACTGTGACCCATTCTCACCAAGCATTAATTAAGTGTTCAGTATAAGATAGCAAGGTGAACTCAGATGTCGGGCCTAGTAACACAGCACGCCACTTTCAAACAGCCCTAGACGCGACATTTAGTTGGTAACCGCGCTTTTTGAATTTGCGACCGCGCTTTAAGGTAGTTAGTTATTAACTGACCTGACAGGATCGCGAGTCACGAAGGCCGCAGCCAAGCTACCGAATAAAACCCTTGTTTTAAAAGAAGTGTTGATAGATATACGTATCCAATTGCGACATTTGGATACCTAAAATGCTTACGTGATTAAATTTTACAAAGAAACGATCAAACACGCAATTGAGCAAGAATGTATAGCGTCACTGTAAACGGTCCTATTGAGTGATGGCGGAAGCGCGGCGAACTACTTACATGACTTCCGATTAAAATTTTAGTCTCGTGGAAGTTTTCCTGGTTTATTGCGTAGCTAATCCATAACGTATATATAATTGTCTCTTAGAATCTGTGTTCATAGTTTTGGGAGATTGCGAATTTTTGAAGTAGTAGCTCGTTTTAATATCGCCCATGAGCGCAAAGAAATGGCTACCGCGAAGGCTGAAGCAAAACACTTTGAGATTTTAAAAGGTCTCTGTCGTGTTTGCGGAAAACGGTTGAAGAAGGCAAAAAGCCTCTATGCCCAAAGCTTTGCCTGCGGCAGTTTCAAAACATTGCTGGGCAAATTTGGCATCAATGTCGAGAAGGATGACCCCTATATTCATCTGATGCGCTTTTGTAAGTTGTGTCGTCTCGCAACAACTGACAAGGCTCCCATAATCTGGGAGATTCACCGGGAAGAGGACTGCCCAACGTGCGCCTTAGAAGAGCAAATTCAAAAAGGCGGTAGGCCGAAAAAAGCAAAGCGAGGCGGTGCGAGAGGGCAGGCTAAAAACTCCGCTTGGGAAGAGACGACAAACGCGGGTTTAAAAGCACAACTAATCGCGCGCGTCACCGAGCTTAGTGCCTCTATGAACACACTAAGGGACCACCGATTCACCGAGCGCTTTGACTTTTTCGAAACGAAAAAAGAAGAGTTTCATTGCGCTATTTGCCTAGACGTCCTCGAAAAGCCTCTGTCATCAAAGTGCCAGCACAGTTGCTGCTCGGACTGCTGGAAATCTGCGTTCGAGTTGGGGGAAAAACATCCAGCATGCCCAATATGTCAAGAGACGCTGGCGGACCCTAATGACCTCCAGCGCGCACCGCTTGTTTTAATCCAGCTTTTAGAGGGGTACCTGGTTTAATGTAGGGCATGTGGTACCCGATTGCCTTATCACCTGTGCAACAGCCATCCCTGTCCCCCGAGAAAGCGCCAGCGTGCGAATAGCCCCGTCCCTGCCGCTGCTGTGCTAGATCCTCAGACCCGAACCCTCGAGCGGATGTTAAACGAGGTCCGCACTGGCCTCGTTTCCCCTGATGTTGCGCGACTTGGGAATTTGATTGTGAACACAATCTGCAAGAATTCGGAGGATGGGATAACAGCCCGATTGCCTGGATCTGGAAAGGTATTTTGTTCTAACTATATTTTTTATTCTTTTTTTGCAATATTATAAATTACATTATTATTCTCTTTCAGCCAACCGTGGTCATGAAAATACCTCAGGCACAGACTTCAGATTTCATCCGGGAACGGAAGTTTCCTTCAGGCTTTTTCGGCGAGCAGGGTGGTGAATCAATTCATCATGAACTCAACCAGTTGAACCGTGAATTCAGCTCGATCCACCCTGCGTCGCGTCGGCTACGAAAAATAATAGAAGAGCATAGCATTAGAGTTGCACCTCTAAACCGCTCAAAATATCCAGAGAAAAAAATCGAAAACGAAGAGCTCACACCGCTACAACCTGATTAAGCCGAGTCAGTCTCGTTTCTTAATAATCCGAGTCGTGTATCAATTGTAAAACTATTGCAAAGCCAGGAGGACGCGGGAGCGACAAGTATTACTCCTTCGATGTTCAAATCAGTATTAATATTCTATCGAAAATAAACTTAAACCAACTAAAAAAAGAACTCAATCTTGGTTTTACTTCAAATTTATCTCAAGTCACCTTGAAACTAGATTTATTTTTCATATTTTGAATTTGAATACGGATCAACATTCCCTTTGTGCTCCCTTGGTGTTTTATTAATGGCGGCGGACCGAAGAATTTAGCCCTTATCCGCTTTGACGTAGCACTTTATAATCGCAATCTCCCAAAACACTCACCGTGCCAGGCGTTCATACAGCCATCCAACTCGTAGAATTAGGCACCCTCTACCACGGGAAAACTTCCAAAAATCCACAAATCGAACTAGAGTACAAGTAGTACAACGATATCTTTAACTTCTGCACGAGTTAGGCTCCCAAAAATCAAACTCGCGTAGCGCGAATTTGTAAAGGAATTGAAGCTATCCTTCGCTCTGTGTCGGTTCCGCCATCTTGTCTGCTTGGACTCTGATAAAATAAGCACTCTAAACCTCAAAGAACACGGGATTTCATTGGTTTAAAAACAAAGGACGCGATCGGCTTAGCTGTAAGACAAAGACGACGCGAGCGTTGCTAACTGATCGTTGCTATGCAATGGGCAACTCCGCAGGACACTGTGATCGCAGGCGTTTTTAACTAAATGTCGCGCTCGACGGCGGCGTGACAGACATACAAAAAAAAAAACAAGCTGTCTTTTCATGAAAGAATAGTATGCATGTAAACAACGCTTAATCAGATTTTGATATAATACAGTTAGGAGGCTAACCACCTTCCTTGCAGTGCTAAATTAATAGGGGGGGGGGGGGGGGAGATACAACATGGACTAGTAGAAGGCAAAAAAGGCGCTTAGGGTAGAATACATAACTTTAATATTACAAGTTATTTGTAGGTTCTG
Source organism: Nematostella vectensis (assembly GCF_932526225.1). NCBI lineage: Eukaryota > Metazoa > Cnidaria > Anthozoa > Actiniaria > Edwardsiidae > Nematostella > Nematostella vectensis. The sequence goes on along the minus strand of NC_064035.1, from coordinate 4,868,697 downwards.
TAAACGATAATAAAGTGTAGCTAACTGGGATTTTTTGACAAGGATTTTCTAGGACCAGACGATCATAATTCATACAACTACCGATTGTTTTTAGCGAGATAAGTGACAAATAAAAAAAAGTAAGAGAGACAAAACAAGCAAAACGAGAATTCATTAATAAAATGTGTTGAATTAAAGTGGATGAGCCCACTCGACACAGACGCGCGCTCATGCCGAGAGGTTAACAAGGATACACTCGCACGTGATCACCTAGCCCATTCAACACAGACAGGGCTCAACCCTGTACAGGGTTCACTCAGCCCAAAGGCTCGAGACGTCTAACGAAACTACTCTGTTTTCACAGAGGCGTAAAACATATTATTTCAACCTCGTACAATTTGGGATTTATTTTACGAGGAACGACGACGACAATTACGGAAAACTTTTTAACCACTCGTACAATTAATCCCAAATTTTACTCGCGGCACATGTTATTACCTATACAAAGGTAAGGTACGTAGGGTACATAGCAAAATAACCAAGCGTTTAATTTAATAAATAAAATATAAAACTTGCCTTTTTTAGATGGCTGTACCGAAATTCGTCGCATAATTTGTGTTACAATGTTGAATAAAAACACAAACATGTTCTGGCTATCTAAGGCTCTTTAATAAACAAGGACAAAGGGGTAGAAAAAGGGCGTTATACCGTAGAACAACAAGGAGTAGGATCTTGAGATCGCTTGCATACAGTAAATGCATCCAGGCATGGCGTTTGATAGAAAACGTATTCCAAGTGTTGACTTGTTTCTTGTTTTCTAGGAATGGATAAACGAGAGAATGCAGTGGGACCCCAAACTTTTCGGAGGAATAAAAGATGTTACCCTGCATACAAGCGATATATGGCAGCCAGACATAGTGCTCTATAACAAGTAAGGCGTACGATTTCCTGAACACAACACTTTACGCCTGACGTGACATGACGTGCAGCGTTATAGGGGATCAGGGTGTAGAGAAACACGCCCTGGATCCCAGGGGATGCTTACGTGTAGGTTACAGTGGGTGCAATAGGTTGTAATAGTTAAGGAGTAATATATTATAAACTATATGAGATAATCATAATAATTAATAAGTATTAATGAAATAATCTTGAAATCATAATATCAAAATTATTAATAAGGATAATGATTATGTATTCGTCGATATCCTTTCATATTTTCAGTGTTTTTGAGGAGTTTGACGGGCGACTTGACCACGTGTCGACCCTCGTTCGCGTGTATTATAATGGCAGTACCCACTGGAATGCACCGTTTATCTTCAAGACCCTGTGTAAGATCCAGGTGAAGAACTTCCCGTTCGACCTGCAGGAGTGCACGTTGAAGTTCGGCTCGTGGCAGTACGACAGCTCGGAGATTGATCTACATTACGTGAAGACGGAGGGCAAGCTGGATAACACGCGCGTGAGGAACGGCGAATGGGACGTGATCCGCGTGAAGATCACGCGTAACGCGTTGTCCTACCCTTGCTGCCCAGACGTGGTGTACCCTGACATCACGTTTATCGTGCAGTTAAGGCGCCGCTCGCTCTTCTATATCTTCAACCTGATCATCCCTAACTTCCTGATCGCCCTGCTTGCCTTCTTTTCATTCTACATCCCTATCGAGTGCGGGGAGAGAATCTCGTTTGTCATCACGGTCTTGTTGAGTATGACCGTCTTCTTATTGTTGGTCGCGGAGAGCATCCCGCCGACCTCAGAGGCCTTGCCCGCCATCGCACTGTACTACACATCGTCCATGATCCTGGTGGCGCTTGCTCTTGTTGCTACTGGCATCACCTTGAAGGTCAACTACAGCTATAAGCCCTCCGTGGGTGGGGCACTGCATCCGAGGGTAAAACGATTCATTTTCAACGTAATCGGGCCTTGCCTTGGATTTGACTGCAGGACATTTAGAGAACACCAATGTTTCTCTCGAGACAGTGATAAACCCGAAGCATTCTGCTGCAAGAGGCTATTACAAAAAGCTTCAAATCGTTCCGTAAATAACGACGTGTCCGTTCAATGCAGTAAGGGGAGCTCAACAGAACAGGAAATCCCATTAACCCCCACCTTGGGAAACTATGAAGAATCAGCGGCGTTTAACTTAAAGGGCTTAGAAGTGGAGCCGAGAAAATACCCCGGAGAGGGTGTGTATGCAGACATCCGTACCATCGCAGCAGCCGTAGAGGCTCGGAAGGATGAAGACGAGCGCATGGCAGAGGGTCGCCTCGCGGCAGCCATCGTAGACAGAGCTTTCATGTACTTGTTTACTGTTGTATTCTTCATATCAACTATTGTTATACTTGTTACGCCTTATGCCAGTAATGATGAAGAAACGCCTTTAGCATAGAGGAAAAAGCCTCGTATAATGCCCTAAGTAGCCTGCTTGTAGGCGTTGCAATACGCAGAACTTGTGAGCGTAGCAGCCATCTTAGACACATCAATCAATCGATCGAACGAGAAATTCGAAAGAAATCAAGGCTTTGAGGAAGGGTATACGTTGATGCACAATGACTCTTGGGAAACGTTCGTCTCTGCAATCAGCCTCTATATCGTATACACTACGAGTCTAATTTCTCTGAGTGCAAGAGCAGGTTCTTATTAACAAGGTTTACATAAGCCGCTGAAAAAGAAAGAGCTTCTCAAATAAAAAGGTTGTTAATAAAATGTTAACGATTTGAGATTAACAAAGTTTTGACAATAGCGAACAAGGCACAAATTGTACCACCCTCCCTCCCCCCACCCTCCCCCCCTCACCACCACAACTCTTGGCCCCCACCTTTCCCCCCCCCCCTCACCACCACCACTCTTGGGCCCCATCCTTCCCCCTCCCTCACCACCACCCCTCTTGGGCCCCATCCCTCCCCCTCCCTCACCACCACCACCCTTGGGCACCACCCTTCCCCCTCCCTCACCACCACCCCTCTTGGGCCCCATCCCTCCCCCTCCCTCACCACCACCACCCTTGGGCCCCACCCTTCCCCCTCCCTCACCACCACCCCTCTTGGGCCCCATCCTTCCCCCTCTCTCACCACCACCACCCTTGGGCCCCACCCTTCCCCCTTCCCCCTTCCCACCACCACCCCTCTTGGGCCCCATCCTTCCCCCTCCATCACCACCACCACTCTTGGGCCCCACCCTTCCCCCTCCCTTGACCACCACCACCACCCTTGGGCCCCGCCCTTCCCTCTTCCTCACCACCACCACCCCCTATTCTAAGTAGACTCTCATCCATGCTCAACATTTAATTTATGCACCCAAAGAATTCCAAAAAGGCTTAGTGTAGACGTGAGATTTCGTGTGACATTTGTTCTTGTGCTTTTCTCGCCAATTCGATGGACGCGCGAGAAAATTTATGTGCGTGACAATGTACGCGTTAACTGCAACAATGAAAGAAAGTTCGTTCTCGATCATAATTTGAAAGCATGTTTTTTGCAAATAAGATAATTCAATATTGTTACTCTGCAGGCAAGCTCTCTGTGATAATCTTCCCATACATCTAATTTCGAAAGACTTCCACCGCAGGGTTTTTTTCAACAGATTTCACAGTGCCATATAATTTTAGCCCTGTGTAATACGATTCCCCCCGAAAAAATCGGATCCCGGATCCCGACACGTGGATCCTGGAACCTGAAGGTGGAACCCGGTCCCCAAGAAGTAGCGGATCCTGGATTCCAAAGATAAATTAAATAGGCCTACTATGAATACTTTTGGCGATATCTTGATATCTTCACGAAATTAAATCTGCCCAATAACAACTTAATGGACAACTACACGATACAAGGATCAGCACATATCTATGTGTGCTTTGTCAGTCATATTCCCAATGTTTGGATTCCGTATTCTGTTTGTTAGGATCCCGGAGTCAGGATTTTTCACTAGATCCCGGATCTCGGATTTTTACATAGGAATTTTAAAACGAGTAAAGTCAATGTTAAATAAATACATTTTTTTTGTAAGAGAAGTATCAACATCATTGGAAAGGAAAGTAGGAAAGGAAAGGGGATGCTTTTTACTCAACATAACAAACAGAAATCTTTTAAAAAATAATACGCACGGCATAGTACAAGAAGACACCACAGACAAATCACATCAACAAAATCTCGAGCAATTTATCTTATTGTGCTCATGAAATTATTACACGGAGTCAAGTAAATTTCTTTCATGGAAAGTTCTAGGCATTCAAATTACAAACAAAATGACCAAAATCAGCTTGACTTGCTAACCAAACGTTAGAAGTACTGTGAATAATTAATAAGTCTGCGCTAAATTTATTTAATACGATAACATCGAAATTAGACTACTTTAGGCTGGGGAAGGCTATAACAGGTCATGTGTGTTCTTATATAGTCAGACGAGAAGTAGCTTGGGGAGTACCATGGGCCTTACCGCGCGTCTTGTATCACTTCTGCTTTTGTTAAACACATGTTATAGCGGCAAAGGTATGTACAGTGTTTGTGATTTCTTAACTTGAAACTTAAGTTGGAATATCTTTTGCCTTACAAAAAGCATAGTATTAGTTTGGGATTGCCGATTATAATCGAAAATATCGAGTTGACCCTTTACACAAAAGTATTATAAAAATAACGCCAAAAATGGAGCAAAAACTTGGACAGAATTGGTTTTATCTGTGTCAGGTTGGAATGCCGATGACGAAAACAGGCTCGTGAGAGACATCCTCAAAAACTACGATAAAAGGGTCCGTCCGGTACGGAACTCTAAGGATGCTGTCAACGTTACCTTTGATATCACCTTTAACAATATTATTGATGTGGTAGGTATATGGAGTTGATAAACTATCAAAAAAGAAAACATATACAGCTATACAAACACAATAAGTTCACATTAAAGCGATAACGGTACACGAAGATGAAGCAAACGATATTCGAACAAAACATACAATGAACGAAATGAGTATTCATAGCTTCTCTTCTGATACGAGATAAAAACTAGCAATTGTTTTAAATTAAGTCATAACAATCCATTTGCTTCTAAATGATGTTTAGTTTTTTTTGCAAATTGCCAAAAGACTTTGGTATGGTACATGTAAAACAAGTCGGTTTGTATATACCTGTTTGTTTTTCATGAGTTTATAACTTTCTAAAAGCCAAAATGATAGATTTCCCGCATGCTCTGGCGCGTTCATTTAGCATGTTAACTAATTGTCTAATGAGGTACTGTCTGCCCTTTAGGAGGAAAAGAGACAAATCTTGACGATCAGTTTGTGGCTACGCCAGGTATGTGTTAATTGTACGTCGCAGTGCCACTCGATAGCGACTAAGCATGGAACGCCACAGGTGTCCACCTAGCGCTTTTAATTTGATAACCGCAATGTTTGTTGACATCGCACGCAAAGCTTTAAAGACTGTGTTGATACAAAAAGTTGAAAGACTTGCAAGCTTCTTGTACTCTCTTGCGAAGAGCTTAGTGCTTCTGATCCACCTCGTCCCTAGTTTAGACGCATCCATGACAACGCTATGTCTTGTTTGACGGGATTTATACATAGATAGGCACGTTTAATTCACCCTTTTGCAGTGGAAAACAGGGAGTGCGCAATTACATTGATGACTATACAGTAAGACAATTAGCATATTTAACAAACACAAAATTTGACAATCTGTTAGTATTACATTGAATTACATTGAATGAGCGATCGGATCTTAATTCATAAGGGTGCAAAATAGGTGATCTTTTGCAATTTATTAGGTTATAAAGCGGATTTTGGTTATTTAAGGACTTTTAAGTTTATTAAAATAAACTTTGTGCAGAAGTCGTTACTTTCTACGTTGACGTTTTGCAACCTATTTAGAGTAAATGCGATGTGTGTATTAATTAAGCAATACGTTTACCTATTTCTTTTTTATAAATTTGTTATGGCTGGCTTGACCTGGGTCACTCAAATTATCGATAGAAAATTTTCATTTCCAGATAGCTGTAGAAAGATTACACCTAAAGATTACGGAGCAGCATTTTTCCATAGAAAAATTAAAACGAAAGATAATGAATACCGCTGCTCGAATAAGCGCCAACCTTAATTAAGCGTCTCACCAAAATAAACCCTTTCCCATGATGACAAAATATGAATAAGCGCCTTACCCGAATAAACGCCTCGCCTTAACGAAGAGGAGTGAACATTACAAGAGAAGTAACCACAGACTGACAGTTCCAACGGCAGCAACATTTTATCATTAAATTATTTTGTTAAGGTTTTTTTCTCCTTGCACGATGTCAGAAAGCACTATTTAATCTAGAAAATACGTTTTGAAATAAGCGCCTCCCCGAATAAGCGCCTCGACTTCTTACTATATGACATACCAGGAAAATCAAACTATCTGGTGTTGCTACTCACAATCAGCCAAGAAACTAATTATTTTGATAAGCAAATGTTATCGACGAAAATGGAGATCCGTAATAAGATTAGGGTAAATTAAAAAAATTAAAAATACATTTCTTGCTGTCTTTCAAATAAAACAAAACTTCAGAGCACAGTTGCAACACCAGCACCTCCACCTCCCCCCCCCCCCCCCCCCCAGCAAATCTTGGCAAGGTAAATGGGCAGTTATAGAACTTTTATAATAAAAATGCATACAAAACCCTTAACCCTTGTCTGACTTAATCAGACAAACAAAAAAACGGCCCAGGAACGCCCCTGGGGGCATATCTATACCAACATATCTTGAGTGCTTTTGTACAATCCCCGAAAATTCTTGCCAAACGTGGGCAGTATAAAAAAATACAAGCACTGCATTGACGTCCATGCAATCTCGGTATTATTTGCTAAACAAGGGGCGGGTATATAAATGATAACCATAGTATTTTTTACCATTTCGGCAATATTTGCTAAACAAGGGGGGTATATAAGTGATAACCAAAGTATTATTTACCATCTAGGCATTATTTGCTATTCAATGGGCGGTATATAAATGATAACCATAGCATTATGTACCATCTCGGCACTATTTTCTATTCAATGGGCGTTATAGCAATGATAACCATTGTACTAAACAAGGGGCGGTAAAAGAGAATCCTGTATCGTTTAGCGACCCACACGAGTAACACTGTATTTATTGACCGTAGACGTGGCTTAACCAGCTAACCACATGGGATCCCGAGGAGTATGGCGGCGTCAAAGAGGTGGTGCTACAGGCCAGGGACGTCTGGCAGCCTGATATCATACTCTACCAGAAGTGAGTGCATTGAAACGTAGAAAAGAAACACATTGCCACAACAAAGGCCGTGCTCATTAGAGATTCTTACCGAGTTCACGACTCCGAAAGACTTATCGAGAAACGGCAGACAAAAATGTTTTTTTTCGCCAAAATCGAATTGTTTAGGACTTTCGCTATGATGGCATTTTAACAGGATCTGACTTGAAACCTATTTTCGATAAAAAAAATGTCACCAATCTAAACTTTTTTTTCTGACTTTTTTAGCATTATTCAAGACTTTGATGGTCGACTGGATCACACCAACACCCGAGTCCGAATCACGTCCAGCGGGATGACTTACTGGTCCATGCCTTTTGTTGTGGTCACTCTATGCACCATAAACGTGTCCGACTTCCCGTTCGATACCCAGCAGTGCAAGCTGACCTTCGGCTCCTGGCAACACGACGGCAACGAGATTAACCTGATCAACGACAGAAAACAAGCACTGCTGGCCAAGACTCGAGTGAAAAACGGTGAATGGCAAATCCAGAACATCACTGTGGATAGGCGTGTAGTGTACTATCAGTGCTGTCCGGGACAGCCTTATCCAGAGGTCGGCTTTATCGTTAACATGAAGAGAAAGTCCCTGTTCTACTTCGTAAACCTTCTACTGCCAAACATCCTTATTTGCCTCCTGGCTTTCTTCTCCTTCTTCATCCCAGTGGAATGTGGAGAGAGGATATCTTTCGTGATCACTGTCTTGCTCAGTATGACCGTGTTTATGTTACTGGTAGCAGATAGCATCCCACCAACCTCGGAGGCGGTTCCACTCATTGGGATCTTCTACTCAGCGTCCATGATCGAGGTTTTCCTGGCACTCATCGCCACTGGAATAAGCTTGAAGATTAACTACAGTTACTTATTCGGTGATGGTATTTCGCCGAGGATGAGGCAATTACTGTTCAAGACGATCGGGCCACTCTTAGGGTTTGACCCGAGAAAGGTTCTTGGGGACTCGTATGTGAACAAGATGCTTCATCGTGAAGAGAAAAAGGCTCAGGCATCGGATATCATGAGACGAATGTGGCCCTCCACTCGACACTTGGATCCGCAAGAAGTCATGATGCTCCACAAGGTATGTCTACACTTTAAATGATAAAGAAATTGGAGGCTTAAGCTGTAGCTAAGGTCATTGGTACAAAGATCGTAAGCGTAAGTTTAAAGGTTTCAAATGTTTATATTGAACTGAAACTCGTGTTTCAGAACGGATGACAAGTCTCTCCTATCCATCTAGATGACAAAAATACAGCTGTAGACGCTTAACCTTGACGACACTAAAAGCGTAAATGAATAAAATACCTATACAGCAAGTTTCTCTATCCTAACAGGTGACGAATAACGGCAGACAGTCGGAAAGTATCATGGGGGAGCATGTCAATGAGCGAGTGTGCGAAGAAGACCAGGCTGTGGCCAACGCGCTGGGCATGGACATCCGCCAGAGGTGCTTCCAAGAATCCTTCTCGCGACAGGTCCGACTCATCGCTGATGCTGTGCAAGAGCAGTCGGAAGGAGACAAGAAGGTCTTGGAAAGCAAGCTTGCTGCAAGCATCGTGGACAGATTCTTCCTTTGGCTTTTCATACTCATATTTATCACATCCTCTTCACTTATACTCGTCTATCTTCCAGGAAGAAATGTTCTTTGAATGTTTCGAATCACTAGGAAACGTATCATTTCACCCTTGTACTAGTATGGGATAATAACAAATATCCAAAAAGATTTTGGGGGACTTCAGCCGACTAATTCGGCTTAAAATGTTGCACTTTTTAGGAAGGGGGAATTTATATAATGGCTTTCCATCAAGAGATATTTGGTATAAATTAAAAGAAGGAGATGTGGTATAAAACTGAATAGGAAACTCACTACCAAAAAATCATAATGGCAACAACTGTACACACGATATTTATAGTGTTTCCCTAATCCCTTAGGGGGCATTGCAGAATCCCGTACATATTGTACTATGGAAAATTTTCACAATCTGTTTTGTGTAAATTTGTCCACCTTTAAACTACAAAATGAGTAAATAAAATAAACATGCCAAATGATAAACAACTGTACTAATCGAGAGTAAGGTCATGCCAGGAAATTAAAACTAAGGTTTTGGCCCATCGACCGAGGCTTTGCAATAATATTGTGTGACGTGGTAAGCGTGTCTTTAAAATAATATTTAGGCCTGTAAGCAGGTGAGAAAAATCGCATGTTATAATGGATAGAAACTTATGGGTGCCTAAATAAACGGACATTTCTCCAATAAGACATTTGAAAAAAACATTAAAAAAAAGAGCAAACATACCTTGCGATATAGCCAGACACTATCAATTCCTTCTTGCACTTCATCCTTCACTTGCCAGGAATTAAATGGGAAACGACAAGCAATCACATGTGTGTCAGGACCCATATCAGTTTCAATCTTTACTTGCAGCTTTGGCATCTAAAAAAATGCTTCGTTTGTAGGTTTTTGGCATCAAATAAAATATTGCTGTTTCTGTAATGCTCTCTGAGGCAATATGGAAAACAGTACTAATTAGCCTTAGCAAAGGCTGTTTAAAGAAAGGCCATAATAGTAACTTTAAGGCCATTGGCCCCCTTCATGGACTCATTGTATTTTGTAGTAGATTAGAAGTTGCACTTCCAAACCAAAATAAACAAAAGAAAACAAGGTGCAATATCCTTACCATTTCAGAAACACCAAAGATGACAATATTATCATAATGTTTCAGGTTGACCTAAAGAAAGCAATTTAAAAAATTAAGGTAATTCTAAAATGATGCTGCAATTGGAAATTTAAAAAATGGTTTTTACTGAGGTGTGATAATAGGGGATTTGCGCAAAGAAATCAGAAATGAATGTGCCCATCATCCCACAGAACAAAGACTATATAATCTTTAAATTAAAATGAAAACTTTCTGGCTTTATTTGTTAAGAGCTAAGTGAAATATTTTTTTAGTTGCTGTTATTTTGTCGCTAAAAGCATGAGTGCATGCTAGTTTGCTAGTTTGTCAACAAGTCCCTTGAGGTAATAAATAGATTGACCAGAGGCTGTATGATAATTTGATATATTACTTAATAGAAATGCATGGGATGTATATGAAGCTTTCCTAGGATGTATATCGTATACAAACCCCTTGGTTGTATCTGTATCAGGCCCATTATCACAGGGTTCAAAATATTTTTTTTTAATCTACTAGATTTTCCAGCTTTGTGGATTTTGGTGAGGAAAAAGCCTGCATACTAAAAAATATGAGAAGGGAATACAGAAAAAAAGAGCGGCCACCACCCCACTTATCTTGAAGGACTGCTCTATGAAAAAATAAAGTACTGTACTGAATAAAGGATGAAGTGGAAAGAAACAGTCTATTGATTATTGTGAATTATGGTGCATTTTATCCCAGTCAGATTCCGACCCTTCCTATGGCTAAGTGTCTTTAACAGAAACTATTTACCTTCCATAAATCTTGTCTTGAGAATGTAGCCTTGTTGTGAAGGCCCTGGAGCCTTGCCTGCAGCCTGGAATAATACACCAGCCATGGATTAAGTTCAACCCCATGAGCCTGGCAACCTTGCTTTGCTGCTGCAATCACCTAGAACAAGTGTATATTATGCATTACTTTTATTTGGCAATCTATAGCAGACAAGAGCAAAAATTTGAGGGTTTTTTTAACACTTCTGGCCAACAATCATCACTGAATGTTTAAACATGTTTATTATTTAATTATCAAAATATGTTTAAACATGTTTATTAATCTAGATACTACCATTCCCAATTTGATCAAATTCAATGATAGTTTATGATACTTGGCTTACAAGGCTGTAATGACTATAGGGGTCCATGCCCCCCCCCTAAAATTATTAGGAAATGACCAGAAGGGGCATGGCTAAGCCCCCCCCCCCCCACCACCACCACCACCACCACTACCACCACCACCACCAGTTTTCTTAATGTATCTGTATTGTGTGCCCCACCCCGTTTTCACCAGTATAGAGCCCTGAAGGAGTCCCAATAAGGAATGACAGAAGGAAGGAATTTTCTTTTATATTCCTAATCTCCTTCTAGCTTGCAGTGGTAATTATTTTTCTTTCAATTAAGCCATAGTTAGTAGAAGATACTCCGTCTACTAACTAAGCAAATCTCTTAGTCCAGTGGGTAGCTTGTCTGACATCCCTGACCCCTAGACTGCAGGCCTGCATAAGCCCTTGCATTTGGAAACTTACCACTCTCCCATCTCCACTTCCTAAGTCCACCAGTGTCCCAGGTCTACACATGCGCAAAACATTCACTATTTGTTTGTCTGTGGCGGGCACGTACGGCACGCACACTTTCCGCAACGCGGGAAGAACAAACGGAGTAGTGACCGCCACTAGACCCACTACCGCCGCGCCCGTTACACCAAGAATAACTTTACCAACAACGCTGGACCGAGATGTGTGTAGGCTTTTGGTGGGTTGGCTAGATGAGTCGTTAAGAAACGCGAAATCACTTGACGTAGATTTAGAAATCTTGTTGAGCGCCCCAGGTTCTACGGGTTCAAACGGACTCGGCATAGTTTCCGCTTAGCGCGTTGAATAACTTAAGGGAATTGTTAGACTTGGACAGTAGCTCCCATAAATCAAACAATATAATACACTTTTCTCGTCTGCGCAATATTCTACCAACATCGACGTTCGGTCCGCCATTACCCTGAGCCCTCTTTATGACCAGCGGAATATACACAGGTATCCCAAAAGATTGGCGCATGTATTGTTTAATAATTTGCTATCTGCATATTACATTGCCTACACACTTGGATGACAGAATGACTGCAAATTACAAATTTTTTGGAAAAAAATTAAAAAAAATACAAGACGTAGTTTTCCCTTCAACTAGACACACTGTGCTGGTAATCCTTGTGGATCCCCCAAAACTTGTCCCACAACTCCTGGTCCTCGTCATCGCTGTCCGATGCGTAGAAAGACAAGTCAACCTCGTCGCACTTGAAGTCATACGCGCTAGCCTTAACGGTCTTTGCCTGTGAGAATAAGATGACACGAAATAAGAACTCTACGTGGCTAGTATGCACTTGACCCTATGTGTTCTATGTAGAGTGTAAAGAGTTTTAATAGTTATTTGATAGCTCTATGTAGAGTGTAAAGAGTTTTAATAGTTATATTTTTAATTTTTATTTGATAGCTAATCTGGCAAAAGGGGGTCGTGCGCTCCCGCAAAACTAAAAAAAAAAAAAAAAAGAATTAGATAACAAATAATGAATTGATGAATAGATAGCCTGAGACGCGTGAGCCGTGGAAACGAGGCAAGAACAACAACAACAACAAAAACCAAGAGAGCATATGACATATATCTTATGTTCTCTTGCCAAAACTTTATTTACAAAATAGTCAAAGGTGCCAAACCCGTGTTAGTAATAGCTAATGTTACAACTTCTCACCTTTTCTCTGACAGCCCTTGCTCTCTCCTCTCTCCTCTGTTGCTTGTCTATAATCTGTTGTACTATCTTTTGCCTGTTTTCGTCGACATTTGTCTTGCGCTGTGCCATTTCTACGAGCCTTTTCTTATTTTGATTTTTAAACTGTGCGTCTATTCGTATTTTTTTCATGGTTCCTGACGCATGCTTTGCCGCGTCCCGAACCTGCTCCAGTCGCCACCGGCGGTTCATTTCAGCACGCGCTTGCTTCTGGGATATCTGCAGGGCTTTGCGCATGCGCTCTGACTGTTCGTCTTTCTCGCATTTACACTGGGAAGACTTCTGAGCTTTTTGCTTTGTCGTATCGAGAAAGCGCTGTCGGTTCAGTTCTGCTTGGGCTTGTCTATTAAGAAGCATTTCTTTCGTTAACTTTTTTGGGACGCACTCTTCCATCCGCTTTGGAAGTCTGCCTGTTCCTTTTTCATCCGGTTTCAGAGGTATCTGGAAAACAGTCCATTGATTACTTTTTTGCTTTTTCTTGGAATCTCTACAAGCCAGAGGGTTGCAGGCTTGTTGACTGTCACACTCTTCGAAATTTAAAGAGGATCGCGAATAGCATTTAAGTGGTTTGACTTTGGCTTTGTTTTCGGACGGAGACAAAAATTTTGAAAAAGCTGTTCCGCACATTGCTTGGGAGTGGTTTGTCACACTAATAACTTGGATATCTACAAGAAAACTAAATTCCTATCTACACGTCACAAAGAGTTCTCTCGCGCGTAAACCCTCGCACTCGCGTCCAGTCCCCAGGCCGTATTACCCAGGGATCACCACGCGCCATACCACAATTCTGTTTGTTCTTTCGAAATGGCGGCCCCAGACGTCGGAAATCCTATTATTCGGAGGAATCGACCGGGTACAAAGGCTTGTGTAAGTTCTATACCTTTACGAATCCCGTTTATTGATCAATGGATTTCACTATGTTCAAAAATAACTTAGGGAGTGAAGAAAAAGTAACGTGACCTGCGAGCCGAGCAGTGTTGAGTTTGTTGTTGTTGTGTGGCGGTTACTCGAAATAGTTGTGTGCTGATTGCTTTGCTCGTATACGACTGTTTTCTCGTTTGGGCAGAAGTGCATTTTCATTATTAGTAATAATCTTAAACCTGTCGAGATTTTTCTTCAAAATATCCCCATTCATCAACCTTCTTCCATATCGGAACATCTGACAGCGCCGCTATTTTGCTGTGTACTTAATTCATATGTGACTATGTTTTAACTAGGACATGTATCAGTGGCCAGATGAACCATTTGAAGAGATGGATAGCACACTAGCTGTACAACAGGTATTAGACATGACAAATGCAGGCGCATGCACAGGGGGGGGTGCACAGGGTGCGCATGCATCCCCCTTGGCGGCCAAAAAGTGGGTCATTACCTATTAAGGAATCTTCAACTACTAGGCTTTTTTCATAAGATACCTATGACTGCAGACCCCTCTCAGCCTATCCTGGTTACGCCCCTGTAATGAGGGGCGATTGTGGGAGTGTTGGAGGTGCAACATTCTATGTATCATCAATTGCTATAATCAAAACACCCAAGAAGTTGAGAAAAAATAAAAACAAAATTACTGAGTAAATGCCTGTCTAAACATTGAAACATGTTTGTCAAACATTGTGTTTAATGCAATACATGGCACTCAGTTTGATTCAAAGGCACTTCCAAATGTTTAAACAAAATAAAAACATTTTCATCAAATTTTTGTGGTGAACATACATGTTTTACTGTTTAGCCACCCATCAAACAAAACATTTCATATGCTTTAGGCTTTCATCCAATCAGTCCATGATTTCCATGTCACATATGCACTCAGCCACCTTGTAAAACATGCTTTGAGCATGCCTTTTATATAAACTTGGCAGTTGATTACCTGTATTTGGCCAAATCTATTACCATAATACAGTATGAAAGTATGTCCAACAGCAAATCTGCTGCCATTGTGGGGATTTTTATGCATCACTCTCAATTATAGTTCATCATTTGCAGTATATCCAACAGCAGATCCGCTGTAATTGTGAGAATGTTGATGCAATTCTTGAGTCCCCTGAGGGACAGGATGAGGGAGTCTGGAAATATGAGCACCTAAGGTACATTACTTATTCTTGGAAGTACAGTATGAGTACCTAAGGTTCCTTTGTGTATTCTTAGAAGTACAGTACGAATACCTAGGTACATTACTTATTCTTGGAAGAACAGTATAAGCACCAAAGGTACATTACGTATTCTTAGAAGTACAGTACAAGTACCTAAGATGCAATACTTATTTTTGTAGGTATAACATTTTTCGTGGGAGTACTGTACGAACACCTAAGATATTGTACTTTCCATGCACGCAAAGATCTTGAGGGAACAAGCCACTGTCGTTTAATTTTATTATTTAATTTTTAATTGTCTTCTCACAGTTTCCACATAAGAATTGAGAGCTGTTGTGTGAATGTAATTTGTACATGGAGACTGATGAAGTTTGCTATCTGTTGCTCTGGGAGAAGAATGGAGAAGGACGTTGCATTGCTTTACCTTACATTGAGTTCTAATAACTAAAAATATCCACAAGCCCTTGAGAAAGAGAAATCTATGCTAATTCATATTTTTACCCTAGGCAATTTTGCATGGAGCTTAATGGGCTGGCAGTTAAATTGCAGGTTTGTTATCTATGATAAACCATGTTGGATAAAAAGTTGTGCTGTAATTGAACTTATAATAATAACTCTGCATTTACTTGTATTACTGTATTACACTACCTTATCTATGTGAACATGCCATGTACATATATTTAATCCATGTACAGCAATTATCCCAAACAACCTCACAAAGCAATCAGCAGACACCAAAATTTAGGATGCCTGTGATAATTTATATAATAAAAATTCTATTAATGTTTATTCGATTTAGAATGAGTGCAGCCCATCAACATGCACCCAGATGACAGCTACAGAGCAGTGGATATTCCTGTGTGCAGCTCATAAGACACCCAAAGAAGTATGTAAACCTTATGTTTTCAACAAACTCAGAAATATTTGGTTTATACCTTGAAATGGTCATTCAGTAAAATTGATCTATCAGTGGCTATGTGGCCAGTTTATTGTGATACTGAATACCTCTTTCTCCACCAGCATGAACACCTCACCCACCATCCCCCTTGTTCCCTCCCCCTTCACCCTAGATGACATGGTATGAATTACCTGCTCAACAATGTCTGATTACCATTTGCACCCTTCCTACCCCTGTACCCTCCTGACAGCCCCACTCCACTTAGCATGATTCTCATCTCATTCTCACCCATGCCACCAACCTCTACGCATACTGTACCCCTTTTATACCTCCCCATTCACCCTAGGTGCTATGGTATGAATACCTGCTTTTTACCATCTATTACAGCTCAGTCTTCATATTTTCTTCAAGCTCAATGTTCATATTTGGGACTTTATTCTGGAAGTTTGCAAAAGTCAAAGATCTTTGCTGGTACAACCTGGCATTTGTGATATTAGTGGCATTAAGCAATAATATAGTTTATTAAAGCCTTTTGCAGTCTGACTGAATTACAGGCTATGTGTGCAACTAAAATAAATTTAATGAAATGGTTGAAATCTTACAGTAACAAATTTAGAAAAGCGATCTGTATTTATGGGGACAGGTTAAGACTTCCTTCCATACCTTGTTGTGTTTTGAATCAATGGTTCTGTTATGAATCAGGGCGTAAACTGGACTACTAGGCTTAAACAAGTTCTTTTCATTTTCTTTTCCTGCCAGTGTCCAGCTATAGACTATACCAGGCACACTCTTGATGGTGCAGCCTCCTTACTCAATAGCAACAAGTACTTCCCGAGCAGGTACAATAAATGTCTCTTCCAGTTTTTGAGAATACTACATTGCTCATGTGATCTATACTTTATATATGAATAGAATTTTTTCTCCATTTTTCTTGTTGTAGAGTAAGCATCAAGGAATCATCTGTGGCAAAACTCGGTTCCGTCTGCAGACGTGTGTACAGAATATTCTCACATGCATTTTTTCACCATAGACAAATCTACGATCAATTTGAGGTAGGTTGTCCTATTTAATTTTTCCTCTGGCTATATTGTGTTGTATCATATAGAAATGGAACTGTTTTGAGCTGCTTCAAGTGATGTACTCAAAAGAGAGCATCCTTTAATATGAACTTTTCACTTTATGAACTTTTCACAAATGTGGTGTGTTCCCAATACAGCCCTTGTTTTATTGAAAACCAATGCTTTTGCAAATCTGAGTCACAAACATGCAAAAATACAGCAGATGGCAGAAGAACAATGTTCTGCACATACCGTACTCTTTGAAGCAAATGGAATGCTGAATCTGTTACTTCACCTGCTTAGAAAAATATTGGTCTGTCAATGACTTTTGTCATATTGATGGCTACACCTGTAAATACTGTGCTTCTTGACCTACTGTAGATATCATCTTTTTAGTCCATCCTTGACACATTCTGCTTATGTCAATAGAACGAGACTCACTTATGCCAAAGATTTACATCATATGTCCTGAAGTATGACCTGATGGCAAAAGACAACCTCATCGTTCCAATGGACCCTCAGCCTGCCACTCCGCCTGATAAAGTAGAGGATTCAACACCTGTGGAGAGTTCTGATGGTGCTGAGGACAACTGCAGATAGAAACAAACTATACTAGACTAAATAAGGGCAACATTTTACTCGCAAGTCATCCTCTATTATCCAGGCACATACATTACTCAGGGGGAGGTGGGGGGGCTTGGTAGCCAAAAAGTGGGTCATTCTTGTTAAGAAATCTCCAAATTCTATGCTTTTCCAATATGATAACTATGACTGCGCACCTCAGCCAAATCCTGGATACACGCCTGTTATCTTCTGATAAAAACATATTAAGGAGTCCCAATTTAATAAGCCCATTAGGGAGAAAACACTTGCGGAGTAAGTCACAAAGACATCATTGCTTTTGAACCTTCTCCGCTTGCTTAGTCCAGTGCTAATAATGAATATGGTGAATACCAAGGTGCTGTTATGTGTACAAGCTTTCCAAATATTTGCAGAATAACAGTGGTTGAAGATCAGTGATCAATCTCCCCTATGGGCACACAGTTATCTATTTGACTAAATTTATGTAAATAAACTATTATTGAATGATCGCATTTGTGCATTTTTTAGTTTTGATTTGTCTAAGAACGCCTTTTCTGTTTCTATGTGTGTTCCAAAAAATGAGGGAAAAAATTCTAAATAATGTTCTATGTGTAAATTTCAGCTGAATTGGATTTGATAATTGTTCAAGGCTGCGCTATTGTTCTACTACTCCTTTGGAAATCCACATTCTAATGACAACCGTACTGTGAATAAAAACACGAGACTTTGTTACAGTATTTTTTTTTATTTTACCAAAATACAAGATATGAGCTCTCTTCAATTTATCAGACCTCCCCCCACGCTTCTACTCCCGCCACTCTTTTTTAAGCCCCCCCCCCCTGTAAAAAATGGTCTGCGGCCCCTCTTATAACACTTTCTTTCCGCGTCACTTTAATTTCGCAATTTGAAAAAATTCGCGAAGATAAAGTGAAAATTGGGATGCGCGAAAATTAAGTGGATTCTCAAAAAGCCTTTCGGTTAAATATTAGCCGTTTTACAAGCGGCTAAATACCTTGTGTATTTAGTCCTCGAATGTACATATACTGTAGTACCGTAAAGCGTTTCGTTTCAGTAGATTTTTGTGGAACTTAATTAAGACAACTTATGTTATTGTTTCCACTTGTTTTGCTTGATTTTATTGTCCTAGAATCGCGAAAATAAAATGACCTGTTTTTTTTTTACGGAAATAACGAAATCGCGAAAATAAATTGTCGCGAAATATTAACAAAAAAAATACCGGTGTCGCAATATGGGACTAGCTATACAATAATAGGAAACATTGTGAACTGAATAAGATTAACATTAAACAACGACTCTCTTGCTCAGTATTATATTAAAACCAGACTTAAAATTCGGCGCCCGAAAATATGAAGCCCCCCCCTCCTACATACTTGCCAGCCCCCCCCCTCCAGGTATAAATGACCGCTCCCTTAACAAGGGGAAATCTGAGATTTTAGCCATTTATGCAATAAACGACCAATAAAGCCATTAGTATTTTGGATGTGATATGCTCTTGGTAATGTGGAAAAGGCGGTTTCAACAATGGCTTTGCTCTAAAAAAAAGTTGGTGAATTTGTTGTTTCGAATTCAAGCATATTCCTCTCCATTGCAAGCCATCACACTTTTCTTGCATATGGAAGGTGGAAGGGTTAGGGTTGAAGAGGAAAAGGAGGAAAAGGAGGAAAATATTCGAAAGTGCAAACCTCAAGTGACCATTTCCCTTATCTCTTCCGGGACGTGACGTCACGTGGAGATTTCTATAGACACCGGAAGATCAATAATTCAGAATAAACAACTGAGCGAAAGCCTTTTGATAAACAGCCTGGTTCTGCTTTATCCCAGAACTTACTGTCCTGAAAACCAAGGCTTGCCTTACAGGATAACGTGCGCCGGAACATGACTACTTGTTGATTCGATAAGAAACCCGAAGTTGCGTAAAACATTTGACAGTTTCACGGGATGTAAAGATGGCGTAATAGGAGGAAAATGGCAGGACAATGTGGCTAATAAGCGGGTTTATATTGTGGTGTTACATCAAGTCAGTAGTGACAGATGGTGTGCCTCCAAGCACGGCTGCCTCTAAATGCAATTCAAGGCTTGTTCATTGTGTTTGTGTTAACAAGACCGACCACGGAGTGGTTTCATTCAAGTCTGCTCGGTGTGTTTCAAATTTGGCCACTTGTCAACAATTAGATACAGAAGTTACAAAATGTTACAGAGCAAAACCACCATCAAAAGGCCACAATTCATGTAAGTGAATTATATATTATTCTCTATGATAACATGAGTTGAATTATTGAAGTTGAAAGTTACAGAAATTGTTTCACATCTGGACTTCGTGACGCCGCTAAATGAAACGTCAAATGGATTATTCGCGGGTTATTATTTTTGTACCTTTCTTCCTTTCTTATAATAATGTTGGTAACAATATGATGATAACAACAACAGTAATAATAATACTGTTGATGATAATGTTAATGATAAAAATTGATGATAATATTTTATGCTTTATTATGATGATATAATAATTCGGGGGAAGGGGCTCAGGGGGGTTCAGACGAACCACCCCACTCGAATGGAAGGTCTGCTCTAATGAAGGAAAATTATTGAGTACCACTGCGAGCTAGGGTGAGCTAACTAAGATAAAATGGTCCGCTAAATGGGTAAACAAACCCTCCCGCTCAAAATCCTTGCTATACGGGCCTGCCTATTCACCCCCCCCCCCCCTCTATTACTTCCTTTGCTTTAATCATCAGGTGTACACCTAATTATTGATTATTCACTTAATCAACAGATCTTGAAATGAGAGCAGAAGTCGAAACAGGGAAGTCGAAATGTCTCCCATACTTTGATAAGAATGCTCCTTTTGGTAGGTGCTCAAAATAATTCTGGGTGATGGAATCCCTGTGAAACAGGAGGATTTTTTGTAGTATTCAGAAATTGGGACAAGGTTAATTGGTAAAAATTGGAGTGTGTTGAGAATGATGTGCTGTGATTACAGAGATCAGCAGAACCAGGATTGTCCAGGGGAGGGGGTGGGGTATTTTGCTCCCACTTTTTCAATGGAAAATTTGGAAGAATTGCTCAGAATGCACAGATTTTATGCCTTCCCCCATATACTGGTTGTGTGCTATCTCTAATTTGCAGTAAATGATATGACAGACGCGTACACAGTGGGGTAAGCAGGGTGCTTGCGCAATCCCCTTGGGCAATACCACAAAATTATTTGGTGAAGTATTTTCTATTGCAATGCTACCCACAATGAAGAGAAGAATAATTTAAAGCAGAGAATTATATGCAAAAAAAGAAAATATTGTTTTGTTGTACTGTAAGTTTTAAAAACAGTGCAGGTTTGTGAGAATGTTGCCATTTTTGATTGCGAATGCAGCGCACGAACAATGCAAAACAATTCATAGACTACAAAATCTCTGCTAAATTTTGCAGATTTGTTTCCTGAAGTTAAATAATCATTTGACTATATCAATCATTTGATATAAATATGACAGTAAAACACAAGGACCTTTAGCAATAACTAAGAAGACATAAAGACAGGAATCGGTTTAGCGTGCTCATATATGTTCTCATGTAATTTGATTGACATATCAATCTACGTCACAAATGACTGGAGATAGGTCTTTCAGTTCCCGGCCTTTTTCCTAAGGTTGATCAAAATACCTTAATATTACAGATGTAATATTATGATGTTAGCTCCCCCTCCCGGCGCTACAGACATGTGCTATACATCTCTATTGCCTGGGCTGCTTAGTAATCAAGGCTTCCTTTTAAAGAGGGTGTATTGAGTCAAAGCCATCAAACTTGCCTGTTTAAACATTTTTGTCTACTTTTTTTAAGGTTCTCCAAAAGTGGTTCTTGTGAATACACCTCGTGTTAGAAATGCTGTTGTTGATGACCGAGTAGAAATTGAATGTCAAGTCACATCTAATCCTGAAGCCCACTTGTACTGGATTTCTGATAATGGACAAGTCATTACAAGTAGTGGCAGATTTCTTGTTTCAAACAGAAATTGTAATCCAACATTAACAATAAGTTATCTTCTGGCATCTGACAGTGGGAATTATTCATGTGTTGCTAATAACTCTGTGGGTTCATCCAGACAGACGGTCAAGATTATTGTGAAAGGTAAAACATAGTACAACAGGCCCTTCCCCAACCTCACCTATTCTGGTCTTCTCTTTCTCCCCTGAGCCTCACCTTACCCTCCCCCAACACCTCGCCTGTCTTGTTTACCTCTCCTCCACCTCAGCTGTGAAATTTGACCATCCCCCCAACCATGCCTGTAATGTTCTGCCATTCCTCTGACAAGTGATGTCCCCCTTTCCCCCCCCCCCCCCCCCCTCCTCGCCTGTGATATTCCGCTCTCCCCACCAACCTCACCTGTAATGTTCCCCATTCCATGTCTCCCCTCCATGACCTAACCTGTTTTTTTGTTCCCTCTCCTCCACCCATCTCAGCTATCTTGTTCCCCTCTCCCCCCATCTATGCTGTCTTTTCCCCCTTTCCTCCCCCTCACCTCACCTGTAATGTTCCCCTCTTATCCCCAACCTCACCTGTCAGGCTCATAGCCAGGACTTTTTTTCAAAATGTTTACGGTGTACAAGCCAAATCTGATTGGTCAAAGTTGTTCAGCATAGCCCACTTTCTGTGTCCTCAATGTAAAAGTTTAAAATTGTTCAGTGAGGCATTTTGTTTTGGAAAAAAATACATGTAAGGGGGTGGATGCTGAGGAAGAGGGAAAAAGACAGGTGAAGTTGAGGAGAAGGAAGGGACACGGAAGGGACACGACAGGTGAGTTTGGGGGACGGGGGTGATAGGGGAACAAGACAGCATGGCCCGCTTTTTTGTGTCCTCACTGTAACTTTGTGTTTTGCTTAGGGACCAACCATTTGACTTTTGGTGGGGGGGGGGCTTTTTTTAAATATCCATCACCAATTGGTGGACGAAAAAACCTATCTGCATGCTTTGAAAAAAAGATCCCTGCGCACCCAAAAAAGCCCCCCCCCCCCCCCTTAGAAGTATTCAAGTCTAAATCAGTTTGTACTTATATACACAAGCATACCTAATTTCTTTTTTTTCTTGATTTTCATAATTTCTTTGTAGTGAGGCCTTACGACAAGCCATCCGTACGCTATGTCGGGATTGATGGTGACCGTTACGCAGCATACCTCGGAAGCACCATCAATTTGACATGTACTATAGACTTTGGTGTACCCGGTGGGCTCGTGCGCTTCCGTCGTGTTGGGCAACTTGTTGATGACGGGGGGAGGTATTGGAATTTTCTTGGATTACAAGAAAAGTCATTATTTACCCAGAAGTTACGGATCTCAAATGTTACCCGGGAGGATCAAGGAAAGTGGGATTGTTATGGACGAAGCAGTAAAAGTTTTAGTGTAAACAAGTCGTTCATATTAAATACTGGTAAGTTTGTTGGTAATTTTTCAGGCCTTCAGGGGAAAATAGAAATGTACCAATCCCATCCAAAAAAAGAGGGTTGTCCGACTCTGTTATAAGAACATAGTTGCACCTCGTTCTAGACGCTAACGTCAACGACTTGTTTTGACGTCAACATATTTTTCAGCCGTTGTCTTGACTATCATGTTTTTGTTCCCAGCTCCCTGCCCTGCTGGGTACTTCTGTCCGTGGTGGACTGATGAAAAGATCCCATGCCCATACGGGACCTTTAGTGTCGGCGGGCAGAACGAGACCTATCATTGTACCAACTGTACATCTGGGACTCCACGACACGATTCTTTGGCTTCGCATGAGCCCGCGAGATCAGAGGATGAGTGTCCACGTGGTAAGGGTCACATTCCTATGCTTAAAGCCACGTGTGGTAAACTACAGGAAAAAAAGCCAGTACTCTCGCGGGGCCCGATTTGAAGCTTTTCTATACCTAAGTGAAATGTTTTATTTTGCTATGAAGTTAGATTAGGCTCGGTTCCAAGCCGTTGTGTACAAATTGCTCCAATGTCTAAGGGATCTCGGGTACACAGGAACCCTAGCGCTTGTAACCGAGCTCACGGTTGGATGTGATCGTATCAGGATAAATAAAATAACTAATGAGGTACCCTTACCTCTGTCCCTTTTGATCGTTTAGATTTTACGACTGTTTGTGTCTCTGTGCCTCGGTACCGAGGGTGATTTCACTTGGGGCAAAAGCTCTGCTTCAATGGCGGGAGATGAGATGACTAATTAGTGAACGTGTAGTTTAGTTTATTCGCCTTTATCGGAATATGTTCTTGCACTATAAGCCAGTAACTGTCTTTTATATCAGCTTCTCTGAGGAATCGACCCTTGTGGTTGGTAGCCGTTGCACTTGGTATCTTAATGGGGGTCTCTGTCACGGTCTTCCTGTGGTACCGACGTCGCTGTAAACGTTCTGCATTCCCGTACCAGCAATCTAGTGAAGGTATGTATAAGAGCTCACACGATTAGATCCTGGCTTAGAAACACGTCTCTTGTAGGACAAAACGCCGGGTGTCTTGGCGGTATTTCGTGGCGGCGTATCGTTTTGACTACTTTGTGTCTTTTACGTTTTGTTTATGTTTTGTTCGTGTTTACGTTTTGTTTACTCTTATGTGAAGTTTCTGTGACCATGGTCTCTTGGCGTGACGTTCCTGTGACGATGGTCTCTTGCGTGACGTTCCCGTTGCCATGGTCTCTTGTGACGTTCCTGTGACCATTGTCTCTTCCGTGACATACCATGACCATTATCTTGTGTGACATTTCCGTGACTATGGTCTCTTGCGTGACGTTCCCGTTGCCATGGTCTCTTGTGACGTTCCTGTGACCATTGTCTCTTCCGTGACATACCATGACCATTATCTTGCGTGACATTTCCGTGACTATGGTCTCTTGTGTCATTTTTTCCGTGACCATGGTCTCTTGCGTGACGTTTTCGTGGTCTATTCCCTAACTATAATGTGGGATTGTTTTTCCATGCTTTTTACTTTATTATTTTTCTTAACTAAAAGATGACGACGAATTCTCTTCGCTGTACGACGTGTTCATCTGCTACAGTTCAAAAGACATAAAATTCGCTAAAGAGCTACAGGAGAGGCTAGAGAATGCTGGATTCAAGTGCTGCATTGATCTTCGTGACTTTATGCCTGGAGAAGCGATTGTGGTCAACATAGCAAACGCCATCTACCACAGTCGAAAAACCCTAGCTATTCTCTCACCAGACTTTATTGAAAGCGAGTACTGCAAACACGAACTTCACCAAGCCCTCAATCGTAGCATTCGCGCCCATCAAGTAGTTGCCATTTTGTACAGAGAGTGCAATGTGCCGCTCGAGCTGCGTCACAAGACGTATCTGGACTATTTGAACTGTTACGTCAAGCCGCACTTCTGGGAACAACTCAACAAATGCCTGAGTGAAAGGCAATTGAAACCCATGGCCCTAGCTACCTAGCTAATTTGTACATTCTGGAAACAAGTGCTGGGGGGTTTACAGTCATGCTAGCAGTTTGAAATAAGGCATTGTCAGATATGACGATGCCACCAAACCTGCTATCGGACAAATCTATCTACGAATCTACTTGTCGACGTAAACACGGGACACGCTTGATAAATACACGGACACCCTTGATAAATACACGGACACCCTTGATAAATACACGGACACGCTTACAGAGAGTAATGAAAACTTAGACCAGGGACGCGCCTTTTATACCGCAGGTAGAGATAAAGGAGTTGTTTAGAGATATAGGGGTTCCACTGTATAACATAATAGAAAATGAAAGGAAAGATTACTAAAATTGTGTTCAGTGCTTTTTGCGACGCCTGATATAACTGGAGGTTTACCCGAGGCAGCGTAGTTGAATTTTTTTTAAATAAACTCAAAGCTTACAATCTTTTAATCTCAAGGCTTATACAAACTTTTAACGGTTTGTTGGCCGTATAAAATTTAATTTCCGAAAACAGGTATTTTTCTTTTATTCGAATTTTTTTAATATTTTACGATGTTCTGTGTTACAGCTTCTGTCGTGTCGGGTGCCTAACGAAAGACTCATGCAAAGATGATATTTTTTCCCCTTCCCTTTCCGCCTACACGTTCGCACAGCTGTTTAAGCGCGATATATCAGAATATCACATTTGCCATTGAAAATAACTGCCGCAAGAAATTTCGGTATTTTTATGTTTATATGTGCTCCCTGCCATGGGCGAAGACAGTCCTAGGTCAAGGCTTCTTTTTTTTTTTTTTTGGTTTTGATAAACAGCTTTCATATGGGGATCTTTTCCGCCGTTCCTTTTTGAAAATAAAAATATGGTATTACGTTAGTTCGTCGCCAAAATGTAGATCATTTCTTACAAAATGATCTTCAAATATTATACGTTTTCCAATGGTATCTGGTTGATCATAGCCCGTAGCAAATCTTCACAATTTAAATATATGTTTTGATAAAAGTCACAAAAAGTTCCGGCTGTGATGTCAAACTAATTTCTTTTTTTTTTCAAGAAATTTTGGCATACTTTTACATGAAAAAAATTTGTTGACATGTACTAGGGCTCGAGGTGAGACTTTGGTTCAACACTCGAAAACGACGTATTCTTGCCGATCTAAATTTTTTTCCGGTCTAAAGTTTGACAACTCTGACTTTTTTGTGCTTCAGAAGTGGAGATTAACTACACACTGTTTTTAATTATCCTTAGCGGTTCCATGATAATTAAAACCTAATTTGGCTGCAGTTTAATTTTCCCTTTTATGAGGGAACGTCATAAACGTCTTCTTTTTAGGCTTCTTGCCGCCATATTACATAACATCCATATTGTGTTAAACTCGACCTTTTTACCAGCATAGATCGATAGCGGCTGTACCTTACAGCAAAACAGAGAATGTGTGAAACAGCAAATACGATAGAAGAAGCAGATGTAAAGTGTCCTTTCGATCTCCATCTTGTCCAGCTTCGTTGAATGCATCCCACGATCAACAAACAGATCACGTGAACAAACGTTCGCAAACATCAAACATATGATACATATCCCGTAAGCCTGCTTCTTAAAGAAGCTAGTATAACAGCTGTTTCAGCATTTTCATGAAGCGTTTTCGCAGGAAAGGTGCTGGTGGACGATTGAGCTTAAAAAAGGGAGACCTTTACTTTTACGAGGTACGAAAAACTTTTTTTACAGGGATATTACAATGACGCTTTGGCCATTACAAAATGGGGAAAAAATAATGGGCTTTTTCCTAATTTTTTCTTTTGAGCACTGCACACACAAGAACACGGGCACTTAGATAAAGAATGTAAAATAGAAGATTGCTACTAAATACATGGAATGCAAGTGCGTCGAGGACGATGCCTTTTTAGTCACTTTTTCAACAAACAAGTTTGCTATGGATACCTTGAGGGCTTTTTTGCTTGTCTAAACAGGGTACGTAAAGGGTATTTTCATGAAACGATATTTTGCCATTTTTCACCCTACGAAAAACGTGAAATCGTCCATTTCGACATCCGTGTAAAATAAAAGGCCATTTTTAGGTCCGTGAAACGTGAAAAGCCATATTGCCCGGTCCGTGAAACGTGATCCAAGCCTGTTTAAAGAGGGGTTTGGCTCAGTGACGAAGGGGGGTAATTTTATTTTGTTACATATGGCTTTCTGGCAGCCTAAAGGGGGAGGGGTTAAACCCCTTAACCCCCTCCCCCCCTAGATCCGCTACTGAATATAAATGTTCGTCCGATAATGAAAAGTCTTTTTTGAGAACCCCTTTTTACACAAAAAGTAGTTTTTAGCGGGCGGGTGCGGCTAGTACGTATGGAAGAAATTGGATATAAATTTCATAAAGCCCTCTTCCTATGTTTTATACTTATCGTATCGTAAAAAAGGGTATTACCATTTAAACGTTCGCTCGTCTTGAGACAGTACCATTGACTCTCGATATACAGTACCGCTCACGAACATAGGGACACTGTTCGCGAAACTTTCGCGAACAACGTTCGCGAAATTCGCGAACAGCGTTCGCGAAATTCGCGAACAGTGTTCGCGAAATTCGCGAACGGCTTTCGCGAAATTCGCGAACAACGTTCGCGAAATTCGCGAACATATAGACTGTTCGCGAACACGCTGTTCGCGAACAGATGCAAAATAAACGGTTTGACGAACGGTAACGTGTGATCCAGGGCTTAATAACAGCTGGAACAGCGAGAAGCCATTTATTTGACAAAGACTTGTATTAGACAGAGAATTAGTTTGAGGAGGGAATGCCCATCGCTTGATATTCTTCGAAGATTGTCGAATGTGTGTTAACTGCTAGCGAATACTTTGAAAAGCGGGAAGCCATTTATTTGACAAAGCAAAGACTTGTACTAAACACGGGAGAATTAGTTTGAGGAGGGAATGCCGATCGCTTGATTTTCTTCGAAGATTTTCGAAATGTGTCAGAAAACTGCTAGCGTAGACTTAATAACAGCGGGAAGCCATTATTTGACAAAGGCATGTAATAAACACATGAGAATTAGTTTGAGAAAGGAATGCCGATCGCTTGATATTCTTCGAAGATTTTCGAATGTGTGAAAACTGCTAGCGAAGACTTTTGAAAGCGGGAAGCCATTATTTGACAAAGCAAAGACTTGTACTAAACACGGGAGAATTAGTTTGAGGAGGGAATGCCGATTGCTTGATTTTCTTCGAAGATTTTCGAAATGTGTCAGAAAACTGCTAGCGTAGACTTAATAACAGCGGGAAGCCATTATTTGACAAAGGCATGTAATAAACACATGAGAATTAGTTTGAGAAAGGAATGCCGATCGCTTGATATTCTTCGAAGATTTTCGAATGTGTGAAAACTGCTAGCGAAGACTTTTGAAAGCGGGAAGCCATTATTTGACAAAGCAAAGACTTGTACTAAACACGGGAGAATTAGTTTGAGGAGGGAATGCCGATTGCTTGATTTTCTTCGAAGATTTTCGAAATGTGTGAAAACTGCTAGCGTAGACTTAATAACAGCGGGAAGCCATTATTTGACAAAGACATGTAATAAACACAAGAGAATTAGTTTGAGGAAGGAACGCCGAACGATCGCTTGATATTATTCGAAGATTTTCGAAATGTGTGAAAACTGCTAGCGAAGACTTAATAACAGCGGGAAGCCATTTATTTGACAAAGACATGTAATAAACACATGAGAATTAGTTTGAGGAGGGAATGCCGATCTCTTGATATTCTTCGAAGATTGTCGAATGTGTGTTAACTGCTAGCGAATACTTTGAAAAGCGGGAAGCCATTTATTTGACAAAGCAAAGACTTGTACTAAACACGGGAGAATTAGTTTGAGGAGGGAATGCCGATCGCTTGATTGTCTTCGAAGATTTTCGAAATGTGTGAAAACTGCTAGCGTAGACTTAATAACAGCGGGAAGCCATTATTTGACAGAGAGAGAGAATTAGTTTGAGGAGGGAATGCCGATCGCTTGATATTATTCGAAGATTTTCGATTGTGTGAAAACTGCTAGCCAATCCTTTTGAACACTGGGAAGCCATTTATTTGACAAAAACTTGTATTAGACACGGGAGAATTAGTTTGAGGAAGGAATGCCGATCGCTTGATATTCTTCGAAGATTTTCGAATGATTTTCGTTTGTGTTCGAATACATTAGTCAGCGACAACATGCTCTACTATAAATGTCTTCTTTTCGGGTTTTGTAGAATATCAAGCGATCAGCATTCCCACCTCAAACTTATTCTCCCGTGTCTAATACAAGTCTTTGTTAAAGAGATGGCTTTCCGATGTTCAAAATTCTTCGCTAGCAGTTTTCACACATTCGAAAATCTTCTAAGGATATCAAGCGATCGGCATTCCTTCTCCCGTGTTTATTACAAGTATTTGTCAATTATAGAATTTCAAAATTCTTCGCTAGCAGTTTTCACACATTCGAAAATCTTCGAAGGATATCAAGCGATCGGCATTCCTTCTCCCGTGTTTATTACAAGTATTTGTCAAATAGAATTTCAAAATTCTTCGCTAGCAGTTTTCACACATTCGAAAATCTTCGGAGGATATCAAGCAATCGGTATTCCTTCTCCCGTGTTTATTACAAGTATTTGTCAAATAGAATTTCAAAATTCTTCGCTAGCAGTTTTCACACATTCGAAAATCATCGAAGAATATCAAGCGATCGGCATTCCTTCCCCAAATTAATTATCCCGTGTGTAATACAAGTATTTGTTAAATAGATGGCTTCCCGCTGTTCAAAAGTATTCGCTAGCAGTTGTCACATTCGACAATCTTCGAAGAATATCAAGCGATCGACATTCCTTCCCTTTTCGAGGCAAGCTTTTCAGAATAAACTAACTAACTTTTTTGCCTGTGTCTGCCCTCGTAAATCCACGTTCGAATCCTTCGCATGCTTTGGCTTTCATCCGCCATCTTTATCGTCTTTATTCCTCAAACTTGATAGTGTCTTGTTTTGATCGTCTACAAATAATTGAACTCGAGGCATATCAGACTATAACTGAATTTGTTGTTTCTGATTTTAACGATAACCATAGCTCTCAGCTGACTTTTACACGAACAATTTATTTGAATCGCTTGCAGAACTCCTGTATGTATTTTAAGTGAGTATCAGTACTGTAAGTCTTCGGTTACACGGTACGAGTTCCCGTTTGTCAATCGGTTTGTCCCGGTCTGTTCGCGAACACTGTGTTCGCGAACATCAGCTGTTCGCGAACGTTGTTCGCGAATTTCGCGAACAGTGTTCGCGAATTTCGCGAACATTGTTCGCAAATTTCGCGAACAGTGTTCGCGAATTTCGCGAACGGTGTTCGCGAATTTCGCGAACAATTTCGCGAACATATGTCCACATGTTCGAGAGCGGTACTGTACTTTGAGTCCTCGGTAACTCCAACCCCAGCTATTTTAAGCCATCAATTCCCTTGGATTTTTCGTTCACGTACTCGAAACATGTCGAGGCCGTATGTGATCAACCAAGAAAACGGAATATGATGCTTTTTATATTACGTCAAATCTAAAGGCTACCAAAAGGGTAATTATTTTTTGCTGGCAGGTTAAAGATGAATTTCAACCTGAGTGCGATCAGTGAGATCCGTTTAGCTCCGCCTAGAGATGTGTCTGTGAAGATGTCGCTGAACGTGTCGATCGTTATAGCCACCCTACTTGGCAATGGCAGCATTCTTCTACTGCTACAACGCTTCAAGTAGGCACCAGTAGACTAGTGATAATATAATTGAACCGAAAGGGAAGGGAGGCGGCCATCACGCATTCATTCTTGCAATATGAGCAGAAATTAAAACCAACCCCTTGAAGTTGATGTTTCTCTAAGATTTCCCACTGAGATGATACTTTTTTATTAAAATCTCTATATCATAATAAATTCGAATCAAAAATGAAAAGATAACGCAGGTCCTCGTTTCGGTGTCAGAGGTGCTCAAACACCTTCTACTTTGGCCATATTTCAGCTCTTTGATGATGGAAGCACGTGCTAAAGAAATGATAGCAACATGATTGTACCTATTCACAGCAATCTTACACAGCAATCTTACATCAGAGCCGTAGCAGGCCTCGAAAGATTGGGGGGGGGGGGGGCACAGCCACGCCCCTAATGGTCATTTCCTTCTACGACACTGCATTTTACCCGACTTATTGCTACTATACATAACAAATCTAGTGCGAAATTAGTTAATTACCTGTGCAGTAAAAAAATATTAGGAAATTTCATAGCTTGTGTTGGCGTGTAGAACGACGATTTAAACTACATTTATTTAAAATTCGAAATAGTCTACCAAAGAGGGTCGGGGATCAATGTTCATTCCAATGTAATGAAATCATGAAATTATGAAATACCAATTATAAGTCCTCCCCCCCCCCCCCACAAAAAAGTGAACGACAACCATTTCTCCATGAGGACAGCCATCTTCAGTAAGAAGATATGACATTTATCTCTTTTGTGCGTGCATCGTCCTCTAATGATCCACATCTTCACAGCGTTTCTTACATAAAAAAATCTACCCAACGAGATGAAGTCGAAACCAAAACAATTGAAAACAACGCGGGCGCAATGACGTGTGCGAGTTCCAGATCACCTGACCTCTTTTTGGCCAATCAGAGCTCGCGTTCTACTAGCACTGTATGAAAATAACCATTTCATTGTCTATTTAAATTTCCCAGGAGTCTTCGCACAGTTCCCAACATTTTGATTGCAAACTTGGCATTGATTGACATCTTCAACGTGGTTGTCACTCTACCTGTCAGTTTGCTTACGAGCATCCTTACCTTGCATCACGTGGTCAAAGGTCGGTTGACATCGGCGTGTGTAGCATCCTCACAGACTGCCTTCGTGTTTCTCAATCTTTTTTGCATGGCGATGATGATGCTGGATCGCTTTCTTGTCATCGAATGGGGAATGCGCTACAAGGCAAGCTATTCGAAATCATCGTTATAATTACCAAATCGTTCCGAATCAGACCCGTAGGCAAGATTTTGACTAGGGGGGGGGGGGGTCGTTTACTCATTTAGCGGGCCATTTTCTCTTAGGTAGCTCGTCCTAGTTCGCATCGTTACTAAATGTCCCTTTAATAGAGTGGGCCTTCCAGTCGACTGGGCGTGAGGCCTTTTCCGAACCGCCAGGAACCTCCCCCTCCTCCCGGTTACGGGCCTGCGAAAGAAATATAATTATGGATCGAAGAAAAAGTTGCCATTCTTGTTTAGTTACGTAGTTTTATTAACTTTGTAGTTTTTTTATTTCGTTGGTGTGATAAAAGTCTACAAATAAATGTAAATAATAGATAATACTCATTCTTTCGAACCTTGTCAATCTGTCTACCGCTTTGAGATGTACTTATCGGCTTTGTCTCTCGGTAACTTCTTACCTCCTTGGTTCCAGCTGTGGATGAGTACTAGGAGAGTGATCTTTGCCGTGCTTGGCATGTGGATAGTGACCATTGCGCTGACGATTCCGTGGTTTCTTAACCTATACCAGATAAACCTGGGCGACGCCCCTACGGTCATCTACCGCATGATCTACTACCACATGGTCGGGGAGTATGTGACCATTATTCGGTCAGCGTTCGCCGTCGTGTACCTGCTGTTAGCGTTGATGACTTGGAAAAGCTTGCGAGATCAGACCAAGGTGAGTAACTATAATTAATGGTGATGTAGGGGATGAGGACGGGTGGAAGATGGGAGGGGATCAAGGGGTGGAAAAGAACCAGGGGGATCAGGGGGTGGTGTAGGGGATAAGGACGGGTGGAGAAGGGAAGGGGATCAGGGGAGAAAAACGGGAACAGGGGGTGGTTAAGGAAATCAGTGGGTGGTGTAAGGAATGAGGACGGGTGGAGAAGGGAAAGGGGTCAGGGGGTGGAGAAGGGGACTAGGGGTAAAAAAGGGGACCAAGGGGTTAATAAGTTGATCAGGGGTGGTGGAGACCAGGGGATGGATAAGGGGACTAAGGAGTGAACGAAGGGGACCAGGGGCTAAATAGGGGGATCAGGGGTTGGGAAGGGGACAAGGGGTGGAGAAAGGGATGTCATCATTGTGCAGTCTGTATTCACCGTTTGTACCTGAGGCTAACTGTCATTAAAAGCGGTCCCTAAATTCGGCTAAATAACAAACTAACAAATTGCAAACCAATGCTTACATTGCCTCATTCAATGCCCTCATATTATTGATTGCGCTAACGAGTTGCGAGTTATAAGAAAAAATCTATTTTGGGTCGGGCTTTTTTCTTCCATTTTCTTAAAAAACTTACAAGGTTTGCGTAAATGAAGAACACCGTGTGGTATATCCTCTGATTTACTATAGGTAACAACCAAGAGCTCGGTCTAATGTTTATTTTGTATTTTGGATAGCTGCTAACTTCGCTCTGGGTGAATATTTTTGTTGTAGAAATACGATGGAGATCTGTCTCTGCCAGATAGGCAACGTGTGAAGCTACAGGCGAGTCGTCGCCGAACGGAGTCCCATGCTGCTATCACGGTAGGACTAACCGTGGTGGCGTACATTCTCTCGTGCATCCCCCTCATCGTCTATGGCATCTTGACAAAGAAGGCCAGAAATCTCGTCGGTAGCGAGTTCTTCAGGTGGTTCGCCTTATTCGCAAACTACTCGCAGTACGTGTCCAGTTTGTGTAACCCCTTCATCTACATGGCACGATGTAATCGATTCAACCACGCCCTCAAAGAGCTGTGGCGGTATCTGTGTAGATCCAGTAAAAAGACATGTGACCCGGCGAAGCCTGCAAAAATACCTTTTCGGAATACGACCCCCAGCTATCTGCTATCGTCAACGCGGCAGCAGGCCGGAATAGTTAACGAAGGATGCACCACCGACACAGATTTAATCCAGGAAAGTCTTACTTTCAAAGCACACAATTCAAATGAACAAGTACGCATAGATGATGCCACAAGGAAGAAGCCAAATAGACAAGCACGCATAGATGTCCCTACGGAGAAGCCAAACGAACAAGCATGTATGGATGATGCTACCAAACAAGCACCCATAGATGACGCGACCAAAAAGAAGCCAAATGAACAAGCACGCATGGACGATGCCACCAAACAAGCACCCATAGATGACGCGACCAGTAAGAAGCCAAATGAACAAGCACGCATGGATGCCACCAAACAAGCACCCACAGATGACGCGACCAGTAAGAAGCCAAATGAACAAGCACGCATGGACGATGCCACCAAACAAGCACCCATAGATGACGCGACCAGTAAGAAGCCAAATGAACAAGCATGTATGGATGAGGCCACCAAAAAAGCACCCATAGATGACGCGACCAGTAAGAAGCCAAATGAACAAGCATGTATGGATGAGGCCACCAAAAAGCACCCATAGATGACGCGACCAGTAAGAAGCCAAATGAACAAGCATGTATGGACGATGCCACCAAACAAGCACCCATAGATGACGCGACCAGTAAGAAGCTAAATGAACAAGCACGCATGGATGCCACCAAACAAGCACCCATAGATGACGCGACCAGTAAGAAGCCAAATGAACAAGCATGTATGGACGATGCCACCAAACAAGCACCCATAGATGACGCGACCAGTAAGAAGCCAAATGAACAAGCATGTATGGACGATGCCACCAAACAAGCACCCATAGATGACGCGACCAGTAAGAAGCCAAATGAACAAGCACGCATGGATGCCACAAAACAAGCACCCATAGATGACGCGACCAGTAAGAAGCCAAATGAACAAGCATACATACCAGCCTGATAATCTCACATGGGGATCATACCCACCATGAGAAGACAATACTGATGACGTCACATGGGGATCATACCGACCAGATGACGTCATATTGGAATCATACTGAAAATGATCATTGTTGCTGATGAAAAATCAAATTTCAGTCCCGGTTATTAATACTAGCCTAGCTAAATGCCATTATATCATTTAAAGATTAAAAGACATCACATAAATAGCTTGCACAACATTAACCTTCTCTCCTATATTTGTTTATTTTTATTCCAATGTACCAAATGTTTACAATTCTTTCTAAAAAAACTATTGTATTGTTATAACAATTGCAAAACAATTGCACCAGTGTTTTTTTATTAGATTGTTTATTACCTGAGACATCAAAATTATGAAAAATTAAAACTATAACTACTGGTATATATAACATGGTAGAACCCCTACAACAAAAACGTTCTTTTCACAGACCAACAGATGCATAACATCAACAATACCACAATATGGAAATACAAATAGACGGGAAATTTATGCAAGCAACAGTCTTCACAAGATTACATAGATAGATGGAAATTCAGGAAACACAGGCTAACTGATTCCTAGAACACTTATACAGTGAGTTAGTCACATTCACTGTTGTCTTTAGGCTTGTACCAAGCATCTGTTTTCTGGCAAGGCCCTCTCCTCTACCTTCAAATTTTGTGCTAGCTCCCTTTCCAACA
Source organism: Nematostella vectensis (assembly GCF_932526225.1). Classification (NCBI taxonomy): domain Eukaryota; kingdom Metazoa; phylum Cnidaria; class Anthozoa; order Actiniaria; family Edwardsiidae; genus Nematostella; species Nematostella vectensis. Next base: position 4,833,487 of record NC_064035.1, on the reverse strand, counting down.
TGTTTATGATGGTCATAAGCAGTGAAAGGGTTATCCTTTGCAAGACGTGTCAGGTAAGCCAGGGTGATGGTGAAATTAGAAAATGCTGGGAGAGTAATACTTGTCCCTTGGGCTCTCTCAAGTTGGTAGTCGAGAGGGGGAGGAGCTTCAAAATGGTCTCTCTCAGACTCCAGACTCACTTCTACATTTACTGTTTTTACATTGTTGCTTCTGAGTCTAGAAGCAGCAATAGAGATGTGCATGCCAGAGTCCAAGGTGGGTGTTGAGGGTGGGTAAAACATGCAGGAAGCAACTGATGTCAAACAGTTCACAGTAGGGTGTGCCATGGTGGTCAGGTTTGGGTCAATCAAATAATTGGACTCCAGTTTTGCAAAAGTAGAAGTGCTCACTAGAAGGGAGAGACTTAGGACATAAGCTGTGAAGCAGGCAGACATTATCTACAAGACAGATAATAATTCAAAATCAGACAAAGCATTAAAAAAATCGTACCCCAAAGCATGAGTCTCTTACGTTTAGAAGGTCATATGCAAGTGCTGATAAAGACTCCATCAGCTTTTTGTTGTTAAGAAGTGTTTCCACGTCAGAGTAGGTGAGCCACCCTCGGGAAAGCCCTTTGGTTACTGCAACTCTGCAAAAATAACATCAACTAATTAAAATTCCATACTGTTTATTTTTCAAGGCAAAAACATAACATTGATACTTACTGAGATTCAATTTTGTTGACAAAGTTTGAAAATTCCTGAGGTGAGATAAAAAGATTCCAGTCCTAAAATGTAGAGAAGAAATAATAAATAAATCTATGCAAAGCATATTTCCAGTATATAACATACAGTAATGTCAATGGCTTTATGCTGTAATGTTGCACCTGATAACTATGTATCCACGCACAACAAACATCTTTTTTTCCAAAACGATCCCAAAATGATGTGTTTGATATGTAGTTAGTCTTATATACATGAGATGTAATTTTGATACTGTATATGTGTTTGACACCCTAGTTACATGATAAATATAACTAACCATTAAGTCCAAAAATTCTCTTTCAAGCTTGTTGATATCCCGAACAGTCCTAAGCCCTGTTAGAATGAGATAATGAAGATAAATTTGATGGTTACAATTTATATAAAGGGAAAAAAGTGCAAAGATTGAAAGGATGTGTTGAGTTACGTTGTATGTTATTGTTGTTATGTTGTATGTGTATGTCTTTACCTGCTTTGGCCCATTCATCATTGAAGACTTCCTCATCTTCACCCTCATCATACAAGTACTTAGATGCCACCATCTACAGTGAAACCAAAAACATGGATGGTTAGAATTGAAGGAACATCAAAAGCATTTTCAAAGTACTTTCAAAAAATAAAAATAAATAAAAATCATATGAAATCAGTAATACAGTAAATATGGACCAAGCAAAAGATGTCACTTCTTTAAACCCTGGATAAAGAGCTACAGTTCATTTTACCAAACATTAGACACATAACTTGCGTCACTTTTCAATCAAATTCTCAACTAGATGAATGTTTGCAAGCTCACTCTGTAATGAATACTGTACAGTAGGTTGTGTCAACACTTACAACTGATATGAGAAAAACATCTGAAGAAGATAAATCTTTACTTGATGTAGTTGGCTTTAGGCGCAGTCTTTCGGCATAAAGCAGACCCATCATCAGTGCACAGGGTGATATCTTAGCTCTCCTGGAAAAAGCACATATGCTTGGTCAACCTATTAGATCTGTAAAGGTTTCACAGTCTGGGATACTTTGACTCTTGTTTGACTGTCTGTACATGATACTGCGACTTTAAAGAATTGAAAAGCATGAAGAGCATTTAAAACAACTAAATATACACAGAAAAGTGTTTGAAATATATTCTTTGCAACAACAAAGACGAAACGTGCAGCTGAGAAATCAAACACGGTCAGCACTCATTTGACCAAAGGCAAAATTCAAAAACAGTGTATTTATAGTGTCAGTAAATGTTTCTTTAGTGTGGCTGCATACAGACAACAAATTGTACAATGTTAACACACATGAAAGTATTGTATGCAATCTTTATTCTGGTTTCAGAAAAAAAGGTGGTAACGACAAAGGTTTAGGAGCTATTGTATCAGGGTTTTTTAGCTTGCTTTCCTGTATTGAGGTCTGCAAATAATTTCTTCCACTTCCCTTGATATCCAAAGTACACTACTACTACTGTACTTTACTGTATGTAGTACATAAAAGGAGGGTGCTTATTGGAAGTGTGGCTCTAGAGTTCAGCTTTATGCCAAGCCTCTATTTCATGTATTAAATTTTGAAAAAAAAATCGGGCTAGATCATAGAATGGTGAATTTTGTTGTTTCATCATCAAAAACCAACTTGTGGGTCTAAAACAAGTATATATGGCACTATTAAGATAGTATGTACCTGGCTACACTATGAGCATATTTACGGTCTAGTCGCCGTCGCTTATTGGGTACCGCACTGTTCAAAACCTCCACAGCAACATCTATAAACAAATAGGAAAGATGGTAATGAAGCACATTACTAGTCAGGAACAAACAGTACTTCTTGAGCCAATTCCCTTTTCATTTACTTCCCCCTTATAGTTAGCCCCAAATGCGCTCAGTGACCAACACACATCTGCTTTAGAGATTCTAGAAGAATTCTAACTGTAGTCTTCACAATAACATTTAAACAACAACAAAAAAATCCTCTGAACAACAGCTCGCTATCATGTCAACTCTTCCCCAGGTCCTCACTTCATGTCACGAAGTTATGAACCAAAATAAAAATAAATATAAAAGTATTTTAGAGGATTGCAGACAAAGTTATGAGTGAAAATTAAATAAAAGAACTTAGTATTTTAGAGTATTATAGAATGAAGATATGAGTACAATTAAAAAGAACTTAGAAAGAATTGTTACCCCTAAATGAAGCTGAAATGCTCTATTTATTTTGGCAAATGGTAGATTAAGGATGGTCATTGTTAAATTTGTAAAGACGGATGTTAAGTGATGATCCCTAGGAGCAGGGTATAATACAGTATTTTAAGTTGAGCCATATTTCGAATGAGGAGTTGACGTGTTGACAGTAAGAGGTAATCTTTTCGTGAGGTGCCTTTGAGATAGTGAACATTATCACTGATATCTGATATTGAGATTAGGATATTATCATTGTTTTCCTCTAATTGCATGCTATTAGATAGTGGTTAGACCCCTTACCTCTCCTCTCCTCTTGATATTGTGATATTATCGAATATTATCTTATTATTATCTACTAGATGTCTATTTAGATGCCCTCCTTTCCTCTGCTGGACCCCTCGATATTGTGATATTATAGGAGATTATCTTATTATTATCTATTAGATGTCTATTTAGATATCCTCCTTCCCTCTGCTGAACCCTCGATATTGTGATATAGTACTAGAACCCTGTGAAGAAATATCTTATTTATATCCGATTTTAGATGAGTGATAAATATCTTAAAATATCAAAGTGCCAGAAAAATTTGATATCTCGCCTTTATGGTGCTTTCAGTTGAGTGGTGGTGGTGGGGGTGGTGGGGGTGGTGGGGGGGGTATTCTGCAATCTAGCCAGAGAACAATATTACGGCGAAATAAATTAGGAGAAAAATATCCCTACCTGTTACAGGGTCTGATGGTAGCGAGGCATCCGCAAATTCGCCGTAATATAATGTCTTCCTCAGTCGATTGCTGAAGCTACGGTGGTCCGCCATCTTGAAATTCGAAGGATGGAAAAAAGCGGTGAATTTGGAACAATTCTGGCTGTATGTCGATCACTTGTTAACCCAGAAGTTTTTAAAGTCATAATATACACTTACGTGTTAGGTAAGGAGATGCTGATATGACCAGCTAGGAAGATAAGAACGGTGAATCACGGAGATGCTTCGCTGGGTGGGAGAAATGGTTGCTATGTGATTCGGGATGCCTGTGGTAATTGTCAGAAGAAAAAGGATTGGGCAAGACCACGGGAAAGGGAAACTGGTAAATCGCTATGATGCTTGTTGTGGTGACCGGCGCTTTTATTTCTACCACACTTGCACGTAGTCTCGCTTTCTGGTTGGTTGTTAGTTATAGTAAATCAGCGTTTCTCAGGCGCGTTACCACGATTGGCCGAGGGGGGGGAGGGGGGGGGAGGTGCGCAGTCATAGGTATCATATTGACCCTTTTTTTGCCGCAAGGGGAGGGGGGTAGAGCGCTTGCACCCCTGTGTACGCGTCTGTGCTAGGTGGCAACAAGAGACCATGGTCTTTTGGTGGCAATAAAAAGAAATGAAAAGTGCTTAATATTTCTGTCACGCTCAACTGAAACAGTAACATGTTAACTGTTAAAGGGGCAATGTCAGCTGTTTACTTTTGATCAATAACCTAACAATCTCATGCGTCAATTTCATTGCCTCTTAATTAAGTACCTCTAAAATTCGAGGCAATACAAAAAAGTAGTAGGAGTAGCATCAGTTAGAAAAAAAGAACGAATAGACAAAAAGCTCTCCGTTTCTGGCGCGTCGTTCAACTGTTGACATGGAACGTCGATGTTCATTTAGGAGGAGATAGTTTATTCAATTATACTAGTTTTTCGTGCTGGAGGGGTGCGTTCTTCAAAAGGTCTATTTTGAGGGCAGGAACCCCATGTGTTTTGGACACGAAACACGAAATTGTAGCAAACAAATCGGACAAATATTCATTAGAGATTTGAAGTACGGGATTATGCCTAAAGTCAAGAGATTTAAAGCCGCATTGCCACCAGTTTACTTTCGGTCGATTACGTAACAATCCCCGATGATTTTTAACGGAAAACGCGAAAAATATTTCAAAATATTGAAAGCAGCGTGTCTATTGGAAGTTTCTTCGGGGATGTGATCGATAATTTAGAGCGGATGGTCTGTTAAATATCTCGGAATCTAATAGATTCTTTTGTTGAGGTTGAGGTTTCCGTCGGACCCCCGTAAGTAAACTGGTGACAATGCGGCTTTAAGTTCTGGATTATGCCTAAAGCCAAGGAATTTAAGTGCGGGATTATGCTTAAAGCCAAGAAATTTAAGTGCGGGATTATGCCTAAAGCCAAGGAATTTAAGTGCGGGATTATGCTTAAAGCCAAGAAATTTAAGTGCGGGATTATGCCTAAAGCCAAGAGGTTTGATGTGCGGAATTATGCCTAAGGCCCAAAAGTTTTAAGTGCGGGATTATGACTAAAGCTAAGATATTTAAGTGCGAGATTATGCATAAAGCGTTGTAGACAATACAGACTCAGCAAACCTCAAACTTTGCCCGGGGCGTTTCATGTACAGTTGGAATGAAAAGAAATAATTTAGAAAAAAAATTGAAGCATATAAGCAGGAGAGGTAGTCCGACAGCTACATAAATTAAAAGGTAATAAAGAAGCTTAAGGCCGCCCTTTACAACTAAATTACGACATTTATATTTACGTAACACCTCGAATGTGTTGCATATTCTATCCGATATTTATTGAAGTAGCGCGGTGCCTATCGATGTCTTAAAGAAGGTACCGTAGGTGTTGGGAAAAGCGCCAAAACTTCAACACGATATTGTAAAACACAAAATCACACTATTCAAGATTTATAAACGATAACCAAATGTTTTTTCTCACGGGAGGTGTCTTGGAGAGACTTGCGTAGTCAGATGTTCAAATAGCTTGAAGTGTAGAGCTAACAGCAAGCTAACTGAACGTGGGCTACTGTGAGCTGGATAGTTTTAGCCTTTAATAACAAATAATTTCAACTACCAAGCCGCTATTTTTATTAATAACTTTGAATTTTACTCTCTGAACCGAACCCGTACAAAGGATTGTTCTTGAGGGGACGGGGCAGCTAATTCTTAAAATTTAAACCTTTTGGGGTAGAGGGGGTGGGGCCTAAAAGCTGATTTCCATTCATTATTGAAAAGAGTTTTAACTTTTTATCATATGCGTTAATGGTTGAAGTTTTATTCATTTTCCTTGCTTGTTTGGGCAGCTTGTTTCCAATTAGGATTCTTCTTCATGTTATTTACACAAGTAAACTAAGTTTAGAACCAGTTGAGTAAAGTTATTTCTTTAAACATTTACTAAAAATTCAAGGAGATAACCCAGGTGAGTAAAGACAAATGTTCATGACAATTATGTTGTTTGTTTATAATTACTATAAATAAAGCACTGTAACAATTAGTTTTCAACAAGGTACTTACCCCGAGTGCAGGAAAGGTGAGGTATATTGACTGCATGTTGGAATTATTATGGACCTCATTTGAACACTTTTTCTCTCGTGTGTTTCTTTTTTTTTTTGTCATCACTCTCTTCTTGTTAATTTTAATTTCGAACCAACTCTATACCTTTTTGCCCTTCTTTCTTTCTCCTTCCTCTCTTTCATTTCTCGTCATTTTACATTTACCTGTCTTTATTCTACATCAATTTCTGCATCATCTAATCAATTTTTTTCTTTTTGTTGTCATTTTGCGCAAGGGGATTTAACTTTCTTCCTTTTGGTAGATCCAGTTACAACGAGATCCTGGTATTATTTGATTACCCAACGTTGATTAGTTTCTAGACCAACGTTAATTAGTTCCTAGAAGCAGAAAGAAAAGATTTTTGGAGGATTCAGTTACCAAACGTTTCCTCAGCAAGATACCCAAGGACTCTTCAGAATAGATGTTTTTTTAACAAAAAGATTTCAGGACGCTTATACATCCGTGATTAATGGATTAATCCTTGCCTATAATCCTCGATGGACCAATAACAACATGAACATGAAAATAATATCCCCACTCGCCTGGGTCCGCCCTTGCTTGGTGAAATCATATCCGAGCATTTGTATTTTTTCCCAATTGCCTGAGTATTTTTTGTTAATAAGTGAATACCGACAAATTCTTTCCATTCACTCCACCCTATATACTAATGCGTCACTTTACAGGCTCATGTCTTTCCCTTCCCGGTACCTATGTTTATCAACCTTGTATACTAATGCGTCATTTTTACAGACTTTAGGATGTTTTTCGCTGGGTGTCCGGTACTGCTGGTCCTAGCGCTCCTAGTCAGTCCACTCCAGGGCTGTAGTGAAACCAACTGGCAGACCAGTTTTGATAAAGAAGGTTACTCAACTTGCAATAGCAAGAATGATTACATAAACGGTCTTTACCGAAACAACAACGCGGGGGGCAATGATGGCATTCACCTCATTGAAAAAGCTCGTTGCTGCCCTCGACCAAGACCTTTTTGGAACCAGCCAACCGACTGCGTTATTGCAGACTGGGTTTACAGTCTTGATAAGTAAGTGTTTATTGTGTACTTTTGTCCCCTCCTTTTACCAGGACTGTAACCAAAAATATCCGATACCAAACCAAAGCAATCACGATTTTTTAACCTGGTACAGGGCTCACAAAAATTATTATGAAAAATACTTTGGACATTACCTCTAGTTAAACTTGGCTATTGAAGATTTTTTTATCCAGAAAAGTGCCTCGCTCCGCCAGTTGCGTGCCTGTTTACCCTCCCCACTCACCGTTAGTTCTAAAGCTTTTATCATTCATCGGTTTGAGTCGCAAACTATACAGCTCTGACAGTCCTTTATAGTCATAGCCATAGCAGGCCTCGAAAGTTTGGGGGGGGGGGGGCACAATACAGAAACAGTAAGAAAACAATAGGGGGCACAGCCACGCCCCTACTGGTTATTTCCTTATAATTTCTTAAAATATTTGGGAGGGGGGGCACGTGCCCCCAGTGCCCCACCCCCTGCTACGCCCCTGAGAGTTGTATAAGCTTATATTAATTTCCCGAGGGGCACCACACTCAGACAAGTTTGCTGTCAAACATCCTTGTCGCCAATAAAGCGGTAAAAGTCTTCATGGGCCATTAAATATTAGAGCCAACTTTGGGTCTAAGGGATGAGTAATAGATGGCTACTAGTAATAGGTTGTAATGTTAGAAGTTAAATGTTGCTTTCTCTCCTTTTATATCAGCAACTATCGCTGGAGCACATGTCCAGGCGGTCACTTCTTGCAGGGTCTTTACCGAAGTGGCGATAAATGGCTGCATAACATCGAGTACGGCAAGTGCTGCAAACCCGCCAACCACCCACACTGGTGGGGGCACTGCTACAACCAGGATGTGGGAAGAAGCTTCGACAATGTGGGGACAAGCAAATGCAATGATGGCTACTTCATGACGGGCGTATATCGGGGCAGCTGCAACAAGCTTTATTGCATTGAAACATTCAAATGCTGTAAAATGGTTAATAGTAAGTACATTATCTTTAATCTTTATTGCATTGAAACATTCAAATGCTGTAAAATGGTTAATAGTAAGTACATTATCATTAATCTTTATTGGTAAAAGGGTCTACTGAAAAAACTCCCTACAAAGTTAAAGAAAGAGCAAATGGATTAACATTTTTTACCCTGAGAAAAAACTGAAAAGGAGCAGAAGACATTTCTAGTCACTTTGTGACGAAAGAGTGGTTTAGTCAAATGACAATTAGGGAGGCCCTAATTGGTCAGGGGCGTACGCAGCCTCTAGGCCTGAAGTCACTGGACTGCAAACAAATTTGGCGATATTATTTGCATAACGAGGGGAAAAAATCAAATGTTTACTCATTTATTTTTATGTACGTAGTTTTATATATATGATGAGGATAAAAACTATAATTTTCTTAATCATGGTAGTCTACAGATGATTTCCAAACATATTGTTATGTCGTTCGGTGCCACGCGACGACTGAAGTACTTTTTCAGATCGAGGATGACAGAGGATCGTGTAATATTCTCAAAAGTCTGACGCATTGACGCCAATTTCAAACCCAAAAGCGGGAGCTATGAAATCTTCACGGGATGCGGGTTGAGAGGCCACGCCTTCATTCAGATTCTGAATGCTTTGACTGCAACTTGTTAAAATTCTGCGTACGCCCCAGTTGGTCTCTAGTTTTTAGAGAGACTCGGGGCACAGGCCCCAGCCCTTACAGGCGTATTACGGCCGTGCAATTGGATGTTGTCTGGGGCCGCTTATGAAGCGATAGATGATGTATGATAGTATATGAAAAAAGAAAACCTTGGTTGTGGGCCATAGTAGAGCTAAGATTTTTCCGATTTCGCTTTACAGGCCCACCAGCCTTGACATCACTATCAGAGGTCAAGACGCGTGTAATGGACACAGCAATGAATCCTCTTGCTCGGCTTGCTCACTACCTCGGCTACGGATGGTGCGCTAGCTGCCGCGCCGAGTGGGTGGGAGAGGACTTTAGACGAAACGGAGACAGCTGGGAGGCGGACAAAAAAGGACCGTGCGACGGCTACAAGAGCGACCATCGTCTCAAGATGCACTTTGGCGACTTTAAATTTGGGATTAAGGTTACTTTGATAACTATATATGTTTGATTCGTATATTAATAATTACATGTGCGCGAGGGGAGATTAAAAAATGCGAGTCCCTTAGAAGGAACAGACCCCTTTTTCATCAATATACTTTTTATTTCTTGTTCTATATTTATTTTCTATAATCTATATATTTGGTCCTTTGTATCGATGAGCGATTAGAAGAAAAGGGGGTTTCTGGGCAAGAAATGAGTGCCAGTTCATCAGACATTTGATTATTGATTTTATCAAATTGCAACTTTTAAATGGCGTCGCTAGGAGTACTGTCTGTAGAGAGTGTCCGTTATACAGTGGATAACACAAGATCAGACAATTTAGCAAGATACCTACTAAACATGCTAGAATTTAAAAGAATACTGTACCTATTGCATTCTATCTTTCAGAAAATCACATACGGCAATCCAGTGATTCAGTCAATGAAGCCCGAGGTGTACTACTCTGGTACCGTCAGAAACGATGACCCAACGCCCCTTATACACAAAGTGGAGCGAGAAGTCCGTGACGTACGCACTGTCACCCACACTGCCACTAGCTCGTGGAAAGTAGCGCACGAGCTTGGTATTGAAGTCAGCTATACCCCTCCAGGAGCCACCGGTGGAGTGGGTGGTAAGGTCTCGTATAAATTCAACTACGAGTCCTCATCAACGACCACCGATACTAACACAAACACGCAGTGGTTCATCGACAAAGTGATGTCTGAAAAGACACTGGCTCCTCACACGGCTGCCGAGTACCGCATCATGTTGACCAGGACAAGGACCACTGTGCCGTACACCGCCACCATCATCGCACACTTCTCCGCAGAGCTGGACGGATTCCTGAGGTGGGGAGGAGGATACAACGGGGACTCTACCAACTACCACTATCAGTAAGTATGCCTTTGATTCTCTTAAGGAAATAAGGAAATATTACCATCCGGATTAAGTATGAACACGTTGAACAACTATAAGGGGAGAAGGGGTTTAAACAATTCTAGATGCAAGATATGAAACACTGGAACATTAAATAAATTAGCCCTGATCCAAGGGGTGGTCACCCCCTTTAATAGAGCCCTGAACCATGGTAAAAACTTTCTCATTCCTAGGCACCGCGGCAGTGGAAGTAGACCAACCGTTAAGTACCGATTTGGTGACGCATCAACTCCATTGTACCAGGACCTGAAGGAAAAGAGTACCCGCAACATACGTCCATGGCAATGGCACGACATGACCTCCCGGTACCAGTACGCACAAAGCCTGATCAACCAGTTAGCCGACGAGCGGTTGTACGAGTTCACCCTGACTGGCCAGTTTGAGGACGTGGCTGGCCAAGACGCCTCTGTTCTGTGGAAGACAGTCTCTCTCAATGGCAAACGAAGCGTGGAGGAGGATTTCCCTACTGACGGCACAGAGGACCCACCAAGAGTTTTCCCCAAGCCCCCCACGGTCGTTCTGACTCCTGGAAAACTTCCAGAGATTCCAGAGGACGTGAAGGGGTCTAAAACGGCATGATTTACAAATAAAGATAAATAGCTGCATTGCCCTAATTAGTATGCATTATCGTTATTTATGCTAGACATGAGATATGAATAAAAATGAGCATTGGAATTATTTGTCTCTTTTTCTGTGAGCTATTATAGAATCAAGAGACCATGATGTATGGTATCATGATATATCATGGTCTCTTGATAGAATACATGTCCGCTTGAATAACATCGGGAGGGATTTTATTTTAAAAAAAAATGCAAAAAGGTCAAAACTTTGATCGCTTAAATGTTGAGATTTAGAAACATGATGTTAGCAATCTACTAACAGAAAGATTAAATATCTCATTAAAAATAGTTGCCTCCATCCTATCCCCGACTCTAATTACTCTTATTCCTATATATGGCTGTAAGAGTCTTTTTGACCAGACACCACCATTAATTATGTAAAAAATTAATTGGTTCTTAGTTTTACGTTATTTTGAATGTCGTCTCACGGCTTGTAGCTAGTAATGGTCCTCTTTCTAGGCAGCCATAAAGTGTTTTTGTTTTCTGGTTACGCTAATGCATCCAGTACACTCTTATCTCCTACTCCAGCAGAAAGCTCCTATGAGGTTGTACCGTATCTTATGGGCCGGCTAAGTAAATCCGTGCTCTTAAGTGCACAACATCGTCCAAATACAGCTTACATTGGTAATAGTCATGAATCAAGGGTGTAGAAACTTGTGATATAGTAAGAATTTAAGATCTTATTCATCTTTCTCGTGAAGCACTACAACACGGCGATTTATCGAAAAGGTTACCTCCCTCTGCATTTTTTAGTTTTCCTACACTTTCGTTACCTCTTTAATCTTTTTTTTCTTCTTTCCTTCTTTACGCCTTAGTCTCATTCATTTTTCAATTCTTTAAAGTTAAAACCTTTCACTTATATCAATCTAGCCAAAACAAAGCATAGATAAACTTTCAAATTCTGAAAAGGGAATTGAATTTGATTAAAATTTGAATTTTCTACAGATCTTTGAAAATTTTCCTGGCCGCGCAATAGGAGATTGAATCGAGTGTCGCCATTCTTGATTGCGAATGCAGCGCGCGCGCACAATGCAAAAACAATTCAAAGACTAAAAAAATATCTGCAAAATTTTGCAGATTTGTTTCCTGAAGTTAAATAATCATTTGACTACCAGGTTGAGATATAAAGATGACGATAAAAGTTGTAACCACACAACGTTCCCCAGCAATAACTAAGAAGACATGAAGACGGGAACCGGTTTAGCGCGCGCATATGTTTTCTCATGGTTGACATCTCGATCTACGTCACAAATGACTGGACCCGGGCCTTTCAGTTGACGGCCTTTTTTCCGAAGGTTGACCAAAATACCTCAATATTAAAGATTTTAGTTATGGGGTCCATAAGGTCCACATACCGGAAGATGATAAGAACCACATTCGGAAGATGAAAATATAAAGAATTGACAAAGTCTATCAACTCTGAAAGGTTATATGGACTTTAAGTTTTTCCTCTTTCTCATGGCGGCCACAATCAAATCATAGATAGAACTTTCATTCTAAGGGAACATACAGAACACTAAAGAGTCTCTTTCAGCGGCTATTGTGCCATTAGCAGCAAAGTGACTGAAATTAACCATTTCCATCGGCAAATTTTCGGAAATAATGGATATCTTTGATTGAATTTGCTAAATGAAGTGCAACCTTCGTTTTTCGATGGTTATTGTGAAATGTCTTTCCATAATTCGTCTTCCAATTTCGTATAAAAACAATAGGAAACGTTGTCATACGTTGTCATACATTCAGCAGAACGCCAGCCAACCAGATTACTTAAATTTGGTCACATGATGATACTTGAAATCTGGTCTAGTCCAGTGTCAAAAAGACGGGGATGGTATTGAATTTAGCAGGTAAGAGCTGGGGGTGAAGTACTAGGACTGGGGCAAAATTAATTCAGTTCAGGGACAACAGTCCCTGAACTGAATTAATTTTGTTCCAGTCCTCGGACTTAATTCACTACTCACAAACAGCACTTTATTTCGCCCTCACTTTAATCATTGATCAAGTTACGATAGGTAGGTTATAGAACCTACAACTAGAAGTAATTAATAGTAATATTGCAGCTACCACTTATGTTTACAGGGCCATTGGGTGCATCATTCAAACGGCGCTTACGCCCTTGGGGCTCTTGCTCAACAACATAATCATTCATTAGAGACTCTATGTCATCTAAATCAAAACACAAATGAATGGTTCAGACTCTTTCATTTCACATTTTCCCTGGGCGTTTGCTTTTACATGAGGATTCAAAAGATTTGAAGCTTTAAGCTCCTGTTCTTTGCTTGTCCTTTCATATTACAATAAAGCATTGCAAACATGGCCACTTCGAGACCTTATAAGCTTCTCTTCTACATTGCCACTAAACAGATTGGTAACGCATGTTACGCGAGGAGAATGGCTTGTTTTCCTATATGTTCCAATGGCCTCACACAAACCCGGAAGAATAGCATTGAAACTACTACGTAGTTTTTGTACTGAAATTTGTTGTCGAATGGCTGGAAAAAAAAAAAGAAAAAAAAAGAAAAAGATAACCTCGGTTCAATTCCCTTTCGCGCGGCCAAGAAAATGAGCGTCAATTTTTAAAGCTCTTTAGAAAACTCAAATTTCAATCAACTTCAATTCCCTTAAAAGGATTTGAAAACTTACAGCCGCATTGTCAGGTCCGACGGGAACCTCAACCGTTAAAAGACAAAAGAATCTATTAGAATCCGAGATATTTAACAGGCCATCCGCTCTAAATTATCAATCACATCCGCAAAGAAACTTCCAATAGACACAATGCTTTTAATATTTTGAAATATTTTTCGCGTTTTCCGTTAAAAATCATCGGAGATTGTTACGTAATCGACCGGAAGTAAACTGGTGACAATGCGGCTTTAAGTTAGGACTTTATCTCGCATCCTAGAAGTATCATCTTCATTCATCTGTCAGGTGCTGGTCCTACTGGTGGCCCTTACCGACCAACTTAAGGGATGCACCATCACAAACTGGTTGAGCAGTTTTGACAATGAAGGCTATTCCACATGCTGCAGCAAGACTATTTACATCAACGGTCTTTATCGAAACACCAATGGAGGAGTCAGTGATGACGGTATTCATCGCATCGAAGAAGCGCGCTGCTGTCCCCGACCCAAGTCTTACACTGACTGCATCGTGGCAGACTGGATGCACAGCTTAGAGAAGTACGTCCCGGGATGGGGGGAGGGTACTCAGTTCTTGTTTGGGCATAGGGGTGCCACCAAGAGTCTGTTACCCTAACACTGTAGGATAGCAATTCCAAATTCCAAAAGCGAAGAATGTTCATAGGCGACTTATGAACATTTTTCGTTTCATTGTCATTAAATTTTCAAGCAAAATAAAATAACCACCCTTATCCCTCTGTGCTCGAGACTGTTGATTGACCATATCGCAGAATGTTCGGCCATTTACTGTGTCACGTGACACGGCTCAGTGCGCCAAATTCGAATCTGATGCTTGATCGAACAGGCGAAATACAAAGAAAAGCGGCCAAAAACTGCCTAGAGAGCAAAAAAGCAAATCCATCTCAAGGTATAGACATTTATGTGTCCTTGTAGCTCTTTGCTGCTCAGTTATTGGTAGGGGGCTCCAGGCGATAGGACAGCTGCGTCAGGGTCTTTCCGTTATCGATCACTTGCAAGTTTCTAAAGGAGAGTAGATATTAGTTAAAGGGTACGCCAAACGCTTTTCTACAACGCCACGCTAAATTGAAGAAATTTATCAGCTTAAAACGTATCAAACATAATAATATAGAGCCCTTCGTCGGATCACTTGCCCTGGTACCACAAGCATTAACAGATCACAACCTTACATATTATACGCATACGGACCACGCCCATTCATACCATACTAATGCAAAGCACGTCATAAATGCGCGAACCACGCACACAAAGAACATACCCATGCGGCCACGCCCACAAAAATCACGCCCACGCGGACATTCCCATACATGGTCGATGAGATATAAATGAAAATACAGTAATAAGAAAGAAAAGGGAACAAATTAAAGGCATAATACCGACCTGACATAAGATGGCACTTCAGAAGGTATCTTCAACGAGGAAGGCGCCGGAGTATCTAAAAGATAGAATGGTGTAAGCGTGGACCCTGAATCCCACGAAAGTAAAACCAAAACTATGTAAGTATTGAAACAAAGGTTGCACAGATTCAAGTGCGATGGCTAAAAGTAAAAAAGGGAAAGAAATCGGCGTAGCTGTTCTCGTACGTGATAGCGCTCACCGCGAGGTGATAATCCCGGGTATAGTACTTTTAAGTACTATCAAAATCGTATCCCCACGTGTTCCTGCTAGCTTACCAAAAGGCGCGCTCCGGCAATACTCCACGAGTCTTAAGCTGATGGTTATCATCCGCTGTTGACAATGAGGGTATGTATCAGTGTAACGCTAATATATGGTAACAACAGAAGGAACTTACTCACCATGGTATACAATTAGGGTATGTATCAGTGTTAACGTTAATCACTAAGATAACAACAGAAGGAGCTAACTTACCATGGTATACAATTAGGGTATGTATCAGTGTTAACGTTAATCACTAAGATAACAACAGAAGGAGCTAACTTTTACCAAGGTATGTGTCAGTCTAAGTCTAAAATGATCACAGAGTAGAAGGAACCCACTTACCATTTTCTCGAAATTGACAAGTTCATTCACAAATGTCTTGTTCCCATAGTTTATGATTGTTATGTCTTGAATGTGAAAAAAAACCAAGAGGATGAGAGAAATGAAAATTTTCGAGAAAAAGGAAGGCGACCTAACAATGTTACATAAGCCGAAGGAAAAAATAAAAGTTTTACGGTGCAATACCTTTCACGATAAGGACCATGAACGGTATTACTGGGGGTTTCATCTTGGCTGAAATATCGGCACAAATGTACATGAGAAAAATGCAGTTACAAGGAACTAAAATCTACCCCGGCTTAGATAGTCCGCTTACCGACAACAAGTCTGTAGACTCTATGGTTCCCGGACGGGTCCTACGAGAGAAGAGAAGAGAAGATAACGATTTCACAAACAAAGCAACACTGTATAATTAACGCTGGTGAGCACTCACCAGAATTGCATCGAGCTCCCTGTACAGCTTTTTATACTTGTTCGGTATTTTCTGTTATAATCAAAAACACAAAGGCAAAGTTGAATTATTATTTTCTCATAAAATCGGGAAGAAACGGTTATGTTTACACAATAGTAGCAGCATTGCATGTAGTGAACTAGAATAGACCGCCATAGCTTACGATTGACTACTATTGGCAACCATGGACCGCTATAGTAGTTAATGCTATTTCATGGCAGTCAACTACCATGGACTTTTATGGCTTGCCATTGATGTAGCAATTATATACATGCACAAGAAATATGGCGTAATGAGACCCGGACCATGCCCAAGTAATTATTTGTGCAGACAAATGAGTAAGTAAGTAATAAGTAAGCTAGTAAAGTACAGCTGTTCTCCGAACATGGGAGGGGAGGGGTCAGTCGTTACTCACCTCCCATGTCTGAGTGAGACGGCTGATGGCGGCGCAGTTCAGTGCCATGATAATGGCGAATGCAGAGTTCAAATTCTTGTAGTCCTTACAGCTGTAAAAGCACCAGCAATATTCATAGTTGATAAAGTATTTTAGTACATTCAAAACATAAAATCTCAAGGTTTAGTATTAGAAATGAATTTTGAGAAAAGATAAAAACGATACCAAAATGGGAGTGTCCTGTCACATAAACCTCAAATTTCTACTGAAGAGGATTGACTTGCCAACTTACCCCATCCTCTCCCTCTCCCACTAAGTGACTTACTAGCTTACCCCCTTCCCTCTCCCACTAAGTGACTTACTAGCTTGCCCCTCCCCTCTCCCAATAAGTGCTTTACTACCTTACCCCCTTCCCTCTCCCACTAAGTGACTTACTAGCTTACCCCCTTCCCTCTCCCACTAAGTGACTTACTACCTTACCCCTTTCCCTCTCCCACTAAGTGCTTTACTACCTTACCCCCTTACCCCTCCCACTAAGTGACTTACTAGCTTACCCCCTTCTCCCTTCCACTAAGTGACATACTGGCCCCCTTCCCGCTCCCACTCAGTGACTTACTAGCCCCTTTCCCTCTCCCACTAAGTGACTTACAAGCTTGCCCCCTTCCCTCTCCCACTAAGTGACTTACTAGCTTACCCCCTTCCCCCTCCCACTAAGTGACATACTGGCCCCCTTCCCGCTCCCACTCAGTGACTTACTAGCCCCTTTCCCTCTCCCACTAAGTGACTTACAAGCTTGCCCCCTTCCCTCTCCCACTAAGTGACTTACTAGCTTACCCCCTTCCCCCTCCCACTAAGTGACATACTGGCCCCCTTCCCCCTCCCACTCAGTGACTTACTAGCCCCTATCCCTCTCCCACTAAGTGACTTACAAGCTTGCCCCCTTCCCTCTCCCACTAAGTGATGACTTACTAGCTTGCAATCTTGATAAATTTTTTCAAGAGGAAGACTCTTTTGCTGAGCTGTGTTGCAAGACAGATCTCAGTAATGACCCAGTAGTGCACCTGGAAACACAAAAAAACGATATATTAGGTATCTCACGCAGGTACACTCCCAGTGTTGTACATGCAAACATGAGATATGACTACATACAAGCAACCTGGAAACACCAAAACACGATATATCACTGCCAGGTATCTGAAACAGGTACACTCCCAGTATTGTACATGTAAACATGAGATATGACTACATACACCCAGTAGTGAACGCTTTTTCAAAAAGTTGTCCCAAGTTAAAATGAGCCATAAGTGACCTCTCTGCCACACAAATGGCTAGTCGGCAGGCGAGAAGGCATTCATACATCGGATATACCTAATTAAAGTGAATCAAGCAAATATCCAAGCTGGCACTCTGATGATCTGACATACCTCATTAAAACGGCTCAAGCAGATATCTAGGTTAGCACTGATCTGACCAAATTTTTCACGATCAAATGACTGGTAGATAAACTCGTACTGTAAAGAAAAGATATATCGATTAAAAGTAAAGCGCAGATAGATAGTAGAGGTTAGTTTGCAAATGAAAAGTATTAATTAGTGTGTTACATGTGTTCTGTATACTTACGATGTTACGTGTATTGTGTACTTTACCATATTGCATGTGGTGTCAGTACTACGGTGTTGCATGTAATGCCAATATTAAAGATGTTGCATGTTTTGTGTGTACTTACGGTGTTACAGGTGTTGTGTGTACTTTACGATGTTACGTGTACTGTGTACTTTACGATGTTGCATGTGATGCCAATACTTACGATGTTGCATCGCTCAAACAACTCGTACTCGTACTGCGTCAGGTAATACGCGATCTCCCGCGAGCTGATCACCTCAATTAGGCGTGTCCCACACTCCGGCCCCTCCTGCTCCATCAGTGGCGTCTGTTATGAAAATGGATACCGAATCAAATGACGGAATTACGAGGTTTGGGTATGTTGCTTATGGTGTTATTGAGTACCTATCCGGGATCGAACACGCTGGCCATCTTCTCTACTCTTAATTTTCTCTATTGACAGCTATCGATGGTTAACAAATTTAATGGAGCTGCAGCACTTTGTGTCTAGCGGGAAGTTGACTGTTAACAACGCAAGTAGTTTCGGAAGGTTGTGGACAACTTATCAACGTTGAGCTTAGGATAAAAATCGTAGTTAAGTTCTTATTTGTGCCTGGCAAATATAAACTCTTTTGCTAAACACTTACTACGCATGCCTAACCAAAAAATGAGGATACCAACCAGGACCGTACTTATTTTCAAAAATTACAAGTAAATGACCAGTATCTGTGCCCTCCCCCAATATTTTCTTAATGTTAATGTATTGTGCTCCCCAATTTTACGTGGCCTGCTACGGCTCTGCCCACCTAGGAGATAAAAGTAAATAGAGGAGCAAGTCAACGCGAGCGGCACCAAGAAAGGTGCGCGTGCTCAGAATCGGCGTTGCTGACTTGCCTCAGCTCTACTTTATCTCGTTGAAGTGTCCCCTGTTATCTCGAGCCCTCAAAGGGAGACGCAAACAATTCAAACGGTTCAATGTGATGGGACTTCGGGTTATCTGGATTTCGTGCAGGGAGTTCGGGTTATCAGGGTTCACTGTCACATACTTCGGGTTATCTAGGTTCATTGTCAGATAGTTCGGGTTATCTGGGTTCACTGTCAGATAGTTCGGGTTATCTAGGTTCACTGTCAGATAGTTTGGGTTATCTTGGTTCACTGTCAGATAGTACGGGTTATCTGGGTTCACTGTCAGATAGTTCGGGTTATCTAGGTTCACTGTCAGATAGTTCGGGTTATCTAGGTTCATTGTCAGATAGTTCGGGTTATCTGGGTTCACTGTCAGATAGTTCGGGTTATCTAGGTTCACTGTCAGATAGTTTGGGTTATCTGGGTTCACTGTCAGATAGTTCGGGTTATCTGGGTTTCACTCTGCAGGAAGTTCGGGTTATCTGGGTTTCCCTGTATGCATTAAATAGCATTTTATTATCTTCTTTATTTGTCACATGTCGTTCAGTACACTTACCAGTGAATCAATATGCTCTTTAGGCGCGATGAATAGTTTGCTGTTGATGCTTATCCTCGTAATGACGCTTATTTCATTGCCTTGGAAAACAAGACGTTCTGATAAACAAAAAGAGAAAACATTCAGAAACTTGGGCTTTTTTCTTGATTATTTAGGAGTCATAATTTTGGTAAGAATGTTTAATTAAAGACCTCCAGGGAGGCGGAGCGGTCCCGCAAAGCACACTTGGCGAAAATTGAGTTAGCAATCGCCCAACTATACTGTAGAACAGTTTCGAAACGCAGGAGCTGAAGTTTGGTAAAATCCAAAACAAATGCTCTTTTACACACCAATTAGCATAGGAAAATCATTTTTTCGATTGACATGAAGTTCAAAACTTTTTATCTGTTTAAGAAAAAAAGCAGCTCTAAACACTGTCGCCTTAATTACCAGAATAAAGATTCTGACCTTACCGTTGGCCACGGTAGCGCGCAACTGTAACTGTAGAAGAGGGAGAGGGGAGGGATATGTGGTGAATAATAGATCTTCGTCTCACCTCCGGATGATTTCACCTCGCAGAGGACGCAGTCGTCCCCAAGAAGAAGTCTCTCCTTGGCAGTGTCCACGATCATCTGTGCCGTGTCCCCATAGCGCATGCGCACGGTGCTGTACGTGTGGTCCGCGCAGTACACGCGGAATGTCACTAACACCGACATCACACGTCAAAAATCATTCCTTTATAGCAATGTTCTATAAATAGCTTAGGGAGGATGAATTTGAATTTGAGAGCACAATATTAAAAGGTGGTTTTTCATATATATATATATATATATATATATATATATCCCTGCACCCAGAGCTCATTGCACTTTAGCTAGGGCAAACGAGAGCCGTCTGGCTCATGTCAGGGCAAGCTGTGGTAAAAGCTAAATTCGTCTGATCCATCTTACTGTTGCTAGGGCAAACTGAACCGTTTTTTGTTGCTAGGGCAAACTTGAGCGGTTTTTCTGTTGCTAGTGTAATAAGAGCTGTCTTACCGTAGTCATCTTTTTCTATTGGTGTCATTTTGCTCCTCCTTGGCTGCTTGAGGTCGGCAGTGCCCCCGCGGCGGGATGAAAAGGACATGGTGCGTCGCTGGAATACGACATTTCTATTATGATAATCATCTTCAACATAGTCCCCATCATCACCATTATCGCCGTCGACGTAATCATCAATATCATTGTCACCACCATCACCATCACCAGTCCAGACAATGTTTTTGGCTATATAAACTGACCTACTTGCGTGATTTGACCAAAATAATTATTATTTTAGCCCTCCTTCTGGTCGCTGCATCAGCCCTTTCGGTGTCATAATCTATTTACTCCATCCAGGCACGAGTATTCTGTTCATGCTTGATAGTTAAACTTCTTTTATAGCATTACTAACCGTTGGAACATGTGTCTTGATTTTTTCATCGTTGGCCGGTTCTCTAAAATGTAACAAAGAAATGCCGTATTACATGAATGTGCTAAAAATGTGTACACAAGGCGGCGAATACAGAAGTCCTCTGCACTCGTCATAAACAAACCCTTGCTACCTCTAAACTCCCAAGAAACCCTCAACATCCTCTGCACTCATCACAAACAAACCCTTGCTACCTCTAAACTCCCAAGAAACCCTCAACATCCTCTGCACTCGTCATAAACAAACCCTTGCTACCTCTAAACTCCCAAGAAACCCTCAACATCCTCTGCACTCGTCATAAACAAACCCTTGCTACCTCTAAACTCCCAAGAAACCCTCAACATATCTGATAAAGAACTATAGTTACCTATCTAGTTACAATTACTAGTACCACGTACTAGCACCCTCTTCTCGATCTTGTCTATATCTCATAAATCTTGTATAGTTACCGTTTCTGTGATGCAATGGCCTTCTTAAGGGCTTCGTATTCATCCTGAAGGTTATCGTTTAGAATACAGCGCATAACATCCTGCGAAAATCGGAAGCATAACTGATGGCTTAATGAATGATTCGACACGGTAGGAATTATGAACTGTGAGGAATTATGACAATATCTCACGAGAATAAGAGAAATGCAGCCTTGCTCCTTGAGCAGAAGGTTTTTAGCCAGACGCAACATCTGTAGTAGAACCTGGGCCACCCTACGATAACAGAAACCAATAATAACGATGTGGGGCCACCCTACGACAACAGAAATCAATCATGAAATTGAGACACCCTACAACAACTAATAAGCAATAATTTTTTTAGCTTATACATTAACAGTAATTACGATGATGAAGATTACTGCAATGGTGGTGATTATGATGAAAACGATAATAATGGCAATAATAATAATGATTTGTAATGTGGTGGTAGAAGATGATGATTGGTGATGGTGATATTGATGACGATGGCGATGTTGATGGTGGTGGTGGTGATGGTGGTGGTAGTAGTTATTTTGATGATGGTGTTGGTGGGTGGAGAATGATAGTGATAGTGATCGTTGTGATGGTGATCGGTGACGATAAAGAAAAACATTATTTACCTTTTCTTTACCAGAATTCGGTGTTCCACGGCTTGCTTTTTTGTTCTGCACTCAGTGGAAACGTCGCTAGGCTTTGGTGTCGTGTCAGTAGCCTCATACGTAACAACGAGTTAAGGGAAAACAGTCTGTATACCACAAGATGTATACCACAACATCCTCTCATCAACTTCCTCAAATACGCCAACAACTCAAAAGAATGAGAGTCTTTATACAAAGGAGATAAGCTAGCATTGTTTCTTAAATGACACCTCTCTTATTTTTCAGTTTCTCGCGGAATAGTTTATAGAGAACACTGAAAATCCCATTTTTGAATAAACATTTTATCTTGTTAAAAAGGATATTTCGTGAAGAGTTCGAGGCAAAAGCTTTCGGGTTTCATGAAGATGGGATAAGTTAGCAAGAAGTCCACCAAGAAGTCATCTGATGCGAACATAAAGAAATGAATACTATCATACAGAGTATTTTGTAGTTTCTCTGTCTGCCATGTTCGATTGTGTTTAGACTATTACAAGTTCATCGTCAACGCTTTGCAAAATTGTTATTAAAAGATGTTTTTCTTGTTCAAATTGCAGCGATACTACTTTGTATGAATCCTGCTAATCGTTTTCTGGATTCCGTCATTCAAAATGCTCGAAGCGTTTTATTGGCTAGCACTAAAATGGCTTCCAATCACGCCACCTCTCCGCAAGGCCCCCGTTTGAATGACGGGGGCCAGAAAGCGGTTTTGCAGTTGGAGACGACATATGAGTTAAGATTTCTTTTCTCAATTGTTTTTACAATTAAGATAAGAGAGTTTATTTGTGATAAAATCTCACCAGCGACCCTGACGATCTTCTCTGTTTCCTTGTTGGTAGGGATCTGGAGCAGGTAGTCTACCATTTTACTGGCTGTACCGGCCATAACGGCGTAATAGCTAAAAAATAGGTACTGCCATCAGGCAACGCGCAACAATAGGTACTGCCATCGGGCAACACGCAACAATAGTGCCATCAGGCAACACGCAACAATAGGTACTGCCATCAGGCAACACGCAACAATAGGTACTGCCATCAGGCAACACGCAACAATAGGTACTGCCATCAGGCAACGCGCAACAATAGGTACTGCCATCGGGCAACACGCAACAATAGCAACTGCCATCAGGCAACACGCAACAATAGGTACTGCCATCAGGCAACACGCAACAATAGGTACTGCCATCAGGCAACACGCAACAATAGGTACTGCCATCAGGCAACACGCAACAATAGGTACTGCCATCAGGCAACGCGCAACAATAGGTACTGCCATCAGGCAACACGCAACAATAGGTACTGCCATCAGGCAACACGCAAACATAGGTACTGCCATCAGGCAACACGCAACAATAGGTACTGCCATCAGGCAACATGCAACAATAGGTACTGCCACCAGGCAACACGCAACAATAGGTACTGCCACCAGGCAACACGCAAACACAGGTACTGCCATCAGGCAACACGCAACAATAGGCACAACCATCAGGCAACACGCAACAATAGGTACTGCCATCAGGCAACGCGCAACAATAGGTACTGCTATTGCAATGATGGTCACACTTGGGTATTAGTAGGTGAAATATAACTTATCTCACACACTCATCTCATAATGAATTCGCGTTCAATTTTTAGTCAATCCGTGTAACACCTTTTCTCCTTGAACTGGCCCTTTTCGTTGACAGGGACACGATCCTTGAATTCCTCTAGAACCAGCACATCACTTCCGTGCTCCTTCAAAACGAGGCTGCTTGACTCCACATCCTGAAAAAGTAAATGGGAAATAAGTAATCATCAACTGTGGGTATAAAGGAGCAGGAATTCTACTTAATGGATAGACAGTTCTATGGTATTGTGACAGTTATACGGTATTGTGACAGTTATACGGTATTGTGACAGTTATACGGTATTATGACAGTTATACGGTATTGTGGCATGGGTGGGATGGGGTGCGGGATACTCTATTTTGAACATCGTTTTATATTCAGTTTCTTTAGCAAATGCAAATACAAGAAAGGAAAATCAGCTAATCATCGTTAGCGAAGACTTATTAGTTACCTTGAGTATATTATCGAAGGTCTCCTTGCTTACGCGTAGAAAATGACAGTTATCCTCGCAGGTTTCAATGCTCGCAGCACTATGAATGATATATACTGAGTGAGCTGGTCTTGCCGACTGACACAGGCCAACACATCATCTAACAAAGTCATTAACACATGGTCGATGTAATGATGGTCACGCTGGCCACGGTAATGATGGTCACGCTGGTCACGGTAATAATGGTCACGCTGGTCACGGTAATGATGGTCACGCTGGTCATGGTAATAACGGTAAAGCTGGTCACGGTAATGATGGTCACGCTGGTCACAGTAGTTATGGTCACGGTAATGATGGTCACGCTGGTCACGCTAATGATGGTCACGCTGGTCACGCTAATGATGGTCACGCTGGTCACGGTAATGATGGTCACGTTAATCACCGTAATGATGGTCACGCTAGTCATGGTAATAATGGTAAAGCTGGTCACGGTAATGATGGTAACGCTGGTCACAGTAGTTATGGTCACGGTAATGATGGTCACTCTGGTCATGGTAATAACGGTAAAGCTGGTCACGGTAATGATGGTCACGCTGGTCACAGTAGTTATGGTCACGGTAATGATGGTCACGCTGGTCACGGTAATGATGGTCACGCTGGTCACGGTAATGATGGTCACGCTGGTCACGGTAAAGATGGTCACGCTTGTTATGGTAATGATTACGTGCAATAGATTACCGCGGTGCGTTGTTGACCAGTGAAAGCCTCCCAAAATCATCCCACGTATGTAGCTGGCACACAATGCCCTGTAGAGAAACAGTAATAAGAGTGTCGTATGTAGCTGCAGTGAAGCTTTCATTAGGAGCGCTCTGGTAAGCTCAAGTCATGCTTTAAAATCTGTTAGAGTTGACATAAGCGACCAATCGAACGATTCATATTTGTGTTAGCGGATTTGCGTATTACGCGAAATCATTTGGAACGAAGTAATCATTGTAATAAATAAAATAACTACAACTGGCTAATATCTCTCGCTAATTTCCCTCCTCATTTGTGGTTGCCTAAGCGTGGTCGCTTATTGGAAGCCCATTTTCGTAAGCGAACAGCCCCATTTAGGTGTAACAAATGTTCTTAGAGAGCATTAGCGAGAATGCGACCAGTCTCAATAGCAAACCTGTCATACTCTAGCTTACTTGTAAGAGATGGTAAAAGCGTCGTCATATCTGGTAATGCATAGTGAGAGTGGTCTAACCTTTCCTAACACGACGACATTGACGGAACCTTTGAGGATTATGTACCAGGAATCCCCTTCGTCTCCTTGATTGAACACTAAGCAGGAATAAATGATTGAACAAGGATAAATGAACAAGAATAAATGATGGAATAAGGATAAATGAGCAAAAATAAATGATTGAACAAGGATAAATGAACAAGAATAAATGATGGAATAAGGATAAATGAACAAGAATAAATGATTGAACAAGGATAAATGATTGAACAAGGATAAATGAACAAGAATAAATGATTGAACAAGGACAAATGAACAAGAATAAATGATGGAATAAGGATGAAGAAGGGTGAATGATTGAAGAAGGATAAATGATTGGACAAAAATGAATGTCACGTGTTAAAGGCCCTATCCGGAGGGGATTCCCATATAATAATGACACAGTTGCTCATGATTAATTTTATATTCACTCCTAGCATGTACTAAAAAGGGCATGCTATTGATGTATTTCGTGTCTATTATCTGTATTGATATTAGGAGTCATACGACTAGTTATGTCTCTGGTTGTCGTGTTACTTACGGACCGTTCCCTTGTGCTCGCATGATTCCAGTACTACAGCTGCGGCCATTTCCTTTTTCACCTAATTCACGTCATGACCAAATGTGTCACCATGTTACTTATTTAGTGCAGGAATTATCAGATATTTTAGTATCTGAAAAATTAAATAAAAATAAATTAAATTGGAATTTTGCTAGCGCACCGTGCTCGAGATATATGACAGAGATTTGATGCGTAGGAGTTCCTCATAGATAGTGTCCACGTCCTCCTGGCTCCGGGCGTTGGGTCTGGAAAGGAATAAGTATTATGTTACAAAGAGAACAGAAAATATCAATTTTTTTCAATCAATGATGTTTCCAGTTGTACAGCCCAGGTGGTTTTAAGGAAAACTATTTTTAGCACTCACGGAGTTCGTAAGGCCATTCTGAAGACTGCGTCAGGACCAATATTACACAGGTAGCCCATCACTTCCTCGAAATCTTTGTGTGCGGGGAACTCTCTCTCAGCGACCTGTAGCTTTTTGTGGGAGAATCGGTAATAGAGGTGGTGTCTGTCCTTGAATACATACTCATGGGTCACTGTATGTCAAATCAAATGGTATGTTAATGACTCGCCGGGTAATGAGAGTAGCAGTAATATGATGAAAATCAAGTTTGTGCCGTCAAACGTTAACTGGTCACGGTAATGATGGTCAAGTTGAGCTGGTCACGGTAATGATGGCCACGCTGGTCACGGTAAAGATGGTCACGCTGGTCACGGTTATGATGTGATGGCCACGCTGGTCACGGTAATAATGGTCACGCTGATCACGGTAAAGTTTGTCGCGCTGATCACGGTAATGATGGTCACGCTGGTCACAGCAATGATGGTCACGCTGGTCACGGTAATGATGGTCACGCTGGTCACAGCAATGTTGGTCACGCTAGTCACGGTAATGATGGTCACGCTGGTCACAGAAATGGTGGTCACGCTGGTCACGGTAATGATGGTCACGCTGATCTCGGTAACGATGGTTACGCTGGTCACGGTAATGATGGTCAAGCTAGTCACTGTATAATAATGGTCACGGTTATGATGGTCACGGTAACGATGGTTATACTAGTCATGGTTATGATAGGTTATGATGTTCATAGTGGTCACGGTGATGATGGTGACTCTAATCACGTTAATGCTGAACACGCTGATCACACCAATGATGGTCACGCTGGTCACGGTTATGATGGTCACGCTAGTCGCGGTAATGATGGTCACGCTGGTCACGGTAATGATGGTCACGCTGGTTACGGTAATATGGTCACGCTGGTCACGGTAATGATGGTCACACTGGTTACGGTAATGATGGTCACGCTGGTCAAGGTTATGATGGTCACGCTAGTCATGGTTATGATTGTCACGCCGATCACGGTAAAGATTGTCGCGCTGGTCACGGTAATGATTGTCATGCTGGTCACGGTAATGATTGTCGCGCTGGTCACGGTAATGATTGTCACGCTGGTAACGGTAATAATTGTCACGCTTGTCACGGTAATGATGGTCAAGTTGGTCAAAGCAATAGCCAAATTAACGTGATTATCATTATTGTTTGGGCACGGATGCATTCAAATACAGGTACCATGAGAAATCACGCCTTCTTCCAACAGAGCCTGGAATACAGAGACGGCATGGAATCGACTGTGGACTTGTCTGGAGCTATCCAACAGCCAGTCCACCGCCTCGCTCCCAGCGAAACAATCAGGGAACGTCCCTGAGTTGCAGGAACGCTCTTTAAAAAGGTGAGGTGCAGACTTGACCATCTTGTTATGCAGGACGACTGCAGCATTAAGCATAATCTGCGAGAGCTTCTACAAATAGAAGATTTGGAAATTCAGATCGTGAATGGTCCAATAGAAAAGCTACTACTCGAATGAAGGCTGCTGCCACGCGGCCTACCTTGTTGTCATGAAGGGGCACTCCAACATCTTCAACTCCAGGACTGTTCTCTAAAACAGTTTTGACAGATAAATGTTTACATCTATTCTATCTTATCAAATTCCAATTGAACTGTTTCACATTTCATAATTCCCTGCGATTGTTTATCATTAACACAGGCTGTTCACACGGAATAAATGCATTATCAATTTCTCGTCCAGAGTTTAAACAAAACTTGACAAGCGGAAGAGATTTACTGTAGAGAGCAGCCAGTATTTTAATACCTGTTCAAAAAATCCAAAACCGACCTGACCTACCGCGTGCAAGTATCGTACACAAAACCGTCAAATAATTGTGTTTTGAAAACCCTCGTTGTTTATTAAGCTCGTTCGGCCATTACATACCATATTTGATTCGTTTGGCCGCCTTTCCGTCTTTTAAAAAATCGGAAGTACTTCGCCTTAGAATCGTGTAAGTCGGGAACTTCCACGTTAACTTGCAGGATTTCGGCCAAACTACGCCTTTGCTTGCCGTCATATTGGTAAGGTCTGGACACTAACGTTTTTGAGAGTACCACAGATTTCCCGCGCTTGCCTCTCATTTTTAGACCATTTAGAAAAACAATAGCCACTGATTGGTGAGCAAACAAAAGCGTAAAACACGTGATGCAGCCGGCCGCTGTTCTCAAAGTATAAAGAAACCCTCTAGACTAATTGAAGTTCTAGCTTTAGCGTTGACTCACCGTCCGCCTCAGTCACCTCGACGGTGTTGCACTGTTCTCCGGGAAGTTCAATGCCCACAAGGTAACGTCTGTTTTGCTGTTAACACAGACCATACATTCAACACCTAGGCACGTGACTACGGGGGAGGGGAGAGGATCAGGGGGCCTACACTTTACCGCCAAAAAAGCAATCTTTACCTAATCAAGAATTACCTAATATATTTTACGAGAAGTAAAAAAAAAATCATGGAACAGGGACGTTCTGCGAACAGTATCGATAGTAGCCTTTTCCCTGGGCAACGCTTTTGCCCAGAAAGCAGCAGGAATTTTTTTTCAGATTTGGTATTGTCACCTCCACACTAAGCAAGGAATCTGTTCCACTCAAGAAGCCCGCGTAGCTATTACTATTCGCTCTCGGGCTTTCTAACGTTTAGAGAAGCCTGCGGGGGAGGCTAAATCAATAGCTACAACAACGGCGTGCAATAACTAAAAATGAACAGTAGAGAAACAAAGCAAAACAGGAGCTCCTTCACCAACAGCCGACAGCAACAATACCACCACCACCACCAAAAACAGCAACACAAATTTAACCCAGGAAAGAGACAAATAAGCAACAAAGGATGGCATCGACAATCATAGCAGCTATGACAATAGCAAACAAAACACACACAAACAATTCGCCAAGACTGCAATAGGCTAGAAAAGGGAAACGTAACCGTAACAACAGGAATGACGACAACAAACTTACCTGAAAGATGGTTTTCAAGTACTCGCCATTCACACACAGCAATTCGCAATAGTCGTTAGTGATGGCGGTAGCGGTTCTACAACAACAACAACAACACGAGGTTCATTTACAGAACACAAGTGGCACTGGCAGCTTGTGATTCATTAGAAATTCATAAGAACGCGGCCTTTTATTGGCTCGCTTTCTCGGGATAATGGATAGTATATCCACTCCCCAAACATGGGATGATGAGTGGATCAGCCAGGAAACGTTTCAAAATCGTTTGTATTTCAGTTTGTGCATGACACTAGCGAGACAGATCTATTTCAATGTAAGTTTCTGTCTGTTGCAAAAGTTCTCGAAAATATTCTAATGTAAAAGCGTGTGTTACGTATCGAAAACGCTTATTTTGTTTTTATGATTATGTTCAGTTCAGTCCCTAAGGACTATTTACCACCACTCACTGAACCTTTGGCGAATAAATTGTTAATTGTTTACAATAAAGCTAATAACATACCTGGGAGAGCCATCCAAAACAGATTCCCCAAACGTGCTTCCAGGACCCAGACAACACAATGTTACCGCGTCCTAGACGACATAAAAACAGGGGTATACCGAGCAATTGACTTTCACAGTATCCTAGACGACAACTCAGACAAGGATATTAATACTAACCAAGAGACCATGATATAAGAGAACGAATCCCCGTGGCCCATGATAACGTCCAAGAAAGCTATTTTTAGATTGCGCGAGCTAGTCAATAATAGCATCCATACATGGTTCGTCGCGCCATATTTGGTTATGGGCACCACGAGCTAGTACAATTTCGCACCAATTTTTTTCCCTCTGCACTTCTTTACTTCGTTCGCTACCTGTTTTATCCTTTTAGCTGCTCTTCAAGGCTCATGATCACAATGCTTCTCATGGGGTGGTGTCCTGTTATCTGTTTAGTTATCTTATGTTCAGTTATCTAAATGTTATATAAATAATTGAACGGGAAGACGTCGGGTTGACGGTAAATTTGGAGTTCATTCAAGATGCATCGTGCAGACTCCTAAAAAGTTCTTATTCTATGCAATTCGGTGAGATAGAATACCTAGGCATTCTCATAGTCTATGTTATGTATTTTAATACAAGAAGGCCTTTATTTTTCTTTGATTTATAACATTTTTAGATGAATGAACTTCAATTTTTCACCCAAATGTTCAGAAATCATGTCACTCAAGAAACCCTTGTCAATGGAATAAGATTTACTTCATTTTAGACTTTTAGACTTGAAATCTTTTATTTGTAATATCGGTGTGAATATAATGGTATTAAGTTCTGAATGTATCTTTTTCATTAAAAGGGAATTGGAAGAGAATTGTGTTTTGTAAACACAGATTTATGATTGATTGTTGTGAATCAGCAGTGAAAACTTTTACTGGGGAAGTTGATCCCAGAGCCTAAAATCACGCACTTTATACATTTCAATGTCCCAGAAACAGTTGATTGGCACCAGCGTACTCTATGGAAGATCATTTTTACAGCGTTCGTAAAAAAGAAAGGTATTTTCGGTCAAAAAGATTTCCGAAACATCCTTTGCCGGATCACATTGCTCAAGAAGTGATCGCGCGTAAGACTCTTGTTGCTAGGAAACGTGAGCGCTAACCAATCAGAAACGTATCTAAAAATAACTGCTTGTTCTAAAAATAGTTTTTACGGACGTCATCATTGGAACATACCCTAATACGGGGGATTCGTTCTCTTACATCATGGTCTCTTGTACTAACTGGCCTCGCAGTCTGGACAAGCTTATAATTTATTTTATCTATAGAAAGACTTGATTTTGACATTTCTCGTACGCAACAACGATACCAATGGACTTAAACCCTTGTACTCTGGCTTTCTATTGTTTGCTTTCCTTGACTGGGGATATTTGACAAAATTCGCCTGTTCCAGACCGGTTCGTCATAGCTACCATCTCAACACACACCTCGATCTTGCTGGTCTGGGATACGCAGATGTTGACGGACCCTGTGAGTATGGCGTACCAATTGAGCCCCTTGGCGTCCTGCCGATATACTGCGAACAAACATCAAGGTTAGATTACCACTCATGTTTATAGGGCACTCAAATAACTAACTGATTAAAGTGTCTAACTTGCTTAATCTTTTGATATTTGCTTCTTAAAACCAAGACTAAAAAGAGTCTAAAATTTACAAATGCGAATACATCTGTTTTCGTGTCATACGCTAGTGACTTATCATCGACAACATCGAGCCGGTCATGTGATGAGTAATTAATTGGGTAACGTGGGGAGTGATTTTAAGCGGTCGATCAGACTTACAGACAGTCCCTGGTTCCAGGTCTTCATAGTAGGCATAAAAGCAGATCTGGCGAACAACGTGTGGATGCACTTTCTTAAACACCAATTCATTCTGCAGATAAACCATATTCACCATTAAATCGTGGATGTGGATATGAAGTCGTGGTTGTGGGTATTGAGTCGTGGAGACGAGGGTATGGAGTAGTGGATGTGGGTATGAAGTCATGGGTGTGGTTATTGGGTCGTGGAGACAATGGGTATGGAGTTTTGGGTGTGGGTATGGAGTCGTGGGTGTGGTTATGGAGTCGTGGATGTGGTTATGAAGTCTTGGGTGCAGGTATAAAGTCATAGGAGCGGTTTTAAAGTCGTGAGTGTGGGTATGGAGTCGTGTGGGTGGGTATGGAGTCGTGGGTCGGGTATGGAATCGTGGGTGTGAGTATTAACTCATGGGTGTGGGTATGGAGTCGTGGGTGTGGTTATGGAGTCATGGGTGTGAGTATTAACTCATGGGTGTGGGTGTGGGTATGGAGTCGTGGGTGTGGGTATGGAGTCGTGGGTGTAGTTATGGAGTCGTGGGTGTGGTTATGGAGTCGTGGATGTGGTTATGAAGTCGTGGATGTGGTTATGAAGTCGTGGGTGTGGGTATGGAGTCGTGGGTGTGGGTATGGAGTCGTGGGTGTGGTTATGGAGTCGTTGGTGTGGTTATGGAGTCGTGGGTGTGGGTATGGAGTCGTGGGTGTGGGTATGGAGTCGTGGGTGTGGGTATGGAGTCGTGGGTGTGGGTATGGAGTCGTGGATGTGGTTATGAAGTCTTGTGTGCAGGTATAAAGTCATAGGAGCGGTTTTAAAGTCGTGAGTGTGGTTATGGAGTCGTGGGTGTGGGTATGGAGTCGTGGGTGTGGTTATGGAGTTGTGGGTGTGGTTATGGTGAACACTTTTAAATCTTACCCTTAGCCGCGCGAATATGGTGTCGAGATGTTCGCCCGTCCTACGAAAGGGTCTAAGGGACACAGATAAAACATCATTACCACCAGTCATTGAGTAAGCTACTGTTCATTTAGCCTCCCTCGCAGGCGTTTTTAGGCAGGCGTCGCTCGCTCCCCCTCCTTTGTGGACGGGGAGCGAGCGACCCCTGCCTAAAAACGCCTGCGAAGGAGGCTATTGTTCATTAGAAGCTTCCCTTCTAGGCTAACTGTTTATTTTTCGGATCATTTCTAATCCTTGGACGACATACTCGCCGATATCCCAGCCGCCAGATAGTTACTAAATATAATCATCACAAATGGTCCTGCCATGGGTCCAGTTCCATTGATACCACAAATCAGAATTCATAAAGATTTTTTAAGAGAACAAAGACAATACGGCGGGACAAGTGCTTGTGGATGTAGTGTTATGACTTCTGGTCTGGGGGGGGGGGACTTTTCGGTCACCCATCCGTACTTTGAACCATTGGAGCAATTATGACCAAATTTTGAAAGAATCATTATCCTACAAAGAGGAACAAATTATATATTGTGTTCTAATTTAAAGACATTTAGTTATAAATAGCCTATCTTTCGAAACCTTTGCATAAAACATCTATAAAATCCAAATAAGTTATCATAATCAGTCGTATTCAAAAAGCGACCGATATTCTTAAAAAAATGTCTTTGTGACGTCACGATGACAGAAACGGGCAATATTTCTGTTTTTTAGATATGTATCTCCGTATGTCTTTTTTCAACAATCTTATTATCTTGCACTAGAAATAATTATTAGTGACACTGTTTCTATGACAGCAATAAATGACATCTGTGACGTTATTGATTGGCATGGTACCTTTAATAAAGCATACGCGTTTGCGAATGGACTCTTTATAAAAGCAATAATTTGAATATATTTCCCAAAAATGTTGTTTTCTACTTTTTATTTACAATAGAGAAATATAAAAAGGATTTTGCCAAATTTAGATGTTAATTTAAAAAACACAGAGATTTTTAGCTAATTATGTGACATCAGCATCCGCTATCTTGGATCCGCCATCTTGGACCCGACATCTTGGACCGCCATCTTGGACCCGACATCTTGGACTTAATGAAAGTTATTTATTTTAATTAATAAAAACTGGGTAGCAAAATCTAAAGCTTTTTAATATTCAATCTTCGTTTCAAGTTTTATTAGTTATTTCAGGTGGATATGAATGTATTTTTGCTATTTTTACAAGCAATCTTTCGAGGTCAAAAATTTACACAAAAAAAAACACCCCTTCCCCCTAAAATCCAGAAATGTTTAAAAACTTGGTATAAAACGTTTATATGACATGGATTTGCGTTAAGCACGTCTTATTAATAGTTGATCTTAACGGGCGTTTTGCCTAATTTTCATGAAACCTGCGTCTCAAAACTTGGTACACATATTAAAATTTTGTTAACACCAAACTGATCTCAGATAAATTTTAGGAAAAGTAGTCAAATTTCAATGCTCTAGCCCTACTAGCTCAAAAGGTATTAAGTTGATGTGGGCCTCAAAAGCCCCCCCCCCATCCCCCCCCCGATCTGAATAGGGTTAACGGTGAAACAAATTGTGATGCTTACGGTTCGACAAGTACTTTGACTGGACAATGTATAATTATATACATATATACTATAGTTATAGTACCAACAATGGGACTCGAAATGTGCGGAGGGTGAGTTTTCATATGCAGATGACGTTGATGAGTTTTTTATTTAAAGATAAACATCCAAGCCAAACCAAGAAGTTCAATTTTTGTAGGTAGATGTTAGTATTAAAATGAAAAGCGCAGGATGAGTGCAATTAAAGAAAGTCTTTTGCGCAAATTCCTAATCGCTGTCATTGAATTATCAAAGTGGTTTAGATATGTATTTTTCTTGTTTGATTCATAGCCTATCTATCGGAATTCATCGATTAGCATTTAGCGATGTTCTGGCTACACCGTGTAGACCACCGTGCCCACATTTCTCCGTTTTTTTCTAGTAACTATGTGAATACAAGTGT
Organism: Nematostella vectensis; assembly: GCF_932526225.1. Lineage (NCBI taxonomy): Eukaryota > Metazoa > Cnidaria > Anthozoa > Actiniaria > Edwardsiidae > Nematostella > Nematostella vectensis. The sequence continues at coordinate 4,799,028 of NC_064035.1, read as the reverse complement.
CAACAGTAAAATTAACTTAACGAAAGTGGCATGAAATGCGTAAAACGTACGAAATAAGCATAGTAGCGCGCATATAAAGGTGAACTAAGATACAGCACAAGAATAGGCAAAGGCGCAAGTAACAAGCAATGAAGTAATAAGCGATAACTAACATACATAGCACAAGAATAGGCAAATTAGCGCGCACATGAAGTAATGAGCGAACTTAGATACAACACAAAAATAGGCATAGCAGGGCGCAAGTAACATAAAGTAATAAGTGAACTTAGATATAACACTAAACTTAGATATAACACTAGGCATATTTTATCTTGCACATAAAGTTGGACTAAGAACAGGCAAAGTAGCGCGCAAGTAACATATGAAGTAATAACCGAACCAAGATACAACACAAGAACAGGCAAAGTAGCGCGCAAGTAATGAAAATACAGCTGTACAGGTATTGCTGTAGCTGGACAGGACGAGTATTGTACATTTCTACTTACTTACAAACCGAATTCATTATTTTATCATCTGAACATTCCTACAGCAAACTGGCTGAGGAAAACACGGAATTGAGTAATGACTATAGGAATATACCTATATCGATTGACCCCCTGCCAAAAAAGCGAAAATTCAGTAAAATTTGGCTATCAAATACCTTATGAGCAGCGAATCCATTCGGCAACCATCCGGAATGCTTTACTCTAAGCAAACAACTCAAGCGATGACAAATAGCTTTAGTCTTTGTGCTGGATTAAAAGGGGTCGAGAACAAATAGTTACTTCGCTCAGAGCGCTGTGCCATTTGACAGCCTTAGCAACGAAATGACGTAAGTACGACGGTCGTTTGACGTAAAACTGTTTCCTTAAAAGAACGCGTACTGGTGCGCTATTGGACGAAAGAGTTGCACGGTCCAGAATGGTACCCAAGTTCTCGCCGATGCTCGATTGCTAGCACATAATATATGCTCGCATTGCATAATTTGTAGGGAATGTAATGAAAACTCCCCCCCCCCCCCCCCCCCTTACCCTTCAGCCAAAAACGAGAGACACAGAAAGATCTGCACAGGAGGGAATCTGCTAGCAGGACACAAACAAGCGAGCACGCGAAAGAACGTAGAGACGCGACGCGAGAAGCTCTGCTGCTAGCAGGAGTGAGGCGGAGGTAGCATGCTCACCAAAACCCATTCGTAGGCCCATCAAATTATATTTTTTCATGTTGAACAGTAAAACGTTTTTTACATATACAAAATAGATTAGATGGATATTATCGATTCCAAATTAAATATCAAATCGAACGTTTGCGCTTGCGCTTTGCGAAACGAATAAACATACTATATATAAATTTTTTGAACAGAAATGCTACGAATTGCCCAGAAAGATCATTTACGAGGGAACAATCAACAAAGCAACAACAAAGTCTATAGTCTATCTATAAAATAGACTCCCCACTCCTGCCTTGCCTTGTTTGTACTTCTGTGGCAAACCTATCAGACTTCATTACAGCAGATCGTAAAGGAAACAAATGAAATATCAGATATTTGAAGGCAATAATTATATAGCTGATGTATTGTTTTCGAAATAATCTTTGACACCTGCGCTGTTTCAGTTGTCAACACCGACTGGTACTTTGACATGCCGTGTTTGAAAATAGATCTTATGACACGGTTCAGTGGGGACTGCAGTGGTCGGATCAAATCGGTCCGTAGCGAATACATCCCTCGTTCTATCCCTATCAACTTTTTTCTCTAAATACACCATTCGCTTAGCATCCCGATGTCTCTGTCGGGTAACAGGCTTGCCGGGTTATGCGTCAGGGACGGCGGTTGTACGTGTATTTATTCATTATTCTGACTTTCCTTGCCGTCCAAGCCATCCATCGTGCCAGGGCCTCTTCGCAATCTTTCGATATTCGCAAAAAAGTCAAGCACCACAGGCGGCACAATGGAAGCGAGTGGAGACAAAATATCCAGCCTAGCGAACAAGAAGAGGAGCTGGAGTTTATTTTACAAGTAAGTTTGTATTTTCCTGGTTTTATTCATATATTCATTGTGATAAATTTGTTGTTTTTGCTACACAGAGTACGTCCTATGCGTACGTGATTGAGCTCGATATAGGAACCCCACCACAAAAGGTATTTATTAAGAACATAGGTTAAATTATCAGATTAACGCATGGGTCGATGTGGTCTGATGCCGAGTAGGGTCACGCTCACTTGTGGGATCGCTTGCTATTCTGATCCCTCCATCCTCATGCAATTATAAGTAAAACAATGAACGTTATTATCAATTAGCAAATTAATCATTTGTTTGACCTATGTAGATTTGTGTTGTTGTATTCATTTGGCGATTGTTAGAGACAAAATATAAGATCCGGAGAAGGGGGAAGGGGGAGGACAGCTATAAACAAGACAAAAAGGTGCGACAGATCCCAGAATTTCATATCAAGAATGCTAGGACAGAAACTTACAACCCCCGAAAAATTCCCAGGTACGTCCCCAACTCCCCCCCTTTCCCCCCCCCAACATACTACTGTTACTGTTATCTGGTATTTATCATTTCCTATCGGTTGTTGTTGTTTTTAAGCTGGAGTTTTTAATCGACACCGGATCCTCAAACATGGCCATAGCAGGTAACATTTGCCTATCTTACCTCGACAATTTGCTAAACCAAGCACTGATAAAAAAAATAGAATAAACTCTGCTTGGAAAGTAGGTATTGGACATAAATAATATTCTTGACGTGGCTGTAAATTTTGCAGGTCCAAAATGCCAAGACCAGTGGGGTAGCAAGTGCAAAATCGACAATTTTTACTTTCCTGATAAATCCACCTCTGCTAGGGATATCAAGATTCCAGTGAGTGCACACCTTATTTTGCAGTTAAACCAGTGGCACATGCTATATTTGGTGATTAATCCAGTGGTACTTGCCGCCCTATTAGGTAATTAATCCAGTTCAATTACCTTATTTGGCGATAATTATTACCCTGTTGGTAATTTATTTTGGGTCACTCAAATATCGCGATTAAGGAGACGCGAACATTACCATCGCTCTCCAATATTCCATCCCACTTTTTTTTCTAAAGAAAGAGTATGTTTAAACGCAGCGTTTGATGGATGAGATATCAAACTTAGGCTTACAGTAAAGAAATAGCCTAACAGGTCTAACAGCCAAAAGTAACAATTTGTGTGTTTTCTGGCACCTCGTAATCTAAATCTCAATCAAAATATAATCCTAAAAAAAACTTTAAGGAATGTTTTTGTGAAGACATCAAAGTCTGTCCCTGGTTCTTTGTACCTGGAAATGGCAATGTGTTCAATTTTGTAAAATCAATTTTCGCTGTGTAACTTGTTCAGTAATCTGGATTTTTATTTTCTTGAATAAGGAGCGGTGTTCTCCCTTCAGGGGATCATCTTTCCTCCCATCAAAGGATGTTTTCATTTTATTTTTTGTTCAGGGCTTCGATGCAAGTATGCACAATGACACAGTTTCTGCTTTTTTTGTTGGTACTGTTTTAGTGGAATTTAATTCCCTAAGAAAATAATTTCGCCCCAAATCTCCAAATTATGTCTCGCGAAATACGCCTACCCTTTTTCGAGAAATCAAGTGCCCGCGAAATATAGAACCAAGGTAGAACTCGACTTATTTGGTGATCAATCCAAACCTTGCCTTATATGGCGACTAAACGAGTAGAACTCGCCTTATTTGGTGATGAAACCAGTAATACTGGCCTTTTTTAGTGAGTAAAGCAAGAGCACTTCCCTTATTTGGTGATTAGCCAGACAGAAAACGTCTCTCTCCGATGTGAGAAGACAAATAACGCTTTTCTTTACTTGTAGATTGAGACTCAATACGGCAAAGGAGCATGGTCGGGGGATATGTACCAAGATGTCGTAGCCTTTCCCGAAAATGGTAATATATAATGGACGCATGATTGCTTAGGGAAATTGTTCAACCTCAAATAACGTTGAAAGTCATCTGCTATTTTTGTAAAGACAATCCCCCAACATCTGACTGTGCCTGGCGCTGTCTTGGTAACGCCTTATCTGGCCTCGACTTCTTGCTTTTTACAGGCCCTAATACCTTGGTTGAATTCGCTGTGATAAGAAACGAGAAAGACTTCTTTTTGCGTAAGTGATAATATTTCCAGTTAATGTTAGTTAACCAAGTTATTTTTTGACCATCGAACTATCCTACACTGTCCGAGTCTTCACGACTTCACGACTTAAGGGTTATTGTCGAGGTAGTACGAACCAAAAGAGTTCATATAATAATAGTCTTTTAAATAGCTGCGCAGGAGACCAGGTTAAACTTGCGCGCTTATTGCTGAATATATTAATACCAGACTTACCATGTCCCTCTGTATTTTAGGGAACTCGATAAACGAGGGAATCCTAGGGCTTGCGTACAGGAGCTTGGCCACTGATGGGGTGACGGTATGTGGTCACGGTGTGCGAGTTGTCTCTAAGGATGTACTTACACAACTTACCTGGTCCCTTTCCTTCGTAGCCACTGTATGACCAACTCGTTTTAGATGGAAAAGTACCAAATGTGTTCACTCTTGGCCTGTGTAACGGCATGGTATGTACCAAATAGGTCAACTCTTGGCCTGTGTAATGGCTTGGTATGTACCAAATGTGTTCACTCTTGGCCTTTGTAACGGAATGGTTGTGTACCAAATGTGTTCAGTCTTTGCCTGTGTAACGGCATGGTATGTACCAAATGTGTTCACTCTTGGCCATGGTATGTACAAAATGTGTTCACTCTTGGCCTGTGTAACGGCATGGTGTTGCCAAATGTGTTCACTCTTGGCCCGTGTAACGGCATGGTATGTACAAAATGTGTTCACTCTTGGCCTGTGTAACGGCATGGTGTTGCCAAATGTGTTCACTCTTGGCCTGTGTAAAGGCATGGTATGTACCAAATGTGTTCACTCTTGGCCTGTGTAACGGCATGGTGTTGCCAAATGTGTTCACTCTTGGCCTGTGTAACGGCATGGTATTGCCAAATGTGTTCACTCTTGGCCCGTGTAACGGCATGGTGTTGCCAAATGTGTTCACTCTTGGCCTGTGTAATGGCTTGGTTTGTACCAAATGTGTTCACTCTTGGCCCGTGTAACGGCATGGTGTTGCCAAATGTGTTCACTCTTGGCCTTTGTAACGGCATGGTATGTACAAAATGTGTTCACTCTTGGCCCGTGTAACGGCATGGTGTTGCCAAATGTGTTCCCTCTTGGCCTGTGTAATGGCTTGGTTTGTACCAAATGTGTTCACTCTTGGCCCGTGTAACGGCATGGTGTTGCCAAATGTTTTCACTCTTGGCCTGTGTAATGGCATGGTATGTACCAAATGTGTTCACTCTTGGCCTGTGTAACGACACGGTATGTACCAAATGTGTTCATATACAGTACATTGCTGTCTATTGTTCAGGGCCAAATCTGGCTAGACCACCCTGAACCTGGTACGTACGTCGGACCCATCCACTACACGGAGATTGAGCAGGAGACATGGTACACCGTATCCATGACAGGAATAGTAAGTGTGTCGACTTTAACTCATTTCTGTAGCTCGAGAGAAAACGTGAATGCAGGACAGATGAAAAGCGCTTGTTATTTGCTTAGCTTTTCCAATGCAAGGCGTAACAAACTGAATCAATTCTGTTTTTTACAGTGAAAGTCTGTTGTGTCGTACGAGTAATTTGGATTTACTGTTTGTTAGGATGTTGCTGGCAACAGTCTTGATCTGTCTCCCCAAGTCTTCCCAACTGCTATCGTCGACAGTGGTGAGCATACCTTGCACGGGCCTACAGAACTAGACGTCTTACAAGTCACTCTGCTGCCTGTGTATCTTTTAGCTAGGGACAGAAAGCTGGATTAAGGATTATGGTAGTAGTCAATAAAGAAACATAGCCCCCCTCCCCATCACCTCTCCGTCTGAGATAAATTTCTCTTTGTCAGGCACGACTGATATCTTGCTTAGACCAGAAATCTACATGGCCGTCATAACAGAGCTGAAAAAGGTAATGTTTTAAGACAAAACAATGAATTCCTTTAACAAACACACGCGAGAAGCGAGAAAACTAGAGGGAGGGAGGAGAGGATGAGTGATACGTGTAGTGGGTGGAGACCCTGAACCATTGGACGTTAACGTTTATAAAATTTTATAAGGAAAGGTATTCCATGTGTTTGCATTTGACGATAATAAGACCAGAAAGCACAAGAAAACACTCTCCTGTCCCACCTAACCCCTATGTCGTTGTCAACGTCGTTTGATGACTTTCAACAGTTTTTTGTGATCCATTTTGATTTTGGAAAGTATAACGTGCACTTGAAACCTTTCTGGGTCTCCTTCCGTTGACAGCATGGACCACCGGTAGATGAACGCTTCTGGGACAACTACTGCGTCGACACAGACCCGTACCAGTGGCCCTATATAACCATATATCTACGAGACATGCGTAAGTTATATTACCATATGTATGAGACATGCGTGAGCTATATCACTATATATCTACGAGACATGCGTAAGTTGTATAGTTATATCATGAGTTATCACCATATATCAGGAGTTATCACGATATATCTATGACAAATGCTTATGTGTACTACATGTATATTTTTTAGTTTGTTGACTAGCACTGTAAGCACTTTCTGTCGAACCATCATTTATAATGATTCTTCTGCGATTGATTTAAAGGTGGTGGTTCATTTGGACTGACGATACTTGGAAAGCATTACGTCAGAAAACAAGAGTACGTAGAAATAATTCCGACCGCACTTTCTATCAGATCATGGGTTACTCAATCCAACAGTACATCCCCTAAGGTAGAAAGATATTTAACGGGAAAGTGGGCTCCGAAGTTTTTAAACCAAGCAAAGGGTTTAAAAAAAGGCTCTCTACAGGAGAGATATAGATGACTTCCATCTTTCCATCTCTCCTTTACAGTAAACACCGTCGTATAAACTAGACTTTTCAAAATGAGGCTCAATAAGTTCTTATAAATTAGGGTATCTTTCGACAAATAAGGTCACTGGAATCCTTTCTAAGTTGTTCAATGGTTGTTTGCTTCAGCGCCTTCCACTGCTTGAGCTTAGGAGTAAAGCAATCCGTGGGAGTACTGGGCGAGGTTGTGATGGAAGGCAACATCGTGGTGTTTGATCGTGCAAGACAGCGTATAGGTTTTGCACCAAGTAACCTCACCCACCCCGAAGAGGGCCCTTGTGGTAAGAATTGATAGCGGTATTCAGGAGAAAACAGAGGGGGTAGATTTTGTGTGACGAGTAACCCCACCAACCCTGAAGACTGCCTTTGTGGTAAGAATTGATAGTAGTATCCAAGAGAAAATAGGGGGTAGACTTGACAAATTGATAGCCATATTCAGGGAAACAAGAGGATTGACTCAGTTCAATGTCGCACTCTAACCTCTATGTTGTGGTTGTTTTTGCATCGAGGCACTGTTATACAGAAAACAAACACCGTCCGCGGTACTTATCCCTTACTTGTAATCTTTCTTCTTCCCCCTCATAGGTAACCCTATGAGAGTCAACAACACCGTCGCAGGTAAAATGTGATTCCAATAAAGCAAGCTTAAATATTTATCAATGACCCAGCTGAATACCGTGTCCCCCCGTGACGGACGCGTACCCAGCATTGGATTCGCTGAAGCGGGAAGCAGAGTGGGGGCGGGGGGGGGGGGGGGGGGGGGGGCAAACGCGCCCGAGTGAATCTTGCGCCTGGATTGGTCGAGAGTGCTCCTCATGTTTGTTAGAGAGTTCATGGACATGCATCTTAAAGGTCAAATGCCACGGGTCTCTGTTCTCAGAACACTAAGGAAATGTTAGTCGTTCGATGAAAACAAAACAGTCAATTCTACAAAAGCTTAGTTTCATTATACAAAAGAGAGTATTTTTTAACTGAAGCAAATTGGTGTTTGAGAGGTTAAAAAACATCAACTTAAAAATTATAAGAATTATGGTATATTTTATAGGAGTAAATACAAGTTTTGTTCTCAGGCCGCCTGCACAAGTACTGCCGAGCTCCCGAGATGCCCCGCGAGACATGTCCTATGACTTGCAGTGCGTGTATCGACGCGGGCGGGGTCTGGTGCCCAACGGGACGAGTGATAGTCTGGATAAATGGCGTAAAGTATGTTCCCTCACATCATATAAACCATACACCTACAGTATGACTGGATCGATATCAATATTGTCTGGATTATTGGCGTAAAGTATATGCCATGATTGCAACGTCTCTTGTTATATATATCATGCACATGCTGGTAATTCAGAATTTATACTGCAAATGCTTGATTAAAGTGAAGTAGGTCGTTGCACAGATTTAGATAAGAGGACGTCACAAGCAGAAGTTGCTACTTTGTTGTAAAGTGACAACTTTCTTTTGTAGATCCCTCTTGAGCACTAAGATAGGGTTCTGTTGGCAAGGTAAGAATGCTACGTGTAATTCATAAGCTTGCAAATGTAAAGCAGGGCTATTTCTTCGAAAGGGTTAAAGTAATTCATAATCTACATGTGAAATATGACCATTTCTTTGGACGGGTTAGAGTAATTCATAAGCTTGTAAATGCGAATTATGACATTTTTCAGGAGGGTTAGAGTAATTTATAAGCTAAAAAGAAAAATATGACCATTTCTTTAGACGGGTTAGATTAATTCATAAGCTTGAAAATGTGGATTATGACTTTTTCTTCAGGAGGGTTATTTATGCTGAATGATGATAAAGTGGAGACATTTCTCAAGGGTCATGGCAGTGCGGAGTTTCAAGCCGAGTGTGACTCTACTCTACCGATGTACAAACAATGCCAAGGTACAGCACAAGTAAACCACCGCCTTCTTTGACCTTGAAATATGAGCAAAATGAGCGAAATGAGCTGACGAACAAAAACGTGATCGCCAGAAGCTATCTAGAAAAATGGTTATTTTTAACTAAATGCTATTTCCGAATTTTGCGATTTCCCGGTGGCAGGGGATTCCATAAAAACAGAGGGGAGTGGGATCGTCGGTAAAATCAATTTTAACCTTAGAAATAGCACTTTGGGCACCCTCGCCTTCTCTTTTTTACGACTTTTGAAAACTGTCATCTAGTCTTCAAGTCTGGTTGTTATTAGATTCAATAAGCTAAGACTAAGGGATAGCAGAATTGGAAAAATGTTTGAACATCCCCTAAGGGTTAGGAGTCGGTATCAAGAGTCGTCAGAATTTAACTGAACTAAGAGAGTTTCCTTTCTGTAGTTGCTGGGATCTGGCTGGTGGTTGCCAGTGGAGCCGTCCTCTTCATATTTCTCCTAGCTGTGCTCTTCTTCTGCTGTCGGCGGTCGATGCGCTCCGAGTACCACCTCGATAACCGCCTGAGAGCTCGACATTAGTTCAGTGTCAATACCTAGGTCACGACCGCCTTACTGGGGCACAAAGGTCATGAGACATAAAGGCCTTATTAAGCCACAAAGGCCTTATAAAGCCACAAATACTAATGACATCATTTTAGGGCAAAGTAGCTTAGCAAATGTGGACCATTTTGCGCTCAGAACATTTACAATGGTCTTGGCAAAGTTCCTCAGTCCAAAGCACCTTGGAAATTAGGTCCAATGTAATTTATTTTACATTTTCGAGGTGGCTGGCTTTCTAATACTATATAAAAGGCAAGCTCCAAGCGCCAAATGGGCATGCCTTACATTTTTTGTAAATACATTTATTTTTTATTTTTGGACAAATTATGTATTTGGTATTTTTTAAAAGATATTTTTCAAGAAATAATAAAATAATGACTGATTTTCATCTAGTGCTTTCACTCTATTCATTTATATGTAAATTAAATCTACCTCATTACTTAATGTCGCTTGAGCTCTCAAGTCCTTCTTTCTTACAATCTCCCGTCGCTTGAGTTCTTCTGTACCACTAACCTACAACCTCATATCGCTTGAGCTCTTCCGTGCCACTAACCTACAACCTCATATCGCTTGAGTTCTTCCGTGCCACTGGCCTACATAACCTCATATCGCTTGAGCTCTTCCGTGCCACTAACCTACAACCTCATATCGCTTGAGTTCTTCCGTGCCACTGGCCTACATAACCTCATATCGCTTGAGCTTTTCCGTGCCACAGCCTACAATCGCATATCGCTTGAGCTCTTCCGTGCCACTAACCTACAACCTCATATCGCTTGAGTTCTTCCGTGCCACTAACCTACAACTTCACATCGCTTGAGTTCTTCCGTGCCACTGACCTACATAACCTCATATCGCTTGAGCTCTGCCGTACCACTAACCTACAACTTCACATCGCTTGAGCTCTTCCATGCCACTGACCTACAACCTCATATCGCTTGAGCTCTTTAGTGCGGTACACGCGGCCTCTATCCTTGAGTCAAGCGCATGTTGTTCATGTTTACCTTCTGTTGCCTTTTTCTTCCGTAGAAAATGGCGAATAAAAATCCGTAAACTTTGTCTAAGAGGCTCCAGCTCGGGAATGGAGGAGATTCTATCAAACGGCCCTCTGAGAGAAACAACAGACAAAGAAATTAGATTTAGCAAACTGGAGATTTTATCAAATAGTAGGTTGCAAGTGTTCTAAGAGTAAATCGCATGTCGATGGTATCTTGCCAACATAAATTCAAAAAAAGCAAAACGAGATGATTCAAGTTGGCCATTTTCTTGTTCCTATTTTTGATAGAACGACAACGTTAATCTCTGCAGACGAGGGGTACCTTACATTAGCCACAACACCAATTTATTCAGTCACATCTATTAAAAACAGTGCAGCCGAGCTAAAACGTTTTCCAGGACTAGGGATTTTCGAAATATATAAACTCTCAAGCATTATAAAATTAATGCTTGTCCTTTACAATGGTACCATGCCGAAACTTAGGGTTTATTCTTACCCAGCCTGTTGCAAATAAAAAAGAGGTACTTACATTGACACCTTTGCGGGGTAATCCTTCAGCAAATGAGTAAAGAATTGCTTAAAGAATCTGATAGACGGCTTATCCAGCTCGACAAAATTCACAGCCTGTCAAAGAACATGATATGCAATTAGTGCCGATATCCAGAGGATACAAACCACATTTCTTTATTAAAAACAGTTTGGCAGATTCACCTTTAAAATAGAGAGAGAAAGCCCTTTGGAAGAGATCAGGTGGCTGAGCAGCCGCGCCAAGTTCAAAGCACTCTGTGACGTCATAGTGTTGATGACCTTGAACTTGTCCCAAAGAGAGTACTGGAAGGTTATCTGAGAACGCAACAAAATCAGCTCGACCTACTCACGTGACAGGAACCAGACTACTAGGAAGCGAACATACCTGGTAACTTCGGTTGTATTCGCAGAACTTTTGTCCAAGATATGCGTAGAACGGGTTATAGGATTTTTCCTGACAAAAGAGACATTTCTTTTTCAACGAACACCTCAAATGATCTTTGCAATCTCACAATCAAAGCAAGACCGCCTGCCCCTTTTCTAGATTAGTATTTCACCTGTAAACTGCACTCAAGGAGAACATGGATGATCTCTCGAGACTGCACTTCTTTCAAATTGAGCTTCAGAAGTTTCTCAAATGCATCGATGTAATCCTAAAATAAAGATCCAACACGTAAATAAACGAATAAGTACTAACAATAATATAAAACAGAAATAAAATAACGATAAGTGTTGTGCCTTTTTTATGTTTGTCATCTTCCTAGTCGCACTTTTCTGGGCTTTATTGCTCACCTCACTTGTCATCATAAGGCAGAACACGTTTTTTCGGACGTCAGTATTCATGCGCTGTTTACGTGCTAGCTCTAACAACTTGGAGCTCCACTGTTGTGACGTAACAGTGGTCCCACTCTCATGTCGTCCACTCCACGCTGAGCCCACGATCCACCAGCGCCCTTAGAGAGGACAAAGTGTCTCACGAACAATTGGGTCCAATGAACGCGTCTCATGAAAACATGGGTCCAATAAACTACGTGTCTCATGAACACATGTGTACAATGAACAACGTGTCTCATCAACACATGGGTCAAATGAACGCGTCCCATGAAAACATGGGTCCAATGAACTACCTGTCTCATGAACACATGTGTCCAATGAACAACGTGCCTCATGAACACATGGGTCCAATGAACAACGTGTCTCATGAACAAATGTGTCCAATGAACAACGTGCCTCATGAACACGTGTGTCTAACGAACGTTTCTCATGAACACGTGTCCAATGAACAACGTGCCTCATGAACACATGTGTCTAATGAACGTTTCTCATGAACACATGGGTCCAATGAACAACATGTCTCATGAACACATGGGTACAATAAACAATGTGACTCATGAACAAATGTGTTAAATGAACAAATGGATACAATTAACAGTGTGTCCAATGAAGAATATGTCTCAAATACATTTTGCTTGAAAACAATCAAAACACTACGTCGACTTTGATAAGAATATTAAATAAATTACATACACCAAACTCTTGTCAGTTTTTTTAGTCTGCCCTGTTTCTGTTTGGTGTCGCTTAAATAAAGGATTACAAATGTGAACCCACCTTTAGTGTTTGCTTGTAAAAGATCCTCAAGCGTAATTTTAAGCTGAGAGCTTGTTCCTGGAAAATAATATTGCGCACATGTTTTACCAGTCTATTACAATACACACAAGCGGTGGACACTAAAGTACCCCAATAGGATACATAAAGAAGAACATGTCACGTTGCAAATTAACTATGCAATGTACATAAAAAATGGAAATTGATGGATTCTGGCTTGACGGTTTAGACTAGGCTCATTCTGCCTGTTGTTTAGCATATGTTGCAAGTGGCTGTGAGACAAAAAATCATTATGGCAAAATATAAAATCCCCACAACTTCTATTATCTTTACTTTTGATGTGACGTTTAAAAATAGTTAAATATGTAAGTATACAGGACACAGTACCTGACTCCCGCACGATAGAACGCTGCAGTTTGCGCAGATGGTCCACAGGCGCAGGGTCATACCCTGGAATCTTCCGTAAGTTGTTGTTGCGTAGATTTGAGATGATCTCCAACATGAACCGCACACGTGACCTAGGACCACACAAGATTAACACATGACACAGGGATCCCATGAGATTATGTCCAGCATGAGCCACAGACTGCAATGCAAGGCCGACACAGGGATCCTATGTACGTGATTAAATACGGCATATAACACACGTGATCATGAACAAAACATGATTGACACAGGGTTTCCATGAGATTATGTCTCTCCAGCACCAATTGCACCAATGCCCAAGAACAACACAAAATTGACACAGGGATCAAAACCAAAATTAAAAGCTTCCTACTTACTGGTTAGAGGTGTCTATCGATGCTGCTTTACTCTGGATTTGTAAAATAATGTCCTGGCAAAAAACAATATATTGGTATATATAAGGAATGGTATGCGAATCATGACTGTGATTCTGAGTAGCAAAAGTTTTTTTTCACAAATTATCCAATTTATGCCTCTCTCCCTCTCCCTCATTTTCCCGGACTCCCTCTCATCCAAGCGACTTCCTCTTTCTTCCCTCTGTATACCTATACAGTATGTAACCCTGCTTTTCACCTGAGACACTTTTGCATACCTTTAGGGAGCCTGGGTCATCTCGTCGTATGTCGGCTCCGGAATCTACACAGGTAAGTCAACAGACAAAGTAGTCAAAGGTGTGTTGAGTATACTTCATTGCCATTGGAGGAAAAACATGACCCCATGCAGTGAAAGAGAAAAAGAGCCAAAAGAGCAACATACTGTAGCAGATAAAACAAATGCCTTTTGCCATCTTAGTGGTAATGAATACTCACTTTTTATGATTAGCAGGAGCATTTCAATGTCTCTTTCAAGGAAGCTTCTTGAAAGATGACGGATGATATCATAGATAAGACCAGAGTCAACCACCTTGAAGTTGTAGAGATGTGTGAAAAGTGACACAACATTAAAAATTTCTTTGCCATCACTTGGTGTTTTGTGAAAACTATCAAAAAGTTGAGCCATCTTCTGGGTGAAAAAGGCACCTAAAAATATAAAAGTGAAAAATATATATTCAATACAAATGATGGAATACATATGATGTTTTTGCTAATTGTTAGTAGATTAAAGACCAATAAAAACAGGAAGGGGGAGGGCAACCACCCCCAATTTTCAATCATACAAGTTTCCAAGGCACACCATATTTACTACAATATTCAAAACAATTTACTAACCGACTTCCATGCCAATATTGGAGTTGAGGATAGATATTAATAAGCAGTGCTCCATCAGTAGCTTGGAAGGCATAAGAGATGGTGTGATACAGGAGCCAGAGATAAGATCTGTCAGGAGTTCATTCATATCTGTAAAGTGATATATCCTATTAGTTTGTAACCATCTTCAAATCAACTAAACTGTACGTATATCACAACCAACAAACACACAACAACATTATTACTATAAATCACTAAATCACTATCACTAGCACCACCACTATTATATACCAACCATATAGGCAACACACTCAGCACCATGAGTACCAACAACCAACACTGTGTAGTTGATCTCCAAGTTAAGCACGGGGAGGAGTTCATTTCATACAAAATTACCATTTCTGCTGTTCTTTGTAAAGAGGTTCTCTACTTCAGTGCAGATGAATTGAAGATTACCCTCACTCAGTCTGGAGAACATAAAATAAATGACATTCAAGATTATATACATAATAACATTAAGCACTATGCGACATTATGTGACAAAGTCTAGGTCAGAACTTTGAACAGTTCCATCCTCTAGCAAGGAAGCATGATGTACATGTATGTACACTAAATAAAAGCCATACGTACTTGTTAAGGAGTCCTTTCAGTTGCTTTCTTATCCTGTTCAAATGTTCTTTGTTTGTTTCAGATACTTTATTTCTCAAATGGGGTGGCACATACTTTTCTGAACTCTTCAAATCATTTCCAGACACTGGGTGAAGTGTAGAGTCTCTATGGGTTCCATTATCACTGTCATTCTTATTACTGATATCATTATCAAAGAAATCTTTATCTACATTATCAATATCACCATTGTTATCCACATCAGCTTCGTCTTCATTGTTTAAACTTCCAATGTCATCACTGAAGCCATCATAGTTGCTATCATCATCAATGTTATCGTCATCATCATCTTCATTGTCACCATAATCATTTTCACTGTTGCCGTAACCATCATCATCTTCATAATCGTTATCACTTAAGACAACATCCTCATTGGAAGCCTCATCATCAGATTGTTTCCCTGCATCATCAGTGGTTCTTAGATCTTTCAGTACACTTTTTCCCTGCCAAATGAGACTATCATGAACTTGTTTTTTTAATTGTATTTTTCCCTTTTTTACAAGGAGGCAATCCGAATCTTATCCAGGCACACATGTAACTACATACACACTTTAGTATGACCATGGACCAGGGTCCCAACCACCTTCATCTATCCTAGACACTGAACCAGGGGTAGAGTAAGGCACACAATTTGGTGGATACCCACCAGTCTTTGAAGGCACACCAAGGGACCCACAAAAATGCCACTGAGAAAAAGACATCATATGTATGTAGCCAAGTGGGTGGATCAAGGGAAGCCAACTAAACAATATCTTGCATACTTGAGTTGCTATTAATAATGTCTTCAGTACCTTTAGGCGGGATGGAGTCCTATTCCTAAGGACATTATAGTCATCTGAATCACTCTCCAAATTCTCCCCTCCTTCACACACCTCAAGGAGATCTGAGGCACATTGTCAAGGCTAGATACTGCAGATAGCTAAAAGAATATTTTAGAGAAGCTAAAAGCAGTAACAAATTATTTAAAATTCCAGCATGATGTTTCTTAATTTTTTATTCACAGCAGGGTTTAGTCTTAGTCACTAACAAAGGAAAAGGATGGAGACATACAGTAAAGGACATGCTACACAAGAAACTTATTTTCTTGCAACTTGCAATGCAATGATAACATATACAAAATTGCATGTTGCAATTTTGTGAATACACAGTAGAAACCAATAGTATTTTTCCTGCTTCTTGCAAAGCGACAACAAAAATGCATTGCAGCTGCAAAAAAGAGGATGTTCCTTTGCTTCATTTTCTTGCAAC
Organism: Nematostella vectensis; assembly: GCF_932526225.1. Taxonomy (NCBI): domain Eukaryota; kingdom Metazoa; phylum Cnidaria; class Anthozoa; order Actiniaria; family Edwardsiidae; genus Nematostella; species Nematostella vectensis. Next base: position 4,782,953 of record NC_064035.1, on the reverse strand, counting down.
TCGCAGCACATCAAAATTGCATTGCAGGTTGCAGGAAAGATTGCCTTGTGTCACATGGCATAAAGAGCTTATGTGCATGTGAAAATCAGCATGGGATGAAAGAGATGGAAATGTTCACCTTTTTCCCTTTTTGCTTTCTTCTTTGCTTGCATTTCCTTTTGTGCTGAACTTCACATGCACTAATATCATATATTATAGCAAAAATTTTACCTCTTTGCTTCCTTTCCTATCTCTGCTTATGGTATAAACAGTAGTTTCACAAAACATTGTCCCACATCATTTGAAGAATTTACAAAAGAGTAATATTACACAAGTTCTACATATGCTAACAACACCACTTATAATCCCTATTTTTACTCAAATTTCAAGACTCAAGCTTAGCACATTGAAAACTGAAACTGTGTAAAGGATACAGTCCAGGCCATCAGATTTAAACTGTTCAGGAACATTTTTCTTTTTATTGATCATCAACAGTTTTTCTAGTTTCTTGATCTCCTTTTCCTCTTTAAGATTGTCTTCCTTCAATCGTTGGATTTCTTGGTCTCTCTTAGTTGGGTTTAAATGCTGACATAAACAAAAAAGGTAAACAAAGTTATAAACAACACTCCCTTCCTTAATTCCAACTTTTTCTCCTTATACCGCATGTTCTAGGTTAATATAAACCGAAAATTTTTGGTGGATGAAAAATGAATTAATATAACTAGCATTCCTGAATCCTTCAATTCTTTAAAATGGAGAGATTATCAAAAACACAAACACACACATAAAGACTAACCTTTTGCTTTCTCTTTCTATTCCTCTTCTTTTTTGTTTGAACATCTTTTTCACAAGATGCTTCATGCTCTGGGTTGTTTTGATTTGATAAAGGAGTCTGAAAAAATATATTAAACTGTCATCATTTTTTATTAGTCAGTGCCTTGGGAAGAGGTGGCTTGAATAAAAAACATTTTAGTGCTGGCCAATAAAAACGCTTAAGGATTTTAAATGCAAAAGCCAGGAGGCATCTCTGAGAGATATAGTAAACCCCTGGGCGGGGGTACTCCCTTATATGGGCTATATGGGGACATGCCACTGGACAGGGAGCCAAGTAATGTTGAGAGTAATGTCAAAATAGCTATACTATAAAGTGTTTAGTTTTGACATTGCAAATTGTTATTGATATCAAATTGTATTTAGTGTATATAACACGATGTACATTTAATAGTATGTTAAGAGTTTCAGTTTACGTTTCTGTTGTAGTAACCTTGCAATAATTAACAGTGCAATTTTTTGCACTAAGTTATCAAATTGATCATTTGAAGTTCTATTGTGTACACTGTCTTTTAATAGATATATGACAGCATTTTTCTACACTAAGTAATTGGAGTTTAAAGCCCCGTGCAAACTGCGCCAGCACCTGCCAGCATTGCTGGCTAATTCTTGCCCGACTGACCACAGTAATACAACTTTAACACATTGACCCCTGAACCGGCCTGTACCGGCTTTGGGAAGTACCCACAACACAAAAAATTCATAAATTCAAAATAAACACGACAAGATGAAGATACTCAGGCATCAGTCTAAGGGATAAATGGTCTTGCAGATATGCATCCAACCAAGGTGTTGGCATCTACTCTTAAGCCAAATAATAGCACAGGTTCTTTGACAAATCTCAAATCGAACAAGGAGAGAAAAGCTGAATCACCCCTCTCAATAAAACGCTCAAAATACCACACAAGGGAGAGAGATCAGCAAACACAGCTCAAGACACAAATAGATACCTTTATTCTGATCCTCCAGGTACATTTCCTTGGCCTCAAAACACAATGCCCATTCCTTGAAGGATTGTACAACCACGAAAATATGTTTACGTATTGCAAAGCATTCTGGGAGATACAGGGGAAAATTCACGAGGGGAGGGCCAGTCAACACTCCTCTCCCCAAAGTCAGATGGTTTTTTATAAGTCTTTTCACCCCGAAGCCAAACGAATCAATTCCAGGTCATACAGACCCAGAATAGCAGTGTAAACAATTTTGCAATCAATTTGGTTTCAGAAAAGACACCATTTAGGAGAGCTGTGGTGATTCATTAGAAAATTATTTTCTCATCCGGGCAAAGCCAAACAAGAAAAAATCATCATGAATCCACCTTTGCTTGCAAATATCCATAAGCAAGGCACTCAATTATGCCCCAAAAGACTTCATGATGTCCTGAGACACTCTCCTAATATGCTCATAGCTGTATTTTTGATGAAAAATACAAGCAACCATCAACTTGTGCTGGCTTCAGCACATCGACGAGGGATTAAAAGTGGGGACCGCAAAGCACTGTTGGAAAACTTGGATACCGCTGACTAGGTGCAGCTGTGTTTGACTTTGACGGGCTGTATAAAACTCAGAATAGGGGGGGAGTTATCTGTTTTCAGTCTGTTTTTTGTAAATTCAGCTCCAAAAAAGCCAGGAGTCAATGGGTTAATCAACCACCCCTAGATTTTAATCAAAATAACTAGACCTTTTTAGACTTGTGCTGTGACATACACCAGTGGATTGGATCACATATATGCCATTTCTAGCAAGTGAATATCTTTAACCTAGAAAATAGAATTTTTTTTACTTGGACATGACTGGACTCATTGATAGGGATGATATGCATAGCTGTTTTAGAAAAAAAATGCCCAAGAAAACATCAGATTCAGGCAAGGTTTTGTGATAAGATTACTTTGACGGTGAATATACAGGAAAAGTACCAAAAGTGGGTTGACACTGCTGCTTTGAATTTATAAAGGCAAATATTTTTATAGAATTTGGGCTCCCTGTGGTTTCCCTAATGGTTTTAACATAAGAATTATCTGTTAGAATATCAGCCATAACTTAAAGGAGGCTTGTTTGTATATCAAGCAGAATTTGCCTACACTGTTGTATGCACCTAAGCTTGCAAAAAATGCATTGTTCTCAGGCAGTGAGGCAAGCATGATTTTTAGGGTGTGTTGGTAAACACATTGACCCCTGAACCGGCCTGTACCGGCTTTGGGAAGTACCCACAACCCAAAAAATTCATAAATTCAAAATAAACACGACAAGATGAAGATACTCAGGCATCAGTCTAAGGGATAAATGGTCTTGCAGATATGCATCCAACCAAGGTGTTGGCATCTACTCTTAAGCCAAATAATAGCACAGGTTCTTTGACAAATCTCAAATCGAACAAGGAGAGAAAAGCTGAATCACCCCTCTCAATAAAACGCTCAAAATACCACACAAGGGAGAGAGATCAGCAAACACAGCTCAAGACACAAATAGATACCTTTATTCTGATCCTCCAGGTACATTTCCTTGGCCTCAAAACACAATGCCCATTCCTTGAAGGATTGTACAACCACGAAAATATGTTTACGTATTGCAAAGCATTCTGGGAGATACAGGGGAAAATTCACGAGGGGAGGGCCAGTCAACACTCCTCTCCCCAAAGTCAGATGGTTTTTTATAAGTCTTTTCACCCCGAAGCCAAACGAATCAATTCCAGGTCATACAGACCCAGAATAGCAGTGTAAACAATTTTGCAATCAATTTGGTTTCAGAAAAGACACCATTTAGGAGAGCTGTGGTGATTCATTAGAAAATTATTTTCTCATCCGGGCAAAGCCAAACAAGAAAAAATCATCATGAATCCACCTTTGCTTGCAAATATCCATAAGCAAGGCACTCAATTATGCCCCAAAAGACTTCATGATGTCCTGAGACACTCTCCTAATATGCTCATAGCTGTATTTTTGATGAAAAATACAAGCAACCATCAACTTGTGCTGGCTTCAGCACATCGACGAGGGATTAAAAGTGGGGACCGCAAAGCACTGTTGGAAAACTTGGATACCGCTGACTAGGTGCAGCTGTGTTTGACTTTGACGGGCTGTATAAAACTCAGAATAGGGGGGGAGTTATCTGTTTTCAGTCTGTTTTTTGTAAATTCAGCTCCAAAAAAGCCAGGAGTCAATGGGTTAATCAACCACCCCTAGATTTTAATCAAAATAACTAGACCTTTTTAGACTTGTGCTGTGACATACACCAGTGGATTGGATCACATATATGCCATTTCTAGCAAGTGAATATCTTTAACCTAGAAAATAGAATTTTTTTTACTTGGACATGACTGGACTCATTGATAGGGATGATATGCATAGCTGTTTTAGAAAAAAAATGCCCAAGAAAACATCAGATTCAGGCAAGGTTTTGTGATAAGATTACTTTGACGGTGAATATACAGGAAAAGTACCAAAAGTGGGTTGACACTGCTGCTTTGAATTTATAAAGGCAAATATTTTTATAGAATTTGGGCTCCCTGTGGTTTCCCTAATGGTTTTAACATAAGAATTATCTGTTAGAATATCAGCCATAACTTAAAGGAGGCTTGTTTGTATATCAAGCAGAATTTGCCTACACTGTTGTATGCACCTAAGCTTGCAAAAAATGCATTGTTCTCAGGCAGTGAGGCAAGCATGATTTTTAGGGTGTGTTGGTAAACACATTGACCCCTGAACCGGCCTGTACCGGCTTTGGGAAGTACCCACAACCCAAAAAATTCATAAATTCAAAATAAACACGACAAGATGAAGATACTCAGGCATCAGTCTAAGGGATAAATGGTCTTGCAGATATGCATCCAACCAAGGTGTTGGCATCTACTCTTAAGCCAAATAATAGCACAGGTTCTTTGACAAATCTCAAATCGAACAAGGAGAGAAAAGCTGAATCACCCCTCTCAATAAAACGCTCAAAATACCACACAAGGGAGAGAGATCAGCAAACACAGCTCAAGACACAAATAGATACCTTTATTCTGATCCTCCAGGTACATTTCCTTGGCCTCAAAACACAATGCCCATTCCTTGAAGGATTGTACAACCACGAAAATATGTTTACGTATTGCAAAGCATTCTGGGAGATACAGGGGAAAATTCACGAGGGGAGGGCCAGTCAACACTCCTCTCCCCAAAGTCAGATGGTTTTTTATAAGTCTTTTCACCCCGAAGCCAAACGAATCAATTCCAGGTCATACAGACCCAGAATAGCAGTGTAAACAATTTTGCAATCAATTTGGTTTCAGAAAAGACACCATTTAGGAGAGCTGTGGTGATTCATTAGAAAATTATTTTCTCATCCGGGCAAAGCCAAACAAGAAAAAATCATCATGAATCCACCTTTGCTTGCAAATATCCATAAGCAAGGCACTCAATTATGCCCCAAAAGACTTCATGATGTCCTGAGACACTCTCCTAATATGCTCATAGCTGTATTTTTGATGAAAAATACAAGCAACCATCAACTTGTGCTGGCTTCAGCACATCGACGAGGGATTAAAAGTGGGGACCGCAAAGCACTGTTGGAAAACTTGGATACCGCTGACTAGGTGCAGCTGTGTTTGACTTTGACGGGCTGTATAAAACTCAGAATAGGGGGGGAGTTATCTGTTTTCAGTCTGTTTTTTGTAAATTCAGCTCCAAAAAAGCCAGGAGTCAATGGGTTAATCAACCACCCCTAGATTTTAATCAAAATAACTAGACCTTTTTAGACTTGTGCTGTGACATACACCAGTGGATTGGATCACATATATGCCATTTCTAGCAAGTGAATATCTTTAACCTAGAAAATAGAATTTTTTTTACTTGGACATGACTGGACTCATTGATAGGGATGATATGCATAGCTGTTTTAGAAAAAAAATGCCCAAGAAAACATCAGATTCAGGCAAGGTTTTGTGATAAGATTACTTTGACGGTGAATATACAGGAAAAGTACCAAAAGTGGGTTGACACTGCTGCTTTGAATTTATAAAGGCAAATATTTTTATAGAATTTGGGCTCCCTGTGGTTTCCCTAATGGTTTTAACATAAGAATTATCTGTTAGAATATCAGCCATAACTTAAAGGAGGCTTGTTTGTATATCAAGCAGAATTTGCCTACACTGTTGTATGCACCTAAGCTTGCAAAAAATGCATTGTTCTCAGGCAGTGAGGCAAGCATGATTTTTAGGGTGTGTTGGTAAACACATTGACCCCTGAACCGGCCTGTACCGGCTTTGGGAAGTACCCACAACCCAAAAAATTCATAAATTCAAAATAAACACGACAAGATGAAGATACTCAGGCATCAGTCTAAGGGATAAATGGTCTTGCAGATATGCATCCAACCAAGGTGTTGGCATCTACTCTTAAGCCAAATAATAGCACAGGTTCTTTGACAAATCTCAAATCGAACAAGGAGAGAAAAGCAGAATCACCCCTCTCAATAAAACGCTCAAAATACCACACAAGGGAGAGAGATCAGCAAACACAGCTCAAGACACAAATAGATACCTTTATTCTGATCCTCCAGGTACATTTCCTTGGCCTCAAAACACAATGCCCATTCCTTGAAGGATTGTACAACCACGAAAATATGTTTACGTATTGCAAAGCATTCTGGGAGATACAGGGGAAAATTCACGAGGGGAGGGCCAGTCAACACTCCTCTCCCCAAAGTCAGATGGTTTTTTATAAGTCTTTTCACCCCGAAGCCAAACGAATCAATTCCAGGTCATACAGACCCAGAATAGCAGTGTAAACAATTTTGCAATCAATTTGGTTTCAGAAAAGACACCATTTAGGAGAGCTGTGGTGATTCATTAGAAAATTATTTTCTCATCCGGGCAAAGCCAAACAAGAAAAAATCATCATGAATCCACCTTTGCTTGCAAATATCCATAAGCAAGGCACTCAATTATGCCCCAAAAGACTTCATGATGTCCTGAGACACTCTCCTAATATGCTCATAGCTGTATTTTTGATGAAAAATACAAGCAACCATCAACTTGTGCTGGCTTCAGCACATCGACGAGGGATTAAAAGTGGGGACCGCAAAGCACTGTTGGAAAACTTGGATACCGCTGACTAGGTGCAGCTGTGTTTGACTTTGACGGGCTGTATAAAACTCAGAATAGGGGGGGAGTTATCTGTTTTCAGTCTGTTTTTTGTAAATTCAGCTCCAAAAAAGCCAGGAGTCAATGGGTTAATCAACCACCCCTAGATTTTAATCAAAATAACTAGACCTTTTTAGACTTGTGCTGTGACATACACCAGTGGATTGGATCACATATATGCCATTTCTAGCAAGTGAATATCTTTAACCTAGAAAATAGAATTTTTTTTACTTGGACATGACTGGACTCATTGATAGGGATGATATGCATAGCTGTTTTAGAAAAAAAATGCCCAAGAAAACATCAGATTCAGGCAAGGTTTTGTGATAAGATTACTTTGACGGTGAATATACAGGAAAAGTACCAAAAGTGGGTTGACACTGCTGCTTTGAATTTATAAAGGCAAATATTTTTATAGAATTTGGGCTCCCTGTGGTTTCCCTAATGGTTTTAACATAAGAATTATCTGTTAGAATATCAGCCATAACTTAAAGGAGGCTTGTTTGTATATCAAGCAGAATTTGCCTACACTGTTGTATGCACCTAAGCTTGCAAAAAATGCATTGTTCTCAGGCAGTGAGGCAAGCATGATTTTTAGGGTGTGTTGGTAAACACATTGACCCCTGAACCGGCCTGTACCGGCTTTGGGAAGTACCCACAACCCAAAAAATTCATAAATTCAAAATAAACACGACAAGATGAAGATACTCAGGCATCAGTCTAAGGGATAAATGGTCTTGCAGATATGCATCCAACCAAGGTGTTGGCATCTACTCTTAAGCCAAATAATAGCACAGGTTCTTTGACAAATCTCAAATCGAACAAGGAGAGAAAAGCAGAATCACCCCTCTCAATAAAACGCTCAAAATACCACACAAGGGAGAGAGATCAGCAAACACAGCTCAAGACACAAATAGATACCTTTATTCTGATCCTCCAGGTACATTTCCTTGGCCTCAAAACACAATGCCCATTCCTTGAAGGATTGTACAACCACGAAAATATGTTTACGTATTGCAAAGCATTCTGGGAGATACAGGGGAAAATTCACGAGGGGAGGGCCAGTCAACACTCCTCTCCCCAAAGTCAGATGGTTTTTTATAAGTCTTTTCACCCCGAAGCCAAACGAATCAATTCCAGGTCATACAGACCCAGAATAGCAGTGTAAACAATTTTGCAATCAATTTGGTTTCAGAAAAGACACCATTTAGGAGAGCTGTGGTGATTCATTAGAAAATTATTTTCTCATCCGGGCAAAGCCAAACAAGAAAAAATCATCATGAATCCACCTTTGCTTGCAAATATCCATAAGCAAGGCACTCAATTATGCCCCAAAAGACTTCATGATGTCCTGAGACACTCTCCTAATATGCTCATAGCTGTATTTTTGATGAAAAATACAAGCAACCATCAACTTGTGCTGGCTTCAGCACATCGACGAGGGATTAAAAGTGGGGACCGCAAAGCACTGTTGGAAAACTTGGATACCGCTGACTAGGTGCAGCTGTGTTTGACTTTGACGGGCTGTATAAAACTCAGAATAGGGGGGGAGTTATCTGTTTTCAGTCTGTTTTTTGTAAATTCAGCTCCAAAAAAGCCAGGAGTCAATGGGTTAATCAACCACCCCTAGATTTTAATCAAAATAACTAGACCTTTTTAGACTTGTGCTGTGACATACACCAGTGGATTGGATCACATATATGCCATTTCTAGCAAGTGAATATCTTTAACCTAGAAAATAGAATTTTTTTTACTTGGACATGACTGGACTCATTGATAGGGATGATATGCATAGCTGTTTTAGAAAAAAAATGCCCAAGAAAACATCAGATTCAGGCAAGGTTTTGTGATAAGATTACTTTGACGGTGAATATACAGGAAAAGTACCAAAAGTGGGTTGACACTGCTGCTTTGAATTTATAAAGGCAAATATTTTTATAGAATTTGGGCTCCCTGTGGTTTCCCTAATGGTTTTAACATAAGAATTATCTGTTAGAATATCAGCCATAACTTAAAGGAGGCTTGTTTGTATATCAAGCAGAATTTGCCTACACTGTTGTATGCACCTAAGCTTGCAAAAAATGCATTGTTCTCAGGCAGTGAGGCAAGCATGATTTTTAGGGTGTGTTGGTAAACACATTGACCCCTGAACCGGCCTGTACCGGCTTTGGGAAGTACCCACAACCCAAAAAATTCATAAATTCAAAATAAACACGACAAGATGAAGATACTCAGGCATCAGTCTAAGGGATAAATGGTCTTGCAGATATGCATCCAACCAAGGTGTTGGCATCTACTCTTAAGCCAAATAATAGCACAGGTTCTTTGACAAATCTCAAATCGAACAAGGAGAGAAAAGCAGAATCACCCCTCTCAATAAAACGCTCAAAATACCACACAAGGGAGAGAGATCAGCAAACACAGCTCAAGACACAAATAGATACCTTTATTCTGATCCTCCAGGTACATTTCCTTGGCCTCAAAACACAATGCCCATTCCTTGAAGGATTGTACAACCACGAAAATATGTTTACGTATTGCAAAGCATTCTGGGAGATACAGGGGAAAATTCACGAGGGGAGGGCCAGTCAACACTCCTCTCCCCAAAGTCAGATGGTTTTTTATAAGTCTTTTCACCCCGAAGCCAAACGAATCAATTCCAGGTCATACAGACCCAGAATAGCAGTGTAAACAATTTTGCAATCAATTTGGTTTCAGAAAAGACACCATTTAGGAGAGCTGTGGTGATTCATTAGAAAATTATTTTCTCATCCGGGCAAAGCCAAACAAGAAAAAATCATCATGAATCCACCTTTGCTTGCAAATATCCATAAGCAAGGCACTCAATTATGCCCCAAAAGACTTCATGATGTCCTGAGACACTCTCCTAATATGCTCATAGCTGTATTTTTGATGAAAAATACAAGCAACCATCAACTTGTGCTGGCTTCAGCACATCGACGAGGGATTAAAAGTGGGGACCGCAAAGCACTGTTGGAAAACTTGGATACCGCTGACTAGGTGCAGCTGTGTTTGACTTTGACGGGCTGTATAAAACTCAGAATAGGGGGGGAGTTATCTGTTTTCAGTCTGTTTTTTGTAAATTCAGCTCCAAAAAAGCCAGGAGTCAATGGGTTAATCAACCACCCCTAGATTTTAATCAAAATAACTAGACCTTTTTAGACTTGTGCTGTGACATACACCAGTGGATTGGATCACATATATGCCATTTCTAGCAAGTGAATATCTTTAACCTAGAAAATAGAATTTTTTTTACTTGGACATGACTGGACTCATTGATAGGGATGATATGCATAGCTGTTTTAGAAAAAAAATGCCCAAGAAAACATCAGATTCAGGCAAGGTTTTGTGATAAGATTACTTTGACGGTGAATATACAGGAAAAGTACCAAAAGTGGGTTGACACTGCTGCTTTGAATTTATAAAGGCAAATATTTTTATAGAATTTGGGCTCCCTGTGGTTTCCCTAATGGTTTTAACATAAGAATTATCTGTTAGAATATCAGCCATAACTTAAAGGAGGCTTGTTTGTATATCAAGCAGAATTTGCCTACACTGTTGTATGCACCTAAGCTTGCAAAAAATGCATTGTTCTCAGGCAGTGAGGCAAGCATGATTTTTAGGGTGTGTTGGTAAACACATTGACCCCTGAACCGGCCTGTACCGGCTTTGGGAAGTACCCACAACCCAAAAAATTCATAAATTCAAAATAAACACGACAAGATGAAGATACTCAGGCATCAGTCTAAGGGATAAATGGTCTTGCAGATATGCATCCAACCAAGGTGTTGGCATCTACTCTTAAGCCAAATAATAGCACAGGTTCTTTGACAAATCTCAAATCGAACAAGGAGAGAAAAGCAGAATCACCCCTCTCAATAAAACGCTCAAAATACCACACAAGGGAGAGAGATCAGCAAACACAGCTCAAGACACAAATAGATACCTTTATTCTGATCCTCCAGGTACATTTCCTTGGCCTCAAAACACAATGCCCATTCCTTGAAGGATTGTACAACCACGAAAATATGTTTACGTATTGCAAAGCATTCTGGGAGATACAGGGGAAAATTCACGAGGGGAGGGCCAGTCAACACTCCTCTCCCCAAAGTCAGATGGTTTTTTATAAGTCTTTTCACCCCGAAGCCAAACGAATCAATTCCAGGTCATACAGACCCAGAATAGCAGTGTAAACAATTTTGCAATCAATTTGGTTTCAGAAAAGACACCATTTAGGAGAGCTGTGGTGATTCATTAGAAAATTATTTTCTCATCCGGGCAAAGCCAAACAAGAAAAAATCATCATGAATCCACCTTTGCTTGCAAATATCCATAAGCAAGGCACTCAATTATGCCCCAAAAGACTTCATGATGTCCTGAGACACTCTCCTAATATGCTCATAGCTGTATTTTTGATGAAAAATACAAGCAACCATCAACTTGTGCTGGCTTCAGCACATCGACGAGGGATTAAAAGTGGGGACCGCAAAGCACTGTTGGAAAACTTGGATACCGCTGACTAGGTGCAGCTGTGTTTGACTTTGACGGGCTGTATAAAACTCAGAATAGGGGGGGAGTTATCTGTTTTCAGTCTGTTTTTTGTAAATTCAGCTCCAAAAAAGCCAGGAGTCAATGGGTTAATCAACCACCCCTAGATTTTAATCAAAATAACTAGACCTTTTTAGACTTGTGCTGTGACATACACCAGTGGATTGGATCACATATATGCCATTTCTAGCAAGTGAATATCTTTAACCTAGAAAATAGAATTTTTTTTACTTGGACATGACTGGACTCATTGATAGGGATGATATGCATAGCTGTTTTAGAAAAAAAATGCCCAAGAAAACATCAGATTCAGGCAAGGTTTTGTGATAAGATTACTTTGACGGTGAATATACAGGAAAAGTACCAAAAGTGGGTTGACACTGCTGCTTTGAATTTATAAAGGCAAATATTTTTATAGAATTTGGGCTCCCTGTGGTTTCCCTAATGGTTTTAACATAAGAATTATCTGTTAGAATATCAGCCATAACTTAAAGGAGGCTTGTTTGTATATCAAGCAGAATTTGCCTACACTGTTGTATGCACCTAAGCTTGCAAAAAATGCATTGTTCTCAGGCAGTGAGGCAAGCATGATTTTTAGGGTGTGTTGGTAAACACATTGACCCCTGAACCGGCCTGTACCGGCTTTGGGAAGTACCCACAACCCAAAAAATTCATAAATTCAAAATAAACACGACAAGATGAAGATACTCAGGCATCAGTCTAAGGGATAAATGGTCTTGCAGATATGCATCCAACCAAGGTGTTGGCATCTACTCTTAAGCCAAATAATAGCACAGGTTCTTTGACAAATCTCAAATCGAACAAGGAGAGAAAAGCAGAATCACCCCTCTCAATAAAACGCTCAAAATACCACACAAGGGAGAGAGATCAGCAAACACAGCTCAAGACACAAATAGATACCTTTATTCTGATCCTCCAGGTACATTTCCTTGGCCTCAAAACACAATGCCCATTCCTTGAAGGATTGTACAACCACGAAAATATGTTTACGTATTGCAAAGCATTCTGGGAGATACAGGGGAAAATTCACGAGGGGAGGGCCAGTCAACACTCCTCTCCCCAAAGTCAGATGGTTTTTTTATAAGTCTTTTCACCCCGAAGCCAAACGAATCAATTCCAGGTCATACAGACCCAGAATAGCAGTGTAAACAATTTTGCAATCAATTTGGTTTCAGAAAAGACACCATTTAGGAGAGCTGTGGTGATTCATTAGAAAATTATTTTCTCATCCGGGCAAAGCCAAACAAGAAAAAATCATCATGAATCCACCTTTGCTTGCAAATATCCATAAGCAAGGCACTCAATTATGCCCCAAAAGACTTCATGATGTCCTGAGACACTCTCCTAATATGCTCATAGCTGTATTTTTGATGAAAAATACAAGCAACCATCAACTTGTGCTGGCTTCAGCACATCGACGAGGGATTAAAAGTGGGGACCGCAAAGCACTGTTGGAAAGCTTGGATACCGCTGACTAGGTGCAGCTGTGTTTGACTTTGACGGGCTGTATAAAACTCAGAATAGGGGGGGAGGTATCTGTTTTCAGTCTGTTTTTTGTAAATTCAGCTCCAAAAAAGCCAGGAGTCAATGGGTTAATACTGTAAAACTGCAAAAACTATAAAAGCCTCTCATTTCTAGTATTTTCTGGATAGAAACAATCGGTACGGTAAGTTGCCGAATAAATTCTACAAATCCTACAGCAATCGTTCAGTACCTCATCGTGTTTTACAGCAAGTTTCTTGGAAAAGAACTCCTTCTTCTTCGCCTTTTTATGAACTCTCTCTTGTTTTCTTTTGTCTTTTCGACATATTTTCTTCTTATTTCTTTTTTGGGGTACTCTTGACGAATTTCCTGAGAGGTAAATACATGAGATCAACACACAGTATCAGTTGTTTTAGAAAATGTTCTCTTCACCACGGAAAAAAAAACACGTGTGTGCACTTTAGAACGTATCTTCAAATATAAAAAAATCACATATTTAACTATTTTACAAACCTTGGCTACCAGCTTCGAATTCGTCACTTTCTCCTTTTGGTACTTTTAAAACTTGTCCCTTTGCTCTGATACAAAAATAATCATCATTAGTTTGATATTGGCGTTTTCTGTTGTTAGTTTTGGACGCCATCTTGCACAAACCTGACCGCGCAAGACTGGATCTAGTATTTCACATAATTTCTTTCATGGGCTCCCTGTGGTACAAATATTGAATGATTGTAATATCAGTTTTGAATAAATTTTGTAAGAAAAAAACGTAAAAATTATTGAAAAACTGTAAGTTTCATTCTGTAAGCTTCATATATTTATCTAATAGCATAGCTATAGCTGGCCGCGAAATATTTAGGGGGCACGATACAGGAAATAAGATATGGGTGGGGGGGAGGGGCACGCACCTACTAGTAAGCCATCCTTTGTTTTTTTCTAAAATATGGGGGGTCTCTACCCCTTGGCTACGGCCATGAATAGAGCAGTTGAAAGAGTCCAAGGTCCAGATGTCAGTAGTAGATCAAAGAGTGTGTGAACACGTGCAACCAATCAAGACTTACCAGTTACCATATCCTGCATAATAAGCGCCCCAACACAGAAGGAGAGTTTACCCAGAAGCTTGCAAAACTACACGTGTGTTTTATAAAAAAAATCATGGTTTCCCTCGAACTTAAGCGGGTTTTAATAAGCGACAGCGTTGATAGTTGCTGCAAAACTATCTTGGAAAGAAATGGAGTGACAGTTGATGTCAATACAAAACTTTCGAAAGAAGAACTTGTCTCCGAAATCCCGGTAAATTTAAAATTTCGAAGCTTGCATCAGTTAAAAGAATATCGCAATAGTTTTAATAATATGTCATGTGAATATATTTTTTGTCAGAAATACGATGGCCTTATTGTAAGATCCGCCACCAAAGTATCAGAAGACGTGATCAAAGCTGGAAAGAACTTGAAAATCATCGGCAGGGCGGGCACTGGAGTCGATAATATCGACACCGTGGCAGCTTCTTTACATGGAGTACTTGTAATGAAGTAAGTTGGACAATAAACCGATTTTTTTCGTTGCATCAATATTTTGGCTTACTCAGGGAAATTTGTGTGATTGTGTGCACACAATCTCTGTCCATCTGTCTGTCTGTCTTTCAACAAATGACTGTCTGTCTACAAATGACTGTCTCTCTATTTGTCTGTCAACAAATGACCATGAAGACACCCTATCCCGGATGACAGGAGCAAAAAATAGGAAAATTAAAAATGTAAGGTTGTGTTAGCTTACATTTTGTTTATATTTTGCCTAGAGGTTCCTTGCATAATATAAAACAAAATAAGCTTGAGTATTTTTTGGTAGAATGATCCGTTCTTGAGATATGATTGAGCAAAGTTGCCTTAGATAATGAAAAAAGTAGCAATTTCGCCCAAAATTGGCAATTTCAGACAAGTCAAGAGTCCTACAATTTGCAATATCTCAAGAAAGGATTATCTACCAAAAAATACTAAAGCTTATTTGGTTTTATTTTACACAAGGAAAATCTATGCTTTCTCCCTGTTAGCACCCTCCCCCCCACAGAAGAACCCTCTCACCCCCCCTCCCCCCCCCACACACTGAAGAACCCTCTCAGGCTTTAGTAAACAAGGAAAACTAATTGTTTGTATTGTATGATTTTGTTGTTGTAGTACCCCTGGCGGGAACACACTCAGTGCTGCTGAGCACACATGCGCACTTATCAGTTCCTTGGCACGGTTTGTATTTCACTGGTCCACATGGAAACGCCAGACAAAAATTTCCACTTTCAGGCCCATACCCAGGATTTTTCTTGGGGGGGGGGGGGGGGGGGGTGAAATCGGGAAAAAGTGGACTTAATTTTTCCGGAAGGGGAGTGAGTTCTCTGATAAAAATCTGACCACTTGCTGTAAATCCATGGGACATTTATTGTCAAATTTGACTACATACCTGAGTGATCTAGCTTATGCTTTATAGTTTTGTCTACAAATAGCACGTCTATTGAGAACCCAAAGTGGACCTTGGGCCTGACTTTTGAGGGTAGTGACTAGACTAAAACAAAGGTTCCTTGTGCTTTTTTGTCAGGGGATGGGTTCTGCACACTAAGCACGGGTTCCAGGCTAACACTTACAACATTGTAATATGGAATTCAGGCAGAAGATTATTTCTAAGCAATGGTAGACAGTGCAGACTTAGAGAAGCTATAAATTGTGTACTGAAAGTGACATGGAAATGAAAGAATTTTAACAAATCAAAACACAAGCAGGAGGGGGAGTCAGACAGCCACACAAATAACAGTAATACTAAAGAATTTGACGTAAAATGACACAGCATTTTAGCTGTGTTTTTTCTACTTTTCATAATGTTGCACCCTATACCAGCTTGACCAATAAACTCTAGTAGTCTTGTTTATGTTCCTGCAATCCACTCTTTTTTAAGGCACATACCACAAGCATCAGCCTCAACGAAGGAGGGAAAATGGGAGCGTAAGCAGGTAAGTCATACAGTAATCTTGTGGCAAGACAATGCAAATAGTGGCATTTCCATTTTTGTTTGTTGGTTGAAATTATTATATAACAGTAAAAAATGTTTAAATGTTATCAACCCTTGAATCAAGCAATTTACACTTTGGTACTAAAGAGAGCCAGTTACTGGTCCTGAGAACCCCCTCCCCCATCTGCATGCCCCATTATTTTTCTTAGTTGGGCATGTTTTGGCTAGTTCATTGGGGACAGTTCATGAACCACAGGGTAGTAGCTCAGATTACACAACAAAACTACTTGACCATGTTTTTCAAATCGCAAACAATGCACATTTAAGCAAAATTAGAGGGAATTTCGCTTTCTAGCTTTTCATTTTTTACTATTCATTCTTCTCCTTTCTCTATGAACACACTTAAGGCACTATGTAACTCCAGGTGTGAAATCTCTCATTAAAAAAATTTTTTTGTAGTTTATGGGCAATGAGCTATTTGGAAAGACTCTAGCTATTATTGGTCTTGGAAGGATTGGCCGTGAGGTGGCTTTGCGCATGCAGTCCTATGGAGTTAAGGTAACATTCTTTGTTAGTGTACCTTAAATTTGTCAATGAGCTTTAACAAATACAGTGTTAGTTTAAAAATTCCATTTTATTCAAGAATTATTGAGAGCTGATTAAATGTAACAGTAATTTTTCAACAAATACATTCCTTTTGTACAACTTCAGTATTGGAGCAATTATAATAAGCAATCATATATACATCTTAGCTTCTTAGATTCATCTTAGATTTTTATTATAAACACTTTTGTAGAAAGTCTTCAAATTTAGCAACTGAATCTATATTGACCTCTGTTATACTGTAGACCATTGGGTATGACCCCCTAGTATCACCCCAGGATGCTGCAGAATCTAACATTGAGTGGATGGAAACAGAAAAGATATGGCCATTGGCTGATTACATCACAGTACATGTTCCTCTTATTCCACCTACTAAAGGTACGTTTTTTTTCCTTATGATGTATTCCACTAATCAGATAGATAATATTTGTGGTTTTAGTTTGTGTTAGGTAGCTGCTCTGTATGGCCTTTAACCTAAATTTTTTTTTTCTGGGCCGACTGCCAGCTGAATTATGGCGGGAGATCACAAATAACAAGAGTAAAAAATAAGATTGTAAACTACGAATACCATCTGATTATTAATATTCTTATAATAGCGTTAACATGCCAATTTGATCTTGGTATTTAAGGTATGCTGAATGACAAAACCATTGGCATGTGCAAGAAAGGGGTCTATATTCTGAATGTTGCACGTGGTGGCATCATAGATGAGGAAGCACTTTTGAGAGGGTTAGAGTCTGGGCATGTAGGCGGTGCTGGTCTAGATGTGTTTGTAACAGAACCTCCTACAGGTAAATTAACAAAAGCAAAATGTGCATTATATGACCTGGTGTGAAAGGAATGCAGATTGTTTTATCTTATTTACCAACCCCATACAGTAAGTTATGTAGCCAGTTAAAGTTAGAGTTATAGTACCTGAGTATAGAGAGGACTTGGAGCCTGGTCCCCTTTAAAGAAAAAGATATAAATCCAAAAGCTTTGAGTGTGAGTTAAAGCAAAAAAATGACCTCTTGACTTGTACCATCTACTTCTCTAGGTTCAAGTGCAGATCTTGTAAAGCACCCAAAAGTCATTGCATGCCCACATCTTGGTGCCAGTACTGAAGAGGCCCAAAGACGAGTGGCACAAGAGATTGCAGACCAGTTTGTTGATGGGATGAATGGGAAACCTCTAATTGGGCTGGTAAAGTTGATAAGACCTGGAAGTGTCATCACATCATTTGTATCAATACAATTGTGGGTTTGATTTTTTACATCGCTGTTTATAGGTTAATGTCCCCTTCAACCTCTCTGAAGCACTGAACTCCAAGCCACTGGTGACTCTAGGAGAGAGACTGGGAAAGGTTGCACGAACACTAGCTGGTGGTACTGTTACTAAGGCAATCGTGACTACTCACGGTGCACTCCAGAAGAGCAAGGGATTTCTGACTGCATCAGTATCTGTAGGACTACTGGACCAGCCAGGGACAAATCTCATCAATGCTGTCACACTTGTCAAACAAGCTGGCATTCAGGTAATGGTCTCCTATCAACACTGTCACACTCCAGACATTCAGGTTATGATCTCCTTCTGTGCTGATGCTGGACTGGATGCTGGACTGGACGCTGATTGGCTTACAAGTAATTAGAGTTAGACATGAAATGCACTCTGAAATGGACTCTGTCTGGTATATTTCAACCGTTTTCCTCAAAACCACGACCATTTTTGAGACACAAATAATGTGTCTGTTTGTTCTATAAAATTTTGCCATATTATAATAGAAAACTCGTCGAAGGGGGCTCGTGCAATCCGCTTTTGAAAAACTATCTCGTGCAAATTCTTTCCAAATTCAACTCGAAACAGAATGATTACCTATACAAATTTACAAGAATGCGATGCATTATAGACGCTTCAGTTGAAACGATTATTGCCAAAGTGTTCACACCTCACACGACCTAATCTATGCCTGGATAAGGCCGGCTAAGAGATGTTAAAAAATGCCGTTGTGGCCGGACTTAGGCGCGTACACAGGATTGGCTGAGGAGGAGGGGGGGTAGGGTTCGCAGTCATAGGAATAATATAGAAAAAGCATAGTATTTGAAGATTCCTTTATTAGATATGACCCACTTTCCGGCCGCCAAGGGGCTGGGCACCCCTTTTTGTATGCGCCTGGGACCCACCCATGGACTATATATTAGGAAACTTTCAATCCAATGAGGAATGCGCCTTTTTTCAATAATCCTTAGGGCGCGTATTTTTACTCGTGATTCCGGAATGAGAATGATTAGAATAGAAAAAGCGCACGTTCGTTTATCGCGCGTTCCCATTCCGGAATGGATGGAGGCCATTCCACCAATTCTGCTACCTGTAGCAGAATGACTCGAATGCCATTCTGAACATTCTCTACCAACCAATCCCATTTCAGAATGATAGGAAAAAACGCGCCCTTAGAAGGATTGTTTTCTGATTCAGGTGTCTTCCAATCATGTGGACGAAGCTGTAGCAAGGTTTCCATTGGCTGTGTCTGTTCACGTGATCGGCAACCAAGGTAACGTCTCCGTTAGAGGGTCCATTATTGGAGAAGGTATCCCTGTGCTTTTGAAATATGGTGCTGTGGACTTCAGTGGGCCTGTACCGTTGACAGGAAAGCTAACCTTGTTCAGCACTAAAGATTGCAAGCCAACCCATCTCCTGATGGAGATTATCCCATCTCTACAGAAGGCTAGTGTAGCGATAGACGGTTTTTACACCGCGCCTTCTGAGGCCGAGTCAGTGTGCGCCATCTGTACCGAGTCTAACGTTGAGAATTTGGTTTTACAGAACGGAAAGGTTTTTCCTCAGATATCATTCTAAACCAAGTAATTGTTCTTGTTATAAGTGCATCGCGTTCACGATCAGCTTTCACGCGCGACATGTAGTACAGCAAAGCTGGCTTTTGTCATTGGCAGGGCTTTCCGGACGTATCAAATGCGATTCTGAATGCCATGAAAGCGAAGTTAGATAGCTCAACCTGTTTAACGTATTTATCATACGAAATAGAGAAGTATGTGGAAATTGAAGAGATTAAATTCTGAAAGTATTTGTAACACTTGTCATTTCATTGTCTATCTTTCTCAATATCAGCCCCTCCCCCCTTCCCCTTTTTGTGTGGAGACTACTGCAAGGCTTATAAAATTGGGGGGAAGTAGAAGTTTTTGTTTTGGCATTGCATTGTTGTCAAGTAATTTCCATATAATGTTAGTAACCAGTGACTCAGGCTAGCGAGGGCGAGCGAGAGAGGTCATCATAAACCACAGAAAACCACAGAATCTATTTTCGTGTATACCGCCTTTATAAAAAGAGTTGCAGTTGGAACAGTGACATTTCTCTCTGCATTTTTACCCTTGTTTTGGGGGGTGGGACATTTTTTTTATGGTCCCTTATACCCACGATTGATCATCACATCAATTCGCGTATTTGCTCTTCTTTTTACTAATTCTTATATTTCACAAAATTTTTATTTAAAAGTTCTATGATACTATTTATTATCTGTTAACCCTTCATCTGTGTTTTGCATTTGTCATCATCTCGTATTTTATGAACTCTTTGTAATTTCCTGTTGCCTTTGGTTATCCTGGGATTAAAAAGAACAAAAACTATTAATGACCCGATGCAGCGTTCTCGTTCAATTTTGTTTTCTCGCTCTTGAAATTTTTAAAAACTAAAATCGTTGTCTTTAACTTGACTGTTCTGTGACGTAAAACAATTAAAATCAATAAAAATGCGAGAAAACGTATGTGTTTTAGTTGAGCAACTGATAAGCTGTATACCTATTTATATCTTTTGCTTGCCTTTGACGATGCAGAGACCGTGTTTTGGTGTTTAAATATACAGCTGAGCGATGGATAGTATGCTCTGATGTACTCTTTTCTCGCCACTCGTCTTGGTATGCAGTTGCCCTTGAAGCACGGTGGTCTGGACGGAGCGGACATCACTGACTTGGCGGCCGCCAGGATTGCAGTGTTGTTGTCCAAGCTGTCGAACCATCTGTGGCTAGCTACTTTGCTGTTCATGTAAAGTGCACATAATACTGCTGTGAGTGCTATTCTCCCCGCATGCATGGTATGATTTTCTTGGAGAGTTCAAACTTCGTCGTCTAGAGATTCTTCTTTGCAAAGAGCAAACTTTCGAGTTCGTGAAACGTGTCATTTATGAAGCTCCATTTATAGGATAATTGTCTAGTCAAATAAATGTTGCTGTCTAACGTATTTGCAATAAGTATTTATTTATAGTAACACATCTGAACTGATTATCCTGTTGAAACTAAAACATCCTTTGCTTTATATCATGTCAACACTAGCCCGCCCCTGCTAAACTGTCCCTTCAGGCCTTTATGATTAATTATCATTACTTCCCTCCGCCTTTTTTCAGCAAATTAACCGGTTTAATAGAGATAAACATGAAAAGATTTGATCTTTGGGAGGAGGGGGTGAGGACAGTGTTTGTAGGAAGTCTACTGAATGCCTTTTTCCACCGGAATAAACACACGGCTGAACACTAAACATGGTCGTTAGACAAGCAGTTATCTCGAAATTGGCCGGCACGTATTTTATTGCCTTGACGCACCTGCGATGACGTACCGAAATCTTAGAAAATTATTTAAAGACACTGACGCTCATTAAGCACAATGTTTGGTATCATTTGTCTGCATTTTGTTGTCGTCATTGACTATTAGCAGCAGATTATTTGTAATACGGAGAACTAGAAATACACTATTTGCACAAAATACGTTTTTTACTTCTCTTGACTAATTTCATATGTGCTTATGCATGTTGTTTAGGCCTAAAATTTCTGATGTTATTGGTTATCACTGAGATGATCGTATTTGAAGAGTTATAAGCAACAGAGCCCAGAGCTCCCTCTGGGATTGATTAAGAGGATCACGGTCTCGTTGAAAGCTAAACGTTTCCCACCCGCCCGAGCTACATATGAGCAACCCAGTGAACAAGAAGGTGCCCTCACCTTTACTGGGAAACATGTTAAAGTGTAATCTTTTATTCTTAATAAATAGCCTATCGTGCCCCCGTAGCACGAAGCATTGAAATCCTAGTTTGCGTCCTGTTGCCGTTTCCCGAGAATCGAGCATGTGAGGAGTCAGTAAAGAAATCAATAAAAGTATCTTGCACTATTTTATTCTATAGAAACTGGATGAATCAAAATGAATGAATCAGAGCGAATGATCTTGGTAGGATAGATTGGATTTCAGTTATTCAATGTTTTGTTATTTGCCTTTATTTTTTTCTTTTGGGGACAGTAAAAGATCCTTAGCAAAGTAACTCAACAATGGTTGGGTAGCGATGTCTACGCATTTCTTCGTCTACGCATTTCTTCGTCAGATACATGGTATTTAAGATATTGGAAGCTCTCCCTTCTACTCTGCCAGCACTTACTCTATAGCCAGGAGAGTATTTTTATAAGTTCGTAGCTAATTGTTACGGGGTGCAGCTTGTATTTGTTGCAGGCCTTTTCCTTTTTTGTCCAGTTTAAATTCCGGGCTCACCAGAAAGCACCTGCCCAAATCCCCTGCCTCCTTCATAAAAGCTACGGCCCTGATAACTTCCTTTTAAAATCTGGTTTCTAGAAGTTCTTTCTCCTTCTAAGCTCGCAAAGGAAGGCATTTCCTGAAAATCTTGTACCTTGAAGGCTACATTATTGAGGATCTCGTTTTAGATAAAGAGAATGAATAATACTAATTTCATCAGTTATACTGGTTTAGTTTTCAATCCAATTCTATTGTTCTTTGCCGTCGTCGTCCAAGTTGCCGTCGCCGTTGCTTAAGGTCCCTAATTAGGTCCCTATTAGGACGGCTAAGTGTTTAATAATCTTATATTGAGTGTTAATAGGATGGCGAAAGTGTTTAATAGTCTTATATTGAGTGTTAATAGGATGGCTAAAGTGTTTAATAATCTTATATTGAGTGTTGATAGGATGGCTAAGTGTTTAATAATCTTATATTGAGTGTTGATAGGATGGCTAAGTGTTTAATAATCTTATATTGAGTGTTGATAGGATGGCTAAGTGTTTGATAATCTTATATTGAGTGTTGATAGGATGGCTAAGTGTTTTATAATCTTATATTGAGTGTTGATAGGATGGCTAAGTGTTTAATATTCTTATATTGAGTGTTGTTAGGATGGCTAAGTGTTTAATAATCTTATATTTAGTGTTGAAACATTGGTCTGAGGCTTTTCACAAGGAAGACGGTTTTCTCTTAGGACGCAAAATGTATTCCTACATCACAGTCTATTTGTTGGCTTCACCAAAAGCCGTTTAAAGCTATCATGGTGAAACTTGCATTATTGCTTTTACTCTAAAAATCCCATCCAGTAGAGGATGTGGAAGAGGACAAATGTCAATGGAAAGACTAAAAGAGCTGTTTGGTCTATGCCTGCTAAGAAACTATCACTAAATGTCCATTCGCGGAAGCGTTTCCTTAATAGTAGCTTATCGGTGCAGTGTAAGAATTTCCTCTCTTCCTGCTTTCCTATTTGACATGCTTCGTTGTTTGGCCATGGCTGATCAGCTTCCTTGGTTGGCTCTATGGTCTCCTAAAACATACGCACAAAAAGTAAATCTAACTAAAAATGTTTTGTTACTGTTACTATAATCGATTGCAATCACCGGTACCCGGTTCCTTATCAGTTCATCCAACAAGTGACGAGTATCTTCTTGTCTATGCATCAATGATCAAGAAAGTGATTGCATAAATGATTATTTAAATTAAGTTTATCTTATGATGAAATGATCCCCTATTGAGTTCCTCAATTCTTAACAATAGACCACCATTAAAGAAAGCTCTAGGATTTTTTTGAACCAGAATAGCAACATGAGAGTAGAGGAAACAAAAAGCATCACGGAAAAAAGTAATTTCAATTCTTTGTTACAGTGCGACGCGCGCTACCTGGTCGTGATAGTTTTACCATGCGACGCGCTACCGTGGTCTTTTTGATTGGGATTAATAACCCAATAAGGATGTGAGGAGCGCACCATTCTTGATTAACCACTAACGAGCTTCGCTAACCAACCAGCGTATCAAAGAAATGCTTCACTGCGCGTTAAAAAAAATTGAAGCTATTCTCCTAGTTATAAAGTCGTGCCATTCAAAACAGTAATGCATGCTGATTGGTAGGCTTTCTTAAAACTCTGTCAAGGGGGTCACCTTAGTGCGAGTCGCACTATTCTTGGTGTGCACGTGACGTCGGTCATTAATACGCGTACATACGTGAGTGTTCGCGGTGTCGGTGTGTTGCTGATGCCTGCGCGTGCGTTTGCCGTCCAGAATCAAAATAACGCAGTACTCAATCAGCGATAAGAACACGAAGATCAAACAGGATATGAGGAACTTGTCGATCGACTTCACGTAGCTAACCTGTAAGCAAACAAAGTTAGAACTCTTGGCAAGGAGCTGTTTAGGTTGAACCTTAGGCAAGGAGCTGTTTAAGATGTTAATGTACCTTTTAACAAGGAACTGTTTAAGATGTTAATGTACCTTTTGCTTGGAGCTGTTTAAGATGTTAATTAATGTAAACTTGGGGCATGGAGCCGTTTAAGATATGTTAATGTACCTTTGGCATGGAGCTGTTTAAGATGTTAATGACGGTGACTTGTGTCAAAAGAGTGGTAACGCCCACTGCTATCCTAGCCGCAGTCTGGTCAGGAGGTATCACGAAACCCATCCACGAAATGAAGACGATCACGCAGCTCGTGCCGTACACGTGCGTCAGGAAGTAGGTGTAAGAGCGCTCTATAGAAAACACCGCCACTACTGCCGAAAAGTTTCCTGCATTCACAAACACAGAAAGGAAAAACTATGGAACTTTTAGTGTATTGTTGGGAGCTAGAGTACGGGAGCAAGACGAGTATCTAAGAAAAACCACCCATTAAACATTCAGATTTTTCAACTGGCTGATATGAAGCGTGTACGCTAATGATGGCCCGTCAAATGTGTGAACTTTCTTCGATAGCGTCTACCAACCACCTTGTTCAACAAGCTTGAAAATCTTACCTATGATGTATTGATGCCATTCTCTAGAAAGTGTCAGCCGAACAAGGGAATACTGTGGCATGATTCGCATGCGGTTGGGGACGAAGGGTAAGCCATCAGTGGCGTTGCCTTCCCAGTGGTAGACGATGTGGCTTCTATCGTAACCATCTGACAAAAACAATTAACACCTATAGGTACAAAGATGTAGCTTTCTTTAAATAACTGATAATAAATGTGAGGCCGAAGAGAGACCAAAACTAGTTTTAATGGTCTATACTTTCAGCTTTCTAATACAAGAAGGCAGTTCTGCTGGTCCATACTTACAGCTTTCTAATAAAAGTGGGCAGTTTTGCTGGTCCATACTTACAGCTTTCTAATACAAGAGGGCAGTTCTACTGGCCTATACTTACAGCTTTCTAATACAAGAGGGCAGTTCTACTGGTCCACACTTACAGCTTTATAATACAAGAGGGCAGTTCTGCTGGTCCATACTTACAGATTTCTAATACAAGAGGGCAGTTCTACTGGTCCATACTTACAGCTTTCTAATACAAGAGGGCAGTTCTGCTGGCCTATACTTACAGCTTTCTAATACAAGAGGGCAGTTCTACTGGCCTATACTTACAGCTTTCTAATACAAGAGGGCAGTTCTGCTGGTCCATACTTACAGCTTTCTAATACAAGAGGGCAGTTCTACTGGCCTATACTTACAGCTTTCTAATACAAGAGGGCAGTTCTACTGGCCTATACTTACAGCTTTCTAATACAAGAGGGCAGTTCTGCTGGCCTATACTTACAGCTTTCTAATACAAGAGGGCAGTTCTACTGGTCCATACTTACAGCTTTCTAATACAAGAAGGCAGTTCTGCTGGTCCATACTTAGCTTTCTAATACAATAGGGCAGTTTTGCTGGTCCATACTTACAGCTTTCTAATACAAGAGGGCAGTTCTGCTGGTCCATACTTAGCTTTCTAATACAAGAGGGCAGTTCTACTGGCCTATACTTAGCTTTCTAATACAAGAGGGCAGTTATGCTGGTCCATACTTAGCTTTCTAATACAAGAGGGCAGATCTACTGGCCTATACTTACAGCTTTATAATACAAGAGGGCAGTTCTACTGGCCTATACTTACAGCTTTCTAATACAAGAGGGCAGTTCTACTGGTCCATACTTACAGCTTTCTAATACAAGAAGGCAGTTCTACTGGCCTATACTTACAGCTTTCTAATACAAGAGGGCAGTTCTACTGGCCTATACTTACAGCTTTCTAATACAAGAGGGCAGTTCTACTGGTCCATACTTACAGCTTTCTAATACAAGAGGGCAGTTCTGCTGGCCTATACTTACAGCTTTATAATACAAGAGGGCAGTTCTACTGGTCCATACTTACAGCTTTATAATACAAGAGGGCAGTTCTACTGGTCCATACTTACAGCTTTATAATACAAGAGGGCAGTTCTACTGGTCCATACTTACAGCTTTCTAATACAAGAGGGCAGTTCTACTGGTCCATACTTACAGCTTTCTAATACAAGAGGGCAGTTCTACTGGCCTATACTTACAGCTTTCTAATACAATAGGGCAGTTCTACTGGTCCATACTTACAGCTTTCTAATACAAGAGGGCAGTTCTGCTGGCCTATACTTACAGCTTTCTAATACAAGAGGGCAGTTCTACTGGCCTATACTTACAGCTTTCTAATACAAGAGGGCAGTTCTACTGGTCCATACTTACAGCTTTCTAATACAAGAGGGCCGTTCTACTGGTCCATACTTACAGCTTTCTAATACAAGAGGGCAGTTCTACTGGTCCATACTTACAGCTTTCTAATACAAGAGGGCAGTTCTACGGGTCCATACTTACAGCTTTCTAATACAAGAGGGCTGTTCTACTGGTCCATACTTACAGCTTTATAATACAAGAGGGCAGTTCTACTAGTCCATACTTACAGCTTTATAATACAAGAGGGCAGTTCTACTGGTCTATACTTACAGCTTTCTAATACAAGAGGGCAGTTCTGCTGGTCCATACTTACAGCTTTCTAATACAAGAGGGCAGTTCTGCTGGTCCATACTTAGCTTTCTAATACAAGAGGGCAGTTCTACTGGTCCATACTTACAGCTTTCTAATACAAGAGGGCAGTTCTACTGGTCCATACTTAGCTTTCTAATACAAGAGGGCAGTTCTACTGGTCCATACTTACAGCTTTATAATACAAGAGGGTAGTTCTACTGGTCCATACTTACAGCTTTCTAATACAAGAGGGCAGTTCTACTGGTCCATACTTACAGCTTTATAATACAAGAGGGTAGTTCTACTGGTCCATACTTACAGCTTTCTAATACAAGGAGGCAGTTCTACTGGCCTATACTTACAGCTTGGCCTATACTTACAGCTTTCTAATACAAGAGGGTAGTTCTACTGGCCTATACTTATAGCTTTATAATACAAGAGGGCAGTTCTACTGGCCTATACTTACAGCTTTCTAATACAAGAGGGTAGTTCTACTGGTCCATACTTACAGCTTGGCCTATACTTACAGCTTTATAATACAAGAGGGTAGTTCTGCTGGTCCATACTTACAGCTTTATAATACAAGAGGGCAGTTCTACTGGCCTATACTTACAGCTTTCTAATACAAGAGGGCAGTTCTGCTGGCCTATACTTACAGCTTTCTAATAAAAGAGGGCAGTTCTACTGGCCTATACTTACAGCTTGGCCTATACTTACAGCTTTCTAATACAACAGGGTAGTTCTACTGGCCTATACTTACAGCTTTATAATACAAGAGGGCAGTTCTACTGGCCTATACTTACAGCTTTCTAATACAAGAGGGTAGTTCTACTGGCCTATACTTACAGCTTTATAATACAAGAGGGCAGTTCTGCTGGTCCATACTTACAGCTTTATAATACAAGAGGACAGTTCTACTGGCCTATACTTACAGCTTTCTAATACAAGAGGGCAGTTCTACTGGCCTATACTTACAGCTTTCTAATACAAGAGGGCAGTTCTGCTGGTCCATACTTACAGCTTTCTAATACAAGAGGGCAGTTCTACTGGCCTATACTTACAGCTTTCTAATACAAGAGGGCAGTTCTACTGGCCTATAATTACAGCTTTCTAATACAAGGAGGCAGTTCTGCTGGTCCATACTTACAGCTTTCTAATACAAGGAGGCAGTTCTGCTGGTCCATACTTACAGCTTTCTAATACAAGAGGGCAGTTCTGCTGGTCCATACTTAGCTTTCTAATACAAGAGGGCAGTTCTACTGGCCTATACTTACAGCTTTCTAATACAAGAGGGCAGTTCTACTGGCCTATACTTACAGCTTTCTAATACAAGAGGGCAGTTCTACTGGTCCATACTTACAGCTTTCTAATACAAGAGGGCAGTTCTGCTGGTCCATACTTACAGCTTTCTAATACAAGAGGGCAGTTCTACTGGCCTATACTTACAGCTTTCTAATACAAGAGGGCAGTTCTACTGGTCCATACTTTCAGCTTTTTTGATACAAGAGGGCAGTTCTGCTGGTCCATACTTACAGCTTTTTTGATACAAGAGGGCAGTTCTACTGGCCTATACTTACAGCTTTATAATACAAGAGGGCAGTTCTACTGGTCCATACTTACAGCTTTCTAATACAAGAGGGCAGTTCTGCTGGTCCATACTTACAGCTTTTTTAATACAAGAGGGCAGTTCTACTGGTCCATACTTACAGCTTTCTAATACAAGAGGGCAGTTCTGCTGGTCCATACTTACAGCTTTCTAATACAAGAGGGCAGTTCTGCTGGCCTATACTTACAGCTTTATAATACAAGAGGGCTGTTCTACTGGTCCATACTTACAGCTTTTTTGATACAAGAGGGCGGTTCTGCTGGTCCATACTTACAGATTTCTAATACAAGAGGGCAGTTCTGCTGGTCCATACTTACAGCTTTCTAATACAAGAGGGCAGTTCTGCTGGTCCATACTTACAGCTTTATAATACAAGAGGGCAGTTCTACTGGCCTATACTTACAGCTTTATAATACAAGAGGGCTGTTCTACTGGTCCATACTTACAGCTTTCTAATACAAGAGGGCAGTTCTACTGGCCAATACTTACAGCTTTTTTAATACAAGAGGGCAGTTCTGCTGGTCCATACTTACAGCTTTCTAATACAAGAGGGCAGTTCTACTGGTCCATACTTACAGCTTTCTAATACAAGTGGGCAGTTCTGCTGGTCCATACTTACAGCTTTTTTAATACAAGAGGGCAGTTCTACTGGCCTATACTTACAGCTTTATAATACAAGAGGGCAGTTCTACTGGCCTATACTTACAGCTTTCTAATACAAGAGGGCTGTTCTACTGGTCCATACTTACAGCTTTCTAATACAAGAGGGCAGTTCTGATGGTCCATACTTACAGCTTTATAATACAAGAGGGCAGTTCTACTGGCCTATACTTACAGCTTTCTAATACAAGAGGGCAGTTCTACTGGCCTATACTTACAGCTTTCTAATACAAGAGGGCAGTTCTACTGGTCCATACTTACAGCTTTCTAATACAAGAGGGCCGTTCTACTGGTCCATACTTACAGCTTTCTAATACAAGAGGGCAGTTCTACTGGTCCATACTTACAGCTTTCTAATACAAGAGGGCAGTTCTACTGGTCCATACTTACAGCTTTCTAATACAAGAGGGCTGTTCTACTGGTCCATACTTACAGCTTTATAATACAAGAGGGCAGTTCTACTAGTCCATACTTACAGCTTTATAATACAAGAGGGCAGTTCTACTGGTCTATACTTACAGCTTTCTAATACAAGAGGCAGTTCTGCTGGTCCATACTTACAGCTTTCTAATACAAGAGGGCAGTTCTGCTGGTCCATACTTAGCTTTCTAATACAAGAGGGCAGTTCTACTGGTCCATACTTACAGCTTTCTAATACAAGAGGGCAGTTCTACTGGTCCATACTTAGCTTTCTAATACAAGAGGGCAGTTCTACTGGTCCATACTTACAGCTTTATAATACAAGAGGGTAGTTCTACTGGTCCATACTTACAGCTTTCTAATACAAGAGGGCAGTTCTACTGGTCCATACTTACAGCTTTATAATACAAGAGGGTAGTTCTACTGGTCCATACTTACAGCTTTCTAATACAAGGAGGCAGTTCTACTGGCCTATACTTACAGCTTGGCCTATACTTACAGCTTTCTAATACAAGAGGGTAGTTCTACTGGCCTATACTTATAGCTTTATAATACAAGAGGGCAGTTCTACTGGCCTATACTTACAGCTTTCTAATACAAGAGGGTAGTTCTACTGGTCCATACTTACAGCTTGGCCTATACTTACAGCTTTATAATACAAGAGGGTAGTTCTGCTGGTCCATACTTACAGCTTTATAATACAAGAGGGCAGTTCTACTGGCCTATACTTACAGCTTTCTAATACAAGAGGGCAGTTCTGCTGGCCTATACTTACAGCTTTCTAATAAAAGAGGGCAGTTCTACTGGCCTATACTTACAGCTTGGCCTATACTTACAGCTTTCTAATACAACAGGGTAGTTCTACTGGCCTATACTTACAGCTTTATAATACAAGAGGGCAGTTCTACTGGCCTATACTTACAGCTTTCTAATACAAGAGGGTAGTTCTACTGGCCTATACTTACAGCTTTATAATACAAGAGGGCAGTTCTGCTGGTCCATACTTACAGCTTTATAATACAAGAGGACAGTTCTACTGGCCTATACTTACAGCTTTCTAATACAAGAGGGCAGTTCTACTGGCCTATACTTACAGCTTTCTAATACAAGAGGGCAGTTCTGCTGGTCCATACTTACAGCTTTCTAATACAAGAGGGCAGTTCTACTGGCCTATACTTACAGCTTTCTAATACAAGAGGGCAGTTCTACTGGCCTATAATTACAGCTTTCTAATACAAGGAGGCAGTTCTGCTGGTCCATACTTACAGCTTTCTAATACAAGGAGGCAGTTCTGCTGGTCCATACTTACAG
This sequence comes from Nematostella vectensis, assembly GCF_932526225.1. NCBI lineage: Eukaryota > Metazoa > Cnidaria > Anthozoa > Actiniaria > Edwardsiidae > Nematostella > Nematostella vectensis. The sequence continues at coordinate 4,752,340 of NC_064035.1, read as the reverse complement.
CTTTCTAATACAAGAGGGCAGTTCTGCTGGTCCATACTTAGCTTTCTAATACAAGAGGGCAGTTCTACTGGCCTATACTTACAGCTTTCTAATACAAGAGGGCAGTTCTACTGGCCTATACTTACAGCTTTCTAATACAAGAGGGCAGTTCTACTGGTCCATACTTACAGCTTTCTAATACAAGAAGGCAGTTCTGCTGGTCCATACTTACAGCTTTCTAATACAAGAGGGCAGTTCTACTGGCCTATACTTACAGCTTTCTAATACAAGAGGGCAGTTCTACTGGTCCATACTTTCAGCTTTTTTGATACAAGAGGGCAGTTCTGCTGGTCCATACTTACAGCTTTTTTGATACAAGAGGGCAGTTCTACTGGCCTATACTTACAGCTTTATAATACAAGAGGGCAGTTCTACTGGTCCATACTTACAGCTTTCTAATACAAGAGGGCAGTTCTGCTGGTCCATACTTACAGCTTTTTTAATACAAGAGGGCAGTTCTACTGGTCCATACTTACAGCTTTCTAATACAAGAGGGCAGTTCTGCTGGTCCATACTTACAGCTTTCTAATACAAGAGGGCAGTTCTGCTGGCCTATACTTACAGCTTTATAATACAAGAGGGCTGTTCTACTGGTCCATACTTACAGCTTTTTTGATACAAGAGGGCGGTTCTGCTGGTCCATACTTACAGATTTCTAATACAAGAGGGCAGTTCTGCTGGTCCATACTTACAGCTTTATAATACAAGAGGGCAGTTCTGCTGGTCCATACTTACAGCTTTATAATACAAGAGGGCAGTTCTACTGGCCTATACTTACAGCTTTATAATACAAGAGGGCTGTTCTACTGGTCCATACTTACAGCTTTCTAATACAAGAGGGCAGTTCTACTGGCCTATACTTACAGCTTTTTTAATACAAGAGGGCAGTTCTGCTGGTCCATACTTACAGCTTTCTAATACAAGAGGGCAGTTCTACTGGTCCATACTTACAGCTTTCTAATACAAGTGGGCAGTTCTGCTGGTCCATACTTACAGCTTTTTTAATACAAGAGGGCAGTTCTACTGGCCTATACTTACAGCTTTATAATACAAGAGGGCAGTTCTACTGGCCTATACTTACAGCTTTCTAATACAAGAGGGCTGTTCTACTGGTCCATACTTACAGCTTTCTAATACAAGAGGGCAGTTCTGCTGGTCCATACTTACAGCTTTATAATACAAGAGGGCAGTTCTACTGGCCTATACTTACAGCTTTATAATACAAGAGGGCAGTTCTACTGGCCTATACTTACAGCTTTCTAATACAAGAGGGCTGTTCTACTGGTCCATACTTACAGCTTTCTAATACAAGAGGGCAGTTCTACTGGCCTATACTTACAGCTTTATAATACAAGAGGGCTGTTCTACTGGTCCATACTTACAGCTTTCTAATACAAGAGGGCAGTTCTACTGGCCTATACTTACAGCTTTTTTATACAAGAGGGCAGTTCTACTGGCCTATACTTACAGCTTTCTAATACAAGAGGGCAGTTCTGCTGGTCCATACTTACAGCTTTCTAATACAAGAGGGCAGTTCTGCTGGTCCATACATACAGCTTTCTAATACAAGAGGGCAGTTCTACTGGTCCATACTTACAGCTTTCTAATACAAGAGGGCAGTTCTGCTGGTCCATACATACAGCTTTCTAATACAAGAGGGCAGTTCTGCTGGTCCATACTTACAGCTTTCTAATACAAGAGGGCAGTTCTGCTGGTCCATACTTACAGCTTTATAATACAAGAGGGCAGTTCTACTGGTCCATACTTACAGCTTTCTAATACAAGAGGGCAGTTCTACTGGCCTATACTTACAGCTTTCTAATACAAGAGGGCAGTTCTACTGGCCTATACTTACAGCTTTCTAATACAAGAGGGCAGTTCTGCTGGTCCATACTTACAGCTTTCTAATACAAGAGGGCAGTTCTGCTGGTCCATACTTACAGCTTTCTAATACAAGAGGGCAGTTCTACTGGTCCATACATACAGCTTTCTAATACAAGAGGGCAGTTCTACTGGTCCATACTTACAGCTTTCTAATACAAGAGGGCAGTTCTGCTGGTCCATACTTACAGCTTTCTAATACAAGAGGGCAGGTCTACTGGTCCATACTTACAGCTTTCTAATACAAGAGGGCAGTTCTGCTGGTCCATACTTACAGCTTTCTAATACAAGAGGGCAGTTCTGCTGGTCCATACTTACAGCTTTCTAATACAAGAGGGCAGTTCTGCTGGTCCATCGGGAAACTCCTCAAGTCAATAGTACATGCTGCTTTAACGGTAACCCTGTGTAGTAGTGAAACGTTTGTTAAAAGTCTTGCTGACGTTTTGATGCATGTAATTTATTTGGGAATTGTTTTACCTGGTGTTGTATTTGACCACGCCCATAGGTGCTATCAGGGTCATTTGGTTAGGTGTTGTCACGTGATGCATCTTTGCAGTTTTTGCGTTGAGGAAATACGAGTCGGGTGTCCATATTTTCTGCATAACTCGGTGACCCAGGTAGATTGTTTCGTTTAGACCGTGATCAAGACGAGGATCGACCCACTCTTGGCGCAGGAACAAGTCTACTGTAAAGTCCTTCAGGAAGATATCATGTAATGGTATGACAGTACGAAAAGCTAAGCTTCTTAGCTCACATCTTATTGTATTTTATAATTTTTAACTCAACTTCAATAATTGCAGTTGTTAAGTTTAAAAAAAAGATTAAAAGACGTCTCACTGTATGGAGAGGGGATGACAAAATTGACCCTTCAAATCGGGCTTCAAATACAACGTAAGGGAGCGACAGGATTGATGCCGTCATATGGAATTCAGGTGTTGTGGCAAAGAACTTTACAGTTTTGTAGAACTGATGAAGTGAACTGTTTACATACCATATTCACAACATCAATTGAGTCAACTGAAAGTATCCAATACCCAACCTTAACGACAACGGGTTTCCCTGAAAGAAACGAAGAAGGTCACGTCCAGGAAGAAGATCGTTAGGCTTGATCCACCTAACGTTTACTAACCGTTGTAAAAGGGTCTCACTCTGTTGTCATAGTTTACTTTATCGAGCAGGGTGTCGAGTATCTGTGTCATTCGTTCTTCGTCAACTCTAAATAGGAAGACAAAGGTCAATGCTTGGGAGAAAAGTAACTAGGACGACTGCAAGTTGAGAGGAATCTTACCCACGTTGCTTGGCAGACGATAACCAAAGCTGTGTTGCTAGTATAAGCCAGCACAAGCCAAGACCCTCTCGTCCTCTCATACTTTTCTAGCTCGGCTCACCCTCTTGCCTTTATCGAAGAATATAATGAAGCTTTTAAAACAGAATCAAAACAGCAGTAATCCTCTTAAAAGGTGTTTAACAGTATTTTTCTGAAAAACCTCTTCACATGTCATGATTAGGGACCAAACTCTCACGTCTTGTTTACACTCAGAATCCTCATGTTGCCAACCGCACCGAGAGAGACAACGCGAAATATCACTGGAGTAAGAAGACTAGATCGAGTACAAATATACAGCGAAATTTATGTCCGGTTTGACTGTTATTTATCTTTGCTAGTATTTTTCTAGTGTGTGTGACCGCGCTCTAAACCGCATTTTGTAGCGCTCGCAGATAGGCGTTATTATTCCCACGCTCCTTCTATTTTATTTTGTCTTGTTTTGTAACAGGTTTCTTGAGTAAGTTGTTTTCTCGATGCTCGATGCATTTTTAAAGTCGCTTCGTGTAAACATTAATTGGCTTAGACGCAACATTTCTAAAATGCTTACTTTTAGTGTAAATAGATAAACTGTTTGTAACGAGATTTTATTGTATGGCAATAAATAACTCATTGAACATTTTAGTATACAATATTGCTGGAACATTTTTTCTCGTCTTTATATTTTGAATCGCCCTATTGGGCCTTATTATATATATTCCAAAAAAATATCCAGCTAAATTGTTCACTAAAACACTTTTAATAAAATATAAATATTCACGCGGACATGTCATGACTTTTCGATTCTTGTATTATCATAATATTAACAACATTTATCCATCATATTTTTCTTATATTAAAGTAATTAGAAGTTTAGGGGCAGATATAAAAAAGAACGAAGTATAGCACTGTTAGCTGTAAGTAGGAATTGTTTTGAAATATTATAGCAGAAATAATCATTTTTTGGACAATAAGTATATACCCAGCGCAAATTATATCGAATTAAAATATCTTACGCAAACATTGACCTTTTTATTAATTCCTTTCGATAAGACGGGCAGGTTTTCCGGATATTCAACAGTAATGATTTTGAGACTGGTTCTTGGCATGTTGGACGTTCATGCGCTGAGTGGATGGAAGAGAGCGAGTGATCAAAATACTTTACCTTGCCAACTTTAAGTGAAAAATTTCTCTCTCAGATGGTGTGAGACTTCAGCTTCAACAATATGTTCCGCGAACAATCTCAATTATACTAAATAACAAGACATGCTGAAAATGTCATTTTCATCCGCCACAGATGTTCGAAAGGCAGTGAATAAGTAGAGAACTCCTGGTGTTGATCTAGATACTTCCTCAAACCACCGAAAGTCACAACGGGGGGCTGTCTTTTTAAATGAATGCTTAGAAGATTTATTAGAATAAAAGAGATTTCAAACCTAACTTTTCCGTTAATTGGTTCTTGCGTCATTTCTTGTCTCTCGGGGAATTATTTATGAGCTGTAGCTGGCTAGTTGAGTGACATTCAAAATGCACCTTACTTGAGTTATAATTAGAAGTCCTACTACTCGTTATAGATGATTGACTATTAAAAGGTAATATCTAGCCTATACTATAATTACTTTTTCCCTGCTGGCAACAAACTTTTATTAACCTGCTCAAATTGGACGAATTGTATTCCGCGACAACGATATCCAAACCTCGGGGTGTCTCCTATATGCTTTATTCATCCTCGTTTATCTAAACAATGTACTTATTTTGGACAAAACCGCTATATAAAGTTATCTATTGATTATTAAACAATATCCAACTAAAAAAAGGTTGAACGATTTCGCTGATGAATCGTCGTTGATTACAGTGCTTTAAGAGGACACGTCGGCGTCTTTTTGCTCGCTATTGGTCCCAAATGGAGGCACTTCACCGCCCGTTTTCTCTCTTGTTCAACCCCCTCCATCTATTGCAGGTGGATATCCAAAAGAAACAACTTTCAAATACATATTATCCAGCCGTTCCAGGCTGACGGGCAGCACACTTTTAAGATCTCATTGCTCGAATGAGGCTTGCCAAAAGATTTGGGGATTGTGACAAATCCCTTTTATTCATTACATTTCCTTAATAAAAGATTAGACTATGGCTATTTCGATGCTCTCCTGCCAATCCCTGAATGCGAGCCACATTCAGAAAGGTTCTTTAGGTTGCTTTAGGACATTCATGACTTCAATAAAGGACAGGAGAAATCTCTGATAATGTGTTTGTAAACCCATTCTTTATGGGGAGCCATGGTCTCTAGAAAAAGCCAGGGATACTGGGTCTTTAAAGTCAATGTTAACAATGTATAAAAGATGAGTTATTCAGATTGTAATCTTAATTACAAAAATTGTAGCCATAGGCTAAAATTCATTAATATTCATTTACAAAGAACACATCTAAATTTTCAATCTGGGGCAAGTGAATCCTTTATTGTATAAAGGTTGTCGTTTGTTCATCCTCTTAGTGTTTTACTGAGAATTCGAGTAATGCTTTCATTTTACCATTATCAAGTTTACATACCTTTCACCTGTCCTCCGGGGGCGGTCCTTGGCACTATGGCCTTATCACGTTGGCATGACTACCACAAATATTGTGTTTTCGTGTGAGAATTGAACAAAGGCAAACTTAAAGGTTTTGGTCATCGAGAAGTTGGAGAAATGCCCGGTTTAACCACAGTAAATTTCGATCTTTCATAAGGAAATGACACTTTATGGCGTCGAGGAGAGATGCTCGCGATCCCTCCGTACCTCCTCAGCTACGTGCCATTATATATCAGGCACAAATCTGTCTCTCGACGAAAACAAAGATTTATTTATAAGTTCGGCTGCGTTCCATTCTATTTAGAATAAAAGCATTGTTTGGACGCGGCGTTTTCGCTATAGGAACGATGAAAATTACCCCAATATTGCTGTGTTCGTCTGCAAAGAGCCCACACCTTTGCTAAGCTCGGTTGCTCGCGAGACAAAGAACATGCTTGCAAATGGTTGACCATAAGTGTGGCCCATCCGCCAGCACCTCCCAAGATAGTGATCAAATATAGCGCCAGCTCTGCTTCTCGCCAAGAATGCTGCCACTCATTTCATTAGATATCTCATTGAGAACCCCCCCCCCAGATAATCCTTGTCGCGCGCAAGATATATCAAGCAGAAAGCAATCTCAATTTTACTCACTTCTTACTACTCGAATTGATATTGCAACTTACAAAAACTAGGTGCAGGTGCAGAGACACGTTCTGTGAGATAGGCGCGCAGGCTAAAGATTATGCAAGAAATCTATAGCGGCTTGTAGGGGAGGGGGAGGGCGCGCTTGCTTCGGCACCTACAGACAGTACAGTATGTCTATGCAAACGAAGCAATCATCTTCATCGCTTCTTTACTTATTAAATATCCCCCGGTGTTTGCCAAATGTTTTCCATCTGCTCGTTCATCATCGACTCGTATTCGCAAAAATAATACTCTGGCTGCATGTTTATCAAGGCGGTTTACTACCGCTTTACCCATGTATTTGGGAATTTAACATTCAGAAACCGCAATTTTACTACTAAATCGGTCTATAAATTATAGTTAAATAACTAATAACGGTTTGCTTCCTCTAATTAATTTTATTTGTGAATTTAACATTCAGGAACCGCAATTTTACTTTACTAAACTGTCATAATTTTACTATACTAAACAGTCTACATAAGAAGAAAACAAATAGAGTAAGAGAAATGTACAATGTTATTGACACAAGCCTCACCGCGTTGGCAAAGAAATTATTCCTTGTACAACACGGCATAATCCTTCAAAATTTGTTCTTCTCGCAACTTGATCTAACTAGCGAAATTGTGGCCACAGTTGCAAAGTAGCGCGCGCTGCTTGCTGGTCAGTCGGGAGTTATCGATAGACAATCTATCTGACTTTTCAGCAACCGAGTGAAGTAGAAGAAGAGGTTTTTCAGTTAAAAATCATCAAAAGATGATCATGTTTATTAGTTTTCTTTATTTCTACTATAACAATACAATAGTAAACGGCTTTTAGCCTTTTTATAAAAGTTCAATCCTCTATCTTAAGGTCTTTCAGCACTGAGTATCAAAGTTTAAACCATAATATGGGGGGAAGGAAGGTATGCACGTGTCAAGTTTAACAAATCTCTGTCGGGCCATATGGGGCAGGGTTATGATCAGAAGTGACACTTTAACATCTCCATCATTTCAGTCGGCGTGTGGCCTTCGAAACACACATTGTAGATCGAGGTGAAAAGTGGATAGCTACAACAGAAAAACACCACTTTGCATGAACAGTTGAGACATATCACAGGCTTGCCATCCTAAGTTTGTGTGATATTGCGTATTTAATTGTAGGGCATTTGCGTTTCAAGAGCAAACTACTAGATGTTTCTGATGTTAACTGTGAGCCGATCGACGATCATACGTGATGCCATTACATACACAATTTCACACCACCTTAGGGTGGTAAGGCTGTGGACATATAGCTAAGATAAAATTATTGCTCTTTTGAATTTCACAATCAAATTTTATGCTGATATGAAGAAATAACTAATGGGATTGGAGTGAGGGATGGGAAGGAATGGCTAGGAGGGTGGGATTGGAGGGAGGGATGGGAAGGAATGGTTAGGAGGGTGGGATTGGAGGGAGGGATGGGAAGGAATGGCTAGGAGGGTGGGATTGGAGGGAGGGATGGGAAGGAATGGTTAGGAGGGTGGGATTGGAGGGAGGGATGGGAAGGAATGGCTAGGAGGGTGGGATTGGAGGGAGGGATGGGAAGGAATGGTTGGGAGGGAGTGATGGGAGGGAGGGATGGGAAGGAATGGCTAGGAGGGTGGGATTGGAGGGAGGGATGGGAAGGAATGGTTGGGAGGGTGGGATTGGAGTGAGGGATGGGAAGGAATGGTTAGGAGGGTGGGATTGGAGTGAGGGATGGGAAGGAATGGCTAGGAGGGTGGGAGGGAGGGATGGGAGTAAGGGATGGGAAGGAATGGCTAGGAGGGAGGGTTTGGAGTGAGGGATGGGAGTGAGGGATGGAAAGGAATGGTTGGGAGGGAGGGATGGGAAGGAATGGTTGGGAGGGTGGGATTGGAGTGAGGGATGGGAAGGAATGGCTAGGAGGGTGGGATTGGAGTGAGGGATGGGAGTGAGGGATGGAAAGGAATGGTTGGGAGGGAGGGATGGGAAGGAATGGTTAGGAGGGTGGGATTGGAGTGAGGGATGGGAAGGAATGGCTAGGAGGGTGGGATTGGAGTGAGGGATGGGAAGGAATGGTTAGGAGGGTGGGATGGGAGTTAGGGATGGGAAGGAATGGTTAGGAGGGAGGGAGGGAGGGAGGGAGGGAGGGAGGGAGGGAGGGATGGGAGTAAGGGATGGGAAGGAATGGCTAGGAGGGAGGGTTTGGAGTGAGGGATGGGAGTGAGGGATGGAAAGGAATGGTTGGGAGGGAGGGATGGGAAGGAATGGTTGGGAGGGTGGGATTGGAGTGAGGGATGGGAAGGAATGGTTAGGAGGGTGGGATTGGAGTGAGGGATGGGAAGGAATGGCTAGGAGGGTGGGATTGGAGTGAGGGATGGGAAGGAATGGTTAGGAGGGTGGGATGGGAGTTAGGGATGGGAAGGAATGGTTAGGAGGGTGGGATGGGAAGGAATAGTTAGGAGGTTGGGAGGGGAGTGAGGGATGGGAAGGAATGGTTAGGAGGGTGGGATTGGAGTGAGGGATGGGAAGGAATGGTTAGGAGGGTGGGAGGGGAGTGAGGGATGTGAAGGAATGGTTAGGAGGGTGGGATTGGAGTGAGGGATGGGAAGGAATGGTTAGGAGGGTGGGATTGGAGTGAGGGATGGGAGTAAGGGAATGTTTAGGAGGGTGGGATTGGAGTGAGGGATGTGAAGGAATGGTTAGGAGGGTGGGAGGGGAGTGAGAGATGGGAAGGAATGGTTAGGAGGGAGTGATGGGAGGGAGGGATGGGAAGGAATAGTTAGGAGGGAGGGATGGTAGGAAGAAGAATGATTGGGAAGGAATGGTTAGGAGAGAGGGATGGGAAGGAACGGTTAGGAGGGAGGGATGGGATGGGAGGGATAGAAGGAAAAGATGAATGATTGGGAAGGAATGGTTGGAGGAAGGGATGGGAAGGAATGGTTAGGAGGTAGGGATGGGATGGAAGGAAAAGAGAAATGATTGGGAAGAAATGGTTAGGAGGGAGGGATGGATAGGAGGGATGGGATGGGAGTGGGTGGATGGGAGGGAGGGATTGGGGGGCGGGGGTGGATGGAAATTATTGCAACTATGCAACTACTTACTCTTCTGTCAAGTTGTTCTCCTTCAAGACTTGATAGACTTCGTAAGCTGTGTGTGGTCCTTGGAGCTTCTGGCCTCCAAGTATCTCTTGTTCCACTTGGTCAAACGACTGCCAAGTAAAAACATAATAAAGGATCAATTATAACAAATGACACAACAAACATGGCTGTATAACCCAGCATTTGATTAAATAATATTTTGCCAATAATGTGCTTGTGTGACGCATGCTTGCTACTGTGTGGAGGTGCTGTAGTTTAACATGCAAATGAGGTGAGGATAACTCCATGTTAATTCATTCATATGTGTAGTGAAGCATTTTTTCCTCCATTACATCAGAAGTTTGGTGTTGAATTATGGTGGGCAAGATCTTTTCAACCATGTAAATCTGTGATATGAACATTTTGTCAAGCACATGCAACTGTGGTTATGGTGCCTGTTCTGACCTTCTTTGACTTGATGAATTCCTCCCCTGCTAGTCGGTTGCGTCCAGCATAGCATGTGGTTATGAGATCAGCTACGCCACACGACTCATAGAAAGTCTCAATTTGAACTCCTTCATAGAAACGGTTAGCAAAGTCTATCATCTCCTTCAAGCCAATGCGAATAATCGCAGCTTTTGTGTTATCTCCCATGCTACAAAACAGAAAAAAAACTCTAGTAGGTCATTACTACCAAGTCACGTTCACAATCGCTACTTGTTTCTGTCTCCCAACACCATGACCAAATAATCATTAAGTTACTCACCCAAGGGCATCAACAATACCCGCCCCAATCGCAACTGCATTCTATAATAGAAACATGAAGTGTAACTGTAAAGCTTCAGAAATGGTTTAAACCAGGTAAAATTGATCAATCACAATATATGATATGATATATCTTTATGTATATGGGCTTTATAAGAGAAAGGGCTAAGGGTTTTAAGGAGGAACAAAGAACAGTTTTTTTCTTCAGATCATGATCATGTGACCTAGTCCATGGAAGGTATGTTTTTACAGGATTAAAACTTGATCATAGGTCATAAATCCAGTTGCAACCACTTGGTTTAATACAACTAAATTAATTTGTTCTTTCTTCCTCCTCCCTTTCATTTAAGTTAGAAATAATTTTCCATCTCAGAAATAAAAATAAGATCAATAACAGGAGAAAAACCCAACAAGGTTTAAATGTGATTATTTTTCACCTTTAAGGCTCCACATAGCTCCACGGTATCTGCGTCTTCAACAACGTTTATTTTGAAGTAATGTGTGTGAAATAGTTGCTTGAGAAGTGGGCCATCCTCCTTTACACGGCAACCTGGCACAACACAAAGGATTGCAAAACGATGGAAGCATGTCTATGTTAATAATAGGATGTGACTTGCACTAACAGATCACATGCCTTTTTGGATGGCATACTAAGAGTGCACTAAGACTTTTAGAGGAAAAATATTAACACAAAAAGCAACTTATTCACTGCTTAAAAATAAGCCAGAAAGATTCTTCGTCAGAAAGGGCTTATCTTAAAGCCGCATTGTCACCAGTTTACTTACGGAGGTCCGCAGAAACCTCAACCGTTAAAAGACAAAATAATCTATTAAAATCCGAGATATTAAACAGGCCATCCATTCAAACCCATGCTTTCAATATTTTGAAATATTTTTTCATGTTTTCCGTTAAAAATCATCGGAGATTTTTACATTATCGACCGGAAGTAAACTCGCTCTCTGGTGTTACGGGCACAGTCATGTCTGTTTTAATTTTGGCTTAAATTTGCCACACATAAAGTCATGTGATCAAGTTGCCTAAGGGAATTGGGTTACTATGGAGGCTTTTACACACAAAAACATGTCAACCTTCAATATCTTGAATAAGAATGAGACTATCCATTGCTTGCCACTATGCTTTTATGATCTTTTAGTAGAAGGGGAGCAGATTACATGAATATATTATATGAAAGAATGGCTTTTTTTGCCATTGACCAGTTTTTTTTCCCATGGGGGATACCTGTTTGTCCATAGACTAACTTTGGTAAAAATTAAATAATTATTCTACCTTCAAAGCTAAGGTCAATGTTCAAACTTACAAACAGCTGGAAAAAAGCCCCCGCTAGATATTGGATATTGGCAGATCTAAGCAAGGAGGTTTTGGGAGTTGATTAAGAGAGTCATTCATGCTGCACCTGTCTGGATCTGCCCCTGATGTGTTTCCCCTCTTACCAATAGTTGCTTCTCCAAACAGCTCTCTGGCAACTTCCTTGGCTAAATTAGCACCCATCAATACGCTAACTTCTGGAAGGTCTAATGCCTCTTTAATGACATTTGACACTAACGTTAGGCCAGTTTTAGTGTGATCCAAACCCTAGAGAGTATTAAAGAAAAAATAAGAGCATTATACTAAATAAATTAAATATAAATAAATTTTACTAGCATTATACTAAATAAATTAAATATAAATAAATTTTTGTGTACATAGAGGAAATGCCTTTACAAAATACATAAGCTGTCTGGCGATAAGAATTAAAAGAACAGTGATGAACATACTCCTAAGAAAATGTGCCAAAAAATACCATTGTGCCTTAGACGCAGGGAGATGAAAAGATAAAATTCACTATAGCACAGAAAGTAACTTTCTATTTCAATCATCATTATGCTCAGATTATGACATTTAGAAGCACAGAATTTGCATAAGTAATCTTTTTGCAATAATACTTGCCCGTAAACTCCTCTGACGTTTTAAGACAGCCATTCGGTTAATACTGTCTCTGCGATGCTGCTTCCATGTCGTAATCTGAGCAGAATTTGCATCGATTTTCATAAACTTACAGGGGATGCCAAACTGTTGACAGGAATTAAAAATGAATATGGTACTGTTACAAAGAACATACTGGCTGTTTTGTATTCGTACAGTAGTTACCTTTATCAGTGAAATGGCGATTACATTGGGCTTCAAAAAGTTTTTCATCATCTCACATACTCTTCTGACAAACTGGAAAATATGAAATATAAGGGCACTTGTATTGTTAAAGAGTGACCTCTAACATTATTGTAGAAAGCCCCCCAAAGAGTTAGATCTTTTGACACATGACCACTTAATAATGCACTAATCAGTCTGATAAGAACATGCATAGCTAGCTCAATTTTTTTATAAACTCCGACCAATAACTCATCTTAATTTCAGAATCATTTTAAATCTAATTAAGAATTACTCATCATCTTACCTGATGGGGGACAACAAACACAAGAATATCTGCATCCTTCACACATTCCACCACATCTGGGTTAGCATGCTAGGAAAAACAGTCATAGGGATCATATGGAAAGAAATAATAGTATTTGACCATCCCAGAAAGCCATATGTAACAAAAAAGTTACCCCCCTTTCTGTCACTGAGCTAAAACCCCCATACCTGTCAACCTCCGAAAATCTCAAGGCTTGAGAATTTTTTTGGGGGAGGGTGGGGTATATTCATTTTTTTGGGGGGAGGGGTGGGTTTAACCTTGCAGGCGCTTGCCGTATAGAAAGCTCTCGCGAACAAATCCACTTATAGATCGCACGAGAGTGTTAGATAAATTGAGCTACGCAAGGGTATTTTGTTTCAAATATTTTAATAGAAAATAGACAAAATGACGATTTTCTATGGAATAATTTTTCGGAAGCGATAAAAATCGTAAAAAGCGGGAGATTTGGTGCTCAACGCAGGAGAGCGGGAGAAGGGGTCCAAAATCTTGAGACTCCCACCTAATGCGGGAGAGTTGACAGGTATGAACCCCCTTTAGCAAAAAGCTAGATCCGGCCCTGTTGTCTACAGGTCTGAGTGTGTCATTTGACTACGAAAATGACTACTAAAAATTGTATGCAAAGTGCAACCCTCAAAAGCATGAGCAGCATCTAAAGGATGTTTGGAAACTGAACTTAAGGTAAATGTCAGTCAAGTAGACAATTTTCCATCAAATATCAGCACAGGAAAGCTGCTGCAAAGAGGCTTTTTAACAAATATACTGCTTATATATGACTTTTGTACTAGCTAAAAAACATCAAGTTTAAATGAAGCAATGAAATCACTGATACTCTTGGGAATTTGTCATGTTAACATTTTGTTATCTTTAGAGAAAAGGAGGGGTTAATGGAGGTATTGAGGCTTACTTGAAAATGACACCAAGGAGGGCTTAATATATTGGAGAGGAAGGGGAAAGAGAGGCAGTATTCAAATTTTTACTCTCCCCATATTTCAAAGATCTTTGTTATATATTGTAAGAGATGATGGTGTCTATGAAAAAAGATCCTATAATTATGCTCGGCTGGTAAGCCGGCTTTGTATCTCGTTTGAGGTCCTGTCACCCAAATCAATTGAAAATGACGAAAGAAATATAAACTTTAATCAACTTTAATCTTCTAATATCAATCACCATACTACAATAGCAATTATTACAAAAATACTCCTATATTAATTAGAACAAAAAAAGAAAGAAAAAGAAGACATCATTATAGCGCAATAAAGAAAAAGAAATCGTTAAAAACAAAACAAAAAACCATTTTCGATAGGCAAATTTGCTAAACAGCTGAAAGTGAAATGTGTACTTGAGTTCTGATATTGGTATTGTTGTACTTACGATGTTTTCGGGAATCAAGAAGTCCGGTAGATATTTCACGTTCATGTGCTTTGTATTTATTATCTCTGTAAGTTTCACTCCATCGACAAGTTCCTCGTATGTATACATTTCGACACCCTCGAAGAAGACATCGTTATGTTCTTTGACATTTTGGCCGACTATTCGAGCTATGACAGATCCCCTGAAAATGCACAATTTACAGTAGTATAATTACATAGCTACTACCGTACGTTTATAGCGATATGTTAAATTAGAAAAACTGCTATTTAGAAGGATACAAGAGCGACTCACCAGTTTCCAGAGCCTATGATAGCCACGCGTTTTCGTCCTTCTTCGGCCATGATGGTCGAAAATGTTTTTATCTCCAAGAACCGGTATGGTCACGTGACAGTACAAGATCAACATAAAAGCTGCAGGGGGCATATTGCAGGTTTCGTTGGGGGAAAATGTATCACAATTTGTAGAGATTTGGAGGAGATATTTTTAGCGGATTCACTAAACAACAATTTTGCAGTGCGAAAAACCCATGTTTGAAAATAATTATAACTAATCCTCTTTTGTTTATCTCAGTGGTTTAAATGGTTGTTCACAACACACATTGTGCTAAAATTCATCCATGCCTTTGTGACTATCTAGTTGGAGTCTATTGCAACCTCGTCTCCACCAAATTTCTTCACCAAATTTCATTTACTAACGTACCATCCAGACCAGGGTACTGCAATTTTATTTGTCCATTGGGATTTCTCATACTGATAAACCTACTCTGAAGAATGTTGGCTTTTGGATCTCCTAGATGAGGCAAACAAGAGTGGCTGTACATAACTCTGACAAGTACAGCACTTGTCTGCTTTGTCTCCCTGACCTGGAACTAGGTGGAAACTAAGAGAAGATCCATGTGACCAAATCTTGTCAAACCCTCAGGGTGTTTGTATACCAGAGACACTTCAAACCATTTGATGGCTGCTTTGTGCAGTCAAGTGGTTTGTGATTAAGCAATGAAAACATGAAGGCTATTGATTGGTGTAGATGGCTCATTGACTACGAGCTATTCCAAAACTAGACAAAGATTTTGGATTTGCTGAGGTAAAAAAAAAACGAATTTGGTTATAAATTAGCGCTTATTGTTAAAAAAGCATATAACTATAGCTATGTTGGCATCAAGTGGGCGGCATGGCCGTAGATAGGGGGGGTGGGAGGAACTGCTTCAGAAGAGTCACAAAATGCATGCAGAATACATAGGAAAAATGACATCTGTCCCAATGGCAAATTTGAACAGAGTTTGAAAAAGTTTGATAAAGCAAAACATTGTAATGCTTATTATTTTGTTTCATTTTCAAACATACTGGCTATCAAACAAATATAGTTCAATCATGTATCATTACCACCAAACATTGGCCACTGGTTTTTGAGCAGGCCAATCACACCCCCATTTTATGCTACCAATCAATGTCAAGTCACAGCCATAAACCATTGGCTAATTCCAGCGAGTGACCTAGATATTTTCAATCAAATATTGTCAATAATGCATCAGACTTCATTTTCATAGATTGTTATTTTGATGTTTCCTTGCAAATAAAAAAATGAATTTTCAATTGTAAACAATAACAAAGGCGTGGTTAATTGACATTTTTTAAGCACCGCTAGCTTGATTTTTGCAAACTGAAAAAGTTATGCATGCAGGGATGGTAGAGCAGTCAGTGGGGCCTGGGGTGGGGTAGAAGGCACTCCAATTGGTCACATAATGCATCTGCTTGAACCCTTTATGGGGGGGGGGGGTGAATAGGTTCGCGGATTGACAGATTCAGCCCCGTAATGCTCACCGATTACGGATTTTGATGATTATTTCAGCGGATTGGCGGATTTTGGAAATACGGCGGATCACGGATCTGTTGACAATTTGGGCACGGATTTCGACTGCTTTGACAGTCGAATTTCGGGTTTTAAATGAATTTCAATCGATGCTATTGTTTATCTGTCAAACCATGCGGATCTAAAAATATCTTGTGGATCAGCAGATTTACATACCGCTATTCACCTCCCCCCCCCCTTTACTTTGAAATTCATATGCAATAAACATTATTCACTGAGAATAGTGCCCTCCCTGTCTGCCAAATGTAGAGTTAGGGAAAACATAGGTGGATACCTATTTTTAGATATTTTGCTAAAATAATATCAAGAAATTTAAGGAACCCACGAAAGAAAAAATTGATTCACCCTACTTGACTTTTGGATCCACCCCTGGCAAGGGTTAATTCAGAATGTAAAGTAAAAAAAAAAATAATGATGGATCTACGATTCTTGGATATTTTCTTCAGTCGTTACAGAGTCTTTAGTATTTATTTGTGCTGATTTCATTTTCTTGAGGTGTTCTAACATCCAATCCACGGTCGCAAACCACCAGCTTCCTGGCCTATAGATGTGCCGTGACGCAAACCTCATCTGCGACGCGTCTGAAATAACGTGCAAATGCAAGTGCTGAATCGAGTTAAATGGAGGCCAATGAAAACCAATGACAGTATCCTCTGTGTTCGCATTTTGCTGAACGAGAACCTTTTTCCCGACATCCATCAGCTTTTCGACGAGCGGAAGGTCATCGCCAGTTAGGGATTTTGGGTTGCCATAGTGTTGTTTAGGAATCACTAAATAGTGATGATCTGTGGCTGGGCGAAGATCTTTAAAGGTTAACGTTTCCTCATCTTCGTATATTACTCTTGTTTCTTGTTCTTTCGATGAAATTTTGCAGAAAACACATTTCTTCAACTTTTCGTCTTCTGAAGCCATCTTATATTACTTTTCGTACCCAGTTCCCGGAACAGCTGGTGACCTCGTGATAAGGTGAAAGAGAGGAGACTAAGCTCTCAGTGTCCAGTCCTTTTGCCCGAGGATTTCGAAATCCACATGTAAAAAAATCTCAAAAAGATATAAAACGACTTATTCTGCCTTCCTTCTGCCCGGCTTATTGTCCGGTCACTTTGCCTTGCAGAACAATGTCTGAAGATAAGTCGCTTGAGGATTTTTTCGCAAAGAAGAAGGCAAAGAAAGGAAAAAATAAGTTCACCACATCCCAAGCAATCACACAGCAAGTCGGCTCGACCAAGAAGGAAAGCGAAAAAACAAAAGAACAGACCAACAAAAGGTCATCGTCTTCGAACCATACCGCTTCCAAAAAGGTAAGAGTTAAAGCTATTACTGTGTCGTCAAGAAAGGTGGATTTTGTTATTGCTGAGGAACAAACAAGCCGGTTAAGTCGTGCTTGGGGATCGTTCGATTTCCCCTCGGCTCACGTGCGCCAAGTTCAATTATACAAAGGCGACACATCGAGAGCTAAACATTTATTCATGATTTTCTGTATAATTTTATTATGTGGCGGGCACAAAGATTCGCTAGTCAATTAGTTGCCGTATTGTTTTTTTTAACAATTATTTCAATTTCAGTTCGGATTTCTTTTTCAATTTTTCATTGCATTAGGTTTTTATTATGAAAAGGCGTTTCTACACACATCGATCACGGCGAGACCACACGGTTTTTACGTTAAATGTTAAGATCAATTTCAACATAACTGTGAAGGAAAAAATCCCATTCTTTCAGGAAGAAGAAGATTGGATTGATTTTCAACAGCCTGCTGAGAAAGATTACTCAGGCCTCAGAATACAGACTCTACAGATCTCGTAAGTCAACTCACTAAATCTTAAAATTTGTATTATGAACAAGTAAATATAGATAACCACTTACAAAATTCATAGCCTCTGGAGAAAGGGAAGTACCGCACTAGTCCATGTCCACCCCTCAGTTAAACCACCCCTAGGTAAATTATGACATCATAAACAGGTTTCTGTTTTGTCTGCCTTCCAAATGTCTTCCCACTACTGAGGTGAGGGGGCAAAATTGTAAACAAGATGGGGAGGATTTCCCCTTGACCTTGGTTTCACGCTGGTATCACAAAGAGTTGTATGAAAACATGGAGATGGTGAATGAAGACCCTGTCACTTCTGGGTAAATTACAACATTCAGCCCCATGCCCCTGAATCAGAATCTAAATAAACTTGTCTTATGATATTTAAAGGGAGAAGTCTGAACAGGAAGGGGCAGAAAGCTGTGAACAAGAGGAAAACGATGAGAATGGGGATGGGGGCCAGAGAAAAGACAAATCAAACAACCCCTGGCAATCTGGAACAGCACCCACACAAGATGGTAATTTGAACAAATAACCTCATGTTCATAATTTAGGGTTTTACAGGAGCGTATCCATGAGACCCTGACTGTGTGTGTGAGCAGTCATGGGTAGCTTAAAAAATATATTTAATAATCCTATCAATAAATTAGTAACTTTATGTCAGCAAAAGGGGGTTTACACTCACCCTACCTCCCCTGCACCCTAAGAGACGCCCCTGGCTCATGACAGTCCACACTGGCCAGCAGTTGCAAATTAGAGATGTAATTGAAACTTATCACTAACTACGACATGATGCATCCCCCCTATCTTTCCAAAAGGAATACTTTATTGACTGACTAGGCAATCACAATTTGTTGTATCAACTCAATTCTTTTCATTTCCATTCCAGAGCCTGTGAATGAGCCTGAGCCAGAATGTGGTAAAGTGACAGGGGGTGTGTACCGTCCCCCTGCCGCCTATAGGCCCCCAGGAATGAGGACTAGAACAGCCATGAGTGGTGGTGTTAAAGGCAAAGCCCCAGAAATTGGAAGTGAGATTGCTTTTCCATCTTTGCAACATGCAGCACAAGCTAACAAAAGGTACTGTCAAAGCGTGCACTGTATAAACTGTATGTATATGTACTGTATCATGACTTGTTTCAAAACCCACAATAAATCAGGACTTTCTTGAACCTGTAGTACTTAGTCTATTAACCATGGAAGGCTTATAAATTTTAATTTACTGCATTATGTGAGCATAGGCACAATACAAACACTTACATAAAGGACTCAATTTTGATAGTTTTCTTCTCAAGCCCAAGTTGTACTTTTTTTGTGGTCGTCTTTCCTCCATGTTATTGAACTTATTATTTTTTGGTTTTGTTTGTGTTTAGTAAAGAGCCAGCTGGCAGCAAGAGTTTTGAGCCAGTCAAGCATGGATCACGAACAGCAGAAAACCCTGCTGACAGACGTCCAAAACTTGACCTAGAAAACAAGTTTGATGCTCTAAGAAGGAGTTAAAAGTTACATGTGACACCAACCAGAAAATTAAAGGTCCTGGAGATGATGACATGATATGCTTACAGACGCACAATACAAATTGTGCTTAAATAAAAGACATAACAAGACAACAAAGAAACTTGTGATGAACCAAATAAATTTCAATTATCACTGTAGCACACCAAATGTACAAATCCACCACAAGTTGGCTTTGATTTTGCTGGATGTGTACTGTGGTTTTCAACTAAGCACCAGATTCAGAAGTGTGTGTCTTGTAGTGCTACCTTGTACTGTTTTCCCACCTGTGTCTATATGGCTAGCCAAACAATCAAGCTCTAGTTTAAGCTGCATTGTCACCAGTTTACTTGCGTTCGATTATGTAATAATCTCTAATGATTTTTAACGGAAAACATGGAAAATATTTCAAAATTGTAAAAGGAGTGTGTCTATTGGAAGTCTCTTTGAGGATGTGACTGATAATTTAGAGTGGATGGCCTGGTTTATAGGGTGGATTCTTATAGATTCTTTTGTCAATTGAGGTTTTCGTCAGACCTTCGAGAGTAAACTGCTGTCAATGCGGCTTTAATTCCTCTTTATTGCCTCTTTAAATAACACAACTAATTTTGTATCAAACCTTTGAGGTCCTAGTGTTAAGTGGTGTGAGCAAAAAAAAATACTTATCCCAATTGTAGGCAGAATCACCAAAAAAGACTTCTCTGGCTAGTAGGGATTTTAAAAAAAAATCCATAGTATTCTCTGCTTGATATTTTTATCAGGGGCCTAACCAGGGGAGTGGCACAGGGTTCCTGGGCCCCCCCACCCTTTTAGCAGCCAAAAATACAGTAAATGTATGAGACATTATCTGAAATACAGGAGAAAATGCCTTGAAAGGACCATTTGGGCCCCCTCCATTTAAAAATCCTGGCTACGCCGCTGTGTAAGTCTTGTAAAGGACATAATACAAAAATGTTTGTGTAAGATATTGTACATTGTACCTTGAAACCATAGCTTTGCTTAAAATAAAATGTATTGCCCAGAAAGATGAAATAAAATATGTTAAGTAATGCTGTAATGTAAACTACAGCTAAAATAAAACATCAATTGACTTGAAAAAGTAGCCGGCGCTTGGATAATAGTAGCTAACTGTTCCGATGGGCCTAAATGAAACTTCTAATCTTATTGTGATCAAGTCTTTTATCATTGTCATTTATTTCTTTAGTAAAATGGTTCTCTGAAACCTTTGGAATGTAAAGTTGGAGTTGTATCAATTTTTCTGTTTAAATGCCTTTTTCTATCATTTAAAGTGTCAAAATTGCTGATGACCACAACCGTTCTTCTTAAAATCTTTCGTTTCTGGTCACACTTTCTTCGGCGGGAGCCTGCTAGCCTATTATTCTGTGGGAGCCTGCTAGCCTATAGCTTAGGCTTTGAAGCTGTATTATAGAGTCAAGACACAAAATTGTTATATGTAATATTTCTTTTATTATATAATTTTTATAATTATTATATGTCATGACAATTTTTGCGTGGATAAAAATGATTCATCTAAGCAGAGGCACTATTGTGACACTTTTAGGGTAATGTGTTTAGCATAACTTTCTTTGTATAGCGTGATGGCAAATCTATCTTTTGCCAATTCTTGTTATTGAAGAGTGCAAAACTCAAAATTTGCATTGTTTCAGAGGTATTACCAAGAAAGACTTGGTATATAAAAAAGGCACACCGGTGGCAACCAGAAACATTTTTTTTTTGTGTGGGCTTAGGGTTAAAATCTATACTCTTTATGAGCATGTGACTTGAAAAAAAATCTTGAACTTTATTTTCTTATTCATCATTATTTTCTTTTATTATACATTCTAATATTGCTGTTTCCTAAATCCTGAACTGTGGACTGCCTGACAACTCCGAATTGTCTACAGTCCCACAAATAACCCCCCCCCCCCCCACTTCCTTGACTGATCTACTAGTAATCAAAAGCCATTTGCTCTGCACTTTGGGAATAAAGTGAGTCTAATGTGGTGGTCAAGTCCAAATATCCCAACTCCGCAGCTTCAGAGTGGTTTTGATCCACAACTTGCATCATTTCCTCCATTGGAATAACATCATAATCATCCAGTAAAAAGTCTACATAATCTGTGGATGTCCCATGCCAACTTGCTCTTCTCTCTTGCTGTTCTTTGTGACATGGTGCTACTGTGAGTGTATCTATAGCCATGGTATTGTTGGTATAATACATATCCTCCATACTGCCAGGGATGGTGGGTAAAGTCAGCCTTCCCCCTGGGAGGACTTCCGCATTGAGTGTTGCCATATGTCCAGTTTCACCTGTAAAGAAAAATGGCCCATAAAACTGAGACATTGTGAGTAGACTTGATATTGCTTGTTACACAAGATTTGGGATGAACTTCTGTGCCATCCCACTTGCATATTTTAAAATAGGGACTTAACCCATTGACTCCTGGCTATTGTTGAGCTGAATTTACAAAAAAAACAGACTGAAAACAGATACCTCCCCCCTATTCTGAGTTTTATACAGCCTGTTAAAGTCAAACACCCCTGCACCTAGTCAGCCTAGCTTTTCAACAGTGCTTAGCGGTCCCCACTTTTAATCCCTTGTTGTTGTGCTGAAGCAAGCACAAGTTGATGGTTACTTGTATTTTTCATCAAAAATACAGCTATGAGCATATTAGGAGAGTGTCTCAGGACATCATGAAGTCTATTGGGGCATAACTGAGTGCTTTGCTTATGGATATTTGCAAGCAAAGGTGAATTCATGGTAATTCTTTCTTGTTTGGCTTTGCCTGGATGAGAAAATAAATTTCTAATGAATCACCACAGCTCTCCTAAATGCTGTCTTTTCTGAAACCAAATTGATTAAAAAATTGTTCACCTTGCTATTATAGGTCTATATGGCCTGGAATTTATTTGTTTGGCTTTGGGGTGAAAAGACTTATCAAAAAACCATCTGACTTTGGGGAGAGGAGTGTTGACAGGCCCTCCCCTCATTAAATTTTCCCTGGATCTCCCAGAATGCCTTGCGATCCGTAATGGCATCAAAGTGGTTTTACAAGCCTTCAAGGAGTGAACATTGTGTTTTGAGGCCATGGAAATGAACCTGGAATATCAGAATAAAGGTATCTATTTGTGTCTTGAGCTGTGTTTGCTGATCTCTCTCCTTTGTGTGGTATTTTGAGCGTTTTATTGAGAGGGGTGATTCTGCTTTTCTCTCCTTGTTCGATTTGAGACTTGTCAAAGAACCTGTGCTATTATTTGGCTTAAAGAGTAGTCACTATCACCTTAGTTGGATGCATATCTTCAAGACCATTTATCCCTTTGACTAATGCCTTAGTATCTTCATCTTGTTGTGTTTATTTGGCATTTATGAATTTTTTGGGTTGTGGGTACTTCTCAAAGCCAGTTAAGGCCGGTTGAGGGGTCAATGTGTTAAATTCTGATTCTTACCACTATTTTCTGTTTCAGACCTAAAGGACTGTACTTCACTGTATTGGCATGACCAACCTCGCCCAGTAATCAAACTCTTCTCTAACCTGTGACAAAACAATTAATATAAAAATGATGACTAATAGCACAATGGAGTCTTATCATTTATGCAATGTTACCATCACAATAATTTGTTTTTTGAATCTACAATGCAGGCAATGAACAACAAAAATTCTTACTTTTTTGTCAGGGGAAAATCATAACATGGAGAGCTGATTGTGGTTTTCTGTTCCCCCTTCTTGACTGGTTTTCTGTTCAGCATAGCGATCAGTGACCGTATTGCTGCAGGATTTCTTGTCTTTAAGTAATGGTCCATATCTTTTGGCTTGAGATTTGTCTGTAGAAATAGCTGTAGGACAGGCTCCTGTAGGTAGATGCTTGTTTCAACAACCCTAATGTGACCAATAAGGAAAGAGTCAGTATAAAGAATTTGTAAGCTACCTTAGAAAAACAACAAAAAGGGTGTGAAAGGCAAATAGAAAAAAGTATATCAATTCAAGGTACAATGTAAACCTTAAAAAAGACAGCAAATGCAGTTTTTAAAATAAAATCCACAGCATATTCTTTATCAAGCATTTCCTCATTTCATCAGTCACTTATTATATATTTATGATGATTGTACTACAGTAGTACCTGTTCATAAACTTCTGCAATCCTGCTTGTCGCTCACAAAGAAAGCCCTCTTTGAACCGACCAATCAGCTGCTTGCGTGGAAGACTTGGGGTCCTTCTGGAATTGTTTAGTGAACCAAGCATTTGAAAAGTGCATTCAATCCTAACCTTTTTCGTGAGAACATTCAAATAAAAAAAAAAGAAAAGGAGACCGTAGACTGGAACCTAAAGGAACTAAACACATTTAACTTCTGTATCATTGTAAGTAAAAAGCTGTTGAAAAAAATGCAGTGATAACAATAGCTCTAACTTACATTAAGATAAAATCATGCAATCCCAATCTACTCCTGAGCCATGCAAACTCTGAGTACCGTCTTCTTGTATTGGAATGGAAAAGAGGAAAGCAGGGGTGATTTGTCTGAAAAAAGGATGAAGTTTTAAGCTGAATGATTTTCAGGCATGTTATTACAACTAATTAGTCATCTTGATTATTCTTTCAAAATTTCAGAAGTCATTAATTGAGTTTAGAGATCTAGTGACAATTCAGTACCACACCCCTGACCCCTCAAAACATGTGATCATCAAAAGAGGGTAGGGGTTGGAACTCATTATAACCTGGTTAAAAAATAAATTCTGTAAGCCTGAAAAAATCACCAGTAAACAAAGGGGAAAAATTATATTATGTTACCTTGACTTCAACCTCATAATCTGTGTACAGTGCTTTGCCTTCATGAACATGGGTTCTTGGAAACTTGACCTCGACATCTACATACTAGTCATAAACAAATAGGTGTTTGCATGGTGTGTACATTGCAGTATATGTATAGTCTGGGGGATCTAAGCTTCAGTTTGGGCAATAACTAGTACAGGGCACTGTATATGAATCAATTTAACGATCTGGATTAAAAGAAATAATTGTGTATTCAAACGCATCTGTTATCAAGGATGCATCAAGCACATTCTTCACGTCCAAATGATAACAAAATGGCATCGCAGGCAAACTCCTCACCGTGTTGTTTCCTCCACTTCTAACGTAGTCTCGAATCATGACTGGAGCTTATACAATGCCCATGTCGGTGATTGCATGACTGCAACTTGTTGTTTTCCCGATAAAACTTCCAGAACTATTACAAGTACGACAGATCTCTGCACCAAGAACCACACAAACTACACGATTCAGGGTTGCATTGTGGGTAAGCACAGACATCCCACTATCGCAGCACCATTCATTTGTCTCATAGATTAATAGATAAAATTAATAGATGAAAATAATAAGAAACAGTTCCTTGCACGGGTTTTGTTATAACATCGTACGAATCTTTCTAATATTAGGTATTCCAGGGCAATCGTCAATAAATATTCAAGGTAAACGCAATGTGGTCGCCCTGTGTTTGCGCGGCTGCTAAGCATCATGGCGGTCTCGAAGCAAGGCGACGTATTTTTGATGGTTTGCGAATAATCGTCTTGATTTACTTTTTTACCAAGCTTCGGTTTTCTTCCTGGTGACGCCATGGGCTCGTCAAAGAAACATAAAGAAAAGGATAGAGACCGCGAAAGGAGAAAAGAACGCGAGAAAGACGAAAAAAGACGTGACAAAGATCGTCATCGAAAACGTGATAGGGACCGGCAGAGAGACAGCGACGACAGTGAGAGGAAAAAGAAACGAGGAAGTGACTACGATGATCTGCTCGAGTACGCAATTGAGGAATCTCAGAACGATGAAGGCGCAGGTCTGTGCTTTTTGAACGTGTTTTGGCATGTGATATACAGATACAAAAGAATGGTTTGGTGAGGTTTATATGAGTAAAGGAAAGCAAGTGATGTTTGATAAGCTTCTTAGCACTTTTATTTCGAAGTGTCTAGGTACCCAAGAGCCGGGAACGCATGCCCAAATACTAGCTACCCGGCAACTTTGATATTTTTGTAAAAATTAGCCTTATGAATCATATTTAGCATTGCATTATATGTAGCATTGTGAAGAAATTAAAGGCGATTCTGATGCACGGAGCATTTGTTATTTACAGCGTTTCGCAAAGGCTAGGCACACCATGAGAAGACACTAAGAAAAATTTTGAGAAAACGAACATGACGGGTGTGATTGTCAAAACACTACATAACCGACAGCCTAAAAATAGAGAGGAAAATTCCTGAATGAGAATCTTAAAGCATTTTTCATCTTTTCTAAAGTGAAAATGATTCATATTTTTACATAAAGCTGCAAGTTAACCCACAGGAAAGATTCTCAAAAGCCTAGAAACCTGACAGCTACACCACACTAGAGGTTCGTTCTCTGTGTAGACTCAAATTTCTTTGTTATGGTGAGCCCAGCCTTGCGAATTTCTCAAAATATCAAACGCTTCTTGCATCCGAATCGCTTCCAAGTTTTTAACAAAACTACATGGATTTGAATTGATAAATATGATTCATATGGCTAATTTTTACAAAATTATCAAAGTTGCAGTGTAGCTAGTATTTGGGTATGCATTCCCGGCTCTCGGGTATCTAGACACTCCGTTTTTATTTAGCTTTGGAATGAGATAAAATGTAAGAACCTTAGGGGTAACTTATAAATATTTTGCATACTCATAGCATACTCTAAAGGGCAGTTCACACGAACAACTTTTACTTGACAATTTTTTAGTGCGATGAGCTGGTAATGCCTTAGACAGCAGCGATACAAAAAATAGCAAAGCTTACCCTCACAAAATGGTGCCACTAACAAAGAGACAGACTGTGACAGCTACAGCAGAAATATCAGCTTTTTGAATGGACCACAAGCATAAGAAAAGGGGGCCTACTAACTACTTTCATCGAAAAAAATTGTCAATTAAAACTGGTTGAGCTTTTATGTGATCAACTTTGTGCACTTGGCAAGTAAAACTTGTCAAGTAAAAGCAAATACGCCAGCTTTTGAACGAGTGAACTTGCCAGTTTTCAAAAACATGTCTTTCTTTACACAGGGGCAGCACCATCACAGTCAGGTGGGGGAGGGGATGCATCACTAAGTATTGAAGAAACCAAGTAAGAGTCAGTCAAATATGGTAGTAAAATATGTTTAATGAAGGATCTTGTTGATAAAAAAGTTAAAAAAAATTCTAAAAATAAAAGTAAAAAAGTCCACCCCCTATCCAAAATTTTTTTGGGAATAAACAACACAGGTTTACTGCTCGCTCACCCAAGGATCTTTAAGACCATTAAGAAAAATGTCAGCCATTGATTGATATGATGGCAACAACAATAACATAAGTGTGGGACATTTCATTGCTCTTTTCTCTGTGGGGAGAGTTTCTCTATTTTCCAATTTTCTTTTTTTCCAAGTTGGCCCTTAACCCACCCACCCTCTTCTGAATTTTTCTTGGATTTTTTTGTGTCTCTTCCTTCCCTCCCTCTCCTCCCTCTATCTTAGCATTCCTTGAGTAGCAATTTCTTTTGTCTCTTTTTTCCCCTCCACACTCTACATTCCCATATGTAGCAGTTTTTGATATACCTTCATCCCCCCTTTCCCCCTACCCAATTTATGTAAGTGCACATTCATAATATAAAGTGTGTGGAACAAACAGTTACCAATAATGGAATGTGTTTGTTTTAGATTTTTTTAATTCTATTAAATTTTAGCAAATTAAGGGAGAAGCTTGGCCTCAAGCCCCTTCAGGTTGACAGTGGAGAGTCAAAGAAAGATGGTAAGTAATTAGGACTGCAAGTGGATGTTAATTATGAAGTAGAAAACTAGTTCAACATTTGGTTAACAAGCATAGTATGTATTGACTTTGGTACAAAGGATTTTGGGCATTGCACAACATTGCAAAATTCTCGGTACCATAACGAACACAAAGGTGCATTATGACTGTGCAGGTATCCCAGTAATAATTCTACAGTACAGTACAGTACAGTACAGAACAGTACATGCAGGGTAGTGAAGAACTAAATGTTTTCTCATTTGTTTATTTGTAGAGAATAAAACAACTCTTTTAGATGATATCCATGTCCCTGCAATAAACATCAAGGAAAAAGAAGAGCAGGAGAAGGTAGCTTTTGCCATATTTTGATATTATTGTCATATTTCTGGCTGCTGGGTACAGGTTTTTCTACAGCATGCTACAGTACTACTTGATGCAAATTCTATCAAATTTGACTGAATTACTACTAATAATAGTACTGCATAATTGATTTCTTGAACTAGAAAATTAAATGAAAAGTAAAGTTATAGCTGTGTTGATGAAAAAATCCTGTTTTTTTTACATTTATGGCAGGAGATCTCCAAAGAGCATCAGCCCATTGCTAGGTGTTTACACTATTTTATGTCATTTTGATCTTTTTGTTATTTTTTATGTACAGATGAGAAGAAAGCTTGAAGAGATAAGAGAAAAAAGAAGAATGTACAAAAAATTAGGGTGAGAAAAAACACTCTCATAAGAGACAGACAATTTCAGGATTAATAAAGGATTAATAAGTAATTCTGCCCTCTTCATCCACAAATCCTTAACACATTATTTCTTAAAGGGCTTTAATACACACATCCAAGGGTTGTAAGGAAAATATTATTCCTCCGGAATTAGTGAGATTCATGTTTTCTCTCCCCAAAGCCATCCCTGCATCTGTCATGTTTATCGTTAATCATAAAAAGGACAAATTGAAAACCGGTGTCGAATTTACTGAAATTTTGCATTGTATTCCGCTTGAAGATTACCACGGGCTAGTAAAGCTCATAGCTAGCCATTGGCAGCACACTCCAAAACAGCAGTTCATTAAAGACATATGACTGTAAATTCAGGATCTTTCTTTGTACTCATTGAGGAGTCATTGCAAATCAATTGATTGATACAATATTATATTTTTGTAATCCTGAATGCCTTAACAATATGAATAGAGTTATGATTACTTAATGTATGATATTTTATCCTTAAGGAAAGTGAAAGGCCTTGTTGATAAAGAGAGCGATGATGAATTAAGTATGATATTTTATCCTTTAAGGAAAGTGAAAGGCCTTGGCGATGAAGAGAGCGATGATGACAGTGCTGCTGCATGGGTTGCAAAGAACCGCAAGAAAGAGGAAGAAAAGAAAATGGCAGAGAAAAGGGTGGGCCCTTATCTTTTCAATACTTTACACTTCTAGATTAAGTTATCTATACTATATATAATATACAGTATAAGGAATGGACTGTTGACCACCTTTTTCGAAAAAACAGCTGAGCTAGAAAACTCTGAAACCACGCCATTTCCACACATGCCGGAGAGGAGGTGTGCAAAATGGTTTTTATTTCAAGATTATACCGGAAAGAAAAGTTCTAACTCATGCACTTTTGTAAGCGAGAGGATCGCACTCGCAAAGGCGCCATTTTCAAGATTTCAGAGAATCACAAAAATGATTTATTTCCCGTAGCAAAAGAGTACTATGAACTTCAGACCTCTGTGTCTTACAAGAAAAACACACTAAAAGTATACAGTAATAAGTCAATCTCCAAAAATATCATCGTAGAGGAGAAATATTATTCAAGACAACTTCAGAAGATGTGTAAACAAACCTTGTAGCGCGCAAAATCAAATCTTAAAAAGAATTTGAATACTTGCCGTAGTTTCATTGCATAGATATATTACTTGTAGCTGAAAACACAAGTGTCTTTTTATCGTTATTTAGAAAGGCATTATTTCCACCCCGAAAAGAAAGTAGATTCTTTAAGTCCATCGCGCATGGAGCAAAACGGTTTGCAAACAAGAAAACAGAAGAAAAGAGCTTTTATCTACAACTGCAAGACTTTTGACTTTTGAACTTCAATATATTCCATTTAAAAAGGACTGTGCATAAACGCTTATTTAATCATATCGAGATGGTGCACAAAACTTCTTATTTTATCAGATCAATCTCTGTATAAGTACTTCAGTTTTTTTTTTATAAAAAAGAAGGTTTTGTTCATTACAAACAGTTGGCGGTCATTTTGTGTTTTCAGACCCACATACATTTTATGTCACATTGATTTTCTTTTAAAAGTATGGAATTGACCACCAAATAACACACCAAGAAAGCCAAGAAAGCGAGTATTCACGATCCACTCTCTTATCAGCAAAACCCAACATATGGCCATGCGAACTTGCGTGGTTTTAATTTAGTTGTCCGATTCCCACCAAAAACATCATGCACAGGGTTCCCAAAACTGATATAGGAAGAGGTGGAGTGCTAAAATATAGGTGGTATTTTATAGAAAGCGCCTTTTTCACATTTTTATAAGGTAAATTAAATATGAGATAAATATATTAAGGACTCAAAAGGGAGGCATTTGTTTAATTAATTTTTATGACGACGCATACTATTCCCCTAAAGCACCAGGAAGCCCAATACGTTGAAGGATTTAAATATACCTTAAAAAGTTTTGTACAACAAAGAATTGCTTATCGTGAATATTTCATGGGTAACTACTAGTATATGATATAAAGTCAAAGTTCAATCATGCTACAGTACTTACTTTGCAAGTTGAATGTGATAGGCACAAATGTTGGCAGAAATGGATGAAGAGTTTGGAATTGGAGAACTAATCCATGAGGAGTTTGGACATAAGCGGCCAAGTTCATCCAGAAAGGTATGGGGCAGGTACCATCTTTAGCTCTTGGTTAATCCTGCAACCAAGTACAGTAAAAACCTGCGTGTAAGAAACTAGTGATTTTCTGCCTGTCTAGGTATACAGGCAGAAATTTCAGATTTTAATAACACAAAATATAAGAACTTCTGAGCCAAAGAAATCACAAGTTTCTTACAATATAAAGAAAGCAAAATTGTGGGACTTAGAAATTATATTAATATTTCATAAGAGAAAAATGGAGAGAAAAAGAGGATGTAGTTGGCCTGAATCTGGATGATATATGCACTTCATATTTCAAAGATTTAACTTGCAATAGGCTTACACATCAAGGGATTTACGTGGACTTAAAGTAGAGCATGATGAGACAGCCTTCCAAGATGGGCAAGCAACCATCCTGACACTCAAAGATTCCTGTGAGTATACAGAAAGCATAATAGTATGGCTGTTCACCTACATTCTAACCATGTGTCTTTGAACAGGCTGACAGCTAAGATTACCCCATTATCACCCAATTGTTTTATATTTTAAATACATTAATAAGAGGACAGCTCAACCCTTTGATGGTGCTGGGGAATGTCTTATGCTTTTGTTTTGATCAATTCAGCTGTTCTTGACGATGAGGGGGACACCTTGTATAATGTCAACATTGAAGACAAAGAAAAGGTAAGGATTCAGAAGTCACCTAAGGTAATTGTTCCCTTCTAAACCCTTGTTCCCTTGTAATCCCTTAAAACCCCTTTGTTTCCTTGTAACCCTACTTGTCACACCTTATAACCCCTCCCTTTATCGTCCTTGGTTCCCTTGTGACCCCTTGTTTCCTTGTAACCCCTTGTTCCCTTGTTACTCCTTATAAACCCTTCCTTTATATCCCTTGGTTCCTTTGTAACCCCTTTTCCCTTGTTAGACCTGTTCCCTTGCTGGCATAATGTCATTTCCGCAAGCTCATTCTTTGGCATGTTCAGTACTTGCTCATTAAACGAATTCTAATGTGAATGTTTGCTTCCTCCAGGCAAATAAAAACATAGAATTGAGAAAGAAAGGTCCAGCCTACAAGCCATATGATGATGGGGAATATGATGCTTCAGGAATGGTAGAGTGGATTCTATTACTATTGTAAGGTTTTCAACAGGACTGTTTCTGAACTTGTATTTTATTTTTAGCTAAAAGCCAGAGGCATTTTGGAAAAGTATGATGAAGAAATTGATGGCGAAAGCAAAAAGACATTTGTACTTGGTATGTACATCTCAGGAGCATTTTTAATTCTTCTGTTTGCACTATAGGTATGTAGATGTATGTTTTTTGAGTACTTGTAATTTTTTTTAGAATCAGGTGGAAGCTATGATGCAAGTAAAGCTGACGAGCTTCAGCAGGCAAGTGTTCTTTACAACAATCAGATCATTAATAGAGATTATTGATAATGATAATTTTAGTTAATAATTATCAACTAAACATTATTTATTTAAACATGATTTAGAAATTACAGCATAGCTAATGTTGTCATGTATTACTCACTTATTTACTCACACTTAAACTTTACTTACTGACTTACAGCTTTGGCAGCTTTACTCACTAACTGACAATAAACTTACTTATTTTGATTTACTATGTACCCAACTAATCTACCTAATTAACTAGCCCAAGCCAGGCCTTCATTATTTCATTATCAGCAACATGACTTATGCTTATTTCTCTGCTTCAGATACAAGAAAAACTTAAGAATGAGATGGTAAGATAAACAATTTACTTACTCAAAGTCACTGGTTTTATTCTAGAATCATTTATATAAAAGTTTTTAGTGTTCCATCTGGATACCAGTATTATTATCATGAAAATCTATTCTGTGCTTATTATTACCATATTAACATATTCATGTCTGCAATTAAAACAGGTATCTCTTGAAATGGAGAAACCTCGCATTGCATCTGAATACTACACTCAGGAAGAAATGGTAAATGGGGATTATTAAAATCTCTATTTTTATGTCAATGCATGCATTTCATAAAGGAAACATCTTCTGTTTTTGTTTGAAATCATCCCTAATTTGTCTGTAGGTTCAGTTTAAAAAGCCCAAAAAGAAGCGAAAAGTCAGGAAGAGAGAGGCGTTAAAGGTGAGTTAACTTGGTGAAAGTTTTTTTTGTTTTTGTTTGCTACAGTGTAACCAGCATCATTTAGGGAAACTCATTATTACAATAATGCTGGAATAAGGTTCTGGTCAGGGCAACCATACATAGAGGTGGGAAATCATCTGATTTAACAAATTTCTGATTAAACAACTATTTTTCAATATGACCATTCAAATTTTTTCTCCCTTGCCATATCATTATCATGGAATTCACTGTACTGTTATCATCAACTGTGGTTGAATTGTGTATGTCTGTGTTTCAGGCAGATGACTTGGAAGCTATAACCGGTGGGGATGCTGGGAGCGGGGACCATGGGTCCAGGTACGATAGCTTGACCTGGCCGGCTTTACATCAGAGCGACATGACGGAAAAACATGACGTTTCCAATAAATTCATTTTACATCAAATAAGGCCGAAAATCCCCCTAAGTACAGTACTTGGTGAGAAATATATAAAAAAAAATTAAATAATGCAACTTTTTTAATTGATGTGACTTTTTGTAAAATGTCATTAAAATTTGAGCTTTTCGTCCCTGAGCTAATACATAGCACAAGGATGATCAAGGAAAAAATTATCTTAAAAAGCCAAACAGCTGGGTATGTGCATTTCCGCCTCACATTGTTTGTGTTTTTTAAAACACAAAAAAAAAAAAGAGAAAAAAGGGAAAGGGAAAATCAGATTTGGTCACAAGTTTGAGTTTTTTAAACTGATTAAAGGACTTCTCATAAGAACTACTGTCATAGCCGTAGCAAGCCTCATATTATTTGGGGGGGGCACGATTCAGAAACATTAAGAAAACAACTGGGGACACAACCACGCCCCTACTGGTCATTTTCTTATGATTTTTGAAAATATTGGAAGGGCACGTGCCCCCAGTGCCCCACCCCCTGCTACGGCCCTGACTGTAGCTAACAACTCTATGTACCTCACAGGACACTGAAGTCTATCTTGAAGTCTTCGAGCAGCAAATCTGCAAGTCAAGATGATGACAGTATGGAGATCACCCCACTGGAGCAGATGGATCCTGATGGTACAGACACACTCAACCTTATCCCCAGCATCCTTTTTACGAATGAAGAATGACCACATTACTTTGACACATATAGAGGCTTTGGGTGACCCCTCCTTCTCCTCCTCCAAAAAAAGCAATATTGTATTAGATTAAAAAAAGCTGTTATATTACAGATGTTTACCAGCAAGAGACTGATGACATAGCACTAGAAGACGACGATGCCCAACTTGAGCTTGAAATTGCACTACAAAGGTACACCCTTGCCCCCAAGATTCCCCCTCGCCCCCACTCTCCAACCCTCTTGGACACATCCCCTTCTGGATGCACTACAAAGGTACACCCTTGTCCCCAAGATTCCCCCTCGCCCCCACTCTCCAACCCTCTTGGACACATCCCCTTCTGGATGCACTACAAAGAACATCCTTGTCCCCAAGATTCCCCCTCGCCCCCACTCTCCAACCCTCTTGGACACATCCCCTTCTGGATGCACTACAAAGGTACACCCTTGTCCCCAAGATTCTCCCTCGCCCCCACTCTCCAACCCTCTTGGACACATCCCCTTCTGGATGCACCACAAAGAACATCCTTGTCCTGGGAACACCTTTTCTAACTTCAACCCCCTGGGACACACCCATCTTTGGGTGCAATCTCCAATCCTCTGGGTGTACAATGAAGCATTTTACCCGCGACACTCCTGTCTGTGTGGAGCAATTTTCTGTGGGTGCACTACAAGTGCACAGTTGTCCCTGTGACTCCCCCCCTCCCTCCTAACCCACACTCATAATTTTTCTGGAACATACCCATCTTTAAGTGTGATCCATGATCCACTGGGTGTACAATAAAGCATTTTCCCTGCGACACTCCTGTCTGTTCCCTGTACACCCCCTTTACCCCGAACTTTTAACCCCCTTGAGACACACCCATTTCTGTGTGTATCTCCTCATCTCCCTGAGTGCACTAAAAACTACCCTCTTGTTCCCAGGACACATCCTTTACACCCCCTGGGAAAGCCCATCCCTGCATGGATTACAAATGTGAACCATCCACCATCACCCCCTGGGGACAACCCCTCTCCATGTGAAGTACTCCCAACCATCTGGGTTCACCTCTATTATTCGCCATAACATTGTACATCTCAATCAAATCAGTTCTCAGTATTTTTTGTCTAATATTCCAATCTTGTGCAAAGGTCACGTAGGTTGAAGAGAAAGACTGAGAAAACAGGGGCTGCCAAGGTAGAGTGTTTAGCAACAACTTATCATTCTTTTATTATTGATGTAAAGTAAAGGTTTCTTATAAGAGATCGAACCACTTTTGGAATGATTACCTGGTAATTCCATTTGGTAATCATTTAACATTCCAACACCAGGTGATTGCTTCCCTCTCCACCACCGTCAAGCAAGAACCCTCATCAGAAGAATATGGTTAGAAAATGTTTTTTTTACAAATCTTTAAAAAGTGTTGTCAGTAAGAACGGTAGGCATCATATGTCACGTCTACTCACAAAGTGCTTATCGCTACTTGTTATCAATAAAAATAAGCTTTTTTTAATCCAGCAAAATCAGATCCATAATACGTATGATGATACATATTTTATCATTTCACCATTTGGAAAAAATACATTGAGATCCATGGTTCCTTTCGGTTGTAGATTTGACATTTGCCAATTGCCACTTGCCGTTTGCGTTAACAACGTTATTTGAAATATGTTTATATAAAATTGGATAGATATAATTGCATATCTAAACACGTTACTGTTGTTTAAAGGGTCTATAGTGTTCGACTCTACTATCTTAACACGTTACTATTGTTTAAAGGGTCTATAGTTATCGACTCTACTATCTTAACACGTTACTATTGTTTAAAGGGTCTACTATCTTAACACGTTACTATTGTTTAAAGGGTCTATAGTTATCGACTCTACTATCTTAACACGTTACTATTGTTTAAAGGGTCTATAGTTATCGACTCTACTATCTTAACACGTTACTATTGTTTAAAGGGTCTAGTTATCGACTCTACTATCTTAACACGTTACTATTGTTTAAAGGGTCTATAGTTATCGACTCTACTATCGTAACACGTTACTATTGTTTAAAGGGTCTATAGTTATCGACTCTACTATCGTAACGCGTTACTATTGTTTAAAGGGTCTATAGCATTCGACTCTACTATCTTAACACGTTACTATTGTTTAAAGGGTCTATAGTTATCGACTCTACTATCTTAACACGTTACTATTGTTTAAAGGGTCTATAGTTATCGACTCTACTATCGTAACACGTTACTATTGTTTAAAGGGTCTATAGTTATCGACTCTACTATCGTAACGCGTTACTATTGTTTAAAGGGTCTATAGCATTCGACTCTACTATCTTAACACGTTACTATTGTTTAAAGGGTCTATAGTTATCGACTCTACTATCGTAACACGTTACTATTGTTTAAAGGGTCTATAGTTATCGACTCTACTATCGTAACGCGTTACTATTGTTTAAAGGGTCTATAGCATTCGACTCTACTATCTTAACACGTTACTATTGTTTAAAGGGTCTATAGTTATCGACTCTACTATCTTAACACGTTACTATTGTTTAAAGGGTCTATAGTTATCGCCTCTACTATCTTAACACGTTACTATTGTTTAAAGGGTCTATAGTCATCGACTCTACTATCTTAACACGTTACTATTGTTTAAAGGGTCTATAGTTATCGACTCTACTATCTTAACACGTTACTATTGTTTAAAGGGTCTATAGTTATCGACTCTACTATCGAAACACGTTACTATTGTTTAAAGGGTCTATAGTGTTCGACTCTACTATCTTAACACGTTACTATTGTTTAAAGGGTCTATAGTGTTCGACTCTACTATCTTAACACATTACTATTGTTAAAGGGTCTATAGTTATCGACTCTACTATTTTAACACGTTACTATTGTTTAAAGGGTCTATAGTTATCGACTCTACGTCTGAGTTTTGCCGAACCCTTGGAGAGATCCCAACATACGGTGAGTCATGTGACCAAGATTCTTTTAAGAATCTTGTACGCTTAAAAGCTTGTACGCTTAAAATCTTGTACGCTTAAAAGCGTACAGTGGGACTGGTGAGGAGAGTGTATTTCTTGACTCATTTTGGTATTTGGGTGGGCAAGATGAGTACAGTAGGCGAAGGAAAGACTAATACAAAGAAAGATCTTGAGATGTACCCCAAAAGTATGGTTTCTTGCTTACAGGGACTTCGGGTAATCGGGAAGAAGAAGAGGAAGACGAAGACGAGGTAATATACACAAAGTATGAAAAACGGTAAAGGTTGCCCATACCTTAATACCCATTCGTTTGCACAGGCGCAATGATAGAGCCATCGCAATCAGTTATTGGAGTGGTAGTGAACTCACTCTCATCTCACCGATATTTAGTCCGTAGACTTCTGGTTGTAGTCATTTTCTTTTCCACCGTCGTCTTTTTTTTTCTTTGTCACTCTCCTGTGTTCCTGTCCTGAAATTATAATTTGCTAATGTAAATTCATCAGACTGGTGGTAATGAACACATTATGACCGTACCAAATGCTCTATTTTTATATTGCCCTTCATAATCTTCTGCTATGTAGTGGAAAATGGATGTCGTCAACGAGACCCAAGAGCCACAGAGTGGATGGGAGCTAGTTAAGGCCCAGGAGGATAAGAAAAAGGAAGTGACCCAGGTATGTGCCACTAGTGTGCGTGCGTGTGTTGAATTCAACATTTCTATAAATTGCTTTTGAAGATGGTGCTACACGGAACAACTCGCAACATAAACTTTCCGCGAAACATGTTGTCCTATCCTTTATTACATGAAACGCGAGACAACGTTCCACGCCACATTCCAGGATTTCCGATCTTGTGCGATTAACGTGTTTCACAGAACAACTTAATTCGCAGCAAGAATGGTGACCTCTGGAACTAAACTAAAACACGCATGGGAGGGGGAATAAGGGGAAGATCTTTGGCGGATCATTGGAACTTTATTTGTAGCCTCGTTTCTTCCGCCTGATTTCGTAAGGAGAAATAAAGACGGGATAAAGGGAAAAGTGAAAAAGGGACTTGCTATTTATCCAAGTAAAGGTTAGAGCATAAACTAGATAGCGTCGAGATTGATGTGTGAGAATAGAAGATATATTGTGGAATACCTATAGGTTTTGATCGTTTTCCCGGCACGAAAACCCCGAAAACACGGAGTTCGCATAACTCGGCCGCCATCTTGGATAATGCGCTCCACATGGGGATGTGGAAGAAAAATATGGCGGCCGGGTTATGCGAACCCCGTGTTTTCTGGGTTTTCGTACCGCAAAAACTATCAAGGCCTACAGGTAGGCTATGCGGAATGTTTTTGTTACGCGTTGTCCCGCCGTGTAACATCCTAAACAGACTTTCAAGTTGGACTGAATATTTCTTTATTTTGTAATCTTATTGTATTCAAGGAAAGCGAGAGTAATGTGCTTGATGACGAGCCTGTTGTTGGAAATAGTGTCGCTGCCGCGTTACAACTTGCGGCTAAAAAAGGTTTGTAGAAACAATATACCCAGTGGTTATAGCAACAACTTTCATGACCAGATCACTCTACGTCATGTCACACCACGGTAGGTCATGTCACACTACGGTAGGTCTGGATCATGTCACGCTACGTCAGGTTATGCTAAGGTAAGTCATGTCACACCACGGTAGGTCATGTCACACTAAGGTAGGTCATGTCATACTACGGTAGGTCATGTCACACTAAGGTAGGTCATGTCATACTACGGTAGGTCTGGATCATGACACGCTACGTCAGATTACGCTAAGGTATGTCATGTCACGCTACGGTATGTCTGGATCATGTCACGCGACGTCAGATTATGCTAAGGTATGTCATGTCACGCTACAGTATGTCTGGATCATGTCACGCTACGTCAGGTTATGCCAAGGTAAGTCATGTCACACTACGGTAGGTCTGGATCATGTCACGCTACGTCAGGTTATGCTAAGGTAAGTCATCTCGCACCACGGTAGGTCATGTCACACTACGTCAGGTTATGCTAAGGTAAGTCATGTCACACCACGGTAGGTCATGTCACACTACGGTAGGTCATGTCACACTACGGTAGGCCTGGATCATGATACGCTACGTCAGGTTATGCTAAGGTATGTCATGTCACGCTACGGTAGGTCTGGATCATGTCACGCTACGTCAGGTTATGCCAAGGTAAGTCATCTCGCACCACGGTAGGTCATGTCACACTACGGTAGGTCTGGATCATGTCACACTACGTCAGGTTATGCTAAGGTAAGTCATGTCACACCACGGTAGGTCATGTCACACTACGGTAGGTCATGTCACACTACGGTAGGCCTGGATCATGATACGCTACGTCAGGTTATGCTAAGGTATGTCATGTCACGCTACGGTAGGTCTGGATCATTTCACGGTGCGTGTGATCACGTCACGTGTCGCTACGCCAAGTCACGGTACTCTAGGTTACGGTATCTCAGGTCGCGCTATTTAAAGTCACGGTAGTCAGCTCTCGCTACGTCAAGTCACTGCGTGTCATTATAATGCTTCTCCGGCAGCCCGTTGTTGTCGCGACCTGTTAATGTGGGAACCTCCATGATAAGGACCACATCACCAGAATTTTTAAGAAAGTGTCCCAGAGGCTTGCAATTTTCCGGAAGATCTGCTTATGCTTATCACTTAAACAACGATTGCTCTACTGCAATGCTTTGGTCAAGTCGATTTTTTGCTATGCTGTGTGTGCCTGGTAGGCTGCGTGTTCCAATGGTGCCTTGGAAAGGCTCCTCAAGTTACAGAAACGGGCAGTGCGTCTTATAGAAAACGCAGGTCCTCTTGTGCCTTCTCTCTCTTTATTCAACAAACTGGAACTGTTGCCTTTTTATATTGAGAACAAGCGGATGAAATGCTCCCTTCTTTTCAAGAGAACTAAGGATGCAGTTCCGGAATACCTTATCAGACATTTTCCTTTTAACAATTCTGTACACAATGTAAATACTAGGTGTGGTGAGGTCAATTTCATTTTGCCCAAATATTCGCGTGAGCTTGAGGGGGGGGGGGGGACTTTTTTGGTGACAGCGACGAAATTATGGAACAACCTTCCGGGAGAATTGAAAAAGCGGCCATCCAGTGCGGCTTACAAAGCTGCAATGCGCGTTCACTTTATCCCAATGTCAAGCCTCGCACTTGGTTTTCAATCTATTTCACTATAAATATTATCTATTTTGTTATTGATGATTGATTATATGTTATTTGATTATTGGTTGTTGTTTTTTTTGCGGAGGGCCACAAGTTTGTAAGTGTATCACACTTTTAAGTGTTACCCTCTTAAAATAAAGCTACAACTACTACTACTACTATGTAAGGTGTCCCTTGTTGTAATAGTATATTTCACGGTTGATTTGTTTTTCCCTTATCTTCAGGTTTGTTGTCGTCTGAAGGGAAAAGACGTGTTGAGGAGAAATTCGTCGCTGATTTGCCGTCTGTTGGTGTGATAGACGAAGAAAAAATGAGGTAAGAGCTATTTTTTGACAACTTAGAATTGAAAAAAAAAAAATGAGTGCTTTTTTTGCGTACTTAGAAACACGTTTAAACCCGCATTGTCACCATTTTACCTCCGGAGGTCCTACGGAAACCTCAACCGTAGAATCAATAGAATCTACTGGAATCCGCGCTATTTAACAGGCCATCCACTCTAAATTATCAATCACATCCACAAAGAAACACCCAATAGACACACTGCTTTCACAATTTAAAATATCTTTCGCTTTTTACCGTTAAAAATCTTCGGAAATTGTTACGACCGAAAGTAAACCGAAAGTAGTGGTGACAATGCGGCTTTAAGTCCCACCTCCTAAGCCATTTAAAAAAACATCAACTTACAATAAGTGGTTCTACTTTATTTGTTTTAGTGACTGTATTCACAAAATACAGGCAAGTTGAATGAGCATTTTTTGTGTGTTGTTTCAGAGGCGATGATAAGGACAGGTCTCGCGGCGGGCGGTGAGTACCCTGTGTTTATTGTCAACAATTAGCGAGATTGATGCTTTTTATGACTACTGTATGACTACTTTTGATTGAGGTGCTATTCTCGGCCCCTACCATTAGTTTCCTTTCAAATCCCCCCCCCCCCCCCCCCCCCCCACTACCACATATAAATTATCCAGATTTTTATGTGTACATGTAATGTGTACAATGGTAATATAGAAATTTATTGGTTAAAACAACCTATTTAAGAAAATTTATATGGTACAGTGGCGGATAAAGGGGGATTGGGTGGATACCCCCCCCCCCCCTGGATCCGCCCCTGTGGTATTAATAATAAAACATCATCTACATCTAGCAGTATAGCGTTTTACCAAAAGAAATCTTTTTTCCATTTTGTCGTCTTTTTTTCAGGGATTATGACCGGGATAGAGACAGGTTTGTGAATGGATTGACCTCTTTACTTAGATGATACACGTATAAACGAAACTTGTTCTACTAGTGAGCAGAGGAGTATCATCTCTTTTACGTGCACTTGGTGCCTCACGTGCGGCTGCTTATTTCTAAACCCTAGGTCTATCTTCTAGAATGTTCTAGAATGACTGTTCGGCCTTTGGTGGTCATGCGTGCTGCTTGTCTTGTAGGTATGGTGGCGGTTCTCGGGGTGAGAAGGAAGGCTACAAGCCCAACGTTAAGCTGGAGTATGTAGACGAAAAGGGGAGAACTCTCACGCCGAAAGAGGTACGATCACGCAGCCTCGTGTGTGTAACACAGAACGGTCACGCAGCTTTGTGTGTGTAACACAGAACGGACACGCAGCCTTGTGTGTGTAGCACAGAACGGTCACGCAGCCTTGTGTGTGTAACACAAAGCGCTCACGCAGCCTCGTGTGCGTAACACAGAACGGTCACGCAACCTCGTGTGTGTAACACAGAACGGTCACGCAGCCTCGTGTGTGTAACAATAAACGGTCAGTCAGCCTTTTGTGTGTAACACAGAACGGTCACGCAGCCTTGTGTGTGTAACACAGAACGGTCACGCAGCCTCGTGTGTGTAACACAAAACGGTCAGTCAGCCTTTTGTGTGTAACACAGAACGGTCACGCAGCCTTGTGTGTGTAACACAGAACGGTCACGCAGCCTCGTGTGTGTAACACAAAACGGTCAGTCAGCCTTTTGTGTGTAACACAGAACGGTCACGCAGCCTTGTGTGTGTTTAGTTTGTGTGCGATTTGTGTTATGCTCTTCAAGCACGCGCGCGCGCGCTCCTTTTTCTGATGAGACTTAATCGGTGTGCTTATCTGCTGTCTAGGCATTTCGGTACTTGTCACACAAGTTTCATGGAAAGACTCCTGCTAAGATGAAAACAGAGAAGAGAACCAAGAAGATTCTAGAGGAAATGGTACGTACGCGGCTCTTTAGTGAATTGTTCGAGTCCCAAGATATTTATTTTTCTCAAAAGACCTGTATCTTCTAACATACTTTCACTTAGTCTTGGCCCCAGATAACGAGACACGGTTGTACTTAACCTTTACTTATAGCACGGCTTTTTTTTTTCTTATTTCATTTGTTTGTGTGTTTTTATTTAGCTAATAACGGGCTTTCTTTTCGTATGTCCACTTAATTGTGCGCTTTTTTTTTTCTCAGGCGATGCAAAAGATGAGCTCTATCGATACTCCCCTGAACACTGCGGCTCTTCTGAAAGAAAAGCAGAAAGAGGCACAGTCTCCGTATCTTATTTTGAGCGGCGGAGGGAAAACATTGTCAACAGGGTAAAAAGTTAACCATGAAATAGTAGTTCTATCTCTAAGTTATGTTGTGCATTTTGCGTATTAGTAATAATTCTTTTGTCGTCTTGTAGGGCGTCTCTTACAAAGGGCAAGTGATGTGGAGCAAGCGCCTCGAGCTCAACTACCCTTGAACGGATCACAAGCGCCTTACGCGATCACAGTTATCCGTCAAAGGATCACAAAGTGTAAATAGGCCTGGGGGATATTGCGTGCAAACTCTCCACAAGGAATACATCGAAAGCATATAGTATACTCGCATCTCAAATGCAGTTATCGGAAGCCGACTTTTCACATCGCTCAAACCGCTTGCTTCTGCCCGGAACCTCTACTGTCTCGGAAATGCTCATTTGTCATTGCTCTTTTATACCATTAGTATTTCATTTTATCCCAGTCTGATTGTATTCCCGCTACTATTTTCTGTCTCTTGTATGAGCTCCATTTAACGTTTGTGAGGTAGACTGCGGATCTTTTGTATAATAAACTCTTTCTATGGAATTTCCATGTTTCATGTCTTGATGGAAAAGTATTGACCCCTCCCCCCTTGCGTTTTACTTTCTGATGCAATCAGTAAAACTGTTGTTCCAATGCGAAATAATGATTGGCACACCGCGGGATATCAAGGCTTGTGGTTACTTTAAAATGTTTCTCAAAAATGTTTTCCAAACGACAAATACTACAGATGATACAGGATACGATAATTATTTTCTTGTAATTGTGCGTAAAATCCCTGCGCTCTATATATAGCATGCGAAACTTAAGTGCTTGCGGCATTGTTAATTGATTTGAACAAAACACTGGATTATAAATTTTTTTCCTAGTGAACTGTAATTGAAGTACATTACGCCATCTGACCTTGCTTTCCTACAAGTTATGAGATCGTGACTAATTATTACTTTATTCCCTTGCTATTCACTAAAGGGTAAACCATGTGCTAATGTAGAAAATATCAACCTTATATCTCTAAGTGCGTGAAATGACCACAAACAAACGATAAGATGCTGCGAGTGTTTCGCCCTTTTTGGTGTCACGTGAACAACGCGATCCTTAAAGTTCAATAGGACTTCTGGGGAATTCAACTATTCAGTAAACAATCAAATCGAGTTGTAATCCCTGGTCGAGACAGCGGTCCGTTGCAACGAACGGCCTAACACAATCAACATACTTCTAAGCCAAGGTAGGTCTGTCTTTCTACACACAAGCATGAACTCTGTTGCTTTTAAGATGGCCAAAAAGTGTTCAAGAGAAAAAAAGGAGGGTTTTTTTGGTCGCAGGGTTAGCTAGGTTAAGGCTAGTCTTGATTGCCTGCGTTCTAGACAAGACCGGAGGCGGTAATGGTACATGTGACGGTGATACTTTCTAGCCATTTCGCCATTTGACTGTTAATTGTGATATTTTTCTTCGGCCTCATTCGTTGTTCGTCTGATGATTTGCTATCCATGTGTACTTCTTCGATGCACAGCTGAAAAACCGATCATCAAAATTGAATTTCGAATGGGCCTTATTCATCATCACCGCTATTTATAACTGCTTAGATACCGGGCCCTTCCATCTCTGAACTTACATCAAAACTATTCTAATGTCTATCTTATTCTGTGTTTCTAACCCTTTTCGTTTATTAAAGAAAGTCTCTACGCACCCAGTCCCCTTGTTGACTGACAAATTTGGGATTTATTTTATTGAAGGATGGCCAAATAGTAAACTATACGATATCCATACCTAAAGACTTAGATACGTAAAGCTCATTTTCCAAATGCCCCATGCACTCGCAGATGACACCCAGCTGTACCATTCTACGGGACTGCATCCCTGGTAGTAGAATCTTGATGATGGTAGACCAGATTCATATTGATGAGGGGAGGGGGGTGGGGGTACCCTTGGCAGTAGGATCTTGATGATGGTAGACCAGATTCATATTGATAAGGGGAGGGGGGTACCCTTGGCAGTAGGATCTGGATGATGGTAGACCAGATTCATATTGATGAGGGGACGGGGGGTGGGAGTACCCCTGGCAGTAGGATCTTGATGATGGTGGACCAGATTCATATTGATGAGGGGAGGGGGGTGGGGGTACCCTTGGTAGTAGGACCTGGATGATGGTGGACCAGATTCATATTGATGAGGGGAGGGGGGTAGGGGTACCCTTGGTAGTAGGATCTGGATGATGGTGGACCAGATTCATATTGATGACGGGAGGGGGGGTAGGGGTACCCTTGGTAGTAGGATCTGGATGATGGTGGACCAGATTCATATTGATGAGGGTAGGGGGGTAGGGGTACCCTTGGCAGTAGGATCTGGATAATGGTAGACCAGATTCATATTGATGAGGGTAGGGGGGTAGGGGTACCCTTGGCAGTAGGATCTGGATGATGGTGGACCAGATTCATATTGATGAGGGGACGGGGGGTGGGGGTACCCTTGGCAGTAGGATCTTGATGATGGTGGACCAGATTCATATTGATGAGGGTAGGGGGGTAGGGGTACCCTTGGCAGTAGGATCTTGATGATGGTGGACCAGATTCATATTGATGAGGGGAGGGGGGGTCATTATTAGGAAGCGCGCTCAATTCAGTAAGATCACCAACACTATTATTACTGCAATTTTGAGTAATCTGTGAATCCCGCTCATGAATTCAGTGACAAAATACGTTGCGGCTTCCGTTAGTCGAAATGCATTGAGCTGTTTTCATTGGCCTTCACTCAGATGGCTTCCAATCACGCAATCACAACAGAGTATTGACATTTCCCTTGTCAATAAAAACTTGGTTGAAAAAAATAAGAAGCGGTTGAAGCATTTTAAACATCTTGGGCGAGAGTTGTCAGAATACTCAAAATTACGGTAATATTGGTAAAGGATTTGTCCTTTGACAAGTTTTGTGCGTAATGTCGGGGTGTGGTTTAACTCGGCACACTCAGGATCTCTCGATACTGCACGACCA
Organism: Nematostella vectensis; assembly: GCF_932526225.1. Classification (NCBI taxonomy): domain Eukaryota; kingdom Metazoa; phylum Cnidaria; class Anthozoa; order Actiniaria; family Edwardsiidae; genus Nematostella; species Nematostella vectensis. Next base: position 4,707,517 of record NC_064035.1, on the reverse strand, counting down.
GTGCAAAAGACAAAAACACCCCTTGGGCGGCATGGAAAGACACAACTTGTGTCCAGTTTCTATAAACGCCTCTTCCGAACAGGCGTCTCCCTGAAATAAGCACCTCCCAACCCCCCGAATAATATTCTGTCCTAAGAAGAAAAATGTTAATTAGCCCCTCCCCCGAATAAGCTTCTCGCCTAGAGAAAAAATAAGCACCCTGCACTCTACGACTTCGATTACAAGGGGGACTCTACTCTACGTGAAAAGGGAAATAACGAAACCGGACATTACAATCCGCCACAACATTTTATTATTAAAAGCCTGTTAGTGTTCATGGTTTTCCTAATTCTTTTTTTTAGAGCATGGTTTCTCCTCCCCCTTACTCCCCCTTATAAGCGCCTCTCACGAATAAGTACCTCACTTGTAACTTTAAAAAAAAATATGTGAACAATTAAACGCCGCAGCAAAAAAAAGCATTGCACGCTAGCATTAAAAAACTCCCTCTGCCCCAGAACCCTCTGCGCGCCTGCCTCCGGCAATTCCTACTCTACTTTGCGTTTTCGTTTCTTGCCCTTTCTCTTTACCTAAGTGACTGTGTACTAGTTTATGCAAGCAATAAAACCGAAGTAAGATATATTGATAACTTTTACATCTTAACGTAATTCACTTACCGGCGAAAAAAAGCCCCAAACCCTTCGCAATTTAGATGAAATTTCACACCGCAGTGCTGTTTTCATCATTGTAAATTGGAGTTTTCCGTTTTAAAATAAAGCTTGAGTCGAAAAAGAAAAAGGTTTTGAGCCTCGTTTTTTGCCCCTAAATGTGTCATGTCGGTGATGATCCCATAACGTAAAACAGAAAACGTAAAAATTCCCGCGGAATTTTACAAAGGTGCAATAATTCACAGAGCTACATCATTAAAAATCTTTTATTGCTCTCAAGCTTTATGATCGGGTTGTATAATCCGATAGCTATAAATTAGAGGCACGATTACGTGAGTCTGTGTATCCTGTTTTGACTACATGGCATTCGATCTTTTACCCTTCCCACACAGCAGCACAGTTTTTGGTGAAGTCAGTCGATTCTACTCAATCAGGTAAAAAGACGTGTAAAAACATTTATAGATTTTCCCCACCGACTAGATAAGAATGTGTTGATATGCGCAGGTGAATTCGTATTTGTATTAATTTTAGAACTTAAATAGAACTCGTCATCTTTGGTATCGAATACTGATAACCATTTCTGTGGTAAGATTTGTTAATAGATGCGAGTCCCTAATCTGAATATAGAAAAATTGCTTGCTCTCTTTTTGCATTGTTCTTTACCCTTTTTACTTGAGTTTTTTTGTTTGTTTATTTATTTATCTGAACTTCTACAAATTAGTTTTTCTTATAGATCCAGTAATAGATGCCTATTTGTGTACGTGAGGTACTTAAATTCTATCCTCTCTAAAGAGATTTAAAAATGTTAAGAGAAGCATTCATATTTGTGTTGAATATAGCAAAAATTCCTAACCTTAATCTCATGATTCGGCGAGATTTCAAAATCTGTGCAATGAGGATCCAGAAATTCGTCACTATTCGGGGGGAGGGGGAGGGGGGCTGGCAGCCACTCACCAGAAAAAAACATAAAAATGTGAGGGGGGGGGGGGGGCTACTTCACTCAGGTTAGCCCAGTATTTTTTTCTCCGCGTTACGACATTGTAACTTCAGGGGTGCCATTTTTTGACATTGTTCGGGGTTATATCGTCACAGGGACAATACCTTACTAACTCTGAAATGACTCAGATTGTAAAAAGTATCAACATATTGTATTTTAGCATGAAGATTTCAGGGGCGGATTCAGAATTTCAAAATAGGGGGTGGATAATGGCCGGATAGACGGCTTGTAACTGATCCAGTGGTTCTTGGTAGGTCACATAGATCTCAGATCTTTTACTTAAAAAGGGGGGTGGATTTCAACCCAATCCACCCCCCTGTATCCGACCTTGAATTTAGGTTACAGCTCCATTCATTATCTCTAAACGACTTGTAGACTTCCACAATCATTATCATAATAATCATAGTTTTTCAAAAATAAAGTGCTTTACAATGTGTCATAATTAAGGCATTATAAATTGTTAATCTAAGATGTCTCAATGGCACCTTTATTATTATTTCTTTTCATTGTTTTAACACTTAAATATTAATATTTAATATTAATTTTAATATTTAAAAATATTCAAACCCATTTGGCGTCAGATGAAATTCCTACCCTATGATAAGTGTATTTTCAACAAAATTAAAACATCGAATGGGGGAAAGACAGAACTAAAACGCTTCCGTCATTAAATAAACTTAATGAAGTTCAAATAAAAAAGAGTGTTTCATATAATGCGATGTAGTCAAATTTTGTTCGTGGACTCTAATAATAACAAAGTTTATTTTTACCTGAATTAAAACAACGTGTCAAAATACGAACACCTAACTCTTTGCTATGAAACTTGTTCAAGCAGTTGTTTTTCGTTGCGATGACAACAAAACATATAGATATAAAAAGTAATCCTTTCCGTTGATTCAACAGATAAGAAAGATCTGAACATGGGCTGCTCTTCATCGTTAAGCCAGGCAAATCTCCCTCGTACAATGCCTCTATCGGAGGCTCAGAAGTACCTCGTCCGTGAAACATGGGAGACGATAGAACCGCAGAAACAAACGGTCGGCAAAAAGGCTTTTCTCAGGTAAACTACAAACTTCATCCAAAGTTACCATAAAAGGAAACTCGTGAAGAGAGCTTAATAATTTTCTTACAACACTCCAATAGCTAGTCTGAAAGGACTGTAAGAGACCAAACTCCATTTGTTTAAACGAAACTTAAACAATCAAGGTACTATATAGGAGTACTAAAAGTGTTTACTTTGATTACAACAATTCATAATCCAGGAATACTAAAATATATTTTTTTTGTATCTCTATACGATGTTTTTGAGCTGTGCCCCGCGAGTTGTTCAGACGGGAATACAACATGTGTTTGTAATGACAGCTGCGCAATGTTTTCGCCGCTCCACAGATGATAATTTGTGTAAAAATACGAATACTTGGCGACTTCTGCTTGGCAAACAAGACTCAGGAAATGTAAACAGTCTCAGGAAAAACGCCGTTTATTCATTAGATCTTGCATGTTGTTGGCAATGTTTTTGCTTCTTTGTTCTCTGGGAGAGATACAAAACCTTTCTGCCCAGCGCATTCTGGCAGGAAAAAAAACAACGAGCTTTTTAAATCAGAGACACTGGCTTTCGAGGAAACATAATTCAATGATAAGAAAATATCATTTACGGTCTGATAAATGCAGACCTTGATGTTATTCTATTTCGATAAAAAGATATACATATATTATTACAAGGGCTTTTAGACTTTTTATACTATTGACTCCCGATAACTTAAGCTTTTAAAGGAAATAAAAAATGGCTTGAGTTACCGGGAGTAAAAAAAATCCTTTTGAAATCGTTTTGCTTTCAGATTTTTTGATATGAACCCCGACTATCAAAACCTCTTCCCAGAGTTTAAGAGTCTATCTTACGAAGAACTACAGAAGGCCAACGCCCTGCACGGACACGCCAAGCGGGTGATGAAAGCCGTAGAGAACGCAGTCATGTCCATCGATGACGTCATGAGTTTCTCCGCGTACCTTGAGGAGTTGGGAAGGCGACACAAAACGCGGGCGCTCAAGCCATCTTATCTCGAGGTAAGTCCAATTCCAGGCCACCCCATCGGCGAATCGGTCTACCGGCTGTGCTAGACCAAGCCTCCCCCAAAAGGGGTCTGTAACTGTACTTGCAGGTACGCGATTACTCTATTTCTATCGCAAATTAAGCGAAATGTGCAAAATTGTGCATATTTGGGGCATAAGTTTGAAACTTTATAGTGATTTGTGAGGGGTGCCATCAATTACAAAGCTACAGTTGTACCACATGGTAGAATTGATTTATTATAACTCAATGTCGCACCATGCGATAAGCTTTTTGGATAAAAAGGACGCATGAGCCTATTATCGTTTGACAAAAGTAACTTTAGTTTGTAAAATAGTTATTTTGATTATCCAATATCGTTTACGATTGAATAGAACTGTAAATGCAATTTAGAAGAGGCGCCCTTTCACAGACGTTGTATACGTTTATGAAGATTAAGAATCTGGCCATGACTGTAATAAAAACGTGTGAGTGCGAGGGTTTATAAATCAATGAAAGAAATTGTATTTATGTCAAAAGGTTGCAAAAAATGCCATGAGCTCCCTACCTACCGCATATTTCAGAGTCAAAGCCACACTTTACAAACTCAGCCACTCTGCCATTTCCAAACCCTGTTAGCCTATACTTAGGCTATGAGGGCCACAATCTTCAACTAGGTTATAAAAACCTGAGTACTAAAGTGTGCATGAGTAAATCCAGGCAGGGACACAGCACACGCAGCCTTTAGCCATATTGCCATTTATGCACACAAAAACAGAGCCATGATATTATTATCCAACGAATTACTCGAAGCTTTAGAGGCGGATCTAGGGTGGCACAGAGGACAGTCGCGCTTTACATGCGAAAATTATGTAAAAACTGACGCACTTTATGAAGTACCCATTGAACCAGTTATTTGTGGATTTCAGGCGATGCATGGCGCTCTTATGGACACGTTACGTAACCTACTGCAGTCCCAATGGACAGAGGAAACCGCCGAGGCCTGGAACAAACTTTTCTCTTTTATATCAACTACGATGGTGCGAGGCCTGCAGAGCCGTGACTGAAGCATGTCGGCGATCACGTGACGTGTGTCTTCCTGGCGGTGACACTTCACGTTATGCATCCCAGGCAACCGTCACGTGATGTGTCTCTATAGTTACAGTCACCTGATGTGTCTCTATAGTTACAGTCACCTGATGTGTCTCTATAGTTACAGTCACGTGATGTGTCTTCATAGCTGTAGTCCCAGATAGTCACGAGATTATTCTCCACACCACCTTACGCTGCTTGTTTCCATGACGACAGGCATTATGTGTCTTCATAGCGGCAGTACATGATTTATACTATGCTGCAATTGAATGAGTTTAGTTTGTAAATATTTAGCACACAAACATCTTACTTAAAATAAATAACATTGAAAAAAAAAGGAACAGTGAAACATCGAAATATACTTTGTGCATGCCCTGGCGGCCATCATCAAGTCCCAAACCTTTCCCAAGGGGCCCAGAATAAAAAATACAGTTCACGTCGGATTTGTGTGTGTCAAGGCAAGTATTAACAAAAACGACGAGTTTCTAGAATGTGGACTTCGACTTATTAGAGTGTGCTTTCTTATAAATAAATAAATAAATCGCTGTTCTAATTTTTTTTACTATCTTAATGCGAAAGCGGGGTTACCCAGCAAATTTGGCAACTTAGCTGTCAGCCGTCTGTAACTCCGATCCTAACCTATCCTGGGGGGACTTTTGCTTCGGGATGGTAAATTGTTTTGGCTTTTGGGTTTCCTGTGGTAGACGTACTCGTCCAGCGGTTAGCATAACAACAGTTCAAAATCAACCAATCAGCGAGCAGCGCACGAAATTCAACGGGATTCAACTGTGTTGGTCGCCATATTGAATCAAGTGTTCCATTGAGTAAAATCTTCTAAAGGTATCAGTAAGTATAAGAAAAAAAATTGTTCTTTGTAGATGAGTACTGAGTATTGTTTTTAATTATTTTATACGCTGTGCAATTCTAGTTTATTGATAATGAAGGCATTAACATTTGCTGGAAATTTATCGTCATCCGACTGACGCCAAAAAAACTTATTTATTCCTGTTGTAATTGCAAACGCTATATGCTCTGTCCTTGAATTCTGTCGTAGAGTATGGATACAAACTTGGCAATCTCTTCATCGCTTTACTACTAAGTTTTACACCACTCAAATGATTGTTTTGTTGTAGGATTCGTTCATCGGAAACCATGCCCTCCGGTCGACTTCATGATTACGAGGAGCTGGAAAGAATCGGCTCAGGTTCCTATGGAATCTGTAAGAAAATTCGCAGAAAGAAGGATAACAAGGTAGCCAAACGTTTTGTCCATACCGCATCAAACCGAACCTACTAGAATTACTGCGCTACTGGTGTTATCTGCTGTAATGTTTGGTGTTATCTGTTATCTTCTACTGTCCTCTAGGTTCTTGTATGGAAGGAGCTTGATTACGGGCAAATGTCCGAGACTGAAAAGCAGATGCTTGTTTCTGAGGTGAACCTGTTACGAGAGCTCAAACATCCGCATATTGTGCGCTACTATGACCGCATAATCGACCGGACCAACACCACCATCTATATCGTCATGGAATTTTGTGAAAATGGTGACCTAGGGGCATTGATTAAAAAACACAAGCGAGAAAAGTAAGTAACTTATATTCGGTTACCATCGCTGATGAGCATTAACTTGTTACTTAACAATACTTTTCTTTAAGACAAAAATTCACACAACATTTTTTAACCAGGGATACAAACATAGTTGGACATAATTCCCATCCTAGCTGTGAGCCATATTTGGTCATGGCATAGCAACTTTCTTTGTTATGTAGATTTTAAACTGTTTTCTCAACATAATTATTTGCATGTAGTGTGCAGTAAGTAATTTACCTACTTGATTTTAATATTTTGATATTTGCTTTCAACAGACGGTATACAGCAGAAGATCTTGTTTGGAAATTGCTGTACCAACTTGTGCTTGCAGTGCAAGAGTGCCATCGTCGCAAGGATGGGGGACACGTTCTCCACAGAGACCTAAAGCCTGCCAACGTGTTCTTGGATGCTAACATGAATGTCAAACTTGGGGATTTTGGACTTGCTCGTGTGTTATCTCATGATACTAGCTTTGCTAAGACTTTTGTAGGGACTCCTTATTATATGTCGCCTGTGAGTATACAACTGCGTCAATTCTTATTCGTACATATACACAATATATGAAGTGATATCTCCAAACTTCTCCTAGCCATGTATATTTTTATCCCTAAATATTTTAATAGCAATTTGAGACCATTGTGTGGGTGTGGTTAAGATGAGGGGTGTGGGTGTTTGGTCTATGTTCTAATGTGGGTGTCTTACCAGAGGTCCTGTGTTAGAAAATTTGATAAAAGTAACAAACATGTTATGCAATATCGGCTTGAAACAATATAGGACAATTTAGGACATTTAAGGCAAGCCTGAAATGTATTCCCTGCTTGAAGCTTGAAAGCAAATACCTGTACAAATAGAATTAATGTTTGGCTAAAGGTGTGAGTGAATGCATTTTTTTTCACATCCATTTCATTTCCTTTGTCATGGTTAAGTAAATAAGTAATTATTCCAGTGTCTTGTGTACATTCTTGGCAATTGCACTATTTGTTAAACTTTTTTAAAATAGGGTATTATAACAATATTCAGGGGCCCTCTATGCCTTTCTTCTGTCACGCCGTATCATATCTTTTTTTTGGTCAAGGTTTAGGATAACACTCACTCGTGCACTGATTGTTCACATTCTAACTTCTCATTCTTAGGAACAAGTGAATAAGAGGAGTTACAATGAGAAGTCTGACATCTGGTCTTTAGGCTGCTTGATGTATGAGCTCTGTGCATTATCACCACCATTCACTGCCATGGATCAGATAAGATTAGAGGCCAAGATCAAAGTTGGGAGGTTCCATCCCATCCCCAGTCACTACTCCTCCTCCCTTAGCCAACTTATCAACTCCATGCTGCAAGTCAATGTAAGTCACTTTCACTCTTTACTCTAATATTTTTGTATTGCTTTAAAAAAACAATTCTGTTGTTTAAACTCTAGGATGAAATGCGCCCAAGCATTGATGAGCTATTGAGGAACCCTTATCTTTCCCGGATGCAGAAGGAAAACCAAGTACTTTCATCGGCGCAACAGTAATACTACTTAATGTCTATATTTCTTGAGCATACCAGAAGCAACCCAGGGGGTCCCAAACGCTATGCAATTTTGTCTAAATGGGCTTTTTGGGAGTCTGATTGACACAGTTTGCAAAGCCTCCATTTCCATTTCTAATACAATATAACTTTGTTGGTTCTCGGCTTGTTTGAGGGTTTTTCTATGGGTTGTCTCAACCACACTGTATCATGGTTTTATCTAGGCCCAAAATATATTTTCGATAGGGTGGAGGGCAACCTTTGTGGCTACTCCTCTGTTCTACTGCAGTTACATATGGCTGTTGAATCAATGTTTATCTTGAATGCTGTAGGAATGCAGGTGACAAAGAAGATAGACTTAGAAGGTGGGAGAAGAGTCTTACAGAAAAGGAGAGGGAACTTGAAAGTAAGGAAAGCAAATCATTGTCTCAAACTTTTATCATTTCATTTCTTTAAAAGGCCAATCCAGGTAGGGGTAGATTTTATAAACTAGGAGACAATTATTCTGTTAGTGGATATCAAATTGCCTGGATTGTGTGATTCCTGCTCTCTTGTGGTTCAGAACCTAATTCTCAACCAGGCCAATAACCTTTGATTTTATTTTTATTTTCAGGACGAGAAAAGCTGGTAGCAGATAGAGAACGAACTGTCTCTGAACGAGAAGATAAGTGTAATAGGTATGGCATATTTTCTTCCCTTTAATGCGTATCAACAACGCAAGTTGATCACATTCTTTTTTTTAACGATTATGCTTTATTTCTATGCTCCAATGTTAGTCTGTTCCATCTCATTTAGGATGGAAGCAGTCTCACGGTATAATGGTTTCAATGACATCAAAAGACCCCGGTCAAACTTCTACCAGGATTTAGCGTTGGAAAAGGAGAACAACTGCGACTACGGTTACAAGCGACGCTTTGGGTACAATAAAGAAACTGCGAAGTTTGGCAATGATGATGGGTTTGCTCGTCCTATGATGCCTCCCGCCCCAAGGTTAACAGATTTGGGCATTGGAAATGCAAGAGTCACCCCTTTATGGACTGGTCTGAGATGATTATTATAATTATTAGACTTTATCGCTTAGCTATCTTTATGTATATATTGATATAGCTACATGTATGTACTTTGTATATAGAGAAAGTGGATTAATATAATGAACATTATTTTGCTTGACTGATGAACATTACTAGATCAATGGTGTGGGAAAACGATCTCCTTTTTTGTAGGAGTGCGAAAATGACTGTGTAGGAGGATATAGACAAAGCATTTCTAATATACTTAGCAAGGTTCACACGGATCTATTAATTTTCATAAACCACCTCCATTAATATAATCGATTATTTTGTAAATAATGTGAAATAAATAGTATTGCCTGTTAAAGTGTAAAGGCTGAAGTTAACGAGAATTGTTAGATAAATAACGACGTTTGAAGTACAATCTCTATCTACACTTTTGCGTTTTGCTGTTTACTGATGGATGTGTTTACTGATGGGCACTATGGATGGGTCAGTACGCAGCTCTTACAAGCTGCAATTTGATTGGGCAAATGAACAATATCCGCACCTCGACACAAAGAACGAGAAGAATAGAGACAAAAAAACGCCTTTGTAGAACGAAGATAATAGGAGACAAGCAGACAGCAGCTGCGTACTTACTCCTATGGATAAAAAAAAACATCCATGATAAAGGTCCAGTCACACGTACACTTTTTGGCTGCAACTTGTCTCGCAAAAATTGTTGCAGGTCGCACTAGCCCTGTCACACGTGATGATTTTCCTGCGACTTGAAACAATTTGTTGCAGAAAGTAGAACAGCGTTCTACTTTTCGTGCGAATTTGAGAAATGCAAAACAAGTTGCAAAGGGGGTGTCACATGCTTAAAAATGCACGTGCGACGTGCAACAATTTTTTTGCGAGATGGGTTTCAAGAGAAAAAACGTACGTGTGACAGGGCCTTAAGAGCTTAAGCTCTGTGAGAAAAACTTCACGCGTGCACTTTGATCACCGCCTCGTGAATACAAACTCACTGTTCAAGCAGGAGATTGCCTCAGTTGCTCATGAAACGTAACTTCGTTCGATCTTTGTCCGCACACTGAGTTTTTGGCCTCACGAGGCAGCAGTGAGCAAAGTGCTTGCGTGAGATTTTCCTCGCCGTGTGCGCCGGGCTTCAGGTACACGAAGTCGGGACTGCCAGCTAAACAAACAAGCATACAAAATTCCTGCTCTTCTATTTAATTGTTTCGCTAAGGTATCCCGATTTAAGAAAGCTAGAAAACGGGATATTCACAGCAATGGTGTTTTCATTAACCCTATTCCAATGAGTATTAGTTGGAATAAAAAAGAGAACAAAAAAATCACACCAATGTTTCACAGGTTGATTCGTTCCGTAATCTGCGGAAAAACAAGCTAGTCATGAATAAAACCGCAGACAAAGCTTGTGTAGTAATATTACTGAAAGGGATCTGACAAGGAGAGGCAAAAGAGAACTACAGCAAAAAATTGTCATGAGACTTCACCATATTCACAGCCTTCTCCCGTTGATAGCGTACGTAGCATAGCAGGCGCTTTCATTATGACTATGTCGACCACATCGCCGGCAAATAACCAGGCCTGGGACACCAGCCTCTCCACGTTCTCCTACTGTATGCCAGGAGTTTTCTGAAGTAGAAGACTGGAGACAATCCTCGGCCCAGTGGCCCTCCTCGCCGCACCGGAAGCACGTGTCTCGAGGGTGCACGCGTCGTCCGTAGATATCATACCTCGCGCGGCAAAGTCTCGCCACGTGGTTTGTTCGTCCGCAAATGGTGCAAGTATCTCTGTACGGTCTATCACAGGGGATGTCAGCTTCTACAGAGCCTGCAAGAAAATAATATTTCTTATCACGGTAAACTATAAGTGAAAAACACAGTGGATTGACAGTGCTGAAAAACGCAAGTGGTTCCAGTACCGCGCGGTTAAATAAACCTTTTTGTTTTGAGCTTGTAGCCTGCGTAGCAAGTATTCCGGAGTGTTTTGAGCGCAAAAAAACTTGCGGCTTTTTATCGGCGAACTGTCACATTTTGGCGAATGCTAAGAAAAAACTATTTCAAAGCTAAGGCTATAATTTTCTTTATGACTCCCTTATTATAAACGCATTACCATGTAAGTTAATGAAATGAATAAGGCATGAAACAAAAAAGAAAAAAAATAGGGGGGCCACTCAGATAATTTTTTTTTATCCTCTAGTACCTTGTGTAACGCCGGTCTGTCCCCCACTTCCTTGGGAATCCGCAGTTTCATGTATTCTTCCATCGCCTGTCACGTGACTCGGCGACATCGTTGCTGTCTCTAACGGTCGTTCCACGTGATCTCCTTGTCTTTGGGTGAGCCTCAGGGTTCCTATCATACCCTCAATTCCTTGTTTCAGTAAATCACCAGCGTTAGACTTCTCAGTGAACTCTAGCTCAACATCACCTCTACCGGTTAATGTAGGTATTTCCTTGAGCGCTTGCATGAGCTCGGAAACAGTCTCCTTCATTTTCCATTTAATTTCAATTAATGAGTCTGTATTAATCTTGTGGGCAGATTCATCTATCTCGGTGGCAAGCCGCTCAATGTGAGTAAGGTAGTTCTGAATCCTTTCTTGTTCTCTCTTAAGACGAACCTCTTCATCCTCTGACATCTTGTGCAAGTCGCGCATGAGCTGACTCTCTCGGGCGTCCAGCTGTTTGCAGAACTCGTACAGACACCTCTCCTTCGCTTCTCTGATGGCGCCGAAGCAGGCCTGGCATGAGCTTTGCACCCTGTTCGTAGCGTGACTGATTTTGTCCAGCACTGGATCAAGCTTAGAGTAGCACCCCCTTGCCTCACTCACCAGAGACTTGACGAGCCCGCGGTACTCCTTGACTGCATCATCAAGGGGTTGTACGTTGTGGCCTGTATGCGCAAGCACGGTGCAATCCCAACACACCTTGCACTGGCACTTATCACAGTGGTACTTTAGGTCTTCTTCAGGATGAGTACGACACTTCCGGTAATATTTTTCCTGATCGGCATTATCGTGAATCACATCACCCGGCAGCACCAGGACATGGTGCCGTCGTCGGACCTCATCAGTAACATTATTTCCCAGCCGTTGTCCATGAGTCATCGCGCATTCCCCACACAGCTTCTCGTTACAGTAGATACAGTTATGTGACGCGATTGCGTTACTCGCGCAGCTCGAGCAGTTGATAGGCCTTTTGCTGGCGTCGCTCCCATTGTTGAGAATGTCGATAACATTTTTTATGAAGATGTTAGAAGGGTAGCCTTTAACGCCTTTACGCGGTAACCAAGACTCCCTGCGACATTGTGGGCACACCACCAGGCCGCGGCGGGCCTTAGCAACCCCAGTCACGCACTTCTTACAGAACGAATGCTGGCATGGGAGCACGCGCGGATCATCGAAGGTTTCTAGACAGACGGGACATTTGATGATGTATTCCATCAGTATAGAACCTTCGAACCGCTAATTAACGAGCGCATCGCACAACCAAACAATTGGTAATTAGTTCGCTGCGAATGACGTCATTATGATTGATGATAAAAGAAAAGACGACACAGTCAACGGCAAATAAAAATCATACGAAAAAAACAAGATGGTGGCATGTGCTTGGAGTCCTTGAATGGTCTGAAATGGGAAGTGCCCGCAATATTAGGCTAGCCTGTGTATCAAGGGGCTGGAGAAAAAGGAGAAGTGAGCGCGCGCGCTTCGAAAGAAGCGAAAATAAAAGATCTCTCGATTTCTTTTGCTTCACAGGCCCGTAAACAGGATTTTTCTTGGGGGGGGGGGAGTGCAAAATCTGATAAAGTGGACCTAATTTTCACGGGGGTGGGGGGGTGGATTGATTTCTCTGATAAAAATCTGACCACCCGCGGAAAAAAAATGATTTTTTATGCCTTTGCAGTACCTCCACGGGACGTTTATTGTCGGATTTGACTACATACCAGAATGACCTAGCTTATTCTTTATAGTTTTTTCTACAAATAGTACTCTTGAGAACCGAAAGTGGGCCTTCGGCCGTTGTGTGTGTGTGTGTGGGGGGGGGGAGGGGGGGTAGGAGGGGGTGCGTTCGCACCCCCTGCACCCGCCTGGGTACAGGCCTGCTTCACCGTTCCCTCGCGGTCAGTTCGCTAAGCGTGTCTTGTCTTTTGCGCCTTCTACGCGCGCAGGCAGGCATTATACTAGGCCAATTTTGTATTCTTTTTTATAGGTATGTAATGCCAATTTATATCTCCATAAGAGAAACATCAAGGATTATCTTTCATCAGCAATCGTTTATGGGATTATGTCATAAGCGATCCAGAAGCAAAAGGCATGTTTCATCACGTCACGACACAAACCCGGGCAGTTATTATAACTAATTATAACTAGTTTATAAGCTCTTAACAGTAATTGCAAAATTGACATTTACACCTCTCACCTAAATAGGTTATTACTACCAATGTGGCACGACCTTATTAAAAATGTGTCCGTTATTACAAAATTTGTCACGAGCTTAAGTTTGGCCGTTATTACAAATGCCATCGCCATCACGATCACTATCATTATCATCGCTATCATATTATTATCATTATTCATATCAACTGCCTAGTAAGCCTGTTATTAGGGAGTCTCGTTCAATTATCAGGCTATTGGCTTAGCGAGCAGCCGTACAGCTCCAGTCTGATTGAGCAGTAGATGGAACAGGACTTAGCAACAATCCTGAAGTAACGGCCCACCACAGGGGGACTGAATGTTGTAGTGACGGTCCCAACATTGTCCGTGTTCCCGGGAAAAACCTAAGGATAAAAAAATAGACTTAATTATGATTATTATTGTTCTTGTTACTGTAACTGTTATTGTTATTGCTATTGTTATTGCACTATATTACTGCACTAAACTAAAACAAGACGGTTTATGAAAACAGGTAAAGAATGTGTGGGAGGTGCTCCATGTAACGTTTACAAAAAATCGATATCATCGCTCAGTGTTCCATTCAGGCTAATGAGCAAGTAAGGAAGAGCACATATAAACAGGTTTATTCTGTTTTTAGGGCAACTAGCATTTGTAGCATTGCGGGCGAGTAACTAACACAGCGATTCGTTAACTAAATCTACCACCTGTGGGTAAATAGTTCACATACCTTTGGGACGCCTGCTGCCGCTTCCACAAAACTCCATGTGGCATTATTGTTTGATGTGGAAATCTGGAAGGTCTTGGTCATAGAGCCGCCGTTATGACCGTACGCTTGCATTTCGAATGACGTGAAAATCACAGGCCTCAGCAAGTCGACCTTAAACCATCCACCGTCCATGTCAGTGTCGCTAAGCAACGCCCCTGGAGGCCAAGTTGTGATGCCCAGACGTGCACGGTGCGTACCGAATTGGGGATTGTTATCCCTAAGAGATGACTGTGAGAGTTGGACATCTTTGATGCGACCATCTTTCATCCCCAATGCCTGCGAAGCAACACAACCACCTGCACCGGAAATAAAGAGACTTCTAGTTTGAGGAGAATTCGAGAATGCAAGCAATTGATAAAAAGGGGCAATTAGGAACCCTCCATACTATAGTATAGGTTGTACATGGAAAATGTGTATACCCCGCAGTGCTTCATGGGTATGAAGTAAATTAAGCAAATAAGTGTAAAAAAAAACAAACCCGGCTTCAAAAGCTGTAGAATTCTTGTTTACATTTTTATTAACATTCACATAGCATTTAGCCGTTTATGCGCTACCCATGAACCACCGCGGGTTACGACATAAATTCTCGAGTAAAACCTAATTTGAGATAGTTGTATATAGCTCGAGTATAGTATATAACTGAGAATATCGAAATTACAACAAATTCGGCATTCAGATTCTATGAGCGTGCGCGTGCGGGCCGTATTTCCCGCCTTTTTCTGCCCTCCGTCGCGAGCAAAAGAAAATTGAGTACCATTACAAGTTAGGTCGAATCAAGTCGAATATTTAAGAGAAATTAACCGAGCTCCACTAGTTACAAAACCTTTCGTAGAGAGAATTTTTTGTTGTTGTTTAATGCCTGGACATTGCGGCAAAAGACAAAAAATTTTTTTTTTTAAAGGCACTCACTATTATATGGTGGATTTTCAACCATAGTTTCAATGGAAACACCTGCAATCCACTGACAGTTTCTAGAACTTGTGCGACATTTTTTATTACTGCTAGTACAAAATAAAGAGTTTGATGAAATTGGAATTAACTTTCTCATGAATGTAATAATACTGTGGATTTTACATAGAAAATATATATTGATAAAATAATTATTATTTCAGTCACCTCGTCGATTAAAAAAAAGTGATTTCGTACCTATAGCCTACTTACCAATACCTTCTTTCATACTGTCAATATAGAGCGAAAGAGCTTTTCTCACAAAAGAGGATGCCTGCCTTTGTTTTATTTCATAGTTGAATTCACAAATCTGAGAATGGAGATGGTAGTTGACACTCAGGCAGTTCGGTTCATCTTGGCAGGCTTGAAAGCAGTCCCAGAATGTGCGGAAGAGCAAACTTTTGAAAGTAAATCCCTGCAGATTGAACTCTGCGTTCGAATTGACCTTTATCCCGCATTTTTTGGACGCCCCTGTTTTTAGGTATAACACAAAAGACGCGAGGAGAAACACAGTCAGTTGAAAAGACATATTGGAGATACCAACGAAAAAAAAAACACTTAACTTCTCATTTTTGGTAAAACAGCAGGTGCGATCCTATAATACTTAATTGCAAATTAGTAATGTATTCCACAATGGGACACGTATGCATAGAAATTTTGTAAAACGTCAAAATAACAATTAATAATATATGACTTTAATAAATCAGCACAAGGATGAAAAGCATGTTGAACGCCTCTGAAACAGAGTTATTGGGCAGACTTCTCGAGCGTTAGCTCTTCGTCGGAGCTCCGTTATAGAAACAAGGGACTATTATGTATGACCATGCGCGCAGATGCTGACCGACATCCGACGATTGCAGGCTCTCTTTAGGGGAAACCACTCAACCATTGCGCGAGATTTGGATCTGCAAAGATGTCCGAATGTTTTTCTCTATTGCTAGTAATCCTATGCACGTCTTCAGAATGTCTAAATGATTAAACAAGTGTGTTTTTTCTTTCTTTACTTTTTTTCTTTTTAGAGCAAGTTACCAACATATTGACAGGTTTGTTTCATTTATAGAATTTATGTGTTTACATGACTTGGGAGGCACTACTGTATTTGTGGCTTTCAGTCCTTGAGGGGGGCTAATTGAGCTAGATGAATTGCAAACTACATATGCAGCAAAAAATGAATTATTTAGTTTGCAAACAAAACAAGTAAAATGCTAGCAAAGCTATACATTCTCTTTGTTTTAGTACTTGCCGATTTGCGTCTTTGGGTTTTCGCTTTGTTTGTTTGAATTTGTGCTGAAAGAACGACTAGCCAAAAATGCGACTTTTAAGTCCGAGAAACACAAAGGGAAAAGCCCCCTGAAAAGCCTCTGTTAGCAGGGTCTCTGTTTGCAGGGTAATAAAAAAAGCCTCTATTAGAAGGACAAAATAGAAGAGGATAGATTTCCACAAATTAATTTTTCACCATATTCTTCCCAATCACCTAAACTAAATATCAAACACGTACAAACACATGGCCCTCACTAACGATTTTGCGCCTTTCTAGAATGTTAAATGTGTCTGAATGCAATTTAGACGAGGTTAAAATCGAGTTTGACCGCGCGAGCCCGGGTTTTAGTGCTCGCCCCTGAGCTCGCTGTAGGCGCCCCCTATCGCATGTTTTTGTAGCGTGCTCGACTTGCAGAGATTCAGAGGAGTTTGTTTTGCCTTCTTCTCCATTCACCTCGGGTTTTTAACGGCAATATGCTTTCGCCAGAAGACAGCACCAGCTCGAACCCCCCTTTGTCATTCACACAACTCATAAGAGAGGAGATTCAGAGAGCGATGGCCAGCTTGAATAATGAGAGCGAGAAGCCGCCATCTTCCCAATAGACAGCTCCGGGGGATATGACAGCCTCACTGCCAGCAACACCATTCGAACCGCTACCAACGACCTCAACAACAATCCCCGGTAGGTCACTTAATATCCAATCCGGCGCTCCAAGTTTTCTTTCAACATTTTCGGCGAACTCTTGCCCGCCATCGTATTCGGGTAGCTTGCTGTCCTCTTCGGCCCCAGGTGCCCCTTTCTCCACCGCTGCCGGTGTGTCCATTCCTGCTGTGTCCCCAGTGTCTGCCCCCCAAACTGCCCCACTCCAGCCCCTTGTGGTAGGGACGGGATACCCCCCGGTCCCGGCAAAAAATGGTCACCCAAATTGGCAAATATGTTGACTTGAGGGACTTGCTGCCCACCAATTGCTCCCCAACCACCGAAGCGGAGCCGCTATTGATGCTGGATGGGCGGCTCATCTTGACCGCTACACAATCCCGGAAGCCCAAGCAAGCTATAGAGGACATCGTGTCCTGGGTGGAGGCATTCTCCATATACATGGCCGTAGCGACTCACTACCATCCCCAACGCTTCAAAGACCTTCACCAGTACTTATTATTGATCATCCGCACCTATCGCCAGTTTGCTGGGAGAGCCTGGCAGAACTATGATGTCGCATTCCGCCAACAGGCGGCCGCTCTTCGATGCGAAGACTGGTCGCCAATCGACACGCAGCTGTTTAATTTTAATACCGCAGGCTCTGCTCCTCTTCCCCTTCCGCAGCCAAGGTCCCGCAGTACAACCTACTGTATCTCCTGGAACAGGGGAAGCTGTGTCGCCCCAACCCCTCAGCCTGTCGCTTCACCCACTCGTGTTTAACCTGCCACGGCAACCACCAAGTACGGCACTGTTCCAACCGTCCAACGGGTCTTCTGAGCCATCGCAATAGGCCTCGCTCCCCAACGCACCTAAACGTTTCAAGCGTAATTAAGTTTACATAGCCTGCGTTACACAGGGTTCCGCTGGGCTCAGGGTCGGCGCCTGGTTTATTTCACTATTCGTTACACCCAAGCACCTATGACCTTGTTCTGTGCACGTTAGTAGAGCACTACACCTTGTAACAGCTATTTTCGGCCTTTAGACTAGTAGCACACCGGCATTGTTGTCTTTGTATTTCTTATTACCCCTATAAAAAATAGCCCTAGCAGCACCTGGGGATACATGGGGCGTTAGTCATGGCTGTTAATGCATCTGCATACGAGTCGTACCCCCATCCTGCATCGCAGCAGTGCTCCCCTCCCCGACACTTGGGGAAAAAGGAACGACCCCCCCTCCCCTCCTAGCCCGCGTTTGTAGCGTTCACCCTAAACACTGTCGCCTCCGCTTTTGCGGCCGTTGCACCCCCCCCCCCCTGCCTATGCGGCCTTTTGCCTTTGCGGCCCTTCGCGGTCCTGGAGGCCCCAGGCATTTCCTCCTCCCCCCCCCCCCCCCCCGCTGCCCTGGCGGCCTTTCTAGCTGCCCTTGTGGCCTTTGCGTTGCTTCTGCTGTTGCTTGCGTTAATATTATTTGGTATTGCTTGCTATTGTTAGTGCTTTGCCTTTATTACTGCTATCGCCATAGCTATGGCTATTGTTTTTGCTATTGCTATTATTATTGTTAATGCTAATATTAGTGCTATTGCTATGGTTATTGCTAGTCATTGCTACTGCTATATTATTGTTATTGCCTTGCCAGTATATCGTTATTGCTATTGTTATGCGAGTGCTATTGTTATTGCTATTGCTATTATCATTGCTATTCGCATTGCAGTGCTATTGTTATTGCTATTGCCAGCATTATTGTTATTGCTATTGCCTGCTTTATTGTTATTGCTATTGCCAGTATTATTGTTATTGCTATTGCCAGCATTATTGTTATTGCTATTGCCAGAATTATTGTTATTGCTATTGCCGGTATTATTGTTATTGCTATTGCCAGCATTATTGTAATTGCTAATGCCAGCATTATTGTTATTGCTATTGCCAGTATTATTGCTATTGCCAGTATTATTGTTATTACTATTGCCAGTATTATTGCTATGGCCACCATTATTGTTATTGCATTGCCAGTATCATTGTTATTGCTATGGCCAGCATTATTGTTATTGCTATTGCCAGTATTATTGCTATGGCCAGCATTATTGTTATTACTATTGCCAGCATTATTGTTATTGCTATGGCCAGCATTATTGTTATTGCTATTGCCAGTATTATTGCTATGGCCAGCATTATTGTTATTACTATTGCCAGTATCATTGTTATTGCTATGGCCAGCATTATTGTTATTGCTATTGCCAGTATTATTGCTATGGCCAGCATTATTGTTATTGCTATTGCCAGTATTATTGCTATGGCCACCATTATTGTTATTGCATTGCCAGTATTATTGTTATTTCTATTGCCAATATTATTGTTATTGCTATTACCAGCATTATTGTTATTGCTACTGCCAGTTTTATTGTTATTGCTAATGCCAATATTATTGTTATTACTATTGCCAGTTTTATTGTTATTGCTATTGCCAGTTTTATTGTTATTGCTAATGCCAATATTATTGTTATTACTATTGCCAGTTTTATTGTTATTGCTATTGCCAGCATTATTGTTATTGCTATTGCCAGCATTATTGTTATTGCTATTGCCAGCATTATTGTTATTGCTATTGCCAGCATTATTGCTGAGGATAACATAGGGCGCCCTTGTGTGTGCGAATGTCAAACACAGGAAGAGAATGAGCAGTATGTAACCAATGGGCCAGCCAAACTCCAGACTCCCCGTTCATCCATCAGACCGTTAACTCCTCGGAGTGAAGTGGCGCAACTACTTCTACGTAGACCTCGCCTTGCCTTTCGGCCTTCGATCAGCCCCTTTCATTTTCAACAGCGTAGCCTTCGCGGTCGAGTGGATACTGGTGATCAACTATCAGGTGACCCACCTCGTACACTAGCTTGATGATTTCATTATGGCGGGTCCCCCCAACTCTTCAGTGTGTAGCCTCAATCTAGCTACGGCTCTACGGGTGTGCAGCGAGCTAGGCTTGCCCTTGCACCCCGGGAAATGCGAGGGCCCCTCTACCATTCTCTTTGTACTCGGTATCCAGATCGACACCGTCAATAGGATTGCTAAGCTCCCGGAGGAAAAACTCGCCGATATTCGTGGTCTTCTGGAGCAATGGTCATCGCTTAAATGGTGCACGAGGCACGAACTCGAGTCCCTCATAGGCCACCTCCACTATGCCGCCAGGTCTGGCCGGGCCGCACCTTTATTCGACGCATGATCGACCAGCTGCGCTGCTTCCGTCACCGCCAACATCCAATTCGCATCGGCTCAGAGCTTCGACTTGACCTCCAGTGGTAGAGACTTCATCACCTCGTGGAACGGCGTGTCCCTCTGGCTGTACCCGGGGATGGCAGCCACACCAACGACAGTGGTTACATCTGACGCGGCGGGCACCATGGGCTACGGGGCCTTTCACCGCACCAGGTGGTTTAACGGCGTGTGGACGGAGCCTCAAAAGCTCGAATCTATCGCGTATAAGGAGCTCTTCCCCATAGTCGTCGCGGCTCACGTGTGGGGGCATTCGTGGCGGAAACAACACGTCCTGTTTAGAACAGACAACGAAGCGGTTGTCTGTATTCTGACCTCGCGGACTTCACGCATTCCTAGCATGCATTTGCTACGCAGTCTGCTTCTAGTCGCGGCCAGGCAAGGGTTCTCCTTCTCTGCGGCGCACGTTCCCGGCGTGGAGAACTCCGTCGCTGACGCACTGTCTCCTTTTAATTGGCAGGCCTTCCTCACACTCGCGCCTTGGGCTGCCCCGTCACCTACCTCAATACCCCAGGCGGTCCGGGTGGAGCTAACACAGCCAACCTATAATAATTCGATATGTTCATGCTTTGTTCAGTATCCTGTATATCTTTTATGCACAGAAGAAAATAACTAGAAAAATAAATTTGCATTCACGAGTTGGCTCACAGAGCCTTTGATTCGTTTATATATTTTTTGGGGCTAAGCAGGTTTTCATATTTTGGTGTATTAAAATTAGGCGAATAAATTAAACGGGTTGAATCACAGGTAGCCCGCAGGCAATGTATATGTAAACCGATGAGAAATAACAGTGTTTGTATGAGAGTGTGTATTGAATAGAAATAAATTACTAGGTACTAACTTTCAAAATGACTTTCTACTTGTGTTTTTTAATGTTTATTATTTTAATGTCTATTATTGATATTCACAACAAAACAAATGGCAAATAGCGGGGTAAGGAATCCCTCTCATGTAAACACTGCTATTTCTCACAGGTTTACAGATACCTTGCCTAGGCTACCCTATGGTTGAATGGATATTATAATCTATGGTTTCCACTCTCTTGGACTGCCTTTGTCTTGGGACTAGAACCCAGGACTCAGCGGTTTGTGATTTGCTTTCATACGGGACCTTTCGCCTCGATCTTTCTCTTGAGTCATCCATCTTGGTAGGAAGGTAGGTTGTTGTACCTTCTCCGCAAATCCATCGAAATCTTTCTTGTTTCAAACCATCGAGTCAAATAACTAACCATTCTACATTTTGTTTGCTTTTAGAATATTCTCCTTCCAAAATGAGGGACAAGGTACATACTTCAGTATTGATTTCCCGCATTTATAAAGTGAAACGGCTTATCGAATAAGTTTTGTAAGCTAACTTTGTGTTTTGTTCTCTTTCATGATTCCCTCGACCGTTATGATCAACAGTGGAAGAAAAAGCGCATGAGGAGGTAGGTTGAGAGCTATAATTTCCACAATGTATTTGTTTTAAGCTTCGACATGTGGTAGGGCCACATGGAACACAGTGCAAAACTTGAACTACTCTTCACCGCAATACCATACAATATTCCGTCAATCAGCCGGTCAGTCGAGGGCTGATACGACAACAACCGAGAGTATATTTGAAGATGGGTAATTCAAGAAGTTCCAGTCACCTCAATGGTCCTTGGTGCAGATCTAGACTTTTCATATGCCTAGGATTAATTACTACAGTATCTGAGTCTCTTTCAAGTTGTGTAGCACCAAATAGTACGCTCCACCATTTGACTTACCAAAATCCCTTAACTGTGGTGGTTTCATGTAGTTAATTCATATCGATTATCAAAGGTTTGCTTTATTATTGACAGACATACCATGATGTGGGTAGTAAGAAGAAACTACATGAAAACTTACAAATTTGTTTGTCTTAAGATTGAAGCGCAAGCGCAGAAAGATGAGAGCCAGATCCAAGTAAACTCCCACCAACACTCAGCAAAGGACTGCAGCTGCTACTCTTGAGGGACAAAGACTACCACAATCAAGATCTTGCCCTTATCTGCTTTAAGACTTGAATGACATTTAAACATTGGATTATTTACTGGCTATATTGGATTGGTGGATAAGAAAATGTTGATCTGCATTTAAACTAGTTGAGAAGACAACACCAAGTTTCAGTGTCAGTTCACCGTTTTACTACAAGATTTTGTAAAATGTTTTGCTACGAGTGATTAAATTTCTTCTTTGAGACTCCTTGTTTTTTATGCCTATGGCTACTTCTTTCTTATTCATGTATCCTGTAATTGCTCTTCGATGAAGAGGGGGAACTGCATGTTAGAAGATAATGATCTAACTGCCACAGCATTTTATTATTGAAGGCTCCACACAACAGTCTGCTCATTGACCAAAGCCTTGCATGTCATTATAAAAAAAAGGAAGCTTCTCCCACCCACGGCTCAAATTTGCAATTTTATTCAGAACACCGCGATGCTAGCAGTAATAAATTACCAGTCTCCTGTAGAAACGCTTACCTCTGAGCATCAGTTGATTGGAATGAAGCTATTCATGTACAAGTAACAGGGCTTTCGTGGTAATAGTCAATAAGCGATTTGTTCTCCACTATCGTTTTCAGTGAAAAATTTAAAATTTTACTACATCTATAGTGTAAATAAATATTATGACATGCAGAATATTTCAAGTCCTTCTCTTATTCATGCTCTCTTGGATCTACATAAATATCAAGAATTTTGACAATATTTGAGATACTTTCAAATGAGAACTTATTCCCCTACCTGAGTACATTCGCCACAGGGATTTAATTTTGTCCTGGGCAAAGTACTCTTAAAATATATTTTTGTTGTAATCAGTAACATGCTTGTTCTGCTCATGGTTATACTATTCGATAATTTTGTCCTAAACAGGGCCAGGGTTCAATACCCTTGGCATCCCCATAATGGGTGATATCCCCACTCCCACCTAAATAAGTGTTCCCCTCTGCTTACTAAGTCAATGGCAGAGAGAATCAAAAAGTAATGTGACAATTCCCTGTAGCAGGACATGCCTTTAGTTCATCTTTATTTTTTTTCACAACACAAGCATGTGCATCCTACACTAAATTGCAGATAAATTCATTGTGATTTTCTATTGTTTGCAGGTTTAGCAGTTAGCCGACAATATTGCTTTTTCGATTGAAGTTCTGGAGCAAATGCTGGGTTCTAGTGGTGAAAGAGGCGTATATTTGTGTGGACCATTGTGATATTGTGCTCATCTCCAGCCTCTATGCATATGGTATCTGCAGCAGAGCCAGATGGACTTGCAATGAACTCTACACCACTCTGAAAATAAAGTGCAAAAATAAGGGTAATTATTGTCTCATGGTGTTACAAATTGCATCAAAACAAAATGTTAGTCCTGTGATCCATGATCAGGCTTCAATTCTATTTGTGATTTGTATTAAAAAAATGGCCATGATTTGTGAAAAGATGTCTTTCTTTGACATCTGATTTTCATTTTTCTTACTCCATGATTCATGATTTGAGGGTTGCCTTTACAAAGCTGCAAATGTTTGAAATGTCACAGGTTGTGATGTGTGAGAGCATCTTTACATCTCTACATCTTTTTTACCAACCCATTCATTGGGAAGGCTTTCTCTGCCCTCCTGCTACTGTAGTTAACCTGTTTCACTGAATACATACCTGTACAGCACGGTCAATGTTATCTCGGAAGGGGAAGAATGCATCTGAACTGAGAGATACTCCTTTTAACTTAGCTATCCATTCCTTCCTATCATTCTGTAAGTGGAGAAAGATGATAATTGCTTAGGAAATAAATCTGTTCAATGTTGAGCCAGAGATTCAAGAAACATGAGCCTACTCTTTTACTGTTTACAAACACAATTCTGCCATCAAAAGTGCTGACCTACAAACTTTAAAAGCTCAAGCTAGACAAATAAGCATTGATCACAAACATTGATTAGTCCATTGATTCACAAAACATTTGCTTGCCGGCTAGTTCCTTGATAAGTAAGCCATCTCAAAGTAAATATTTAACTGAATGATAAATGTCTGTATTTGAAGAAGCATGGGTGTATGACATCAACACTTTTGATTGTTGGAAGAACTTTTACAGTTTGAGACCTTGTCTAGGTTGAATGCATAGCAATGTCAATGGTGGTAACGATTTGACCTCTGAGTAGCCCTAGTTGCAATGCTAGTTGGGGAAAAAGGAACTATTGTAAGTTACCTCAGTAAGGAGCTCTGGTGGACTCTCAAACATGGCCTCCCATGTAGCTTTGTCGGTGTCCTAAAATTATAGCAACAAAGCTATATAAAGAGGCACCTGGAGGATAACACCTTTTGAAATCACTGAGTGCTGGCTTACATTTTTTTTAACAAAAGGTATAAATCAACACAAGGTTGAAAAGGTATGTTAACCACTCTTTGAAACAGAGTAGTTGCAGAGACATTTCAAGCATTAGCCCTTTGTCAGAACAGACCATCTAGTTTTTCTACAGCTTGCCTGTAGTCTTTCCAGTTATATCATTTTTTGTACAAAGGCACGAGAAGACAAGATTGCAAGGATTTAAGCCAATGCTTTTTCAAATTAAATGCACTGTTTACACAGGTTGCAAAGAAATAAAGAAAAAAAGTAAGGAAAGGGGAAATAAATACGCCTACCTGTCCCACAGTTCCATTGACATACACATCAATTGCATTAGACATCTCTGCCCTTTTGACACCCTGCAGACAAAAAACAAACAAATTGAACACTTGTTTTTGCAAAAAAAATAAAAACAATTTGAAAACAAACCAAACACAGACTACTATAACTTTTATACCAAATTCATACTTTAGATGAAATCAAATGATCAAACAGGTTACCTTCCTAAAAGACATCTGTAAAACTCTGGGGTGATGACGAAGCCACCTTCATAAAAATAGAGTCATGTTTTAATTAGTCAAAAAAGTCATTAAGACAGAAGTTTTATTAGTAACTTACCAATTATTTGCCTTGTCGCCAGCCAGCCTTGTGCAGTGGATTCTAGACTGCTGTCCAGCCCCTATGCCAACCACCTGGAAAACATGAACAGATTTATTATTTTTTTAAAGAAAATGTGTCTATCAGTCTGCAGTATTTGCCTATCAAAGATCTGTCCATCCATTATTGTCAAGAATTTTGATTCTGACTAAATCCTGAAAGAACTGTCACAAAATAATTGGCACTAATAATGACAGGGTACAAGCACGATAGCACTGATAGACCAACAAGACAATCACTTTTTACCTGGCCATTTTTTGCATAGCAGACAGAGTTGGACTGAGTGTACTTCAAGGCTATACTTGCCACAGTAAGGTCTCGCACAGCTGACTCTGGTAACTGGAAAATAAAATAATATATATTAGAATATTATATATTATTAGAATATTATATATATATATATATATACTATATATATATTATTATTATTATTAGAATATTATATATTATATTATATAATATATAATATAGGTAGCTTCCTAATTGTTTTCCAATGTCATGGAATCAACTCTTGAAGCCTTGTGTAGTGCTAACAATGGGGAAGTGTGACACTCAACTCACCCTAAGCCAAAGGAAATGCTGGGGAACTACTTTTCGACCTCCTAATATGGTGTGAAAACAGCAATACTGGCTCTGCTTGCAAAGCACTTAAAGTATGCACTCATTCCACACATGCAAATAAAATGAATTAAAATATCTATATACCAAAAACTTACATCTTTTCGCTTAGTCATAACATTCTTGAACACATCAGCATCGATCTTGGCATTGTTTCGCAGCTGTTCAAGTTGCAATCCAAATATTGTTCTGCTTTCTAGTGCAGGTGGTTCGTATGATGGGTCCATCTAAATAAATACGACTGATATATCAAATGTGATAGAGAAGGGCTCCAAGAATTTGGAATTATCTGCTCCATTCAGTGGATAATGAATGACACATCATGATCACTAAGATCAAGATGTGTGGGTAATCAAAAGCTTAGGCAAAAAGCAGTGTCATGTACCATCCTCTCTTATCTTACCTGTAAGATACAGTACTTTCCACCTTTCTTTTTTTTAAGAACTTCCAGAGCTTCGTTTTGATAGCTGGGTGCGATAACTCCATCTGAAACCTGGAAAAAATTCAATTAAACAAACACTCTCAGCACAAAGCACTAGCTGGTAAACCACTTTGCTGCACTTCTTTTTTGATAATTATTTTCAATGCAAAAATGGTATTTAGTTAATTCACGAATCAATTTATTTCTTGTCCACAAACAGCTCAAATCATACTAAGGGATAGTGGAGCTTTGAAGAGGCCCTAAGGGATAGAAAATCTAAAACATCTCTACATCTACAGAGATAGGACAAGCAATCTTATGTCTGTATATGAATTCTTATGGGGGTGCATCTCCAACTGGGGATAAAGACCTAGCAGGGCGTGGTGACCCTGCTCCCTAGCTTACCTCCCTAGAGATGATCTTGGCAGTTGCTAAGTCGCATTCATCAGACAAAGCAACCCAGTCACCGAATGATGACATTCTGTCAGCACCCCTGGCGCGGGCATAAGCAGTAGCCAAAGGAGTCAGTCTATCCAGCATATCGTCTACCATGCACACCTTGGCCTCATCTGGGGTAAGAGGGGTGCCCACTGCAGCACCTGCCGGGCTCACATGTTTGAATGAGGCTGCAGCAGGTATGCCCAGAGACTGGTGCAACTCCTGGAATATACAGATGTGATATTCTCCATTAGGCTTAGTGCTTGAAATAGTATTAGGATAAAAAAAAGGATATTTTCAAAATCTTTGCTCATAAAATCCACATGTGTATGTCTATTTTTCATAAAATGATTCCATCGCCGTCTCACCCTGACGAGCTGCCAAGAGTTGAAAGCATCACACAGGTTGATGAACCCTGGAGCACCATTCAGAACTTTGACAGGAAGTTCAGGCTGCATGGTCATCAGCTGGGCAGGCTTTTGATGGGGGTTCATGCCATACCGTAACGGGATGTGTGATACATTTTCACTGTACTCTTTACGGAAGTAATCAGAGATGGCCATGTCATAGCTGGCAGTGTGACTGAAAGCCTAAACAGACAAAAACATTAATTATAGAATATCCTATCTCAATGCCTGCTTCAATGGCCACCTTCACAGTTTTAGAAAGTAAACAAATACAGATATGAAAAAGATAAAATTACCTGATTACATAAACTTCTCTAGCCAATCAGGATGGCAAAGAAATACTTCAGTATGTACAGAATATGGTAGTAATACCCATGGCATAAAATCTATTAAATTTTTTTTCTATATTAGATGTATGCTCACCTTAAGTGCAAGTGTCTTTCTGGTATCTGGCAGGGTATCACAAGTCTCATTTGCTGTCATTTCAGATAGTACTCTACAACATAAGATTTTGTTAAGTTTCATAAGACAGATAAAAGATAACCAATCAACGCATTAAACTGCATGAGCTTACTTATTATAGTCCTCTGGGTCACAAACAACAGTCACTCGCTCATGGTTCTTGGCGGCAGCTCGAAGCAAAGTCACTCCACCTGTCAAAAGAGGGCACCGTAAGAAGGTCTAACCAAGCTTTGTCGGAGTAACCTTAAGATTTTGATCTACAGTCAAAATCCAAATTTTGTTATTTTTATTAACAACTAATGGTCATAACTCTTGTATTTACTTTAAGACAATGACTAGGCAGCATATCTAGGATTTTTTTATAGATATTGTATAGAGAAACATAGCTTTCAGAATGCACAAGGGGTGCGGTGCTGCCTGTATCCTCTGCTTGATATGCACCTGGGTAATCTTAGCAAGCACACCATCAAGGAAAGTTTCCACAATGTATTTGCAAAAGGGTACTTACCAATATCAATTTGCTCAACTGCTTCTGAGACTATAACACCTTCTTTGGCCACGGTATTCACAAAGGGATAGAGGTTACAAACGACAACTCTGGAAATGAGATGTAATATGATGTATGAGCTGACATGTCTGCCTCTCTATTTACAGTTCTTGACAACTCACCTGATATACTCAAAGCCTTGCTTTGCCATGTCAGCTTTGTCACCTTCTGATACCCTGGCCAGAATGCCTGATAAGCAAAAAGTTACAGAAAGTATGTAACAAGTGAGTCACACCACAGAATACATATGTAGTATATCAGTAAGAGTATCATCATATCAATAACAAGCACTCATGGAAACATTGAATTCAGCCTCAGAAGAGAGATATTTTTCCTGTTTCCAGTATTTACAGTACTCAGGATTTTTCATGGAGGGTGGTTGGGGTGAAGGGGGTGGGGTGAAACCTGAAAGAGTGATCCGTTTTACTTGGGAAGAGGGATGTGGCTAGAAAAGTTTATTGATGTAGAGATAATTGTCCTCTATCATTAGATTCTTTACAATGGAATTTGCTGTTTTAGGAGAGATGCTGCAAAAATCATCATTAAATCATAAGCACATGTTAGGAGGGTAAGAAGGCATGACTTCAAGAAAATTTGGGTTTACTTTATCCTCCGTACTCAAACTCCTTCATTTTCCATTAACTTTATAAACGAACCGTGTTTTAGGGACATGCACTTTCTGTTCTTTCCCCTTCTTTAACTCCCCCATTTGGAATAACCATCCTACTCAATTGGAAGGTCCATGCCTGTTTCAATAGGTTTAAGGTAGAGTAAAGACGTGATAATAATCGTAGCGTGAGCTTCATTTCTTGCTTGAGTTCCAACTGAAATGCATACCTGCCAACTTTCGCTATTTGCAGGCATTTCTCGAGACCACAGGACTTCCAAAATACCGAAAAGCTTGCAGACATCAATCAAACAAGTTTGACCATTTGCGCACAAATTGTTGAGAAATTGGCTTATACTTTCAAGCCGTTTTCAGGCGAGTTTGTAAGGCGGCATTTTAAATCATGTCGGCCACAAACTTCAAGGCTCTTTAAAGAGAATTTTTAAGCGCTCTGTGATCAGGATACAATGGAATTAAAACGCTGGCCTCTCAAGAAGTAGTCCAAATTGATGTTCAGTCCAGTCAATCTAGTGTTACCAAAAAGTTATTGCAACACAAGTAATTTCGCTCATAAATAACAGAGTAGTATGTCTTTATTAACTTCCCAAAAGTTCTCCAAAGTTCTAATGGGGGAACATCTTGAAAATTGCAATAAAAGTTTTTGCCATTTTACCACAGCGTACCCATTTATCATATTTTATCAAATAGATATTAGCTGTGATAGTACAGTCATTATATCGATTGAATATATCCTGACCCCCTCCCCTCCCCCCTAAAAATATACCATTATTTTAAGTCTGGGGTTTGGCAGGTATGGAAATTTGATACTAAGTAATAAAAACTAATACTTAACTTTGGATGATTGACATATTGTAACAACTACTATAAAAGAAAACTGAGTACTACTGGAAGCCAGGACGAAATAGAATAGAGAAAATAGAGAAAAAGGTCAGCTAAATGAGTAAACAAATACATGCCCCTACAGGCCTGTGAGCTTTAGTAACCAAATAAGAAAAAAAAGTCCAAATACAATGAAAACTGAAGTTAGTTTGAGTTGTATCATTAAAGTAGAGTTATCTGAGTTTGGGTAACCAGGTTTATAATATATTGGAGTGAGTCTAATGGTAACCATGATCACTTAGAATCTTATTTTACTTACCCCCATGTACTGCTGGGTGTAATGTCTTCACACGGCCCCCAAGCATCTCAGGGGCGCCAGTAATCTCTGACACATCCCGGACTGGGATACCAGCATTGCGGATAGCATTAGCAGTCCCCCCAGAAGCCACCAGCCTAAAGCCTAAATCATGAAGTTGTTTTGCAAACTCAACCAAGCCTTTCTTGTTGGAGACACTGAGAAGTGCTGAAACACGGAAAAGAAGCCACCAAATAAGCTATTAGATTCCAAACTCAACACGTTGTAGAATACTCTCTTAATAAGTACTTATGCTTAACTTATTACTTAACTTGCTATACTTAACTTTTCTTGATACGAAAGTGTTGAAAAGTAATAAAGTAGAAGTTATGCCTAGTGCACACTAGCGACATAACGACATGGGCGCGCGCACTCTTATCTTCGACATAACGACATGGACATAACGACAAAAGAGAAAAAACATGTTTTTTCTTTTATGTCATTATGTCCATGTCGTTATGTCGGGCTAAACATAGTGCGCACGCCCATGTCGTTATGTTGGGCTAAACATAGAGCGGGCGCCCATGTCGTTATGTTGTTATGTTGCTAGTGTGCACTAGGCATTACTAACTAAAACTAAAGTAAACAATCCCAAGTAATCAACAGGAGCGACTACAGAATACAGGGCCAATGGGACTTCACACCTTGATTTCTACAGAACGACGCAATAAATACAATGGAAATTCAAATAGGTTTGGATGTGGCCCTGAATTTTTAAGTTATACTTTTGATGATCATTCCCCAAACGACAATCAGAAACAGAAATAAGTAAATGACTTTAACAGATTTCTTAAAAATAATTTGACGTCCCTAAACTTTACTTATCATTATACCTAAACTATCAAACACTTCCTGATATAGGAAAATAGTTAATAAAGAAATTAACCAAGTATTTTACATACAAACTTACCGAGCGATCCAGCACCAACCGCCGCCATCTTTTTCTTGAGCACGTGCGCCGTGTTTTTTGACACCTGCATTCTTATTGGTGCAAATATTCCCGCCAGTTTCCGTTCTAAAAATACAACATAAATTATGATAATGTATTCATCCCTTGCCATATTTGGGTACGCGATCGTTGGAACCAAGATGGCGGATTGAGTGTTAGCTTTTTAATGATTTTTATCTTGAATTGCAGTTTTTAATGTTTTAGCAAGGTGGTTTGGAACTGACCTGCCGCTCATCATGGAATCAGTAAGTTTGTGTTTAAGTGTGATGCTGTTCGGGCCATTTTCTGATAAAATTTACACTAGAGTTCGTTTGATGTTTAGGCAATTCCCTTGTTTACTTTCCTCTTGGAAAACTTCATCAAACACAAAACAAGTGCTGGAGTAACCAAGGCGCATTTTTCTAATGTTTGGGTATTTGTCTTGTGTGTCAGCAAGCAAGATGTAAGTGATTAGATTGAGCGCTAGTAACATATAGCAAGGCCGAAGTTTGTGTTTCCATTATCTGGCAGCAAGAAAAGTTCACGAAAATTGCACATAGCCTACTCAGATTCATTGAATTAACTTTTATACTTTTGGGTAATTAATATCTGTTATTTGACAGGGCGAAAACAAAAACAACAGCGAAATGCTGACTTTAAGTGGTAGCTATGGTGATGAACAAGGTATGATCTTTTTATTTCTGCTTTATTACTACTATGCTCTATGAAAACAATAATATGAAACCCAAAATTGGTTTATTTTATGCTTTCTTTGGTAGACTCATCTGGCCACTCACCAAGAACGGTAATTGATTAATAGACATTCAATGAATTGATCTACGTCTAGTCATTACAGGTTTTGTAGTTGTTGCATTTTATATGCCTCAATTGATATCTTTTTCAGAGTGGAGTAATTTCTGATTGGTCAGAAGTGAACAGGCAGCTGCGACATCATGGCTTTCACGCTGTCATGGTGTTACCAAGGCAACACATATCAGAAATTCCTGCAGGTAGGGTGACCCACTTCTGACAATATTTTATTTGAAAATTTTTGCCCACTTTGCTATGAAACACTCATCTTTCATTTGGAAACCAGGTGCATAGATAGGGGTGGGGGCAAGGGGCACAGGCGTTAACATCCCACTGTAAAAACTTTTTTCCTTGAAAAATAGCCAAATTTGACACGTTCCACATATGATAGTCTGCTTAGCAGCCGCTTTTAGTGTCTCGCACGCCTTCCCCACAAGTGGCTGCTGTAAACCAAACCACATTCCTTTACCATAATCGACCAATCAGGATTTTGTTCCAGAATCCTAAAACAGTTCACGCGCTATGCT
Organism: Nematostella vectensis; assembly: GCF_932526225.1. Classification (NCBI taxonomy): domain Eukaryota; kingdom Metazoa; phylum Cnidaria; class Anthozoa; order Actiniaria; family Edwardsiidae; genus Nematostella; species Nematostella vectensis. The sequence goes on along the minus strand of NC_064035.1, from coordinate 4,675,399 downwards.
AATTGCCTTAGTGTGAGTTAGCACAGCAGTGAGAATATCCAGAAAGTGCCGAATCTTAATTCAAGATTTCTTCTTTGGAAAATCTTCAAAAGTTGGCTATCAAAGCGTTAGCTGTAGACAAGAAATATTTTTTTGGTAATTTCCCTGCAGGCTTTGAACAATTCTTTATTTTCCCAGCTTTATTTTCGGTTGTCTTTAATTAGTTTATAAGATTGGGAGCAGTACTCAAGTTAGTGTTTGGTTTGTTCCGTTCCCTTTGGTAAGCCTCTAAGATCAGGTAAATCTTCCTGCTTCTTGCTTTGTTCAGTTTTTAGAATGATTTTCAATCCTAGTAAGACTGGGGCGTTTTGGGTTTATCAATGTAGCTATGGATAGACTGGGGCGATTTGGGTTTATCAATGTAGCTGACTGGGGCGTTTTGGGTTTATCAATGTAGGTATGGATAGACTGGGGCGTTTTGGGTTTATCAATGTAGCTATGGATAGACTGGGGTGATTTGGGTTTATCAATGTAGGTATGGATAGACTGGGGCGTTTTGGGTTTATCAATGTAGCTATGGATAGACTGGGGCGTTTTGGGTTTATCAATGTAGCTATGGATAGACTGGGGTGATTTGGGTTTATCAATGTAGGTATGGATAGACTGGGGCGTTTTGGGTTTATCAATGTAGCTATGGATAGACTGGGGCATTTTGGGTTCATCAATGTAGGTATGGATAGACTGGGGTGTTTTGGGTTTATCAATGTAGCTATGGATAGACTGGGGCGATTTGGGTTTATCAATGTAGGTATGGATAGACTGGGGCGATTTGGGTTTATCAATGTAGCTATGGATAGACTGGGGCGTTTTGGGTTTATCAATGTAGGTATGGATAGACTGGGGCGTTTTGGGTTTATCAATGTAGCTATGGATAGACTGGGGCGATTTGGGTTTATCAATGTAGGTATGGATAGACTGGGGCGTTTTGGGTTTATCAATGTAGCTATGGATAGACTGGGGCATTTTGGGTTCATCAATGTAGGTATGGATAGACTGGGGCGTTTTGGGTTTATCAATGTAGCTATGGATAGACTGGGGCGTTTTGGGTTTGTCAAAGTAGCTATGGATAGACTGGGGCGATTTGGGTTTATCAATGTAGGTATGGATAGACTGGGGCGTTTTGGGTTTATCAATGTAGCTATGGATAGACTGGGGCGTTCTGGGTTTATCAATCTAGCTATGGATAGACTGGGGCGTTTTGGGTTTACCAATGTAGCTATGGATAGACTGGGGCGTTTTGGGTTTATAAATGTAGCTATGGATAGACTGGGGCATTCTGGGTTTATAAATGAGCTAAGCAAATTTGTATTTATGCCTTAATGCAGGGGCTGTCATACTTGAGGAACACACTTCTCAACATCTGCGCCATACCCTTGAAAGTCTCATGTCTGATTGTGACAGACGACAGGCCCTTGTGCAAGAACTTATATCTGCTTCAAATAGGCTGCAGTAAGTGTAAAGTTCTTTGTACAAATTGAATAAACGAATCATACATTTTCAGAGCCAATTATTCAAACGTGGTAGAAAATCAGTATGCTTGATCCAACTGTTTAAAGAATGTCACTCAGTTACTTTGTTGTTGTCATTTTATACATTTGAAAATACAACAGTCTATTTGCAAAAGAGCTTCAAAGTAACAATGCATGATTAAAGACTAAAAACTAATTGTATTTGATGGACAGTATCTCTGTCACTCCCTTGAATTAGTTGATGGATATAGCTTTGTGTGACTGAGTTTTGTGCAGAGTTGTAAATTGGCAGCCTGATTGGCTGCTTCATTAACAATTTTTTTTCATTTTCAGAAAAGACAACAAAGAAAATGCAGAAATTATTTATAGCTATGAAACTGAGGTGAGCATTGTATTTTGACTTTCAAAAGGCTATGGATTTATACATAATTGTTCTTATTTTTACTGTACATTGCATTCTAATACTTAGATCAGAGGGCTGGAACAACAGCTGGAAACTGAAAGAATAAAAGTCCAAGTAAGAATCTCCATCTACATCATCTAAATCATATTTTTCATTCACCCACTTCAAATACTAAAATTGAATAACTGCATAATGAAGAAACATTATTTTTTTTCGTGAATTTAATGTGATGCATATTTATCAAAAGAGGAGCCCCATGGAGTTGTTAATTAATTTGCAGGAATATGAGGACCGACATATGTCAGAGCTTCATAGACACGGAGAAGAAGTTCAAGACTTGCAACTTGGGAAGGACGAGGTTGCTGTCATGTACAAGCAGATGGAGCAAAAGCTTCAGAAAAAGGATGAAGAAACCTCCAGGCTGCAGAAACGATGCCATGACCTTGTGCACAAGGTTTTTAATATACAGTTTTCTCGGCATGATAAGATACTTGAGAGTTGAGCTGGTTTTACCATGATTCAAGGAAATTTATTTTGCTAGTTAGATGAGGATAGGGTTTCATGGCCTACAAGTTGGATTAGCAGACTAACATCGCATATTCGTTTCTGTACTGACAGAGTCCATGTTGGGTCTTTAGGAAGAAGAACGGTTAGAAAGACAGAGACTCATGTTCAAGCATTTCAAAAATCGTTCACCACGCAAACAGAGTGATGTTGATCAAAGGTACAGTGTTAGTAATAATAATACGTGTATTTATGGGTAAGATGAGAGCTGTGCAAGGTTCAAGGTAATTTTGTGCGGAAATATGTTAAGTGACTTTAACCTGAAGCTGATTAATTAATGAATAATTTGCTGATTTTTGTGCTATATTATCATACTCCTCCAAAAAATAGATATGTTCTCCAAAAATGGGCCTTAAAGGTAAATTTTCTCATTTTTATTCCAGTGAGAATGGTTTATTAGGACATCTTAAAATTGTTCTTGGCCAATCAGAGTGGGTGTTTTACTGGTATGATTCAGCCAGCCATTTTAATTTACTTGCATTATTTGGGTAGTCAATGTGTTTGTTAGGTGTATTATTTAGCCGAACAGAATGTGTGTTTAAAATAGTAATAATTATTCTGTAAATTAACCTGGTTAGCATTTAATTTCAGGATCCTCGACATTGTTGACAGCTATGAAGCCCAGATAGATGAGCTAAAGGAGGAGATGGAACAAATCAAGTATGCTGGTTTTCTAGAATCCCAGTTCTGCAATACTACTCTATTTCATACGGACTTGTCTATCTTGATCTATCTGCAGAAAAGAGAATAAAGCCTTAAGTGCTTCATATATTGGAACCTATGGAGATGTGAATGACGACAATCGTGCCATGCACAAAGATGTTTCAGATGTGTCTGACCTTGCATCAGGAGAGACAAGTGAAGATGACAATGCCCGCCACAGCAGGTCACCCCTGGAGGCTGGGTCTAGGACAGGCATGGCTGGCAAGTGGAGAAGCAGCCAATCCTCAAGTCCTGCCAGTTCATCTCCGAGAAGAGTGAAAGAGCTCACAGATAAGAACTTGGTATCTTATCACAATTCACTTTGTTTCTGTGTTTTTGCTAAGCCTAAAGGCTGTGGAGATGATTTCAGGGTCAGTTTTAGGAGAGCAGCACTAACAAAATAAATTGATTTAGTCAGGCTCAATACAACTGATGTGTTGCTTTTTATTTGGGAGTGGCGATATTTGGGGGTAGTAATATTTGGAGGTGCTGCTATTTAGGGGTGCTGATATTTGTTGGTGTTTGGGTGGTGATATTTGGGGGTGGCAATGTTTAGGGGCTGTGATATTTAAGGGTGGTGATATATTTTTAAAGAGGTGATATTTGGGGGTGATAATATATGGAGGCGGTGATATTTTGGGGTGCTGATATTTCAAAGTAGTGTCTGAACAAAAAGGTATACTAATCTGGTTTTCTATTTACACCAGTTTTATGAGAGGCAGCTGAAAGATGCAAAAAAGCTTATCAGACTGCTGGAAAATGAAAACACAAATTTGAAAGTTGATCTGCAGTCTAGGTTAGTTCATGTGTGACAGGTCAAGTGAATGTGGTTACATTTCGAGTCTATATTATCTTGTGTATATAAGTCAACTTTGGTTAACATGCACAGTAAATAAAAGGGGAAATAAACAACCAATAATATTTTAAAATAATTACAATCTGGGGACTAGGAACCATATTGTCAAACACTAATTGCTTGGTTTACAGTGTTTTCCTCAATAGACAGGGAAGCAATAAATGTGTGTGGATGTGTCGTGTGTGTGTTTGTGTAGAGAATAGCTATGTGTCAGGCAAAACACTCATGAGTTGGCCCTGAATTCTGGAAACATTAACCAACCCACTTTTTAGTGTACGCAACCCCCCACTCCCCCCCACCCTATGTACACGCCTGGATGGTGCCACTGGCCAGCCTGGTCATCCTCAATAATACTCTATATCCATGAAGTCAAGTTCAATATCAATTTTCCAATGTGCATTTTTTTTAACAGGCCACGAACAGAGGAGTGGAAAAAGACACGAAAATACAACAAGAAGTTGGAGAAGCTTCTTGCTCAAAATAATCTTAGGTAGGTAGCTTCTTTCTTTTTTGAGGCTCTGGATCGTTCTTGTTTGAAGGGTCTTTTACTGCGAAAAAAAATTACCAAGTTTAACCAAATTTAACCCATTTTAATGCTGTAAAAGCCATTCTTTCTTGTTAGCTTTATTGCTCGTTTTATTGTGCTACACTTGTTTTTTAAGTTTTTGGCTTTGCCTCTTTCAGCCCTCCTCGCAAGAGACATCTTCTCACTGATCGTGATGTACCAGTTGAGACAAAGAGATGTTCTACAAATGTAAGTAAAATTTATATCAAAGCGACAGTGTCACCAGTTTACTCCCGGGCGATTAGATTACAATCTCCGAAGATTTTTCACGGAAAACATGACAAATATTTTAAAATTGTAAAAGGAAAGTGTCTGTTGGAATTTTTTGAGAGGATGTAATGTAGATGGATGTAAAAAGCATAGTATTTGAAGATGTCTTAAATTTACCCATTTTTTGGGCGCCAAGGGGGTCAGGGGGGTTGGTTGCCCACCCTGCACATTCCTCTCAGGTTTCTGTAGGTCCTCAAAAAGGGTGACAATGCGGTTTTAATTATGAGTGTGACATAATTTATACTTGACGTTTTTAACTTCACTTTTTAAAGGTTGGTGATATCGAGTTTTTACCCATCGACGTTTGTAGAGAATACATAAAGGTAAACGTTATACTTTTATTGTTAAAGAATATACTAGAGGATGTGTGTAGCCATATAACTGACTTGAAACACATGTGCAGTACTGCTCTTGAACATATGCACATGCGATCTAAGTTTTTTTTCTAAATAACCGCCTGTATTTATAACGTATATATAGTCATCAGCGCTAACTTAGCGGAGTTATCAAGTTAAGCTTGTAACGTGTTAAAAGGCCCAAAGTGAATAATAGTTTGCTCTGAATCACATGTTTCCGTTCACTGAACAGTTATTGGATTCTGTTTGCGAACAAGTGTGACTAAGGGAGCGGTCCTTAATTACTGGTTGGTGGTGGTGGTGGTGGGGGGGGGGGGGGGTAGTCGGTATTTTTGCAAAACCCTGGGCTCAAAAATCGTGACCCTCCCCTAACCTGATCCCCCACTGCACCCACCCCACCACCTACACTTTTTTATATTAGATAATTATATGTCTTTACAACCACAGAGACTTGATATACTGAGTGTAATTGAATGTAAACTTTATTGGCAATTTTGCCCTATTTAATTTAAGTTAAGTATGAATCTTCACTTTCGCTAATTTAAGAGTTGCACAGAAATAAACAACAAATTCCGGTGTTGCTAGAAAACGTCGTCGACAATTTTAACAAAGACATTTGAGTCTAGGTTTTGCAAAACTGATTGTTAAACTGATTAGAACGGGCAGCTTTGTCTATCAACCATGAGAGGGATTCTCAAAATGTATTTATATAAAGACAAGATTGGTACCTGAACAATATGGGACTAGCTATACAAATAGTAGAAACTGAATTAAATTACCATTTAAACAATGAATCTCTTGCTCAGTATTATATTAAAACCAGACTTAAATTGGGCGCCCCCCAAAAATGTGACTCCCTTTAATGACAGCCAAAAATTTGTTTACCCCCCCCCCCCCTAAATCCGCGCCCCCAAAAATGTAGCCCCCCTACACATTTGCCAGCCCCCCCTCCCCCCTCAGTAATACATGACCGCTCCCTAAGTCCGAGAGCAGCCTTCAAACAATCTATTGTAATATATTGTTATCAGAAAGTACCCAGCCGTCTAGAAGTAACTAACTTGGAACAAGCTCATTTAGTATATTATTTATAGGAGGTGTGTAGCCGTCTAGAAGTGACTGACTTGAAGCAGCTGACAGACAGACTGGATTCGATAGATGTGATGGCAGAGGCTTACCCATCGATGGAAAAGGTATATTGTCATGATAGGTCTAGTCTGTCTTGGACTTGGCTCTCCGGTCCTTGGCTCACTGGTCCAAGTGGAACTGTCCCGAACTTGAAGAAGGATGAAATTCTCTGGTGTAATGCGTAGGCAAGCGCCCAGTATTCTGAGCTTGTCCTGATGATGGCAAATAACGAACTTTTGTTTTAATCTTTTCAGCTGATTTCAGACATTCTATCGCTGACCCAGGAAAAGGGTGCCCTAGTCGTGTCTGCAGAGGACATGTCCCAGAGTGTTGACTCGCATGCCTTGTACTGTCAGCGGGCCTGGCAGAACATTCTCCCCACCCTTCGTCTATGGCATAAAGAGCTAAAGCACATGAAGGTGAAAACGTTTCTCTCTCTCAAATAGTTCCTCATTTCTCCCACGTGCTCCTCCACATGATTAGAAACTGACAGATTTATAAACTCGACTTTTGGAGGTCACTAACGTCCTTTAAAGAAAGGAAATCCGCCTAAAGAAAAAAAAAGGCGCGTACTCCCCCCTTAACCTACAAATTATACAAGACTGGAACTCGAGTGCATTATAGTAAGACATAGCTCAGATTAAAAAAAAACATCACAAAACACGAACTCCATACTGTTGTGCTTTTGTAAGGACATAATGGGGTCAGTTTCTTGTAACAAATTAAAAACAGGAAATTTTGAAGTTGCATAACAAGCAGTTTCCAGGATATAAACAAAAAACATGGATACGTGACATTAACGTGTTGTTGCCTTGGAAAAACCGAAGTGACTGTGACAATGACATGTTCTTGCCCTATAGGATCTACAGACAGCTGTCGATCACCTGGCAGTCAGCCTGATGCCGTGGAAACCTGATAACATGTTTCGTGCCGATGACCGCAAGCCTTTGCGAATGCGTGATTTGAGGGCTCGGATCGAGTCGTTGGCATATCAGGGCACGCGGGCGCTCCCCAGCGAGTTACGAGGGTCGGATAAACCCAGTGCAGAGCAGTTACAGAGCATCGTGGCACACTTCCAAAAGCTGTTTGATGTGACAAGCGTGTCAGGCGTGTTCCCACGCATGAATGAGCTATACCTGCGAGTAGGGGAAGTCTACAATGCTATGAACACCATGCGAGAGTTGCTGAACCTAGGTAGGGGATAGCGTGTGCTGGCATTGTCGTCAGTGCTGTATTCTAACGCGTTTGCCGTGACAGATCCGTGCTGTAAGGCGTCAGATGTGGTGAATGCTGTCGGAAAGTTAAGCAAGGCAAGACATCTGCTTAAAGTCGACGATCTTCCAGGGTAAGGTTTCACCGCGCTTCTTTACACAGCACCGACGCTATTTGGGAAACACCAGCGGCATTGTTGCGAACTTTATGGTTCTATTTTGCTTGCAATCCTTGATGCTGCTCGGTTTTGGAAGATGTTGGACTGCTCGCTATTGGTTTAGCATTGCTTCGTTTTCTTGGTGCTGGCGCCGGATCTAGCTTTTCGCTAAAGAGGGGGTTTGGCCCAGTGACAAAGGGGGTTACATATGGCTTTCTGGCAGCCCAAAGGGGGGGGGGGGGGAGTTAAACCCCCTAAACCCTCCCACTAGATCGGCTACTGGGCGCTGTTACTCAGATACAAGTAGTCATAAATAGCAGTATAATATTACATGGCCAGTAAAAATGTTATCACTAGACGTCATGAAAAGGATTCTGTAAGGCTTTTGGAATATGGATTAGCACACGCGAGTGACAGATATGGAGAAGAACTTTGTAGTTGTTAGATTTTCAAAGTGACTGGACTACGGTGGTAATGTTTTTATAGTATATTATTTCTTTTTCGTGAAAGAACCCCATACAACTTGGGTGTTGGTCTCTCTTTCAGCCTTATCCAGCGCTTGGAGCAGTACGATGAGTTCTTCCCTGCCTTCCAAGAAATGGTGACCGAGTTATGCCGGTTATTAAGTAAGTCTAGTTTGCAATACAAGAATGAAGCACACTGTGCTGTTACGTGCCTTGTGACGCCCAGCAAAATGGCCACTACCAAACAGAATGTACGAGTTTATTGAGGTGTTACGTGCCTTGTAACGCCCAGCAAAATGGCCACTACCAAGCAGAATGTACGAGTTTTTAAGGTGATGGCTGTACAGCTCCTAGAAAAAAAAATGTAATATGACGGATTGGTTTTGATTGGGGTCCGAGACTCTGGATTTCTGCTCGAGAGGTAACATTTTTCCAGTTCAAATTGTTGTCTACAACAAGAACATGGTATAATTAAAAATATTTCTATTGCAACAATGCATAGACATCCTTCAAAGGGAATGGCTTTGTGTGTTAACCAACTTGCACACAAACTTTAAGGGCGGTTTAGACTTCCCCTTTTCCATTTTTTCTTGGTTGCTACAGAGACTGGCTCCAACGTTTTCTTGTTACTATAAAGACGGGTACTGTTTTAATGTTCTACTTTTTCTCACTAGCTGTGGAAAAGATGGACGAGATTGTAACTGCAGTGAGAGCTCTTATCAAGTTCCCTCAGTACTAGATGCAGATGAAAATCGCTTATTAAGTTCCCTCGGTATTTGATGCAGATGGATGGCTTTTGTCAATGCTGACTTCTGTGGGTGGTCACCGAGGATGGGTGCCCTGTATGGCCCCATTACTCTCAAAAAGCAGACGGTCCTTCCATTTAGGTGAAAAAGGCTATTTATTGGCTCTTGGGCTCAGCAATTCGATCTGTTTAGACGCCGTTCTTTAAGCCAACGAGTAGCGGCTGACTCTGTAAAAAGTCCACACAACGCAGGCGATAATCATGTTCCGTGACGTTATAAAATTTTTGACAATGCTTCCCGCGCGAGACAACAACGATGCCATGCCATACAAAAAATGTTCTTGATTATCGCCTGCGTTGCGTAGACGCTACGAGAGAATATTTTTCACGACTCAGCGGCTACTGCAAAAAAACAAACAAACAAACGTCTAAACAAGACCTAATTTAACCAGAACAGCTTCTTGGCATTTTTGCCTGGGCAAAATGTGAGTTCTTGACACCAAAAGGCACGATTACGTGTGAATATTTATTTCACTCTTTTAAATAAACAAATGTACAGTATAAAGTTTCATATGGCACAAAAAAATAAAAGTGTTCAACAATACATTGTGTTTTTTTTTACATACAAGAAGCGGTTTATTTTAACAAGTACTATAAAGGGAAAATTCTAGCTTACCCGAATCCTACAAAACCCCACAGAGATTTGACTTAGAAGTATGGCTATGGAACCGGGACCACGTGACGACGGGTTAACGGCCTAGCATTGCTACCTAGTCAGCCACAACTTCGTTCTTGTTTAATCCAAAACTATTATTTGAAGTAATTTCGAAAAAGCCATCTTAAAACAAAATAGCCATCTAACATGTTTTATACATTATTCACTAATTTCGATCGCAAATACTACAATACTTTTCCAAATTATCCGATGGAAACGAATGCTTTCTCGCGCGTGGTCTTTTCCTAAGGGTTACAAAACGGCGACTGTCAGAGATCCCTAACTTGTGGTCACATGGTGTGTGTGTGGGGAGGGGGGTAGTCAAGCCAAGCCTATAGCCAGGGATGCCAAGCGGGGTCCATGCGGCACAAGTTGTCACCACTGGTAGCAGCAGCGATCAGAGTCGACACCTTGGTCTCACCTCCCTCGTACTGCGCTAGATCTATAACAAGAAATGTATTTGGTGTTAACTAAATGGAACAAAATGCGCCTACTTTGACTGGCTGGATGCGGTCGCCTTACTTTGCAGTCGAGTGGTGATGGCGTTGACGGCGCCAGTGACTAGAGTGATGAGCAACTCGCTGTCCATGTCTGCAGGAGGCGAGCTCAAGGGAAGGGTGAACGTCTCGTCTTGCTTCTGAAACATAGGCGTACTTTACTTAATACTTCTCAAAGTCCAAAAAAAAAAAATGGTCATACAAACGTTTTAGAGAGAACAGGGGCAACACTTCTTACTCCATAGCGTATCATTCTGCGGCCGGGTAGTGTGGGGTTTCGGGTGGTTAGCAGCATACCCTGGGTTACAGGTTCTCGCACCGCCAAAAACCAGAAAGTGCAACGAATAAATGCCGACGAGAGTGGGTGGCGCCTCGTCGCTCCGACTATTATTTGACGCTTGTTCAGGTAACCTACTGGCTCAGTTCGCTTTTGCGAGAAAAGCGATAGTACATAAAATAGGTTACTCTATTTTTATTAGACGGCAGTTGCTGTCCCCGGTAGTAATCCCGTGCTGTGTAGCTAGCCTGAAGGAAGGGGAAGGCGAGGAATGCCTGCACGCGGTCCCATCTTACCTTAGCAATCGTTGGTTTTGTTCTGACAGACTATACCTTCTTATGCCAGGCGATCATTTCGTCCCTCAGCACCGCGCGCAGAATGCTCTGAATGCTGAACTGCGGCTCAACCAGACAGCGGGCAGCTGCGACCATGGACGCCGACATGACTCCGCTCACGCCCAATGGGGTAACAAACTCCGCCATGTTAGGCGTCAAGCGAAACGGCACAGGGCGGTTAGCATCAAGCTCACCTACAACAACAAAATGTCGTGAGTCATGTTCAATATTATTATATCCCGGAAATAAATACTTCCTTTCTCTTTTTTGAGTAAGGAAATAAAAAGAAAATCCGAAAAAAAAGATATGCTTGCTGACAAGATGTCACCGAGTGAGGCTAGCGATGCAAAACCTCATTTTGAGCTAAACTTTTCTTGCTATATCGCGTCGATCTTGTTGGTTACTTGTCACTTACCCTTCGAGTCGTCGATCTCAAATCTGAAATACGTGACAGTGAGTCGGCCCGAGTCCTGCGCGACCTGAAGCATCTCGGATCCGAGACGAGTTAGATGCAGTGTGAACTCGGCGAAACACAGCAACGTCAACTGAACGCAGAACTAAACACACAAAGAACAGGCAGGTGAGCTCATTGAAACAAAAGCGTCAACTGATGCAAAAACAAAACACAAAAGCAAAGCATAGGACCTCGGCGAAACAAACAAACGAACAAGACACGCCAAATTGCCAAGACACGCTAAATTACCAAGACACGCCAAATTACCAAGACACGCCAAATTACCAAGACACGCTAAATTACCAAGACACGCTAAATTACCAAGACACGCCAAATTACCAAGACACGATAAATTACCAAGACACGCCAAATTACCAAGACACGCCAAATCACCAAGACACGCCATTACCAAAACAAGCCAAATCACCAAGACTTGCCAAGTTACCAAAACATGCCAAATTACCAAGACTCGCCAAGTTACTAAGACACGCCAAATTACCAAGACACGCCAAATTACCAAGACACGCCAAATTACCAAGACACGCCAAATTACCAAGACACGCCAGATTACCAAGACACGCCAAATTACCAAGACACGCCAAATTACCAAGACACGCCAAATTACTAAGACACGCGAAATTACCAAGACACGCGAAATTACCAAGACACGCCAAATTACCAAGACACGCGAAATGCGGCAGTGGTACAGACCTGCTTCCTGAATGTCCAGTAATCGGTGGGGTCCGCGTACGTGTACTGGGCCCATTCCTTCAGCATAATCTCTGGGACCATTGTAGACTGGATCTCGCGGAGGATGTCCCTCAGCACCTGATGAGTAACTTGCAAACCACGTGACTGCACGGCGGCCAAGCGCTCGTAGTACAGGGCTATGGGCGAATCTGCTTCGATGTGCTTGCGGTCACAACGCTACAACCAAGGCATGATTAGGGAGTTCTAGCAGGGGCGACGGCAGAAAACAGAAAATTCATAATCTATCTGCGTTCGCTGAATTAGAAATTAGGATCTAGTTCTAAAGTTCTTGTAAAGTATGAACTCTAGTTATTTTTGTGTCGGGCGCAGCATGGTACAGTAAACGAGTCTTACCTTGCCTAGTATCTCCCTAAGAGAGATGAACGAAGGATTGTCCTACGATAAAAACAACAACAACAACCTGTGAGTGCGCTGTGAAGTGACATCGGCCGTCAAGTGACATCAACCGTCAAGTGACATGGACCGTTAAGTGACATGGACCGTTAAGTGACATCGACCGTTAAGTGACATCGACCATTAAGTGACATTGACCGACAGGATGGAGGGAAAGACAGGCAGACAGACAAGCTAGACGTACTGACCTCAATCAGTCTCATTTGCGGCGAGACGGCAACAACTCGAGGTACAGAAAACAGGAGATGTCTCTTACAAGCCTCCTATGGCACAGGAAAAAAATATGACAGGAAAGGGTTATTGATATTCAATATTCCTTTAGCGCAAAGTAACATGCAAAAGTCGTGACCAAATGCTCATGATATATGTCCTCATGGATAATCAACTAAATAAGAACCATTTATAAGAGACGGTACACGACACAGCCACATTGAACAAATAATTTTGGTAGGAAAATGGTACCTTTCGTTTTTCGAAGTACAAGTTGAGAAGTCGCAGCAGCTGGAGTATGCGTTCCTCCCGACGAGATTCTGTCATACAGGCGTCATTGACAACAAGATAGGGGTAAACCTACACAGAAGATCAAGTAACAGTTACACAATATTAGTTACACAAGGTACACCTGCCTTGCCATGTCCAAATACCACCTTACACTGAACTTGCCATGTCCAAATACCACCATACACTGAGCTTGCCATGTCTAAACAACACTGTACACTAACTTTGCCGTGTCCAGACCCACTGTACACTGAACTTGCCATGTCCAAACACCACCATACAGTGAACTTGCCGTGTCCAAACACCATCATACAGTGAACTTACCATGTCCAAACACCACCATACCCTGACCTTGCCGTGTCTTATCACCACCGTACACTGACCTTGCCGTGTCCAAACACCACCGTACCCTGACCTTGCCGTGTCTTATCACCACCGTAGCCTGACCTTGCCATGTCTTATCACCACTGTCCACTGACCTTGCCATGTCTTATCACCACCGTACCCTGACCTTGCCGTGTCTTATCACCACTGTACCCTGACCTTGCCGTGTCTTATCACCACCGTAGCCTGACCTTGCCGTGTCCAAACATCACTGTACCCTGACCTTGCCGTGTCTTATCACCACCGTAGCCTGACCTTGCCATGTTTTATCACCACCGTACCCTGACCTTGCCGTGTCTTATCACCACCGTACCCTGACCTTGCCGTGTCTTATCACCACCGTACCCTGACCTTGCCGTGTCTTATCACCACCGTACCCTGACCTTGCCGTGTCTTATCACCACCGTACCCTGACCTTGCCATGTCTTATAACCACTGTACCCTGACCTTGCCATGTCTAAACACCACTGTACCCTGACCTTGCCATGTCTAAACATCACCGTACACTGACCTTGCCGTGTCCAAACACCACCATACACTAAACGTGCCGTGTCCAAACATCACTGTACAATGACCTAGCCATGTCTAAACATCACTGTACAATGACCTTGCCATGTCTTATAACCACTGTACCCTGACCTTGCCATGTCTAAACACCACTGTACCCTGACCTTGCCATGTCTTATCACCACCGTACAATGACCTTGCCATGTCTAAACATCACTGTACAATGACCTTGCCATGTCTAAACATCACTGTACAATGACCTTGCCATGTCTTATCACCACCGTACCCTGACCTTGCCATGTCTTATCACCACCGTACCCTGACCTTGCCGTGTCTTATCACCACTGTACCCTGACCTTGCCATGTCTTATCACCACCGTACCCTGACCTTGCCGTGTCTTATCACCACCGTACCCTGACCTTGCCGTGTCTTATCACCACCGTACCCTGACCTTGCCATGTCTTATCACCACCGTACCCTGACCTTGCCATGTCTTATCACCACTGTACCCTGACCTTGCCATGTCTTATCACCACCGTACCCTGACCTTGCCGTGTCCAAACATCACTGTACCCTGACCTTGCCGTGTCTTATCACCACCGTAGCCTGACCTTGCCATGTCTTATCACCACCGTAGCCTGACCTTGCCGTGTCCAAACATCACTGTACCCTGACCTTGCCGTGTCTTATCACCACCGTAGCCTGACCTTGCCGTGTCTTATCACCACCGTAGCCTGACCTTGCCGTGTCCAAACATCACTGTACCCTGACCTTGCCGTGTCTTATCACCACCGTAGCCTGACCTTGCCATGTCTAAACACCACCGTACCCTGACCTTGCCGTGTCTTATCACCACCGTACCCTGACCTTGCCGTGTCTTATCACCACTGTACCCTGACCTTGCCGTGTCTTTTCACCACCGTACCCTGACCTTGCCGTGTCTTTTCACCACCGTACCCTGACCTTGCCGTGTCTTTTCACCACCGTACCCTGACCTTGCCGTGTCTTATCACCACCGTACCCTGACCTTGCCGTGTCTTATCACCACTGTACCCTGACCTTGCCATGTCTTATCACCACCGTACCCTGACCTTGCCGTGTCTTATCACCACCGTACCCTGACCTTGCCATGTCTTATCACCACCGTACCCTGACCTTGCCGTGTCTTATCACCACCGTACCCTGACCTTGCCGTGTCTTATCACCACCGTACCCTGACCTTGCCGTGTCTTATCACCACCGTACCCTGACCTTGCCGTGTCTTATCACCACCGTACCCTGACCTTGCCATGTCTTATAACCACTGTACCCTGACCTTGCCATGTCTAAACACCACTGTACCCTGACCTTGCCATGTCTAAACATCACCGTACACTGACCTTGCCGTGTCCAAACACCACCATACACTAAACGTGCCGTGTCCAAACATCACTGTACAATGACCTAGCCATGTCTAAACATCACTGTACAATGACCTTGCCATGTCTTATAACCACTGTACCCTGACCTTGCCATGTCTAAACACCACTGTACCCTGACCTTGCCATGTCTTATCACCACCGTACAATGACCTTGCCATGTCTAAACATCACTGTACAATGACCTTGCCATGTCTAAACATCACTGTACAATGACCTTGCCATGTCTTATCACCACCGTACCCTGACCTTGCCATGTCTTATCACCACCGTACCCTGACCTTGCCGTGTCTTATCACCACTGTACCCTGACCTTGCCATGTCTTATCACCACCGTACCCTGACCTTGCCGTGTCTTATCACCACCGTACCCTGACCTTGCCGTGTCTTATCACCACCGTACCCTGACCTTGCCATGTCTTATCACCACCGTACCCTGACCTTGCCATGTCTTATCACCACTGTACCCTGACCTTGCCATGTCTTATCACCACCGTACCCTGACCTTGCCGTGTCCAAACATCACTGTACCCTGACCTTGCCGTGTCTTATCACCACCGTAGCCTGACCTTGCCATGTCTTATCACCACCGTAGCCTGACCTTGCCGTGTCCAAACATCACTGTACCCTGACCTTGCCGTGTCTTATCACCACCGTACCCTGACCTTGCCATGTCTTATAACCACTGTACCCTGACCTTGCCATGTCTAAACACCACTGTACCCTGACCTTGCCATGTCTAAACATCACCGTACACTGACCTTGCCGTGTCCAAACACCACCATACACTAAACGTGCCGTGTCCAAACATCACTGTACAATGACCTAGCCATGTCTAAACATCACTGTCCAATGACCTTGCCATGTCTTATAACCACTGTACCCTGACCTTGCCATGTCTAAACACCACTGTACCCTGACCTTGCCATGTCTTATCACCACCGTACAATGACCTTGCCATGTCTAAACATCACTGTACAATGACCTTGCCATGTCTAAACATCACTGTACAATGACCTTGCCATGTCTAAACATCACTGTACAATGACCTTGCCATGTCTTATCACCACCGTACCCTGACCTTGCCATGTCTTATCACCACCGTACCCTGACCTTGCCGTGTCTTATCACCACTGTACCCTGACCTTGCCATGTCTTATCACCACCGTACCCTGACCTTGCCGTGTCTTATCACCACCGTACCCTGACCTTGCCGTGTCTTATCACCACCGTACCCTGACCTTGCCATGTCTTATCACCACCGTACCCTGACCTTGCCATGTCTTATCACCACTGTACCCTGACCTTGCCATGTCTTATCACCACCGTACCCTGACCTTGCCGTGTCCAAACATCACTGTACCCTGACCTTGCCGTGTCTTATCACCACCGTAGCCTGACCTTGCCATGTCTTATCACCACCGTAGCCTGACCTTGCCGTGTCCAAACATCACTGTACCCTGACCTTGCCGTGTCTTATCACCACCGTAGCCTGACCTTGCCGTGTCTTATCACCACCGTAGCCTGACCTTGCCGTGTCCAAACATCACTGTACCCTGACCTTGCCGTGTCTTATCACCACCGTAGCCTGACCTTGCCATGTCTAAACACCACCGTACCCTGACCTTGCCGTGTCTTATCACCACCGTACCCTGACCTTGCCGTGTCTTATCACCACTGTACCCTGACCTTGCCGTGTCTTTTCACCACCGTACCCTGACCTTGCCGTGTCTTTTCACCACCGTACCCTGACCTTGCCGTGTCTTTTCACCACCGTACCCTGACCTTGCCGTGTCTTATCACCACCGTACCCTGACCTTGCCGTGTCTTATCACCACTGTACCCTGACCTTGCCATGTCTTATCACCACCGTACCCTGACCTTGCCGTGTCTTATCACCACCGTACCCTGACCTTGCCATGTCTTATCACCACCGTACCCTGACCTTGCCGTGTCTTATCACCACCGTACCCTGACCTTGCCGTGTCTTATCACCACCGTACCCTGACCTTGCCGTGTCTTATCACCACCGTACCCTGACCTTGCCGTGTCTTATCACCACCGTACCCTGACCTTGCCATGTCTTATAACCACTGTACCCTGACCTTGCCATGTCTAAACACCACTGTACCCTGACCTTGCCATGTCTAAACATCACCGTACACTGACCTTGCCGTGTCCAAACACCACCATACACTAAACGTGCCGTGTCCAAACATCACTGTACAATGACCTAGCCATGTCTAAACATCACTGTACAATGACCTTGCCATGTCTTATAACCACTGTACCCTGACCTTGCCATGTCTAAACACCACTGTACCCTGACCTTGCCATGTCTTATCACCACCGTACAATGACCTTGCCATGTCTAAACATCACTGTACAATGACCTTGCCATGTCTAAACATCACTGTACAATGACCTTGCCATGTCTAAACATCACTGTACAATGACCTTGCCATGTCTTATCACCACCGTACCCTGACCTTGCCATGTCTTATCACCACCGTACCCTGACCTTGCCGTGTCTTATCACCACTGTACCCTGACCTTGCCATGTCTTATCACCACCGTACCCTGACCTTGCCGTGTCTTATCACCACCGTACCCTGACCTTGCCGTGTCTTATCACCACCGTACCCTGACCTTGCCATGTCTTATCACCACCGTACCCTGACCTTGCCATGTCTTATCACCACTGTACCCTGACCTTGCCATGTCTTATCACCACCGTACCCTGACCTTGCCGTGTCCAAACATCACTGTACCCTGACCTTGCCGTGTCTTATCACCACCGTAGCCTGACCTTGCCATGTCTTATCACCACCGTAGCCTGACCTTGCCGTGTCCAAACATCACTGTACCCTGACCTTGCCGTGTCTTATCACCACCGTAGCCTGACCTTGCCGTGTCTTATCACCACCGTAGCCTGACCTTGCCGTGTCCAAACATCACTGTACCCTGACCTTGCCGTGTCTTATCACCACCGTAGCCTGACCTTGCCATGTCTAAACACCACCGTACCCTGACCTTGCCGTGTCTTATCACCACCGTACCCTGACCTTGCCGTGTCTTATCACCACTGTACCCTGACCTTGCCGTGTCTTTTCACCACCGTACCCTGACCTTGCCGTGTCTTTTCACCACCGTACCCTGACCTTGCCGTGTCTTTTCACCACCGTACCCTGACCTTGCCGTGTCTTATCACCACCGTACCCTGACCTTGCCGTGTCTTATCACCACCGTACCCTGACCTTGCCATGTCTTATCACCACCGTACCCTGACCTTGCCGTGTCTTATCACCACCGTACCCTGACCTTGCCATGTCTTATCACCACCGTACCCTGACCTTGCCGTTTCTTATCACCACCGTACCCTGACCTTGCCGTGTCTTATCACCACCGTACCCTGACCTTGCCGTGTCTTATCACCACCGTACCCTGACCTTGCCGTGTCTTATCACCACCGTACCCTGACCTTGCCGTGTCTTATCACCACCGTACCCTGACCTTGCCGTGTCTTATCACCACCGTACCCTGACCTTGCCGTGTCTTATCACCACCGTACCCTGACCTTGCCGTTTCTTATCACCACCATACCCTGACCTTGCCGTGTCTTATCACCACCGTACCCTGACCTTGCCATGTCTTATCACCACCGTACCCTGACCTTGCCATGTCTTATCACCACCGTACCCTGACCTTGCCGTGTCCAAACACCATCTTACACTGACCTTGCCGTTGTTGCCTCTAATAAAGAGACGACGTGCAGAAAAGTTATGTTTCTGGACCAGCTCGACTTTTGGCATGAATCTTGCGATGCGGATGTAGTAGGGGCTGTGCTGTAGACCAAAGGTGCACCATTAATACATACCACCATATATACAAGATGGACTCGTAAAAAGTAGTTATTTGTATGTAGATTTTCCAGAATACCTGAATGGGTGAGAAGAGTTGAAAAATGTCACCAAGAGCATTTCTTGTAAAATGGCGCTACAGACTCACCGTGTTCGCTTTAGGCATCAAGAACTCCCCTGGCAGCTCCACCTCGGCGGTGGATATGGTGAAGTTACTTAGAAAACGGCATCTCTCCTCCAGCAAAAACGAGCTGTAAGGAATAAAACATTAAAATTGGCGAAAACTCCAAGCAATTACTTCAAACTTGAATAACAGCAAAGAGGAACTAAGGCCAGTGATGTTCCCGCATCAATGCAGAGACAAATCGGTACGTGTGCTTGACAAGTTGAGCAAGCGGATTTTACCTTGGTAACAACTTAGCTTTTTCTTCAAGAATACGAATCCATTTCTTTAGCTTGCTGATCAGACTGTGAAGACCCATCGCTCCTGGGACACTAAAAATACAACACACAGAACAGCTTCCATTATTATAGGACCCCAAATTTTCCCCAAATAAAAACAATAGTTATTAGTGAATAGATAAACCTCTTCCTACCAACACCCTAGGTTCGTGTGGATGCTAGCTCTGTTAAGCGAAGACAGAGTAACATCTCTGACCCCCAGTGACTCCTTGTACTTAGTGCTACACAGGCCTGCCTTAACACGAGTACATATGGATGGGTTATCTTTTTTCACATGATCCCTTATCAACTTGCCGTGCCCATGGATATTCTCACTAGTTCTAGTAACACCGCTGTATTTTACAGCATTCTCTAACTCATATCCCAGCTTAACTCCTGCAGCAATGCTGGCCAGTGATTTGTTGTTATTACACTGGTAGTTAGAGGTTCCTCGCACCTTTTGCTACAGGGGAAGATTCCAAAGGCGTGTTCAATTAATCAGTACCAAGGGTGAAAGTGAGTTCCTCTCTCTTTGGCGTGTGAGATTTACCTAAAGTCAAAATCGGAAGCAAACTGCTCCTTCAGCTTCTGGAAGACTGGATCCTGTGCAGTGGCCTGTGCGCGGCGGGCGAGAGACTCGGACGCAGCAGTGGATAATGTAGTGGAGACGCTTGAAGCAGGCTCAAAGCCAATACCAAATGTGCTCACGAGCTTCTTCACGAAGCTGAGAGTGTGTGGCGTTATACGCGCACTAGATACTGAGAAACCCAACAAAAAAGGTCAGTCAAACATAGTGAAATAAGGCTAGGTAGGATAAGATTGTAATGTGAGTTTAATTAATGTGAGGTAAAGCTGTAAGATGAGGTGAGGCGGTGAGGTTAAGTGAAGCTTTTAAGTGAAGATGAAAGAAAATGGGAAAAAAGATAAGGTGTGATGGAATTAGGCGATGTTCTTATACCTTAAACTGCAACAGAAATCACTCACCATCTCCCCTAGTCTCAAATGCCACTTGGTAGCACTTGGTCAAACCTTGACGAAGCTGCCTAAGGACTTCCTCATGCCAACACTCTCTAAACCACACCATCTGAAGCGAAGAGCACCAAATGTCAGTATAATACCATAGACTATCCAAGAAATGCAGAAATGCGAACAACAAACGTTGTAATACCCTGGGCCACCCTAGAGACACAGAAGCACGTTACCTGGTCTACAATGCCCTCCAGGGCAGACAGTAGTGTGGGATGAAGGTCTCGTAGCATATGCATGATCTTGCTGCAGCGCCACATCTGGGCAGTGGCTCGGATAGCACCCGGGTCACTCTGGCTTGCTCCTACACCACAAGTATTGATTAATACTCTAAAACGTTTGTGGCTACATGTCATCAAGCATACGCCTAAAGGGCACTTCTGTGGCAGAGATGTTTGAGGAACCCCCACAAAGACTGTTTTGTCTCCGAGAATTTCTAAGACAGCGCCTCTACTTTCTTAAAGATAATGTTTCCTTTGATCCCAAAGACTGAAATAAAGTACCTGCAGTGTTGGATCCCGAGGAAGACGTCTGTTCTGAAGATGTTGCACTAGATGTTGACTGAGCCTTATTCGCAGCTGGACAGAAACAAATACCTATGTTACGGAAGCTAACAATTTCAAGTATAAAAGGCCACGATAGCAGTTAATGCCACGAAGCAACTAAATGTTGATTATGTGTCTATGATTGGTATAAATGGTTTATGATCTAGCTTATGTCCACAAAACAGTACTACATCGTCATGACAAACCTGTGTTATCTGAGCTTGCCGGAGCAGCCTGTATAGTTCTAGTGGTTGTTGCTGCTACAGTAGTTGTAACTGCCTTAGACGAGCCCGTAGAGTCCACTGTACTTGCTGATGTTGTTGTTTTGGCATCTGTAGAGGCGGTCGAAGTAGCTGGTTGACCCTGGGCGCGTTGGCTCGCGACAGTTGCCGCAGCCTCAACTTTGTCTGAACAAACAATTTTAAAATTACTTATCTGAGCGAGTCACTAACATACTATACCAATAATACCGATTGTATCGATAATAGAGCATTGGACATTGTGTTGTCTAGTGGACTTCAAATGTCCTGCTTTCAAGGTATCAACTTTCTTTAAAAAAAAGGGGAAAAAAGGGGGGTGTACTTACGCCTTTCTCTTTGCTCTAAGAGCATTGGACATTGTGTTGTCTAGAGGACTTCAAATGTCCTGCTTTCAAAGTATCACCTTTCTTAAAGAAAAAGGAAAAGAAAAAAGGGGGTATAGACTTACGCCTTTCTCTCTGCTCTATCTTCCACGTGAGGTACAACGTTCGGATGGGGAAGTACATCGCCTGGAGCCGACAAACAATACAATCACTAAGACAAAGCAACGACGGCACACATTTATATGCTTCACAAACTTGGGCACAAATTTGGACTCAATATTTACAAAAAAGCTTTAGATGACGTGTATGAGTTGGGTGCGGTAGTTTACGCTGGCTCAAGGTTGCTTAACCAATGGTCTGAGGGCGTATAACACTACACCCGGGAAAACCAGGGACGACAGATTAGAGGTTGCATTGTTCAATGATACCTGTGGGTAGACACGCCCTATGTTGCAGAGCAAATTGAGTATTTTCTGTCCCTCTCTTCGTACAAGGCATGATAATAGCTGTGGAATCCTTAGAAATGAAGGAAAAGTATCAAATAAAAAGAACCAAACAACACTAGAATTGCCAGCGAATCACCAATCTGTTCATGACAGGAAATAGCTCTCCCAACCAGAAATACTATGCAGGATTAACACTGACATGACACAAATCTTAGAGACAAGATTCGATACCATTTCCCCACTCATATGGCTTGATAAGCCACACAAAGAACGTAAAAAAAAATCTGTCGTGCAACTCACCAAGGAAGCCAGTGTAGTGGAGGTACCCCAACACAGTACTTATCTACTGCATCAGCGATAGAGCCCTGCCAACATAACCAACACAATCACGTTAACAGTAATTTCAATGCGCCATGTGTAGAAGTATCAATCAAGCATACCTTCTCGTCGTCATACGTCATAAGCCAGATGACACGCGCCAGGTATTTGCGGCACTTTGACTCGTTCTGATGCCTGCAGGCGTGAAGATAGCAAACAATCGCCGACACTCCGAGCTGGATGTTTCTGCACAATAGAAGGAAGAAACAAGGAAGAAACAAGTTGAGTGTAATGTTGGCAACACGCGTCCAGCGGATCATGCTTACCTTTCCCTCATGAACAAGTTGTCCAAGTAGTCCCCCCACAAGGCCCACGCTTTGACTAGCGAGTCGTGCATCTGAACTGCCTGAGAGAACGCTTTATTCGCGTCCTCGGACCTACGGAAACAAGACGGGATCACTATGCTATCGGTACATAGAGAAGACCTATTAATGAAAGCCATCCCTCTGCGAGAAATAGTAGCATGTTAATGACATTTAGTGACTTTTCTACCGTTATTTCCCATTGCCATAACTGTACCTTCCAATGTGTGCCAGGAACATGCCCTTGAGCGCAAAAAACTCGGCAGTCATCTCTTTGGTGAAGTACTTCAAGTTCGTGGATTCTATTACTTCAAGGCCCTAAAAACCAAGAACATGTTTTGGGGTAAAGCTTTCTAACAATGTCACAAGGGTTGACTGAAGTGGAATGCTCCCATTTCATTAATGTGTCAAAAAAGTAAAAAAAAAAAAGTTTCAAATGGAATCTCTCAAATGATATGGAAAGTTAAAAAAATTAAAAATATGTTTTATTCTATTTGAACTGGGATTAAAGTGGCGTTAAAAGAGGGCGTGGTTACCTCTTGTAGGTCGGTCTTGTCCATGCAGCCCGCCATCTGCAGGTAGCACTTGACCTGCTGACGGATCTTCTGGAAACAATCCACTATCGGCACACTAGGTATCGTGTGGATTCTGCCATGTAACAAAGCGTAAGAATGGAGTAAGACCGGACAAATTTAACTGCCTAATTAAATTTACCTGCTGAGCGAGTCAAGGCATACTCCTGTCAGGTTTTGCTTGCGTGCGATGTACCCATAGTGAATGATGGCCCATGCCGACGCGTGTACCCCGAGCATGGCATGGTTTGACTGTTGCTGGATGTAAGAACAAACAATGCTCTTCAGATAGCCCATATATCAAGCCCAATACCCTTGTCACGGGTGTGTTTATTTATAGACTCACTACTCGCAGATTTTTATCAACTTAGAAGTTGTTTAATGATTGATTTTTGGATCATCAATTTTTTCTCTACAGCCATAAAGTATACTATAACGACAGAAAAAGAAGTTAAAATACATATAAAATGGTACCTTTTCTTTTAAACTAAGCAATTTTTTAAAATTTTACCCTCCTTTTACCAAACAATGATGTACATGATCGCCGTACATTTTTTTTTTAGTGACGGGAGAGATTTCCAGACTAATTTGGTCCCGTTATAGCTTAAAGATTTTTTTGTCTCGTTTGTAGTTTAAAGTACAAGGCGTACCTGCTCGAGAGAGGTCTGCCCCTCGTATGCAGCAACGATAGCCTGGTAATGGTGATGCCGCCACATAAAGATATCGCTCCAGTGGCTCAGGCTGTCAGATGCCATTGGCAACCGGTTCCTGGCACAAACACAGACAAGTCAATGCAAACGAGATGACTACTTATGAAAACCATTAAAAAAATGTAATAAACATTTGCCGTCACAGACTTCAAGACTGCTTTTGAGCAATTGGGAAGGCATGCGCGGCTCTTGATGCTGTTGCATTGATTTGCTTAAGATGTCCCTTTTTTTAGTGATTAACGTTACCTCCATGTCTTGACTATGGCCTTCATGTCATGCAGGCTAACGCTGCGCCCCACACTCTGAGGCTGAAGACCCATGTGGATTTGCGCAGCTTCTTGGAGCTCGATTATTTGTTGGGCCGCCTGTAAAAACGATGATGAATCTGAGTGAAACAAAAAAGGAACACACAGCACGGCAGATGGTGTTCTGGGAGAAGGGAAGTCCTCTTACTGAGTGAATCTCACCTGTAAAAGGGGCAAATGCTGTTGGGAGATAACCGTCGGAAGTCTTCTCCATTGACGGATAGCTTGATCTGTAGAACGTTCCACCAGCTTTTCAACCTAAAAAATTAATCATTACACATACATTTTTGTAGAAGGTACACACCATGATTCTAGACTATATTATCACATTAATATTAAGTGACCATGTTGTGATTGCTACTTGCCAAACATTACTAACCATGTTGTGATCGCTACTAGCCAAACATTACTCCATTTTGAGATCGCCACTAGCCAAACATTACTGACCATGTTTTGATCGCTACTAGCCAAACATTACTGACCATGTTGTGACCGCTACTAGCCAAACATTACTGACCATGTTGTGATCGCTACTAGCCAAACATTACTGACCATGTTGTGATCGCTACTAGCCAAACATTACTGACCATGTTGTGATCGCTACTAGCCAAACATTACTGACCATGTTGTGATCGCTACTAGCCAAACATTACTGACCATGTTGTGATCGCTACTAGCCAAACATTACTGACCATGTTGAGATCGCTACTACCCAAACATTACTGACCATGTTGAGATCGCTACTAGCCAAACATTACTGACCATGTTGAGATCGCTACTAGCCAAACATTACTGACCATGTTGTGATTGCTACTAGCCAAACATTACTGACCATGTTGTGGTCACTACTAGCCAAACATTACTGACCATGTTGTGGTCGCTACTAGCCAAACATTACTGACCATGTTGTGACCGCTACTAGCCAAACATAACTGACCATGTTGTGATCGCTACTAGCCAAACATTACTGACCATGTTGAGATCGCTACTAGCCAAACATTACTGATGATGTTGTGATCGCTACTAGCCAAACATTACTCCATGTTGTGATCGCTACTAGCCAAACATTACTGACCATGTTGTGATCGCTACTAGCCAAACATTACTCCATGTTGTGATCGCTACTAGCCAAACATTACTGACCATGCTGTGATCACTACTAGCCAAACATTACTGACCATGTTGTGATCGCTACTAGCCAAAGATTACTGACCATGTTGTGATCGCTACTAGCCAAACATTACTGACCATGTTGTGATCACTACTAGCCAAACATTACTGACCATGTTGTGGTCACTACTAGCCAAACATTACTGACCATGTTGTGATCGCTACTAGCCAAACATTACTGACCATGTTGTGATCGCTACTAGCCAAAGATTACTGACCATGTTGTGATCGCTACTAGCCAAACATTACTGACCATGTTGTGATCGCTACTAGCCAAACATTACTGACCATGTTGAGATCGCTACTAGCCAAACATTACTGACTATGTTGAGATCGCTACTAGCCAAACATTACTGACCATGTTGTGATCGCTACTAGCCAAACATTACTGACTATGTTGTGACCGCTACTAGCCAAACATTACTGGCCATGTTGTGACCGCTACTAGCCAAACATTACTGACCATGTTGAGATCGCTACTAGCCAAACATTACTGACCATGTTGTGATCGCTACTAGCCAAACATTACTGACCATGTTGTGACCGCTACTAGCCAAACATTACTGACCATGTTGAGATCGCTACTAGCCAAACATTACTGACCATGTTGTGATCGCTACTAGCCAAACATTACTGACCATGTTGAGATCGCTACTAGCCAAACATTACTGACCATGTTGTGATCGCTACTAGCCAAACATTACTGACCATGTTCAGGTGCTGCTCATCCGGGTGGCAGATAGCGATAAAACCTCGGTAGAGATTCAACTTGTATGCAATATTCTCAGGGAAATTCAGCTCAACCTGATGAGAAAAGTGCCATACTGGTCAGATCAGCACTGTCAAGGGGCACCATCTTGAACGATGGCAAGATGACAAAATCACCTACCTGTGCTAGAGCCTCCTTCATGGATTGCCACTCAGGCACTCGCCATGCACTCTCCAGCACTATAGCATGGTTAACAAGTTAGTTACATGACAGAATATGAACCCCACACCAACCCCTGTACTTTTGGGACAAGAGCATACCCACATTAAAAGGATAGAGAGCTTTAACTCACCTAAAAATGGGTTAGGATGACTTTTAAATTTGCCAAACTCCATCAACAGATCCCACTGACCGAGCTCCTTGGCACAGCTGAAACAAATAGGCAATGACCCATCAGATCTACCTTGTCTTAGCCCAAGATTCCACTAGCATCTGCCAATTTGAGAGACATGGTTTCAGACCATCCTACAATTACCTGAGCCAATGTTCCTCCCACAGCTTGTACTCGGACACAAAGCTTGGATTGGCTGGACCTTTGTTGTGGTCATCTCGGGCCTTGTTCATTGCCTGTAGAAAAACGATACGCACTTAAGCTAAGAGCACAGAAGGCATTATGATAGAGCTAGAGGTCTTCAGGAATGCGTGACAGGTTGTTTACCAAATTGGTCTAGGATGTCAACCTAATGGTTTCGACGTGAAATCGGGAAGGGAGTTAAAACAACACGTTTCACATTTTGAAATGCTCTTCGCAACTTACCAATTCATAGGCGCTTTGTGCTTGCTCGTAAAAGCCCTGAGTCTCGTATGCAATGGCAGTTGCTGTCTCGGGATGCCTGCATGAGAAATAAGAGGAACATTAGAGCGAAAGTGACACAGACTGCCACTAAATAAGGGCAGTCATTTCAAAAATATTTTACATGGTTATGTAACTTACAATGGTTTTCTTGGATTACAAATTGTATAATTTATAAAATCGAAAAGTTAATATAAGATATAAAGGAAGATCGCAAAATCGTATATTGGTAGCTGACGAGTATTTCAAAAGTACCGATCTAGCCTAACGGGGTATAGAGTGGTTAGGTGCTGTGGTGTTGAAAGTATTAAAAACTAGGGAGTCCTTCAAGTTATAGAAAGAAAACTGCAATAGCTTTAAACTCACTTTACCAAGTTCCTAAAAGAGGTTTCCACCATATTTTCATGTTTTAAAGGAAACTAAAAAGGGAATTAAGAATTCATGAACGTTGATGAGAGGGAAAAGACTTAATATACTTACTTGCAATGCTGTTGCCAGAGAGCGGCCCACATGTCTTCTTCGTTCAACAGAGAGTACATCTCAGCCAGGCTGTCTAGCGTCTCCTGCATAAACACACGCATGTCACGTAATCACAACACAAACACACGCATGTCACGTAATCACAACACAAACACAAGCATGTCACGTAATCACAACACAAACACACGCATGTCACGTAATCACAACACAAACACAAGCATGTCACGTAATCACAACACAAACACAAGCATGTCACGCAATCAGTTGGACAACACAAACACACACATGTCACGTAATCAGTTGGACAACACAAACACACGCATGTCACGTAATCAGTTGGACAACACAAACACACCTGCGTCACGTAATCAGTTGGACAACACAAACACACGCATGTCACGTAATCACAACACAAACACGCATGTCACGTAATCACAACACAAACACGCATGTCACGTAATCACAACACAAACACGCATGTCACGCAATCAGTTGGACAACACAAACACACACATGTCACATAATCAGTTGGACAATACAAACACACCCATGTCACGTAATCAGTTGGACAATACAAACACACGCATGTCACGTAATCAGTTGGACAACGCAAACACACGCATGTCACGTAATCAGTTGGACAACACAAACACACCCATGTCACGTAATCAGTTGGACAATACAAACACACGCATGTCACGTAATCAGTTGGACAACGCAAACACACGCATGTCACGCAATCACTTGGACAACACAAACACACACATGTCACGTAATCAGTTGGACAACACAAACACACGCATGTCACGTAATCAGTTGGACAACACAAACACACCTGCGTCACGTAATCAGTTGGACAACGCAAACACACGCATGTCACGTAATCAGTTGGACAACACAAACACGCTGTCACGTAATCAGTTGGACAACACAAAAAGATCAATGTCACGTGAACAGATGAAATATACAAACACAACCATGTCACGTAAGCAGTTGAATAAAACAACCACACCCGTGTCAAGTGAGCAGTTGAATAACACAATTACCCGCCACATGTTCGATGGAATTCACTGTCAACACAAGACGCCACTATAGTGCGGAATAAGAACCCTCAAAAACTAATAAAACGAGCAGGTTTCAGCAAGCCTCACCATATATCTATTTTATATGTATTCGTCAGTAAAGATCAGTATCTACGGGCGTTATAAACGTTACGCCTTCATTGGAACAGAGGTAAAAGTACTAGCGTACCAAGGAGTGTATGAAGCTACTCACATTGGGGTTGATCTCAGTGGCGTCCTCGTCAAACATGGCGTAGTCCACTACTTGTTGGTGTTGCTGCGCGGCACGAGGCGTGGTGTAATCCTCACACAGCGTGGAGTACTCCTCTAGGGTAAGCGCCGCACGATGCCACGAGTTCTGGGTCTTGCCAAGATACTACATTTACAAGACGCGATGGCATGGCGTTATTTATGAGCGCCGTTAAAACAGTCCAAATCAAATACAAAACTTATTATGTTTCAAGAGTCATTTTTGTGAGAAAGACACCAAGAGATGGAATTTTTTTATTTTGCATTACAGACTATCAACATAACTAGATTGATCTCATCCGTTTATATACGGCTGGATACCCTCAACCTGCCCATTGACTATCATGTCCACCCAACCAACCTTGTATCTTTTATCAATACCCTCAACCTGCCCATTGACTATCATGTCCACCAAACCAACCTTGTATCTTTTATCAATACCCTCAACCTGCCCATTGACTATCATGTCCACCAAACCAACCTTGTATCTTTTATTAATACCCTCAACCTGCCATTGACTATCATGTCCACCAAACCAACCTTGCATCCTTTATCAATACCCTCAATCTGCCCATTGACTATCATGTCCACCAAACCAACCTTGCATCTTTTATCAATACCCTCAACCTGCCCATTGACTATCATGTCCACCCAACCAACCTTGAGGATACAGGGCCTGACGGGGACCACAGGATCGCACTTGGACACGCCCTCAAGTATGGTGTGTACCGCACTTGGATGGATGTCCATCTGTACCAAGTGACTACCACTGCACATGAATGGGCTAAGTTCGCCGGCGAGCACTTGCTGTTGACGGTCAGATAGCATGACCCACAGCTGGGGGAACAGGTCCACCCAGATCTTGTGGGCCAGCTTTGAGTTGCTGTGGCAGAGCTGTGCCGTGGCACCCAAAAAAGAGGCAGTCTGAAAAAGATCACTCTCAATCACCACATGTTACAAGTCACACTATACCACTACTGTGTGCAGTGGAAGCAGAAGCATCTAGCACTGAGGTACACTAGTAGTACATGCTTCTCACCTTTACTTCTCGTAACTCTTCTAGGAATTTGCCGTGTTTGTTAACCATGGAAACAAGCACGTCATCACTTTTTGTACAGGATGCAAGGTCCTCTTCTGTCTGATTCTCGACTAGCTCAAAAAGTTTCTGCAATAAATAGTATCGAAAAGCGAAGACGATATCATCATTTTCGTGGCCATAAGCTTAGATGAGTCTTTTGATACTCACTTGAACTCACTCTGCGCTTATCCAACTAAAGTGACAATACAAACTAATTCGCCCAGTTAACAATCACGGGTTTGAGTTAGTGTGTTAGCGTTGTCACTGAA
Organism: Nematostella vectensis; assembly: GCF_932526225.1. Classification (NCBI taxonomy): domain Eukaryota; kingdom Metazoa; phylum Cnidaria; class Anthozoa; order Actiniaria; family Edwardsiidae; genus Nematostella; species Nematostella vectensis. The sequence continues at coordinate 4,645,185 of NC_064035.1, read as the reverse complement.
CAGGCGAACAGCCCCAGCTGTTTGTGTTCCCTAATAAAGGTTATTGGTGTGTCCGAAGAGATGAGATCCCTGGCCTAAGGTCCTTAACCGAAAGGAGGGATTCGAAACACTCAATGTAAAAAGCCAGGATTTTACACCTGTTAAAAAAAAAACAAGCTGCCCTGTCCCGGGATTTAATCCAGGTCCTAAAAATCTCATACATACATCCACATCCTGCTCCTCGAAGAGGAAAGTGCTTTTCTTCACATCTTTTAAGTTCTTTTTCTCCTCAAGGGACGTGTCCATGGGCTCCTCTCCCTGAACTTCGGCTGTTGCTTCTGGTGCTTTTCCTGCTGGAATTTCTGCCTGTGGTATTGCTGGGGCTGGCGCGACGGGAGACCTATTGAGTTCATTCGCGAGTGGGGTGTCCCCTGACCGCGCCATGGCCGAGATGGATGGCAACAGACTGTACGTGCTAGATGGGGTGATAGCGCGATCGCAGACAGACACAGCTAGCAGCAACTGCAGATAAAATGAGATGAAAAAAAAGCTTGAAACAAGATATGGATGCGCTCTTGACACATTTACTTTAAGTACCATAGCCACGAAAAGCGGGAAAGATCGGATCCGAAAGATCTGTACAAACAGATAACAAACGCCACTGACCTCAATACACTGCTTGATCCAGAAATGCGCACCCATTGCCTCCCAGTTCTAAGAAAAATAATAACTTATCAACGACAATAAAAGTTGACAAAAACAGCCAAGTATAGAGACCAAGCAGACATTACCTGAGAGCAGAAGATGTAAACCAATCGGTCGTAAAGCTTCTTCTTCATAGTTTTATCAAACACCTGAATAAATTTGGTGGGGAGTTAGTTCTTGTCTAAAACACTTTATTTCAAGAAACAGATAACAGTGTACCTCCTTACCTCCATGAAACGAGACCGGATCTGGGGCTGTATGCACCTCAAACCAGACAGGAAAGCGGGCTCCAATTTCGCCGCAAGTTCGGTGTTCATTAGTCCCTCGTCCCTGTGAGACAGATCAAGAGGGGAGTCTACCTTATTTGAAAGATTCAATTTGTACCCGCCATGGCGGTTAGTGCACGTGAGTGTGAAAATGTGAGTGTTGTGAAGGGGGTAGGAATAAAAACAAACCTGTAGACGTAGTTTACGAGTTCGAGGAACTGCGCCTGAAGCTCGAACTCCTCAGGGAACCGTTTCTCGTAGTTGATCATCATGCGGACTAGCAGTAGCGTCTTCTCGCGAAGGGAGGGCAAGTGTTGGATGGTGAGCTGGGTCTGGTGCAAAAACACAACCACAGGTGAACCTATGCATGCTTAATCATAAAACAGCGCTTTAAAAAGGATATGATCTACAATCTAAAACTCTTCAAAATGTCCGAAACATGGAGATGCCTACCACTTTTGTCTTGATCCAGTCTTCTACTATCTTTGTGATGGCCCTCAAGAGTTTCGAATCCTAGAAGTGGAGTGCCAGTCAGCGGAAACGTGACAGTTTATCAAAACTAATCCAGGGTAGAATGAGCTAATAGAATAAACGTCTCAGAGCTCTTCTTTGATAACAGAATGAACGCCATAACACTCCTCCGTGATAATAGATTAGTGCTAGTTACCGGGGATTTCTCGATGAGCGTGGTGATGATGAAGAAGAAGAGTTTTCGGACCTCAGGGGACATAATGCCAAGGCGGTTTTTGATCAACTCCAGACACAACGTTAACATCTCGCTAGCACCTAAACAAATATAGAGAGGTTTCAACACAATAATTCACACAGGCGCCTCTGCACCCAAAACATCATTTTTATTTATTTTTGTTTATGGGGTGAGGGGAGGAGGAGCTGTATGTATGTTATACAATACAAGAAGTTGCTACCATTGAGACTAGACTTGCACTGCGGACACCGCACTTCACAAATACCCCTGCCACCCAACCTCATCCCCACCCACTCCAATCTAACTCCTCCATCATCTAACTCCATCACCACTTTACCCTATTACCACCCACCTCTACCTAACCCCATCACCACCCACTAACACCAAAACCCATGCCCACCAGCCCACACCCACCTAACTCCATAACCACCCACTCCAATCTAACCCCTCCATTATCTAACTCCATCACCACTTAACCCTATTACCACCCACCTCTACCCAACCCAATCACCACCCACTAACACCAAAATCCATGCCCACCAGCCCACACCCACCTAACCCCATCACCACCCACTAACACCAAAACCCATGCCCACCAGCCCACCCCCACCTAACCCCATCACCATCCACTAACACCAAAACCCATGCCCACCAGCCCACCCCCACCTAACCCCATCACCACCCACTAACACCAAAACCCATGCCCACCAGCCTACCCCCACCTAACCCCATCACCACCCACTAACACCAAAACCCATGCCCACCAGCCCACCCCCACCTAACCCCATCACCACCCACCCCACTTAACCCCATAACCACCCACTAACACCAAAACCCATGCCCACCAGCCCACCCCCACCTAACCCCATCACCACTTAACCCTATTACCACCCACCTCTACCAAACCCCATAACTACCCACCCCACCTAACCCCATCCCCATACTCTGGTTCATTTGATCCATTACAGTTGGAAAGCATTACCGGTGCTTTCTCCCAGAACGGCGCTGATGTGGTCCTTGTGCATCCGCTGGAGAGCCCTCATGAACGGATTCATTAAACTAAAAAATGGAGAAACAGGTCATTTCGCGTCCTTATAAACGGATTCATCAAAATGGTCCAAATTACGTGATCAGCCAGTGCAAACAGGCTAAGGGGTGCCTTTAATGTCGATGTAGAATGGATATCCCATCCAAGCATACTTGGAAGTGTCGTACCTGTCGATGTAGGATGGATAAGGGTGCCTTACCTGTCGATGTAGGATGGATAAGGGTGCCTTACCTGTCGATGTAGGATGGATAAGGGTGCCTTACCTGTCAATGTAAGATGGATAAGGGTGCCTTACCTGTCAATGTAAGATGGTTAAGGGTGCCTGACCTGTCGATGTAAGATGGATAAGGGTGCCTTACCTGTCGATGTAGGATGGATAAGGATGACTTACCTGTCAATGTAGGATGGATAAGGGTGCCTTACCTGTCGATGTAGGATGGATAAGGGTGCCTTACCTGTCGATGTAGGATGGATAAGGGTGCCTTACCTGTCGATGTAGGATGGATAAGGGTGTCTAACCTGTCGATGTAGGATGGATAAGGGTGCCTTACCTGTCGATGTAGGATGAATAAGGGTGCCTTACCTGTCGATGTAAGATGGATAAGGGTGCCTTACCTATCAATATAGGATGGATAAGGGTGCCTTACCTGTCGATGTAAGATCGATAAGGGTGCCTTACCTGTCAATATAGGATGGATAAGGGTGCCTTACTTATCAATATAGGATGGATAAGGGTGCCTTACCTGTCGATGTAAGATCGATAAGGGTGCCTTACCTGTCAATATAGGATGGATAAGGGTGCCTTACCTGTCGATGTAAGATCGATAAGGGTGCCTTACCTGTCAATATAGGATGGATAAGGGTGGCTTACCTGTCGATGTAGGATGGATAAGGGTGCCTTACCTGTCAATGTAAGATGGATAAGGGTGCCTTACCTGTCGATGTAGGATGGATAAGGGTGCCTTACCTGTCGATGTAGGATGGATAAGGGTGTCTTACCTGTCAATGTAGGATGGATAAGGGTGCCTTACCTGTCAATATAAGATGGGTTGTGCATGCAGGCAGCCTTGAGCATCATCAGCGGTCCGTACAGGATAGATGTTGCTGCATTTGTTACCCTACAAGATGCAAAAAAAGGTGTAATCAATATTGATAATTAGCGTAGGAAATATAGATACAGCTAAATACTGTAAGACTATAAAGCAAAAGGCGAAACCGTAGGCGTTTCTATATCAATGAGACTTTTACTTCAGCGCCATGACAATGTGAACACCCCCAAGAATTAGAAGCTGGTAAGGGGATGGAACTGACCTCTCGTAGTTGGTAAGCCCGTCAGTGATAACCTTGGCAATACTGTTGTACAGCATCTCTAGTTCCTCATGCTTGATAGCAGCTGCGTGTATAAAACAATCGAGACAAATGACTACATCGATGCACCATCACTGATGTTGAACAGATCGGACGAGCTGAGCTAGCAAAGTACCAAAGATACCACTTGCAAATTAAAATGAGCTGGGTGATCGTAAGAGATGTGCTTTCCCTTGATGGTCACGGAATTAAAACGGTGGAAAGTTGAACATACCTGTATCCAGGGGGAAGAGCGTCATAAGTCGACCAAGAAGAGTGTGGATCGCACGGATCACCTAAAATACAACGAATTATAGTGTGGGATAAAGGCAGTTGCACATCCTAGTACCTGTAGTAATACGTGTACTTTTACATTAAGTGTACCTTGGTGTTCTGGCATGTCATGCAAGTGGCGATACCTCGCTGCAACGGCTTGAACAATGTCAGGATTGTCTGCTGTGGCTGGAGAACCAAAGCAAGTACAGGTCAGAAAAACACATCTGACAGTATACCGAGTCAATCATTCTAATAATTCCATATTCACTTGTTTAATATCCTTTGCGGCTAAGTGGAAACCGGTGTTATTGAAAAAGGTATACATCTGGACTTCACTGGGGAGCTTTTAAACACGTAGTCACTTCACCCCCAGCCCCCAACCCTACCCCAAAACCAGCCTACAGGCCTGCCGACTAGCTACAATCTAGCTACAATCCGTGCCAAAACTAATTTACCCATTCACCGATTACGCTACACCTTCAAATAAATGCTCCCCCTCCTCCCCCTTGCCAATGTTGAGCGTCCATCATTAGTATGCGGTAGCTGAGTTCCAGGCCTAAGCGAACAACATTGGTTCGAGGGGGAGGGGGAATGGGGCGTGGCTGGCAAGAGGTTAACCGGTATGCACCCATAGACGCAAAAGAGGGGATCTATTTTGCGAAATGTTTCAACAGTTTTGGTGGGGATTGTAGCTGTCACCCCAAAAGACAGTGCTGGCAGCCTTTGAATCATACTGTTCATGTTTAAGAGTGTAGACTGTATAGATTAGTTTTCAATTCCAAGAAAATGTATGACTTACTAGCACAGAGAGCAAGTAGGTGAGGATCTCGATGGCGGTACACACGTTCGCGTAATTGGCGGCGGGAGTCTGCTCCTGAAAACCAACACAAATTGCTTATTACTCCATTCCAAACAAAAAAAAACAACCCAGCTGATAAAGAAGGGGCTTACCACAGTAACAAGCAGCTTATCGATCCACAGGACGCGAAGATCCGCTCCTGTGAAAAACAATGCAAAAGATCAACAGACAGCAACATGCGACTGAGACAATAAGGGAAACAAGGATCACATGCAAAAAGGGATTCGGGTCGCAGAGGAGCCACGGCCAAGAAAAACAAATGAGTGAATATTCAAGAGCGAATCTATTAGAAGCAGCCAACGGTCCAAAATTGGATACCAAGATAATGTCAATAATTTTACATAGTTTGGGGGAAAGCTTTGGATATGTTTAAATGTAACCGATGCTGTTTGTAACGCCGTAAAAAAATCAACTTTAACAGCTTCCATAATCGATGGAAAAACTGACGTGTTTAGGTTTTTCAAGACAAAGCGATTGCTGCAGAAATAAACAAGACGTTTGGCATTCATTGATAAAAATTGCTAGATATTTGTTGGTATTTATCTTAATAACAATTTACACAGGGGTTGCGTGGAGGAAAATTAAATGAGAGGTTAAAATACATAAATGCATGAGCTGACCTGGCCATAAGTCTGGTCTTAATGTGGTCTTTAGCAAGAGGACACAGCGGCGGGATAATGCCTCTCCAGGCGAACCCACAGTGGTGGACGGCTCATTTACCTGCACCAATACAAGAAATCATTATCATTTAATGGGTATAGGGCACCAACACAAGGAATTAACAACATATAATTGATACCGGCATCATCACAAGGAATCATCAACATCTAATAGATACAGGACAACAACCCAAGGATTCATCAACATCTGTTTGGTTCTAGATACAGGTCACCAACACAAGGAATCAATACCCCCCCCCCCCCCCCCCCGCCCACATAAGATATCAATACCAAAATGTTGCGCTGATTGCACTAGGGCTTTTACAGTTACTTTACGTCAGCCACTTCACAGAACTCACATGACATGTTGCGCTGATTGCACAAGGTTTGAGTCCAGTTCTGCGGCTTTACCTGACATGCAATTCGAAGGAGGAAGTTCACAAGAGAATCCGAATGATGCTTTTCAAGCGGAGACTTGAGTTTGCTTTCTTGAACAGCAGATGCTACACGAATAGCACTAGTCTGGAGGTTAAAAATACCCATACATTACACGGAGATGACAATCAAAGAGGTCATTTTGCCACTATTGAAAAATACTCCAAAACAACTTTTTACCCAACGTAGCACTAAACGATAGAGAACCTTACTCGTCTTACTTAAATAGACTATTTATTATTTTTATTTATTTTTTTACTTTAATTCCAGTTACTGCTTTTCCAAAATCATAACAGTGGAAGTGATATAGCCACCAACCTGTGATACTGATCGAGGCCTCTTGGAGTCTGCATTCGACTGGTCTTCAGCTGGACGTTTTAATGAGCCCTGGAATAGACAATCGTGGATCACTGGATTAGGTGAAGTAATTGAGCTCGCATAGCCTAATAAGGGTCAGCAATGGCATCAGCTTTTTGTCTTGGCTCATAATAAGTATAGAGGGGAGAGGGGAACCACAAACTAAGTTGATTTGAACAGGAATAGGATCAGTCATTGTCTTCTAGTTCTAACATTCAATGTAATACCAGTCAAAGGTCACCCTACGTGGTACTTACCGGAGCTGCTTTGTTGTCTGCCTGCAAGAAACAAATACAGTTTGTTAAGTTACAAGAAAATAATTCCCGTCACTGTGTAACGGTCATAAAAGTACCTCTGGTTGAGCGTCTTTCTGTTGCTGCTGCTGTTTCTCCTGCTCGCTTTTGATCCGCTGAAGCTCCCATTTGATTATCACTTCCGCTAAGTCTACAGCTAGCTTTCGGTGGTCGATAGTGGCCTTTAATACACACACAATTCATATTCCTTAACTGATCGTAAATGCCTTTATAGAGTGTTTTTCATTAACCCGTCAAATAAAGTGTAATAGTCAGGAAAACACAAGAGAAGAAGAATGCAATTAGAGTGCAATAAGCAAGGATCGCGTGTACCCTTGGAAAAGTGCTACCTTATATTTCATAAAGGCAGGGCACCCTGGGCTTGGGTCCCATTCTATGTGGATTGGGAAACCTGATAGAGTTGGGCATTTTTGATCGAACTCAATACTCTCTCCATACTCCCTGAATCACAAGGATACCACGCTACATACAAGATATGGTAAAAAATATCAGATACTTACACTCGCTGTAAAGCCGAGTCTTTGCATAGCACTGACCATGTGCTGGATAAGGTGAATACGAACTGGGTAGTAAACCCGATAGTGCCGAACCAGCAGTTGTCTGACGCATAAAATAAGCGGAAACAAGAAATAAGCAAACAAAAAAAAAATACCTTATGCATAGAGTAAGCGAAAATAAGAAAAGAGAAAAGAAATAGAATTAGCTTACAGCATGTGTACAAGCTGCGCCACCGTGTGTCCCTCTTCCACGATAATCTTCTTGGTCCAGTGGGTAAGCATGGTCTGGAAAAACAAGAAAGCATCAGTCAACAAATGGATAAGTATTCGACTGTGCCCACTGTAGAGGCACGAGACAAGAACAAATCCAAGGGAAGCCCCAGTGTCAGGCGAATCGTTCGCAACTACCTGCAAGATCAGGAAGTATTTTCTATGTTTTTTATTGTCATCTGTTAAGCTCACGAGGATCCTCGCTGGTATGTGCATGATAATGGTCTTAAACGATGAGAAAGTATCGTCGAGGATTTCTTAGGAAAAGAGCTTTTGAATTGATATGATTTCGTTTCTTCATTCTCAAACTTCCATTTTAAATTGTTTAAGCTACAAAAAACGGAAGTGAAAAAAAAACAAGAAAGGGGTATATCCTTTACTCACGTTGCCGTCCTCCATTCGTGCCGGCATGGCAGGGGTGAGTATCTCTAGCGCCTGCCTTACCACACTACGCGCTTCTACTGCATGAGCCTTCAGGAGACTATGGAACACCTAGATGGCACATCAAAACGAACACCTTTTTAACTTCATATGCACACACTACACCTCACAGGCCAATTGTCATACTATGGAACACCTAGATGGTACATCAGCAGTAACACCTTTTTAACTTCACATGTACACTTCAGATGTACACACCGAACCTAAAAGGCCCTTTACCATACTATGGAAAAACTAGATGGCAAATCAGACGGAACACTTTCCACTTTCACATGTACATACTACACCTCACAGGCCATTTGTCATGCAATGGGACAACTCAAGGTACAAACACATTTGGTTATCTTGACAAGAACACCCCGTAGGTCATTGGTACGTTTGTCATAATATGAAATGCATAGAACAAGACAGCCTAAACATGTACCATGTCATGTAAATAGAAAGATGATCACTAACCTGTAGAACAATTCTCTTGTGGATGGCGAACTTTGCGATGATGTGCGCCAGTAGTAAATGACCGTGGTATTTGGTGGAGGGATCCTATTTCAAATCAAGATATATATAATGAGCTGTTTAACATACCGCTTTCTAACCTACCTTTGTATGGCACAGTGTTGTTCAGTAACCTACCTTTGTATGGCACAGTGTTGTTCAATAACCTACCTTTGTATGGCACAGTGTTGTTAAGTAACCTACCTTGGTATGGCACAGTGTTGTTTAATAACCTACCTTTGTATGGCACAGTGTTGTTTAATAACCTACCTTTGTATGGCACAGTGTTGTTTAATAACCTACATTTGTATGGCACAGTGTTGTTTAATAACCTACCTTTGTATGGCACAGTGTTGTTTAATAACCTACCTTTGTATGGCACAGTGTTGTTTAATAACCTACCTTTGTATGGCACAGTGTTGTTAAATAACCTATTATAGTTAACGAGCTGGACACAAGTTTTTGAGATAGTTGACCAATTAGGGTGCGAGAATCAGAGTATTGGTTGATAAAAAAATTCACAACTAGAAGGATTCGAGGTGCTATGAGGTACACTGAAACATTCTTTCCCTCACTGGATAGGAAGTTCGTATAATCAGATAGCATGTTTCTCGCATTCTTATTGGCTTAACAATGCTGTCAAGGTCGCAACGCAAGTTGACATCGCACTGTAACACAGCATCATCATGATTGGTGGAACGTGGACAGTGTATTACTATACAAACAAGCTTTATAAACCCAGCTTAAGAAAAAAATATTTTTAAAGGTTATCATTACCCAATAAATCTTTTAAAAATAAATCTTTTTAAGCACTTCGCATAGCCGTAGCAGGCCCCGAATAAATATGGAGGGGAACGACACAAAAACATTAAAAAAAAAAACCATTGGGGAGCACCTGCCCCACCCCCTGCTACGGCCCTGCGTCGATCTTTAACCTGTTCTGTAATATTGATTTAAGGCAAAGCGACTAGAGATATTAAAAGCAGTTATGTGTATAATAATTGATGCACAGAATGCCGTAATAGATCATTCAAACAAACTCACCACACACTGCTTAGGCAGCAGGCATGGCCAGGCAAATGTCATCAAGCGCCGCAACTTCGTTCCCTGTTTCCTGCAGCAGAAAAGGGCTGTCATTAAAAGCCCATAAGAATTTAGAAGGTGCCATGCTTGTACCTCAAAGCTGAAATAACGTAATGTTTTTAAGTCTAATTAAAAGAGGGCTAAACACGCCGCTATTATACACTGAACTCTAAGAGTCGCACAAAGAATCCCTTTCATCGGCTAATTCAAGCGAGTAACTAAGTATCACACATCCAATGTTCTTTTTTTATTAGTTTTCATTTAAAAAGGAACGTTGGATTTTTGGAATAACGAAGTAGAGGCACATACTTGTTTGCAGCGTCGTGGATATGTTGCGAGGCATGTTCCACCAAAAGGGCAGAAAACTGAAGCAACAAGATACGCACAGCATCCTGGAATAGCACAATGATGCAACTGTATAAATGAAACCAGCGAAAATAATAATAGTAACGACATAACAACAACAATAAGCCCTGCCGACAGCAACAACTACTACTACTCCAAAAAAAAAAATATCGAGGACAGAAGCATACGGCTGGGGTCTGCAGCAGAAGCGATGACAACAACAACAAAAATCCTAAATACTTGTTTAGCCTATTACAGTTGGATGGAGCAGGCGCGACATTTTTGTGAAATAAACCAATTAAAAGCAGTAGCCAACTAGCCAACCAAGGCAAAGAAGAGCTTTATGAGTGAACATGAGGACACGACGGAGCCCTCGTTATTATAAAGTTTGTCACGATCAAGACTGTGAATCTCGCATGCGTATTTACTAACTTTCTTAGAACGTTTTATAATATTTTCATATTGCTATTTTACTGACCGAAGTTCCAAAGGGATCGGCAGGGTCAATGACTTTCGACACGAAAACACTGATGACATTCTCGCTGCTGTCCTGGTCAGGGTTCGGGGGGCCACCGATCAACAAGTCCACCTCTCCCAAGTCAAACGACACTTGGAACATCGGGATTATGACATACTGTAGTGCCTGTGGGAGGTTAAGAAACACATGGACAGAATGAGAACAACAGAGAAAAAACACGAAGAGAAGTATTCCTGTGAGGCGAAAGAGCGATGTGTTATTCAAATGAGCAAAATAATGAACACATATCTTAACGCGTGGTTGTGTTATAGCTTAATTTACCTTCGCTTTCAATTCTTGTGGAAAACTTTGCTCGACAAACAGATCCACGAAGCTGAAAAAGACGTGCCGTTTTTGCTTGACCGTGTAGCCCTGTAGAATAAAGTTCCAAACAATAAACGGCTGGAAATCCAATTTCTTTCACAGATTAAATGTAATAAATATCTTTCATAAAATAAATACACAATTATTTGATGTACAAAATACCCCCAAACTCCAAGAGTGACACACTTGAGTGTTGGGTGAGCTAGTCCCCATAAATAAGATACCTTTAGGTAAATTGGGGTATCACATAGAATGACTTTCCACATATCACGGAAACTATGAATCAATAAGAACTACCACATCTTATTACCTTGGCAACCGTCTCATCCAAGAATTTTCGCAGAAAGTGGAAATCTGGCACATGTCTTAAAGTGAAGACTCGCAAAAGATGAAACAGAGGCTCTACTTCATCTGGTCTGTGCCTAGAATGACACGAGGTATGCATGAGTTATCTCACACCTTACGTACCACATTCTGTGATGGGCAGTCATTACAAAGGAAGCCTAGCTTCTCCCCGCCCTTTTTCCTGCAGGCGGATCATCCTACCCCCTTCAGGCTGTTGTAAAAACCATTATGCCGCTGAAGCTCACACTCTTTATAAAAAACAATAGATATGCCTGACTACAATCCTTTTTCAAGACTTTCGGCAAGTAGAGGATTTGTCTAGCCTTAGAGCTACTGTGTGGGAATTTACCACGCCCACCAACTCACTTGATGTAGTTGAGAAGGCACTTGACTAAGAGTTTAGGCTCACGCCATCGATGCACTGGGATGCCATCCTTGGGACAAAGACATTGATTATGACAACGATTATGATTAAGGCTCATTTATAACGATGTCACTGCAGTGTCTGGTTCTAAATCAGGCTTTGTCAACTCCAAGGTCATATTTTTCACCAATACCTTATTCAGCCGGTCTTGGAAGCTCTTTGATGCCCAAATGCGTCGCAAATGGCCAATCTATAAAAACATCACAGAAAAAAAATAAACTCTGGAAAAGTGGTTTATCTATATCGCAAGACTATCGTACGTACCACAACAGGGTGTTCGGGAAGCCAGTTGTCGTTAAACTTGACGAGTAATCTTGAAAAAAAAATTCCAGTCATTAATAATAAGTGGGCTGGAACTGAGGAACACAAGATTCCAGTAAGCCCAAATACATTTAACAAATGACGGAGAAACAGAAAGATATTCCCACTAATCGAGTCTGTTTCAGCCCCATGCGCTAACACACTGTGTTACCTGTGGTAAGAGGCCCCACAATCAAATGCGCTAACACACTGGGTTACCTGTGGTGAGAGGCCCAATACGCTAATGCGCTAACACACTGGGCCACCTGTGGTAAGAGGCCCCATACGCTGATGCGCTAACACACTGGGCCACCTGTGGTAAGAGGCCCCATACACTGATGCGCTAACACACTGGGCCACCTGTGGTAAGAAGCCCCATACGCTAATGCGCTAACACACTGGGCCACCCGTGATTCCAATATCGTTGCCTTCCCGAAAGGCAAGTAATATGAGTAAATATGAGTTACCTGATGATCAGTATACCCTGGTACTGGAGCTCCATCTTCTTCTGGAGGGCTGCACTTTGCTCCTCTGGTGGCTAATGAGAAACATATAAACTCAGCAATTTTAGGGATTGCACACAAAGAGGATTCGAACGTATTGAAGAACATTGCTGATTAATGATGTACCCTCCAATGTCAATCAAAAGTACAAAACACATAACCAGGAAAAAATGGGTAGCCTGACCTGTTGAACAGTGAATGTACTGTTGACAAGCTTCAAGGAATTCTGCTCAAGCGTCTGACGTAAAATCTTGGCATCCTCTTCCATACTTAGATAATGCTGAAGTAAAAATCACAACAGCCAGTCAACTTGCCATTTCTAAAGCTATTGCGTGATGAATTAAGCAGAGGGTTATATGTTAACTTGCCATCAGCAGTCTGTTCATCTGTGGTTCCGCTATGTGAAGAAGAAAGTAGTCCACAGTTTGAGATGGATACCTAGTCAGGAACTTCAGCAAAGGTGCTCGCATTGGACTGCCAACCTAAATAGTTAAATGATGGTAAAGCTGAGTTGTCACAATTTCTCACAATGTAAAGAGCTATTACAAATGCTTACCTCAATCAAGAGAACTTTCTCTAGCTTGAGGACCAGCTGAATGAGGTGATCGATCAACTTGGAGGAGGCGGCAGGGATGAGATGGAACATGTTGATTATTGAAGTACAGATCTCAAGGTCCTGCGATGGAGAAGGTGATACTTTGAACAATAGACATTATGACAGCTAGAGAAATACCTTTACGGTCAGATGAATAATAGAAGATACCAGCTAAGACATAAAAATGCGAGTCCCAGAGAGGATAAGCGTGGAGCAAAGCTAAACGAATGCCTGTTCAGAGACTATGCTCTTCTTATTGCAAAAACGGAATTGATAATAAAAACAGCAGATAACCTACATCCTCTACCCGTTTGGGTATTTTTCCTCCTGCTGTCTGCTGCGCCTGCGTAGTGGCTGCGATGATCACTTCAACCCACTTCTTTAGATGCGCCTGTGAAACAGGAGATAATGGACTGCATGTAAAAATGGTGAGACCGAGATGTAGGAATAACACAAAGCAACAATGAGAAGATCACAGGTAAAACCAGAATAACAAAGTCGACTATATTGACGGTGTCAAAATATAGTTTGTATTTGTAATTGAAAAATACATAAAACACGGCACATACCAGCAGCTGTTCACAGAGCTTTTCATTGAAAGATCCTGGAAACAATTCCATCAAGTGCGATAACCGCTACAAACGAAAACAAAAAGAATATTTCAAAACACTGCTTGGTTACAAGACATAATAAAGTACCAAATCTAAATGTTAAACTACATTCTCAACATGAAACTGCTCCTTTTATATTGTTCCTTTTGTCATTATTTACCTGTATGAGCGGTAAGTTGAGACTGCGATAGTCCCCAAGCATCAGAAGCAGTGGGCGAATACTCATGTGCACGTGTTCCATGTCGAGCTGTGGCCCCGTCATAAACTGCACATGCAGCAAAAAAACTTTGAGTAAGGGTTCATATTAAGTGAACTGCACCGACAGTATATAACTGTAAGAACTTGAACTGTAGTAGGTCATCAAATAGGTAGGTCACAACACAACACGCCTTAAAGGCGACTCACCTTTTTCAAGCAATCTTTTGCAGTCTCTTGGATTTCTTGGACAGAAGAGTTAAGTGCCTAGTGAAACAGCACAAGTCATCAGCATCGGTCAGCTAGCAAATAAGCATGTGTGAACTGTTATGATTGGCACTAACTTTAAAACTGGGAGGATTCCATTGTACTAAGTACATTGCATCACTTCTCGCTGGTTGGCTATTGACGTTTGTGCCAACCAGACATTACTTATCCCAGTTCATAGCTGTAGCAGGCCTCAAATTATTGGAGGGGCACGATACAGAGACACTAAGAAAACAATGGGGGCACAGCCACGTCCCTACTGGTCATTTCCTTATAATTTTTGCAAATATTGGGGGGCACGTGCCCCCAGTGCCCCACCCCCTGCTACAGCCCTGCAGTTGGTTTTAAAAACTTTTATGAGCCACAGAAGGGAAAAGGAACAATCATACAAGATACAGAGTAGTGACTGTGGTACAGATACAGGCTGCAGTGCACTAAAGCGTACCTTGTACAGGACACTGAAGATCTTCTCTCGAGCTTGAACAATGTAGTGACAAACTGAGAGGGCATCTGAAATAGATAACATCAAACATGTTACCATAGATAATGATTATAAGGTAATGTGTAAAAGCCTAAGTCAAGGTTTGGTATGTATAGCACTGTCCTAATGTGGAAATATAACTTACTTAGCGCACTCTTCCTGAGCGGAGTGAGGGACTGGACAGCCTTATAACAAGGCAACTTGAGCAGTTGAGCGTCATCAGCTTCACAGAGAGAAAGTAGCTAAAAACAGAAGCGTTAGTATAATAGCAAAATAACTATTTTAATCCCAGGAATCTGACAACAATGACACGTGTGTTTATATTGGCAAGTTCCTCAAGAATGCAAACAGCATTACAGCAAGTCAAATGCTGCGCAGTAGATTTGGGCTTTGTTTGTCGTTTTTGAGCAATGCTAGGCGAAGCTTTTTGCAGTTGGCTCCAGTATTATTTCTATTCTGGTCTGAAACACTTACTTCAGTGAAGAACACCTTGTGCTCTACAATGGTAACATCCATGGTGAACAGGCGGGGCGTGAGAGTAGTACAGAAGGTATTACCGTCCTGGGTGAACAATAACAAATAGTTAGTCCTTAGTAAACAGGCGGGGAGTGAGAGTAGTACAGAAGGTATTACCGTCCTGGGTGAACAATAACAAATAGTTAGTCCTTAGTGAATAGGCGGTGCGATAGAAAATGTACAGAAAATGTTGCTGTCCTGAGAAGATAAGAATAGGAATGGCATGAGAGTAGTATATATATATATATATATATATATATATATAATATATATATATATATAATATATATATATATATCTTGGTTTGTAGGAAAAAAAACACGCGAACTACCGTTTCATCTCTACAAGCCTGTTTCGTGGTTGCCCACTCATAAGGAGATTCATTAAGAATATATTACTACCATCACTTATATACTATCTATGTATAAAATTAACATGAAAATAGGGCGTGAAAATTTTTAATGGCTGTTATGATGAAATTGAATAGTTCAGCTGTTGCATAACAAGGCTTTGTTCCTGTGGCGGCACGAAGACACTAGCTCGTTACGCTTGTTTAAAGTTGATAGCTTGGGTTGGCGGATAATGAGAAGTTTTTCTTTGAGGCAGAGATTACATCTTTTGCTAGAGCTGTTGTAGGTGGGGTGAGATGACAGGATTTTCCATGAAATAAAGTGTTCTATGTCGTTGTTTTTAAGGCTCCAGATGTACTTGCTTAGTTCGGTCGAGTTTCTGTGTTTAGCGTGTCGGAATGAGGCGGTGTGGTTTCTATATCTGAATGTCGTTTCTATATATTTTTATACGACATTCACACTATGTTGGCTAATTAGCATAGTTTAAAGTTTGAATATTACTAATAAAACACCTGGAACAAGGAGACAATAATGCAGTCCAGGTGAGTGGCGTTGAGCCATCACAGACATGATGTCGCTTTGTGAGTGTTACCAATGTGATTAACTGGATGCTGGTCATTTTAATGAAATCACTCACCATCAGTGCAATCTGTGTATTAACTGGTTGGTGACGCAACAGATGTTTCTGAAAAAAAAAAGATGGTGAAATCTTGACAACTTTTATTAAAGGAATGTTTTTATTGTTCATTTTCTATAAAACCGTCTTTCAGCGCTTCAAATTAAATTGAAGTCCTAATAATATATATATATATATATAAACTGTCAAGTAAATTGTTGACCTCATTACAACGACAGGGCCACTATTCAGGCATTCATGTCACCGTAATGCAAACATTCTTATCGCAGACGTACTCAGCAACCATTTAGATTTAAAACCAATGGATCGTCAATGAATTTTAACCGAATTTTTCGTAACTAGTTTTTGGTTATAAGCTTGTAGCACAGACCTTTGGTGGGATCATGTCCTCCAGAATCTGAAACACAACAGAAACTAATGTTAATATCAAAGTTTGTTTATCCGCCTTACGTGAAAATGGTACTTTCCTTTGAATATCGTAAACTTTCATCAATTTATCAAATATACAGCATACATCCCTGTACTATTTTAGTAGGATGTAGGACTGATACATTTATTTTGTAGGATGGGTCGATTTTCACAGTGACTAAAGTGCGTTTGTTCATCCTGTTATGTAAGGTGGGATAGAAATTAATTAATAATTATTATTATTAATTACTAAAGCGGATTGAGTTCGCTGCTGAGGTTAACATCTAATTTGCACAAGCACTCAAAGCCTACGATAACACGCACATGTTAGAAGCCGGATTTGACGACCATAAGAAGTTATCACAAAGGTAGGGAGGAAAAATCTGCGACTTACTGATTTGTGTGGAAGCATGATATCATAGACGGTCTTGTCACAGACTTGTGCCAGCACCGCCATGGACCTCTGAGCTTGCAAGCGCACCGTCTCGTTTGGGGAGACTATCTCCCTGATTAGATGCTGACATAGAGTTGGAAAGACTCGCTGTTGGACTGTTTCCAGATCGGGTATATTAGAATTGCTAGCAGGTGTGTTGCAAAGCTTGAGTAGGTCTACCAGAATCTCCTTTGCATTGTCTACAGTACCCGCTGATACCTGGACACATAGTAACAAGTTTAGAGTTGATACCTGGTCACACATTGGAAGCAAGCTTAGATGTAGCTTGTCTTACTGTTCAAAACGTCTGCATTTTCAAATTGTAGCTTTAAAGCTGAAGATTGATCTTAGCGCACAATTTAAATCATTAAAAAACATAAGATGTCATTAGCAACATAAAAGCATACCTCGTTAGTGAGGTCCATCATCACGAAGAATAGAGCATTGATGAAGCCCAGCTGATGCTCCACCAGCCATCGCAGCGGCATCCGCCGTATAAGAAAACGTATGGAAGTGCACCTATAAGTGCACAAATAACAAAGCCCCTTCAAATTCACCTCCACAGCTATCTAAAACAATACCATTAAACCGAAAGGGTGTAACAAACAATACTAGAGAGTTAACCTATTCGCTTCCATTCAAAAAGTCATTATACATACCCGCCACTTTTGGCAAACCACGCTCTCTCATAGCAACAAGCACAAAGCTTCTCGCACAAGTACTCAAAGATGGGAAGCTGAACAGCCTGTTGGGAAAATAACCATTTTAGTTTTTTAACTTGTCTTGAATGCTAATAAAATTGCCTTTGTACATGAATCGTCTTTGGCATGACTTGCCCAGTATCGCCCGGGAATCTCAGTCTAAATAAATTACAGAACCCCACATAAACCTACACGAGATCCAATTCCTGAATACATTTAAAAGGACCACCCCTCCCCCTCTCTTTTTGGCCCAAACCCTAATACAATACTTAATCCCTAGAACAATAAAAGTGCCCCATCCATCCCCGCCTTACTACTAACGTAGTTCCTGATTGACAAGGACTTCACAAGCAGACCACCGAGCCTAGAAAAAGTTAGAGAGCACATCCGATCACGAGGGAACCCCCCTAGTTATGAAGTTCTTGTCAATCAATTCATTGATTCTCGCATGCTGATTGGATAACTTTGTTAAACCAATCATTAGTGGCCACGGTAGCGCGCGTCAGACTCCAAACAACATTTTACAACCACTCATGGAGGTCTATGTATAATAATAATTCCAGACCATCCCTATATACTTAACAACAGGATTCTAGAGAGGGTTTACCATCACTCCTATCTAGGAGTACTACTCTCAGGGGATTTAAAATGGGATAAACACATCGCACAAATTACATCTAGTGCAAATCAGACCCTTGGGGTCATTAGAAGAAATTTTAGAACAGCCTCGGTAGACTGCAAGTCTAAACTCTATTGCAGTCTAGTTAGACCGAAGCTTGAATATGCAAACTCTGTCTGGTACCCGCATCTCCAAAAGGATAAACACTGCCTTGATATGGTGCAGAGGACTGCAGCCAGAGTTTGCTATAATAATTATTTGAGGGAGCCAGGGGTCGTAACAAACATGCTAAGAGAGCTGGAGTGGCCATCCCTTGAGGGCAGACGGACTCTCTCTCGAATGTCCATGTTCCATCAGGTTGTTTATGGAACTGTGGACATTGAGGGAGAGCCCTTCTTGGTTCCGATGGACCGGCCTTCAAGGAATGGCAACTCCAAGCGCTTCCATAGAACACATTCCAAGTGCAACCAGCATGCAAATAGCTTTTTCCCGTGGTCTATAAATTTTTGGAACAATTTACCAGGTTCAATTACCAACATAAAAGAAAAGGGCAAATTCAAAGAGAAGCTTCAGCAGCATTTAATTGATAATGGCCAGTGGTTCTAGTATTCAAGTTCTAAATTAATTAAGCTAAATTATTTAATTGAATTACTTTATTGAAAATTATTTTATAAATTTATTTTACAAATTATGAATATATTGTATAAGTTATGTAAATTATTCCAGATCTGTATATTTTTACCTTGTATTTATTTATACTGATGTGATACCGACATGGTTTTATCAGTTAATAAAGTAGAAGTAGAAGTATACAAGCCATGGATTGATAGTCTTGTGGGGACAATACTGCAGCTTCGTATTTCTCAACGTCTCCTCTGCGGCATCCAATGTTGTCAGATGCTACATACCTTGTATGAATCCGAGGTTACAGCGGTTGCGGTCTCGATCATGACAGACACAGCAAGTTCGCCCACACTGCAAAACTCCTTGTCCTCCATTGCCATAACGGCGGCGATAGCGTCACACAACACATGGACGTCCATGCCTTTCTGGGTCCTACACGCAAAGTGGGTTAGTTCAAGGGGGGATAACAGATGGTTTCCATAGATAGATAGGACGCGGACCTGGCAAAGTCATTGCTGCTAAGCTCTGTCGCTTGTACAGTAGTATTTAACACACCTGTTCTGAGGCTTGATTGGGCAAGGGCCAGTCTGCTGCACCACAGCTATCAGAGTAAGGTGTCTGATCAGGTTACACATGAATGGCACAGCATCTGAGCGCAGTTCTTTGATTGATGCAGACACTAGAGGAAAATACAAGAGGGCACATCTATGAGTCACCTTTCATGAAATAAACCTTTACTTGGACCGAGTAAAATCTGTCACTTGTTTTACATACATAGGGCTCCTGTCAAGGCCTGCTCCAGCGACTTCTTGGACAGAACGTCATTGCAGTGCTGCACTGTGGTCTTTCCCAGAAATGGTACATTGCCTTCCTTGAAGCTGGAAAATAAAGCAATCTTATTAAAGATATGCCTTTCCCGAAAACTCATGTTTGTGTAGCCATAAATTGACTTCCACAGTCGAGTTTCACAAACTAGGAAACATGGTTATTAGACGTTATTGAAGTAGATTGTTGTCCCTTGGCCCACAGCATGACAAAGATCATACAGTAGGGCTATAAAGAGTGCTTACCTTTTGTGGGTCAGCACCTTCTGCAGTATCTCTCCTGTGTCCTCTAGAGACATCATAGCGACAAGATAGGACTAAAAGGCATAACAAACAACACTAGTGCTACAGTACGATGTCAGGTGGCAAATGGGCCACTGTCTACAGGGTCTTTTCGGACATGTATGTAAACATGTTTTAAATGGCCACCAAGGCTTGTTGCTAAGGGTTGCACCACAGAGAGATAGATCTATGAATGCCTGTGTCTTTTTAGAACTCACTCTGACAACAAGCCATGCTTGCCGGCGATAGAACATAGTGTGCTCCAGGTTGACTGAGGACTGCTGTTGCATCACTGACATGTTAGGGGGCAGTGTCTTGAGGAAGGTGAGTGCTCTTTCGATCACCTGTATGAAAGTAATACCAAACAGAATATTAGACACCCTTTTTATGAGGCCATTGTATAGCTCTACTAGTGACACTTAAAATATCAACAATGCCCAACAATGTAGCAACTGACTCGTGGCCAGCAATGTATGTGGAAATAATTCGAGTAACAAAAGCGTCGTATTTGTTACTTACAGGAGAAACAGAAAGGGTGACTGGAGTGATACTTTCTGGATAATAGATGGCAAGACAAGGCCCAAGAGTGTCTTCATCATTGAATGTCAGCTACAGAACAAAACAAGAAAAAGACTCAATCCATTAAATCTATTGACTTTATACAATACACAGGTCTGAGTCTTTTACCTTTTGAGGTTCCTTAAGCATTCTTCTGTTTCCTCCACCAAACTTGCCCAGAACTCTGAATGCAATGCGTGCAATGTTTTCATTGGGGTTCCTCAGGGTCTTCCATAGTGCCTTGATGAGGAGAAAAGGAAAAGTACAACTGTAAATGTAAAGCTTAGAAATAGCTCAGACATGGGTACAGTAGCAATCTTGGTAAACTGTTAAGCAAATTGAGACACTAACCTGGAAAAGCTCGGCCCTAACGGGCTGAATATGGTCATAGAGGAAGTCTGGCTGTAAGTTGTCAACACATAATTCCAAGGTCCTCAGTCCCTTAAAAGATGACAACAATTTACCAATATTACCAAGGTTTCATTACTCAAAAAAGATACCTGGGCACGCAGGGCCTAAAATCTTAAGAAGGGTTACTAAAACTATAAGAAAAATCTAGAGAAAAAAATTATATATCAATATGTCGCAATATACCGTATCTTGGTAATTGCGACAGGCACCTTCCTTGGTATTCAGATTTTGGAAACTTAGAGAGTTTTTCTGTTTTGTTAGTGTGCAGCCTTGAGGTGCATGCAATAAATGGCTTAGGTGAGAAACCAAACTGAGGTGAAATTCCTAGCTGAGGTGCAATACCTGGCTGAGGTGAAATACCTAGCTGAAGTGCAATACCGGGCTGAGATACAATGCCTGGCTGAGGTGCAATACCCAACTGAAGTGCGATACCTGGCTGAAGTGAGATACCTGGCTGAAGTGCGATACCTGGCTGAAGTGCGATACCTGGCTGATGTGCAATACCTGGCTGAAGTGTAATACCTGGCTGAGGTGCAATACCGGGCTGAGGTGCATTACCTGGTTGAAGTGCAATACCTGGCTGAAGTGCGATACCTGGCTGAGGTGCAATACCTGGCTGAAGTGCGATACCTGGCTGAAGTGCAATACCTGGCTGAGGTGCAATACCTGGCTGAAGTGCAATACCAAGCTGACCTACCTGGCTGACAAGAGTCTGAGATCCATTCAGTGCTGACACCAGAGGGTCCATCAGCATAGGAAGGTATGGCAGTAAAGAGCTGCTCACAACAAACCGTAGTGAGA
Organism: Nematostella vectensis; assembly: GCF_932526225.1. Classification (NCBI taxonomy): domain Eukaryota; kingdom Metazoa; phylum Cnidaria; class Anthozoa; order Actiniaria; family Edwardsiidae; genus Nematostella; species Nematostella vectensis. The sequence continues at coordinate 4,623,380 of NC_064035.1, read as the reverse complement.
CAATGCATTGTAACATGTTCAACAACCAAGCACCCGGCTTGGGCAGATTAGTAAAGTACTTTATAAAGCAAATTACACAGATACATCAGAATACCGCTAAAGGAATACCCTTAACCATTATTAAAAGGCAGATGTTCCTTATTTTTTTTAGGAGTTTTGCGATAAGCAAAGCAGACACTACATACACTGATAACTGTAGGGTTGTAGAGACTGCAGACAAATATAGCAATATCATCACTCTATTCCAATTTTTCTTACAGTTCTTGTTGTACAGGAATGTGCTGTTTATTTTTGCTTCAGTAAGTATTGAACACAAACGCTGGCTATTAATTACACCCTGTAATATAGGCAGTTCTGTAATGTGAGCTCGACTTTATAGCTTCACTGATAATTAACTGAAAAGAAGGATGTTAACAAGAATACATACCTCAGTCGAACAGGAACGGTAAGGCACAATTCCACAAAGAGATCCTTCATGTACTGTCGGTGGACTCCACTCTGAAGATTATTGAGACCTAAAAAGTACATAAAAAAGTAAATAATATGGTGCTTTGTGGAAAATATGAAAAAAATATAGTATGTCTATGTGCACCCTGACAAGGTTTTAGCTAGAAACAGGCATGATAGGCTATAAACATATTTGCAATAATAAAAATTATGATGATTCCACTGCAGATAAATCCAGCTCCTCTTTATCCTACCAAGCAATAAGGATGGAATGAATATATGTAAAACAGGATCCGATCCTTTCTATCCTCCATCAGAAAAATGGAATGCAGGCTCTCCTGGAAAGCATGCTGAATCTCCAAGCATGTATAATTAATATAAGATTTGAAAACAGATTATATCCCAAGATTAAAAGATTTGTATACAGAATAAACATACCTTGGAGCAGGTTTGGCAGCAAGGGGAGAAACTCCTGATAGAGCAAGTCATGGCTTCCTAGAAAATAAAGTCCCAACGTTCAGAACTATGTTATAGTTCACTACAGTCCCAACGTTCAAAGATACATGTATACGTTGTTTTAGTTTAATACAACTACAGTATGCAAACAATTTATACTCACCTCCTCCGATGGAACGGAAGAGTGCCCTTAGCAGCAGAAAGTAGTTGTAGGGCTCTTTGGAAGTGCAGGCAAGTTCAATTGATCTGTTCACTATTTCGTGCAAGTGGGGCTTTGTCAAAAGAAAAACAACAATGATTACAATACAAACCCCTGAACATAGAGATGCTGTACTTGATAGATTTCAAAAACAATTTAACAACAACAAAGATTATTTTAAAGCTTATGCAGGGATACATGGTTGACCACAAACAAACCTTTAACATTTGCTCATTTTCAGAGGCAAACAAAGAGACGGAGCCAAACACCAGCTTGAAGAGTTTCAGGTACAAATTAGATCTCTCCATGTTGGCTACAAGGTAACAACACACAATAACATTTTAAGTTCCAAGGCATACAGGAAGACAACACAGTCCCGAGAATACTAGGAAGAAAAAACAAAACAGCATACTTACATCCCATTTGATCTAGCCTTTCCAGCAAGAACTTTACAAGTATGGTAGCAAAGGTCGCAGAGGTATTAGGATTTGCAAGAAACGAATTAGGGATTATCTGAAACAAAACAATAAGTTGGCATGAGGGAAAGCTATTATAAAAACAAACAATTTCCATATATAAGCTTTCTTTTGTGGGCAGACATGAGTCGTGAGGCAGCTGCCTGTGGCACCTTGCTTTGTCTTTGACTACCACATTGTACTTTAACTGCTCTCTCGTAAATCAGCATTTCAGCTACAAGGAGGGTGGTTCCTGAATTTAATATTATTTTATTTATCATCAAGCTCCAACTCCCTTTCACAAACCTGCAAGGCATAGTTTGTGTGGATCCTTTCAACCAAGTACTGTAAACAAGCACACAAATTTAGCATGGCAAATCAAAAATTGAAAATCAAAGCATGTTTGTTGGTACCTCTACACTTGCAGAGAACACTTCCTTGAAGATTGAAGTGTTCATCATGGTGAACTGAAAGAGATAGGGGATAAACATTCAATACAGTTAGTGTTGTTCTTGAAGTCTTTACAATATAAAGCCAAATCATCCAAAGTTTCCCTTGAAGCTGTCATTGGCACTAATTTATATTTTATTTAAGCAGACCTCTAATTTGAGAAGAGGAGTTTTGCAAGCCCCACCACGATTTTTGCACCTCCCCTACACAGTCTTAATAGAAAGAGAGGTTAAAGTAACACAGCAACCAAGTATTTTTCCCCTGCCTGGCTTTATAATAAGAGGTTAACATACCACACCAGCAAAGTGTTCCAGTATCTCCTTCTCTTCCTTCATGCGGACTTGCTGTGAGCTAGGGTAAAAAATAGGGCAGTGGTGTTACTAACAACACAATCAATCCTATTGACATACTCCGAGAAAAGTTTACAAGTTCACAAAGGTGCATGTGTACATGTGCAGGGATTATATATCAGGGATTATTTTATTATATAAAAATCAAGAAGCACTTAGTGCCTAAGTGCCTATAGTTGTTTATCTGATAGCTGGTGATCTATTAGGTGGAATAGCCTAGCCTAAAGCCTGACTAGCCTTGTGTCTCTTACAGTACCTAGCAGGCCTCAGGTAGTACTGTTGATTTGGTGTGATTGACACTTGATAGATATCCAAAGCTTGCAATGCTGCAAACAAACAAACAAACAAACAAACACTCTTTTATACATTTATTTCGGAAAATGGAGATGATAAATATAACTAATTACAAGAAATATTTACATTTTCCTGCATTCAGTAAAAACATGATTGAACAGTCCCAGGGTAATTTTTCAAAGGCAGCTGTGTCATTTTGTAATTGCTATGACAACATGACAATATGTTTTGAAAGAGTTTGCCTGAGTTTATGCTATAGAGGACTGCCTCTCTCACAGATAACAGAACAAACAGAATGTAGTACCCACCATATTTGAGCAGCCTGGTAAACAGCTGGGTCTCCCAGGGGAGAAACGTCTTGTTCCCTAAATTTTAGCCAGTCCAAGATTAGCAAGTTCAGATGACTATAAGGTCAGATCAGAATTTCCCAAACAATTTATAACATAATAACTGGGAAATGTTTCTCCTTATACTTTTTTTGCAGGGATACATTAATTTATTTTCCATCTTTTTCCATATAAACTAGATCCAGAGACTGAAAGAGAGATGGGGAGTGAAGGTGATGGGTAAGGGCTCATTCATTTCACATAGGCATGAGAGATATTACAACAGTATGAGCCCATACCTCCTGGCACTTTGGAGGGACCAGCGCCCCAGGTTATTGTTTTCACTCCGCATACTAAAGTCTTCACCATGCTACGGCAGTCTGGCACAGTAAATATGTTGGAGACAGATGCTGCAATTGAGTAATAATAGCACAGTTGAACATATTTAATTCTTATTTTCCAGTGAGTCTATGGTTAAGTCATAGTAATTTCAGGAGTAGAAAGAATGAAGATAGAATTGACAGGATAAAGGGAAGAAGAATGAAAAAAAAAGTTAGCATGGAGTTTGAGTTATTCAGGATCAAGTAAGTGGGATTTTACTGTATTGGCCATCTCTTAGGATCTTGCATAAGTAAAGGCCTGGCCTTGACGTGTAGCATACGACATGTATTGCTCGACATTTCTTCTAGTTTAGCCAGGCTTTAATGTTAAAATCTCATCATCCTTACACTTAATCATTTGGAACATGTAATTGCTTGTATATTTAACAATTAGCTTACCAGTTCGAGTTTTCTATGAGTCAATAGATTGTCAACATGGAGCGTTGACTTATAGAAAACGAGTAGTCTAATTGTTTTAGTATAAATCTACTCACATACTACCTTCGAATAACTGACGATTTTAATAATAACTTACGTTGTTTTTGTGAAAAACGCCATTTTTTCGCTACTTGCTATCTATCGCTCAATAGATAGTGAGTACGGGAGCCAATCAAATTGCAGGATTCGTGATAGTATGGAGTAGATTTATACTAATATCATATGGATAGTGCGTTTAAATAACCACTCACCAGTAGATGGTATCAAGGGTTTCTAGAAAACAAAACATAAAATGTTAGTAACATAACCATGCAGGGTAAAAGGCAAAAGGTCCCACAGTTCCCTCAAGTTAAAAAGGTATCTAGCAATTTGTGTCTTTAGTATAAGCTGACCTTGGTCTCTGGTTCAGTGGGTGTGGTTGTCTCAGGAGTTGTTGCACTGGAAGATCCCTCACTACTCAATGAGCTTGTTGTTGTGGTACTTGACGTTGTTGTCATGCTGTTCGATTGGGTTGCAGTTGTAGTTGCTGCAGTAGTAACTGAGGTATTTTCTCCAACTTGTTGACTGCAAGTACAATTAATTTACAACACTAAATATATTTCAAATCAATATAATCTCACAAGGCATTACACTACTAAGGAAGGACCACATTCAGAGTCACTAAATAGAAGCTAAGAACACCCACTGTATAGTACAATATTTCATATGTACTTACACTGCAACATTTCTTTGCCAAGTTACTTACCATTTACTAAAAATGACAGGAATATGATGCTTGGCAATCGACTGGAACTTTCTCACAAACACTTCAAGCATTCGTATTAAAATTTCTCTTCCCTAAAAGCCAGAATATAACATTTGAGTATATCTGATAGTTCTTATGCTTAGGGAGCAGTCATTAATTACTTGAGGGGGGAGGGGGGACCGGGAATTTTGCAAAACCCTGGGCTCAAAAAGTTTGGCCCCCTTTCAAATTCAAGCCCAAAAATTGTGACCCCCCCTAGACCGGACGCCCAAAAATTTGCAACCCCCCCACCACCACCACCACCACCTCCACATTTTTACATTCAATAATTATATATCTTAAAACCACAGAGACTTGATATACATACTGTGTGTAGCTGAATATAACCTTACACAAATAAAGATCAGCTAGCATGGCAATTTTGTCTGATTTAATTTAAGTATAAATCTTCATTTTCGCTAGTTTAAAAGTGGCAGAGATAAACAACGAATACCGGTGTCTATGTCGTCGACAACGTTAACAAAGACATTTGAGTCTAGGTTTTGCAACATTTTAAAGTATTCGTTTTGTTCAACTGATTTGAATGGGCAGCTTTGCCTGTCAACCATGAGAGGGATTCTCAAAATGTATTTACATAAAGCTATGATTGATACATGATCAATATGAAACTAGATATACAATAGTAGAAAATAGGCCCGTAAGACCTGCATGTAGCTACTGCAGCAAGCATTTACAACTGTAATGTTATCATATTCTCTAGGTTATTTCTTAGTATAATCATACTATAAAAAGTATTGATGAACAGTAGACTCCCAAGGATTTAAAAAAAAAAGAAAAAAAAAAGAAAAAAAGATTCAGTGGGGAGGACTCGAACCCGCGGCCTCATGCAACCTACGGATTCCGATCAATGACCTAAACCACTTAGCCACGAAGCCAACTCCATAAAATGTGGATTCTAAAATTAATCTTATTAGTGTTTGTATTTAACTGTCCGAAAAGACACGTCAAGCATGTTGAATTTTAGTTACTTTTTCTTCTACAAAGATGAAATACCTGCTACAATTGATCACATAACTGTTGTACAGTATGTATTTTGCATAATAATATAAAAAGTGCAAAATCATAATTCAATAAGTAAATTTGCGGGGGCATGTTTTTGTACGAAATAATATGTTTGAACCTACAGATAACCTCAATAAAGCTTTGCGACTTGATTTAATGTCAAAAGTAATACTAAAAATGACCAAATGAGAGCATGTTTACATGAGCTTGTGTGTTTCGGCAAGTATTGCAAACTCTTTATAAATAAATAACTTGTTTGAATGATCATAACTCGGAATGTGAATGGAATGCAGCCGCGTTCGAGTTTATAAAAGCGAATATCAAAGCTACCACATAAAAGCGAATATGTAAGAATTGTTTAACAAACCCCAAAATCTTTTGTTCATTTAGATATTTTCTTCTTTATAAAGTGATTCTAGGCTGGCGCTCTGTAACGATCATATCCCGAAGTGTATCCGAAGTCAAATTTTCCCATCAAACCCCCCGGCAAATCTTACTTTTTTTTTCTATGTGATGACATAGTAGCTACTCGCACATGCGCAGTAGCTACAAAAAACATTGTAAATTGAATAAAATTTTCATTTGAACAATGACCCTCTTGCTCAGTATTATATTAAAACCAGACTTAAATTCAACGCCCAAAAAATGTTACCCCCCCCTTTAATGACAGCCCAAAAAAACATGACCTCCCCTAAATACATGCCCAAAAAAACGTAGCCCCCCCTACATATTTGCTGCCCCCCCTACCCTGTAATAAATGGCCGCTCCCTTAGGTGTATATAATGTGGTAGCTTTAATGTTTACAACATACCGAACCCTGTTCATCACTCTTCTGACGAATACACTCCACCAGGTTCAGCAGTAGCTACAAAGAAACATTACACGCACAATAAGAATGCAATGGTTTATGGATTTGAGGGGCTAATACATACTATTGAATGTTATGATAAGGAATGGTAAGCCTGAGCTAAAGGAAGCACAGTTGTTGCTATCTTGTCTCACCTTGCAGGACATGGTCTGTATGCTGACAGGTAAGGAGTCATCATGGACGTTCTTGGAGAACATGTGCACTGCCAGTGAAAGGTGTGGCAAGGGAAGGTGCGTGCGCACATGATGAACAAGGTCGGCAAGGGTACTGTATGTTAGTGGGCGCAAGGACTCTTTCGTAGTCCAACCAGTGCCAATTAGAACTTCTTCATCAAACAGTTGGTCAATGTGTGGGACAAATCCTGAAGATAAAATAACACCTTTTCTTTCAATAGTTCTATGTTGAAGTAGTATGGATTATTAATTTATTGTTCCAAAGAACTGTGGCAAGAATGTGTCTAGCATTATTAAGTGTTATATTTCCATAGGTGAGCAAGTCCTGACCTTATGTTGTAGTTGTAATAGAACAGACCATTAACTTATTGCACCAATGATCTGAAAATATGTTTCTAGCAGCTTTAAATTGCAATCCTCTGGGGTGTATACAAAAGCAGTAACATGGATCATTAACTTACTGTTCCTTAGATCTGTTGCAAGGATATGTCTAGCAGCTATTAGAAGCTCTTTTCGTAGGTGTGCAACTTCCTGTAAATGTTATCAAACAGAATTTATCAATACCTACACATATTCATTAAACAGTAACATAGATTATTTTATCTGCAAGTTTTCAATTATTTAGAATATAATATTGTACTTACTGGAGGACAATATCTGAGCAAGCCAAGCATTCCACCAACCATGTTCTGAGAATAGGTATTCACCATTTCCTACAAATCAACAAAATCAACAATCCATTAATACCAAGCATACAGTACACATGGGATGAAACAACAATAGCATAGGAAAATTTCAAAATCTAACAAAATGTGAGAAGGGGGAATGACTGTACTTATTTCTTTTATTGCATTTACAGTAATTGTTTCTTTTTTTCAATAGATGATATTGCCATCCTAACTTGAGATGTGGTTGTTATGATTTATTGTTCAATTACTCCCTTATCTATCATCCTACATCAATTGGTAACACTACAATGGAAAGAGCAACTAATGTTGATTTTAGAAGCATGTAAGATTCTCAATGAAGCGCAGCAAGGAAAAAATTATTGAGCTGATTTGTTTCAAACCTTTGCACTTTGCAAATGTGATTCATTCTATTCATTTTCGCTTCATAATTGCAATTAGGCCGACAAAATGCAATTTCTTACTCTTGCTTTGAATATTTTTAAGCTCAATTCTTCTTCCTTGTAAGCATTAAACATTATAACACCCTTGGAGCTAATTATTTCATAGTGAAGAGCAACATTCGGCAAAATATACATTAATTTTATTCAAGTAGGCTCACTAATCTACCATTGATGAATCAAGATGATGAATGCCAGGAAAGACCTTCCTGGTAAATCCTGATAATAAATGTCAAAAAAGACCTACATGCTCCTCACAAATCATAATAATGAATGCCTGGATAACCTACCTGGTAAATCCTGATAATGTATGCCAAAAAGGACAATGTCTTGATCTGAGCAGCAACGAAATCCACATAAACCTCTTTGTTGAATGTGGGTGATTTTCTATGAAAATAAACATTAAAAACAAATAACTATCTTGCATAAGATAATGACCTACGTGTATGTACTGATTAGCTATGTTAGACAGGAACCTGATTTATAAGCCTACTCTTAACATCTTTGAAAAATGCAAAGCAAGTACCAAAAAAATTAAACTTCTCTGGAAAGATACTAATCTTCCAGCAACCTACCTGGCATTGAGGGAGAGCTGTTACACCTATCCGGCATTAAGGGAATGTACCTTTCTTGCAATAAGGGAATCTACCTATCTGGCATTAACGATACCGTAGGCCCAAATTGCTTCATTTCAAGTGAAATCTTTTTATTAGGCCATTCGATGATAATAGGCACACTCTAGATGTTAGCAAAAAATACCACCAAAATCTTAAATACTCCGCCAGATATTCAAGAAAAACCGAATTTGAACGAGTGTATCGTTATTCTAGAAGGCGTCAATAACCCCATAATCCTGTTTACTTAGCTCAAAGTCCCGCGATCAAAATCTGGGGAACTTAGTTTTACGGCTTTTCCCTCTAATTAGAACACAGGTAGCCCAGGCAATGGTTTCGAAGCTTGTTCGTAGCTTGGAATCGGCTGTTATTCTTGGAGGTAAAACGAGTGGATTGAAGTCGCAATTTTTTGTGAAACATTGCCAATAAAATTGCCTCACAACTTAGAACATGCCTTGTAGCTTTTTTTGCTACGGACTTAATTAGCGCGTTATAGCCAAAGAAGCAAAATTATTCCCCGCCTAACTTTGACCCTTCATTATTAATCAACGAGGCTGTGTGACGTCAAATGGAGACACGGTTTGTCAGTTCAGTACATGACGAAAGATATAAAGCAGGATATAAACCGGGAGGTTACGCGCTTTTGGTGTGTATAAATAATTCGCATATTTAAAAGTGGTCGATTTCGCACTTCGGACCAGGCAAAAGCACTCAAAATTAAGCGCATATAAAAGATGATTATTTTAGGAGGAAAGTACAATCATTAAGCTTTAAATTGATATATAGTTTGTTGGCATTTGCTTTAATCCGACGCGAGCGCGAGCGATTTTGCCGGGACGAGCGGGTAATTACCGCTTGGGTCTATGGTATCCTTAAGGGAATATACCTATCTGGCATTAAGGGAATATACCTATCTGGCATTAAGGGAATATACCTCTATTTCAATAAACCTTGTCAGTGCAAATGGCAAATGGCAGTTCTAAGACCATTCACTACTTATGGGTATAATTATTTGTAAGAATGATAAGTAATATAATCGCAGAAATTATCCACATTTTTCTACATTTAGTAGAAATTTGACGAGTTCCATGTTCTTTTTTGATTATTGCCATTTGCTGTTTTGCACTGACAACCCTATTTGAAATAGGTGTATACCTATCTGGTATTCATGGAGTACACATACCTGTCATAAATGGAGTATACCTAGTATCTGGCATTAAGGGAGTACGCATACCTGGCATTAAAGGCATATACCTAGTATCTGGTATTACTGGAGTAAACATACCTGGCATTAAGGGAATATACCTAGTATCTGTTATTAATGGAGTAAACAAACCTGGCATTAAGAGAAGGCTGTAGCACTATTGTGTTCATGACAAGAGGTATAAAATCTGCCACAACACTGTACACACTCTGCTTGTAGAGCTGAATCATCACACACAAAAAAAAAGCATTAAGCCATTGAAAACAAGAAGTCACATATTACAGATTATATTGATCCTCTTTAAAAAGTCACTTTTTAAAGGATAAATTGATTATCCATACTTTTTATTCAAAGAAAACCTAGGACTAGATCAATTTTCATGACCTGCTGTTTCAATGCAGCTGAACTAATGTACAGTATAAAGCCATCTACAGTACATTATATACTGCCTGGGGGGAATTCTCCAGAACAGTTTTGACCAACTGCTATCCCTTAAGGGTTGTTGAAGGATTTATCTGGTTCTGCTATCTCTTAGGGTAAAAAATTCTGACTGACTACTATTCCTTAGTTGGCGTTTAACAACTTTAGCAGTTTTTCAATCTTGCTATCTGTTATGATTAAAGATTCCTTTACCACACCCAATTTGCTATCTCTTAGTGGTAAAAATTTTATTTTGACCACACCCAGTGCTTCCCCTTAGGGTTAAAATTTACTTTGCCGACAATCACTCCCATCTGTTTTCATGGGAGGCCCCCTCCCTGGAATCTACTGTATCCACCTTACCTGATACATTAGCACCACTATAATAGGAAGCTCAGCAAGAACTTTCAGGGAATTCACTGCCTTTGGGATATTAGTCTATGGAAAAAAGAACCAGCTTTCAATATATCTTATATGAGGCATCAAGCATTCGATGGAATCCCTGGCCTACTTTCAAAATATCTACTGTATGTGACTCAGCAACCAACCTCAGAGAAATCTCTGCCTTAGGAATATTTAGTAGTACGGGATGTAAATCTGTCTGTGTCACACATCAAAGCAAGCAGGTCTAGCCTAGTTGATTTTTTTATGATAGAGGGTTACCAAAGCCCAAGCTAGCAGAACCCCTTGTTTCATACCTGTTGAGCTGACTTGCCACTCCCACCATCACCAGCATTCAGGGGGGAAGCACTATGTGTACCAACAGGGGTACTTCCCTGAGCTGCAGCAGCTGGTAGAGACCCCCCCTGGCTGTCTGTCGGCAAGAATCCTGTTGTTGAAATGGACACCACCTCAAAGTGTTGCTTCTGATAAAAAACAAAAGATATACAAAATCATGGTATGTGCTTTGTAATAACAGACCAACTTGTTGCTTTTTATGCAAGCATACCACATTAACTGGTAGTTCTTTGTAGATGTTCTTCACATACTGTAGAAAGTGCTGGATCTGAAAAGGATTATATTTATTAAGGTGTATTACTATGTATTAAAGCAATGAATGTCTGAAACAAAAAACAATGTGTACTATATTATTGTTCTGGTTCCCTTACAGTATATACAGTAATTAGCCCTGATTTTTTATTGATTCTAACCTCAGTTTGAAGGGGAGGTCTGAACTGTTTGTGCAGTTCAATAATGATTCGCAGACACACCAAGACATTTTCTTCATTTTCTATCTAAAAGGAACAGAAAACAATGCAGCAAAACTGTATTCCACCTTCAAATATCAAAAGACAAAATGCATTTATTCACCGTGGAGCACATTAGAGTAGTTAGAGGTGCTTTCTCTTAACTTAAAATTAAAAAAAAAAATTGAGAACTGACTTTTGATGATATCCTTAACGCAACCATCCTACTGTAGATTAATAGGGGCCTTACGCAAATAGATCAGTGATGGTGACAGTAACAGCAGATGATGCAAGGATGAAAACATCCAGAAACAGAAACAAGGTCTTAAACTTTCAATTCTTTAGGAATTTAGCTCTTAGCATAAAAGCATTTTTTTTGGGTCATGCTCTCCCTGCTGCCATCGTCATTGGGTAAGTTTTCTCAAAAAGCCCACAAGTTACCTTAATAATGGCAACTATGAACACCTACCTCAAGTAGATGAAACATGAGAGAAAGAATTGACTGAAAAAAAATAGCAAAATGATACTGGGAAACACAAGATATAGAATAGACTGAAAGTAAAATAGCAAAAATATTACAAAAAACACAGGAGTTTCAAACTAGTCCACAGCTTCTTTGGGCCTTACCTTATAATGTGCTCTCAAATGTTCATTGGTGGGTACCCTGTGGAGGATCTCCAGTAAAAGCTTACGCAATTGCTGAAAAAAAGGGAGTTGTTCAGCTCAAACAGACAACTGTAGGGGCAAAGTGCACGTTTTAACCAAGACTGTGATAAAACCAGCTTCTGACAGGGAAAAACCCTCAACTCAAAAGTCATTTATATTCTTTAGAGTCTACCATGGATTTTGAAAGGGATATTTACCAAAATGGGGTGTATTTTACCTCTCATCATAAGAAAAAATAGAGAGTTATTATGTTACAACTGTAAATGTGCAAATATACTCAAAGTTTTAAATTATAGAAGTACCCCCAAAAATAAACAGAAATCAAGCCAAGGTCAAGCAAATTTATCAAGCCTATAGCCTAATGATTGCTAAATTGTTTCTGCTTTAATTATGTTCAAACATATTTTGAGTATTTACCTGGACTGTGCACTCAGCCACAAACTGTGGTTCTCCATCTCTTAGGTACTGCAGGAACTTGGGAATGGCATGTTCAAGGAAGGAGGGGTAGGAGGAAGACTGTATTATAGTCTGTTAATAATATTATAAAATAGCTGATTGTGGCTCTAATGCACCCCTGGAGGAACACCATCATCAACCCCCAACTCCCTTATTCCCTGAGCTTTGAGTGACTTTTAATTTGAGTTGTGTATATTTAATTAAGGAAAGAAAGCTTTGCACTATATGAAAAATTAATGTGGTAAGAAAACAATGGAAAATTGAAAAATTTTAATATAGCTAGAAATCAACAAAAGGTTGAAAAAGTTTGTTGTTCACCTGTGAGAAACAGTAGTTGCACAGATGTTTCAAGCATTAGTTATTTGTCATTAGCCCTTTATCTTTTGCTATGACAAAAGGCCCACTGTCACCTGAGCTAACATTACAAAAATCTACTTTCCACACTTTGATGCTGGTTTGCTATGTTGCTATGCAATAGGGTGTATTTGATGATTGATTTTTTCAAGATGCAACAAAAAGATTTCTTTAGATGGCAAACCAGACACAGCTAAAGAAAATGTATTTATTGTGTATCGTGAGACAAGGTGTAAGGAAGCAAGAATATGTATGTACAAACCTCAAAATTTTCACTGATTTCTTGGGCTGCTTTGAGTTTACTTTCATCAGCTGACAAAAAGAAAATAAGAGTTTTATTACTTAGTAGTAGGAATAGAAAAAAAAGCTTAACCCAATACAAAAACATATGTAGGAGTTAGTGTAGCTTACAAGCAATTAAGGCAGGGAATTCAATTTCAAGAGCATTCAAAATATCAACTGTAACCTTTCTAAATGTCATTGAAGTCTAGCACAAAAAGGATCAGAAACAATTCACTGAATAAGGCAGAATCATATCTTGCCTTAACAATATTAGGGCTTTTGATGGGGGAAGTCAATACAGAATACAAGGATCCTGCTGTCTTCATATGACCTTGTTGTTTACTTACGAATTGCAGCATCAGTGAGGAAGTTTGTATAGGAAGTAAACTTCTTGATGATGCTTGCTGCATTCTCTTGAGTGGGTGGTGGCGAAGGGGTGGCAACAGCTGCCATGATCTAGATTCTGGACAGAGAGAAGTTCTGGTAAGCATAACAGGATCAAGGGCAACAGAACACCATCATCAGCCCGCAGTAAGATTCAGATGATGGATATTTATCAAGTTTCACTGCAGTTACTGTATTAAGCTAAGGAGGAGATTAACTTTTTTGATGCAGAGCAAAAATTAGATGAGGTCGCTGACTTGAACAAAGTAATCAACTTCCACAGGCCAAATATAAAATGTTGTAGTGAGGTAACTTAACTCTAACTGGGTAATTGTATGAGTTTTCCAAGTCAATTGTATGAAAAAATACTTCTAATAAAATGTGATTTAAGTATACATAGTATATGCTCCTGTGATGCATAGAAATATCATGGTTACCAGGGGCGGATCTAGCTTTTTGCTAAAGGGGGGGTGGGGTGGCTCAGTGAAAGAGGGGGAAGGGGTATTTTTTTTGTTATACAGACAGATTTATTAGAGTGGCGTGAACAAAGAAGTACATAGGCCATTATTCTTTAATATTTATAAATAAGACTGTCTTATTAAAAAGCAGTCATAAATATATTTAGCTACAATGCTATGGTGTTTTTTGGGGCTATTAAATCTATATATGGCTTTCTGGCAGCCCGGGGGGGGGGGGGGGGGGGGGGGGGGTTAAGCCCCCTAAAGGCTCCCCCTAGATCCGCTTCTGGTTACTCTGCTTTTAAAGACTTTCCAAGGCCGTTTATCGACTCTCAATCTTAACGTCACGTTCTTTATACGTTACATTACACCATTACAGATTAGTATAAGCATGCATCGTGCTACAACAATGCATAATGCATGCATAATCTCACAAACATTTCATTATTAAATAATATAAAGAAGTTCCGTTAACCGATACATTAAAACAACCAAGAATAATAACCGTGAGAAAAACGGAGACAAACGCAAAAGCTTTGCACTTGCTTTTCGACTTGTTTGCTTTCTTGTATTAGTAGATACATAAGAAAAACAAGATCCAATCGAATTGAAAACAACAACAAAATCTACCTCAGTGTATAGTGCGACTGTATGTATTATCAATCCATGGCTCACTTCAAATATCGAGTATGTTTTGGTTGTCCAATGTGATGTAAGCAGCACGCCGCCATCTTTGTTCGCGCCTGAATTTAAGACCTTCAAAATTGAAGGTGTAAGTGCGCATGCCTGTGCCGCTGACCTACGCGCTATTTTTTTTTTTTAAAGATTTTCAAAATGGCGGACGATGTTTCGGACTCGGTTTGTTGCCTCTCTAGTGATAATGTCTCTGATATGGCGCACATCCTGCTAATTGAACCGTTCTGTGGAGGATCGCATAGGCAGTTGATGGAGATCTTGGGATCTCAAGTGTGTGGCACCGTGCATTACTGCCTATCCGCTAAAAAATGGCACTGGCGAATGAGAACTGGCGCCCTGTACTTTTCTCAAAATATCCCGAAAAATTCCCGATATAGGTATAAATGCCACACTACTTTTCTATGAAAAATCAATGAAAAGACAATGTTATTGTCGATCTGAGATTTGTGGGCTCTTGAGCTCCAAAATGAAAAATTGGTGAGAAGAGGGGGGGGGGGGGATGATAATGGACCATGTTATTAGAACATTGAGGTTAACCGAGGTAACTATCGAAATCAATCAAATATAAATGTTAAAACTAAAAGTAACATATATATTGCCAGACTAAGTTGCAGTGGATTTCCTCAAAATCAAAACTTGTGTGAAGGGGGAGCAGATTCAAGAAATAGGTCTTAGTTTTAATCAAGTAAACACTGTTGTATATTCTCTCTTTACAGGATACTCTTTGCTAGCTCTGTTCTAAATCTATCAGAGCTAATTGCACTTAGACCAGACCTTGCCGCTTTGAGAAAGATTATTTATTTCCATGAAAACCAGCTAGTATACCCTGTGCGTAAGCAACAAGAAAGAGACTTTCAGTATGGCTACAACCAAATTCTGTCCTGGTAAGAAAATAGAAACTGCATAGAAGTGTCCACATTAAATCTGGGGGAGAAAACAGCTTTAAGTGTAAAAATTACCTCAATTATCCCACCCCCTTTTATAAAGCTGAACAATTAATATCAGAAAATATATGCAATATATTTTTTTGGTATTGGTTTCTAATTTAATTGGACACTATTATCCTTCCCAATTTAAAATCAAGCTCTTTTTACCCTGAATGATGTATGTAGTAAAAAATCTGTTCTATCAGACTCATAGCCTGCATAGCTGGTGGTTATGTTGAGTTTCAGAGCAGTAGTTCATTTTGAATGGCCGCACAAGAGAGCTAGGGCTAGTGTGTGTGGGGCGTCCTATAAATAACCGTTATTACAGGTGCCACTTTCACTAGCCCCTGCTCTCTCGCGCAGCCATTCAAAACAAACTATGAACAAGTTCGCATATTTTCAGAAAGAAAACTACTTTTACTGCCATAACATAAATGCCAGCTGCCCAGACTACCAGACTCATGGATGTTTACCCTCACTTTTTGAGAGAATGTTTTATGATAATGAATACTGTAATATGTCTTGAGCTTCAGAGAATTTAACTTACATACATTTTCAAACTGACCATTCTATAAAAGATGCAATATAGTTATTGATTAAATAAATTTTCAGTCTTGTTGCAGATGTTGTTGTTTTCAACTCTTTATTCAATATGACGTCCTTCCTCAACAATATTGACTCCTTTTTAAAACTGATGCCAGATCATAGACCCAATGGGATTTATGATCAGATAAAACCTAAGTGCCAAGTGGTGTATTTCCCTCTACAATATCTAGATGTAGGTTGACTTGCACTTCTTCTTCTTTTGTAATGTCCCCAATATGAACTATGTCACATTATTATCGCTATGAATATATGCCATTCAATAGCATTTCATGTCTGTCCACACACTTCAGCATCCTCACAAGAAAATAGGCTTGGGTCACAGTCTTTAGCACTATTGGAGTAATCAATCTTTACAATAGATATATATAGGTATATGGTTATCATATATATGGTTATCAAATAGATTTTTTCCCAGCCCAATAAATTGATACAATGTATTTGTGTTTGCCACACAGATATCAAAACTGGAGCTTGAAAATCAGAACCCCAGGTCTTGTAGGCCTCTTCATATTGTTTGGTCACATAGATGGTAGGAAGTATTGAGATAAAACATATACTAGGTGTGGAGGGAGGGGTGGGACAGGGGGGCAGCACCCCGTTTTTTTTAGAGCAGATCTGAGCAGAATCAATTGTTTGGTTTGAGGATATTGTACATTTTGACATTTTTTAAACTGTTTTATTCATTTTTAGTGGTATTCTGTAAAAAAAACTCTTTAACATTCTTATTGACACCTATCTTTCATACTTTTGTGGAAATATACAGTTTAGAAGAGAAGCACAACGAAATGTGTGACCCCATGGAAGAAAACATTACTCCTTTCTGTTAACACATTTTAGGAATAGGCAAAAATGCACAAATGATGCATGCAAGGCTGAATTAGTTTCTTTTGGTATCCAATCAAAGTACAGTGATTAAGTTTTGGACCAGGTTAATTACCCTGAGAAAATGTGATCTTTCGAAACAAGGTTATTTATAGATATGGGACAGTCTGGCAACTTGAAACAACAAAAACTTGGTCTCCCAAGTTAAATTGCCCACACTTCTTTCTAATGGGAGACTAACAGCACTTTATGTGCCCTCTGTATTTACAAGCATCCTAAGATCTTTTGTGGTTTTCCAACAGGGAGCATGACAAAGATCCTGAGCTGTTTTTCCAAACGCTTTTTCATCTAATTGAAGAAGGTCTCAGCTTTAATGTATCCGTTTTGGGGGAGGGATTTTCACAAACTCCAGGTAATAACTTGTCTTTGTAGATGTGTTGTGTTTCTGTTCCAAAATTAGCACTAGAGACAGAATTCAAACCCTGACATTTGCTAAAATCACTTAACTACAGAAAATGCTCTTATTGTGTGTGTCATGCAGTAACAACCAAACCCACGCAAATCAATGAACACTGTTTTGCACATATTTCCCACTTGATATCCTCACCTGCTTTGAGACCATACCCGGATAGAACTGCATTTTGTAGTTAAAATTCTCTGACCCTAGACATTTTTTTTTAATAATATGAGTTTTTGAGGGTGAAATGTTCTAGCATGTTTACATTATGCTCTTGGCTCTTTCTTGTTTTGTCCTGATAGATGTATTCCATAAAGCTCGTCCACTGTTAGGTGAAAGAGTTCTTCATTGGGGCTACCAAGAATCAAGATCAAAATATCTTGAAATATTAAAGGATGCTGATGTGGCTGTATCCACTGCAAAGCATGAATTCTTTGGAGTTGCAATGTATGTGGTAAATGGGTTTAGGAAACAGACCCGCCCAGAATCTTGGCAATGGGCCTGATATGGCATCTTTGTGGGGCTAACATTGTTCTGTTGGGTTTCTGTGGACAATACGAAGAATGTAACAAAAATCCATCAAAATAGGGGAGTCGATAGCCACTTAATACCCTGTAGATCCGCCCTTGTTTTGGAAGTCCGACATGGACTCCTGTCCCAGATTCCATATTGTAAATCCTGGATCACAAGTAATAGCAGGTCCCAAACACTCTTTTTTATAAAAACCTGTAAAGGCTTAGATATATCAGCAAAAGATTGTTTTGTTAGTGTGATCGATTATCAAATGCAGAATCATATTGTTGTGCTCATAGTAACAACCATAAGTATCATGTGTGTAATTCTCTTTCTAATAATTCAAGTAGACACATACTTTTTTTTTTACTTTTTTTATTAAGATTATTATTACATTATTACAAACATATACATTTTGTTTACATTCATTATTGCCATTTCATTTGTTCGCTTTCTTTCCGTTCTTTTACATATATTTTCTGATGTCTTATTTACTTGTTTTTACATTATCAAAAGTGATATGTTTGCAAAAACACACACACAAAAATCTAGATTGACATACCATAATAGAAATTACAGCAGCCTAAAAGAAATTCATAGCTATTTATAATAACTGTTCCTACTTTGAACAAAACCTATATGATGCAGCTATTATTGAGTGCAATGCATTTCTCTATTTCTATTTTTGTAAAAAGAGTTAATAAAAATATCTCAAAGTTGGGTGCATTGTCTTTCAAAAAAACTTTTATATATGCATAATTTTTCAATTATGATACAATGGTTGAGAGAGGCTTATATCCGTAAAGGATGTCTGTATTAGTTAAAGCCGCATTATCACCAGTTTACTTCCGGTCGATTACTTAACAATCTCCGATGATTTTTAACGAAAAACGCGAAAAATATTTCAAAATATTGAAAGCAGTGTGTCTATTGGAAGTTTCTTTGAGGATGTGACTGATAATTTAGAGCAGATGGTCTGTTTAATATCTCGGATTCTAATAGATTCTTTTGTCTTTTGACGGTTAAAGTTTCCGTCGGACCACCGGAAGTAAACTGGTGACAATGTGGCTTTAATTGAACTGGGATGTTAGTCTTTCACCATTTCAAAAACAAGTACCAAAAATCTACTGCTTGTTTGCAATTTACAAATAAGTGTTCTAATGTATGAGGAACCGTGCACCTTGGATTATCCCTAGTGGAAACATTGTCAATTAAGTTTCTTTTTTACGGTATTTCATATGTTTATACACAGAACAATTCCTGCCTTAAAATGAATACAGCCCAGCCTCAACTGAAAATAAGACGTACTTATAAAAAGAAGAGAGCATTCAAGTCAAATTTAGCATCCATGTTTGGAAAGCTTATTTCTGTTAACAAGATGTTATTTTAAAAATAACAAAATAAAAAGTTTTGTAAGCCTGTTTTGGATTAAAAACAACGATTACAGATCCTCATGCGACTGATTTCATCAGGTTTTCTTCACATTGACCGATTTGGTGCTCCCTTGCAGGCTAGAAGCTGTACAGTGTGGCTGCTATCCTCTTTGTCCTAAAGATCTTGTCTACCCTGAAATATACCCAGGTGCGTTGCAAGTACTGTACCATGAAAAGCGCCGTAGCCACTACAACTGCATGCCATTCATTATGTATGGTTTTACTATTTCCATTTTTTAACATTTTTATTAACTGCTCTCCTTATGTTCAGTTAGTTTTCTCTTTCTTTACGGGAAGTTCTGTACTAAATTACACCAACATAAACACTATGAAGTAGGAATACTTTTGGGGCTACAATTCAATTGATTTTCTCTTTTCCTGTTTCGTAATATCTAGAACAGTATCTCTATTCAACGCCAGGCCAGCTTGCAAAGAGGCTTCGTTATTTATGCAAAAATCCTGGGTTTGCAAGACATCACAAGACAGTGGTAAGCTAAAATTAGCCCTCCGAATGTCGGGAGAGAGCCAAGATACAAACCATTACGCCTAATTTTCTGTTAAGTGGGTAATTATGATCACTAAGGGGGTGGGGGTAAGGTTTCCATGGTACAAATCATTACGCCATTTCATTTATTTGAAGGAGCCATGTAAGGCACGGGTGGAGAAGGTGCCAAAAATACGTCCATCTTTTTTTTTTCTGTGAAGGGGCTAAGTATGATAGGTGAAGGGGCTAGGTATAATGGGTGAAGGGGCTACGCATGATGGGTGAGGGGGCTAGGTATGATGGGTGAAGGGGCTAGGTATGATGGGTGAAGGGGCTACGCATGATGGGTGAGGGGGCTAGGTATGATAGGTGAAGGGGCTAGGTATAATGGGTGAAGGGGCTACGCATGATGGGTGAGGGGGCTAGGTATGATGGGTGAAGGGGCTAGGTATGATGGGTGAAGGGGCTAGGTATGATGGGTGAAGGGGCTAGGTATGATGGGTGAAGGGGCTACGCATGATGGGTGAGGGGGCTAGGTATGATGGGTGAAGGGGCTAGGTATGATGGGTGAAGGGGCTAGGTATGATGGGTGAAGGGGCTAGGTATGATGGGTGAAGGGGCTAGGTATGATGGGTGAAGGGGCTAGGTATGATGGGTGAAGGGGCTAGGTATGATGGGTGAAGGGGCTAGGTATGATGGGTGAAGGGGCTAGGTATGATGGGTGAAGGGGCTAGGTATGATGGGTGAAGGGGCTAGGTATGATGGGTGAAGGGGCTAGGTATGATGGGTGAAGGGGCTAGGTATGATGGGTGAAGGGGCTAGGTATGATGGGTGAAGGGGCTAGGTATGATGGGTGAAAGGGCTAGGTATGATGGGTGAAGGGGCTAGGTATGATCACTGGGGAAGGGAATGTCAAGGTACATACCATGACGTCCATTTTTTCCTGATCACTGAGATGTGTAAAGTAGTGCATGACCCTTCACTGTAATTCAGACTTTTAAGTCTGCGAGGGTGTTGTAATAAATTATTATTATTATTATTATTATTATTATTATTATTATTATTATTATTATTATTATTATTATTATTATTATTATTATTATTATTATTATTATTATTATTATTATTATTATTATTATTATTATTATTATTATTATTATTATTATTATTATTATTATTATTATTATTATTATTATTATTATTATTATTATTATTATTATTATTATTATTATTATTATTATTATTATTATTATTATTATTATTATTATTATTATTATTATTATTATTATTATTATTATTATTATTATTATTATTATTATTATTATTATTATTATTATTATTATTATTATTATTATTATTATTATTATTATTATTATTATTATTATTATTATTATTATTATTATTATTATTATTATTATTATTATTATTATTATTATTATTATTATTATTATTATTATTATTATTATTATTATTATTATTATTATTATTATTATTATTATTATTATTATTATTATTATTATTATTATTATTATTATTATTATTATTATTATTATTATTATTATTATTATTATTATTATTATTATTATTATTATTATTATTATTATTATTATTATTATTATTATTATTATTATTATTATTATTATTATTATTATTATTATTATTATTATTATTATTATTATTATTATTATTATTATTATTATTATTATTATTATTATTATTATTATTATTATTATTATTATTATTATTATTATTATTATTATTATTATTATTATTATTATTATTATTATTATTATTATTATTATTATTATTATTATTATTATTATTATTATTATTATTATTATTATTATTATTATTATTATTATTATTATTATTATTATTATTATTATTATTATTATTATTATTATTATTATTATTATTATTATTATTATTATTATTATTATTATTATTATTATTATTATTATTATTATTATTATTATTATTATTATTATTATTATTATTATTATTATTATTATTATTATTATTATTATTATTATTATTATTATTATTATTATTATTATTATTATTATTATTATTATTATTATTATTATTATTATTATTATTATTATTATTATTATTATTATTATTATTATTATTATTATTATTATTATTATTATTATTATTATTATTATTATTATTATTATTATTATTATTATTATTATTATTATTATTATTATTATTATTATTATTATGAACATTGGTAGGATAGGTAAAAAGATAATAAGAGCTTTAGTCATAAGATTTGGCAAATGTCTTCTTGTGAAAGATCGAGATTCCTCATTTAACTAGGCAAACGGTAAAGTATGGCATCAAAGATCTTGGCTTGGTGTATGCCAAGCTAAGACCTGAGTATGTGTTGTATTATGTATGATTGCGTGACGTTGTATGACATCATGGTTTTGAGATAATAAAGTCACTTAGCACTTGACCGTCGTACAATATGGTGGCAGCCCTGAGGACCCGCTAAAAATCAGTTTTTAGCAGCCTAATATCCAAGTGAACAAGTCAGCGTTTTATCTCGGACATTCCGTTGGACAAACCGAAGAAAAACAGGGAAAAAACTGTGGGAGACACGATCCGTTCGACACTCTGCACAAAAACTTAACCTCAGCGAGTATAGTTCAAGTCAAGGGACAACATACCGCCGACTTCAATTTACCGAGCTGGAAAGAAACACAAGAACCACAGACAGCTACCACACACTGGGAAGTACAATCTACGTCGACTTAACAGCTGAGTTGATTTATTCAAAGAGTATTTTCTGTAAATAAGCTTACAAAGACAAGCTTACCGTTGTCAGAAATAAACTACGACAAGCCGGCAGATTCACATCAATTCCAACTCTGGGAGGACTTTCATCTCAAGCGGGTATTTATACCGACTCCGGACGTGCACAGACTTTAACTAGAGTAGTGTTAGGGCAGTTTAAAGTAAGCATAACGCGGTTTTCTTGCCGTTCCAAAGGGGACTCGGCAGGCTTATTCAGTTTGAGAGTTTTCATTCACGAAAACAAAACGTGCCATCGACGTTTTGACCGCGCGCGGCCTGGAACCGTAACACAGGTATACCGCGCACGCTATAATTTTCTAGTACGATCTTTTTCGCGATTTCGCGACGTTTTTTCGCGCATATTTTTTCAGATATTTTTTAAGCGTTATTTCTTAAAATTATCACTCTGTCTTTGTTATTGTGCGAATTCATTTACAGTAATGGCTACATATCAGATCCCAGCCCCACCCCCAATGTCGTTACAGGGAGACGTAGTGGAGAACTGGCGGGACTTCGAATCCTCATGGGACTATTATACCATTGCTACCGATATAAGGTCGAAATTGACATCCCCTCCAGGCAAGGAAATAGTAGCCGCAACACTTTGCACGGTAATGGGCCCTGAAAGCAAGAAGATAATGAACTCATTACCCACCCTGACCAACGCCGACAGGAAAGACCCGAAGAGGATTATAGAAGAGCTTAGAAAATACTTTGTACCCCAACGCAACGTGCTGTATGAGCGGTTTGTTTTCAACTCTGCAACACAGAAGCCCTCCGAGTCCGTCGACGAATATGTCGTCCGCCTGCGTCATCTAGCCAACTCTTGTGAGTTCGGTGACTTGAAGGACTCTCTCATCCGAGATCGGATAGTCATAGGTACTACCGATGAGAGTGGACGTGAACGCCTTTTAAGGGAACGGCCGGTGCCAAGCCTAGATAAGGTGGTGGAAAGCCTTCGAGCTGCCGAGATCTCAAGAACTCACCGACAAGTGATAAGCGGGAAACCATACTCGAGCCAGACAGAAACCATTCACCATACAGATAAGAGGCAGCCGAACAGAAGAAACAACCAAAGAAAGGGCCGGGGTAACAACGGTAACAACGGTGGACAACAAAAAACAAACGGCAACAAAAGAAGGCAAACCCAAGACCGTAGACCAACATCCCCGGGAAGCCATAACTCCTCCACCTCCTGTCACTGGTGTGGAAAAAAGGCAGACCATGTCAAGAAAGATTGTCCTGCTAAGGATGCAAAGTGCCGTAACTGCGGCAAAACAGGCCACTACGCCGTAGTCTGTCGGTCAAACAAACAAGTGCATGAAGTAAATAGAGAAGAGGGAGGAAGCTACCAGGAAGATTACTATTTAGACGACTGCTACTTCATGGGCGAAGTGAGCACCACCAACGATGAATTCTGGTCAGCGGAAGTGCTCATAAACCACAACCCCTGTACCTTGAAACTTGATAGTGGGTCAAAGGTGACAGTGGTTGGCGACAAGGCACCGTGGTTGGAAAACCGGCGACTGGACAAGGCGACAAGCATGTTCAGAGGACCCGGTGGAGTGAACTTGTCCCACTTGATAAAAGGACAGATAACAGACGCCTTATTTGCAGTCGGAGGGAGGACACACCGCGAAAATGTTTACGTCATGAAGAACCAATCTAAGAATCTACTTTCCAAGTCAGCAATCCAGGCACTCCAGCTGTTAATACCGTCAGCAGCAGTGCACAATGTGGAGACCGCCCCTAATTTCAAGGCAGAATTCCCCAAGTTATTCAAAGGGCTGGGCCTCATGAAGGATAAGTACAAGATACCTCTGAAACCGGACGCAGTATCAGTTTGTCTATACACACCCCGACGTGTACCGCACCCACTTCTCCCTAAGGTCAAAGAGAAGCTACTGGCTATGGTTCGTCAGAAGGTAATCTCACCAGTAAGTGAGCCCACAGACTGGTGCTCAGGCATGGTGATCGCTCCCAAGCGCAATGGTGATGTAAGGATCTGCGTTGACTTGACACCGCTGAACAAGGCAGTAAAACGAGAGATCCACCCTATGGCAAGTGTCGGCGAGAACTTGGCAAAGCTTAAGGACAGCAAAGTCTTCACCAAGCTAGACGCCAACTCTGGATTTTGGCAAATACCCCTCGACGAGGAGTCTCGGTTGCTCACCACCTTTGTCACACCATTTGGCAGGTACTGCTTCAACCGCCTCCCATTTGGAATCAGCTCAGCCCCTGAAATATTTCAGCGTACCATGTCTCGAATCCTAGAGGGCCTCGATGGCACAGTTTGTCACATGGATGACATCCTCATACATGGGCCGACACAGGAGCTTCACGACAGCCGTGTCCGAAAAGTGTTACAGCGGCTCAAGGACGCTGGAGTCACATTGAACGAGAAATGTGAGTTCTCTAAACAGCGCATGAAGTTTCTCGGGCATGTAATCTCGGAGGATGGGGTAGAAGCAGACCCGGAGAAAACCAAAGCAATCCAAGATTTCCCCCGACCTACCACTGTGACAGAGCTCCAACGTTTCAATGGTATGGTCAACCAGCTGGCCAAATTTATACCCGACCTAGCAACCATCAATGAGCCCCTACGCCAGCTACTTAAGAAAGAGCAGCAGTGGCTTTGGTATCAGCCTCAGGAAAGGGCCTTTCAGGCGATCAAGACGAAACTGACCTCTACAGATGTGCTGGCACACTACGATCCAAACAAACGAAGCATCGTTGCTGCCGATGCATGCCAGGACGGGCTTGGAGCAGTCTTACTGCAAAGCGACAGCAGCGGTAACCGGCGCCCAATTGCCTTCGCTTCACGCTCTCTAAACGACACGGAGAAGCGATACGCAGTCATCGAGAAGGAGGAGCTGGCCGCCACGTGGGCATGTGAAAAGTTCTCAGACTACATCCTTGGGACACCATTCACCCTAGAAACGGACCACCGCCCACTGGTACCCCTTCTCTCAAGCACAGACCTCTCCAAGCTGCCCCCGAGGGTTTTGAGGTTTCGCCTCCGAATGGCCAGGTATTCACCAGAGGTCACTTACGTGCAAGGAGTGCACCAAAACACAGCGGACGCCCTGTCTCGTGCACCCACAGGCAGTCCCACTCCCCAGGACTTAAAACAAATCGAGGAATTAGAAGAACACAGCGAATCAGTCCTAGAGTCCCTACCTGCAACGGAACGGCGCCTCAAAGACATCCAGGAAGCCCAGGACTGCGACGCCATATGCAAGCAGGTGAAGACCTACTGCTTAGAGGGATGGCCTCCCATTATGCCATCCCTACCACTCCTAAAGCCATACTGGGAGAAGAAGCAACACTTGACGGTCAACCGAGGAATCCTGATGTATGATCACAGGCTAGTTATCCCCTCAAGCATGCAACTAGAGATGCTGGAGACCATTCATGAAGGCCATCTTGGCATTACCAAGTGCCAAGGGCGCGCGAGCTCCTCGGTGTGGTGGCCGCTCATAACCAAGCAGATAGAAGCAATGGTCAACAGATGCCAAACTTGCGCCAAACTTAGACCAGAGCGAAGAGAACCCCTTATGGCGCTGTCTTTCCCAAACCTACCATGGAGCCGGGTCGGTACAGACCTCTTTGAACTAGAGCAGACCGACTACCTTATCGTTGTCGACTACGCAAGCCGATGGTTTGAAATCCGAAAGCTAGGATCAACTACCTCAGCTGCAGTCACGCGCCACATGTGCGAGATTTTTGCTCTGCACGGAATACCGGACACAGTCGTCTCGGATAACGGACCCCAGTATGTTAGCCAGGAATTTACCAACTTTGCCAAGGACATGGGGTTCACCCACATCACCTCCTCTCCACACTACCCACAAGCAAATGGTGAGGTCGAGAGAGCGGTTCAGACCGCCAAGAACATCCTGCGAAAGAACACAAACCCACACCTTGGTCTCCTAGCATACCGTTCTGCCCCCCTGGCCAACGGCCAAACCCCTAGTGAGATTCTGATGGGGCGGAAACTGCGTAACAAGTTGCCATCGGTCCCCGAGAACCTGAAACCCCGAAAGATCGACCAAGAACAGCTGCTTAAGAGAGAACAAGAATATCGAGAGCGCTACTCCAGTAACTACAACTCTCGCCACAGAGCTGTGGAACTCCCAACACTCCACCAAGGGGACAAGGTGTTCATAAGGGACCAGCAAAGGTACGGAGAGATAGAGAAGAAACTTGCAAGCCCGAGATCCTACCAACTGGTAACAGAAAATGGCTCAGAGATCAGAAGGAACAGAAGAGCGTTAGTCCATGAACCAGTGGCGACATCTGGAGAGTCCAGCTCCCTACCGAGCCCTTCCAACCGACCACCAGTACGCGAAGGAGGAGAAGGATCGCCAGGACCTGCTGCGTCTCCCTCCCCTAGCCCATCTAAGGCAGTAGTTAGAAGGTCGGGCAGACTTTTAAAGCCCACTAATAATCCAGACATGATTTATTATTGGTTGGACGTTCACAAGTGTCACTGAACACCTGATTATGATGATTATTTAGTGTGGATGCAAATTAGCATTTAGACCGTTCCAATTCAAGTTTGTTAGTTATAAGTTTATGGACATGATCTTGTGTAAACTGAAAGGGGGATGTTGTATTATGTATGATTGCGTGACGTTGTATGACATCATGGTTTTGAGATAATAAAGTCACTTAGCACTTGACCGTCGTACAATAGTATGTATGGTAATCCGTTCTGAAACTCAAAGATTGACTTTTTTTTTTTTTTGCAGATCAATCTTGAAAAATTTACTTGGGACGTTGTTAAACAATCCTACATGGATCTTTTGGGCTTCGATGATATAACTTCCATTTGAGTAGTGGCAATCCTTCACCTGCTCCATCCCGTTTTATCGGGTAAGCTGCCTCCTCAAGCCATCCCAAGCCTACCTTTTAATGATCCAAATAATGTCACAGCGTGTGCATCTATAGCACCGTGTAATGACATGTCGTGTGTATCTATAGCACCGTGTAATTACACGCCGTGTGCATTCACAAGACCGTGTAATGACACGCTGTGTGCATCAAGGACGTCTGTAGTGACACAAGTCGTGCGCATTTATAAGCTCATCTAACCCACCCCTTGACGGACAATAAGTGGGTCATTTCTTTTTAAATCTTCAAATGCAATGCTTTTTCCTTATGATACCTGTGACTGCGCACTCCCCCCATCTGCCAATCCTGGGTACGCGCCTGGTTTAATGGAACAGTTCACAATAACTGTTGAAAATGTAGGAAAAAGGAGGAATGACATTTGGATAACCATTGCTTAGCCATCGTAACTTCTAGCGAGGGGGTCTATTACTACAGCTACTACGTCGCTCTCTCTCTCCCTCTCCCTTCTAGAATCCAAGGCGAGATTGAACCATAATCAAACAATTCTTCAAGACCTTTTAGTACAGCAGCCAGTGCTAGTGAAGTAAATACGTATGGAAGAGTATCCGAAGTTTTCGTTCATGCAACATCTTCCTCGTAGAACAATATTACATTTTCTGAAAACCGGAGTTAGAAACGCCCAAAGACGTCCTGAACTAAGATAACCGCTGAATCAATTCGATTCTGGTTGACACCTTTGTCAGAAGAAAGAAAAAGTAGGGCCAGTGCTAAGCCGGTGTGCAAACTGCCCCAACACATGGCGAGCATGTTGGTAATAAGTTCACGCGTCACTGGCCTTTGATGCATAACCAAAGGCAACCCAAGACTCCATCATTTTTCTTGTGTTTTTTAAAAGGCAGCCCAAGAGTCCGCTGGATTCCGGTTGGATTCGGGTCTATTGGTCCCCTGAAAAAAAAAACAATGAATTTAATCTGATAATTAGAAAGTAGTACGTGGGATGGTGTTATGCATGATACATTTCAGTCATACATCCTTTTCACGTCCAAAAAATTGCGATGTTTTCTTTGATTTTGAAAGCGATGCAAATGGGCCCAGCATTGCTGCAACAGCAAAGCTGTGATCGGCTCGAATGACCACGAGACAAAGGAGACGCTGGCAAACAGTTGGCCAAAAGTTTGAACTCAATCAAAATTTCGCCAACACTTGCCAGCACCAGTCAGCACCTCCCCAACACGGTGTTCAAACTGCGCCAGTATTGCTGGGCCAACATCTCGCCCAGCGTCTCGCCAGCCTGGCGCAGTTTGCACGGGGCTTTAGACTGCTGAAGTCAGATTACTGCTCTGGAACCCACCCTATGTTGTTTCGTAGACCACCGCCTTGTTATTAGGATGAATGGTTCCGGTTCTTGAGCTTGATTTTTAGACTCGTGCTAATAATAATTGGAAGTGGGGCGTAAAATCAGGGTACTTCTGGAAATGATAAAAAAATAAAAATTACTTGTATAGCGCCATGAACTACTTACTAGCTCTCATAGAGCGCTTTACAATTCTTACTATAAATAAAATGTAGGAGAACCCGAGTTTTACTCATGTTACCTGTAAAAACCTAAACTGCTATGCTATTTTAGGGCTACTTATTGATTTTGTAAAAGGAACCGAAAAAGTAAAACAAAAAGATACCATTATATTATAACTCAATTTTCGAACCTGTAACTGGTAGTGGTTGGTTGGCTTTCACTCGGCCCAGTCTCCCCGCGTCACGCTCTGTTGTGTGTTTTTTATGCCGAGCGCCGATGGAGTAAGTGCTTGGTTACCGACGCCGAACGATTGCAATACAAAAGCTTAAACTATGGATTCTGGAAAAATAACAAGGTATGGTCCGACTATTATGCTAGTTTTTTAGGTGCTCATCATCGATACTTATTTTGTGACTATGATTTTAAAAATTACGAAAGATGTATTTAAAGTTAGAGTAGAGATTTCACAAACGTGTCTAACCAAGGGAAGTGCACTTCCTTGGTCTAGCTTTTTAGAATCTCGCCCTTGTTATCTTTTAACTCCCTCAGGGACTGTATTTTGTCGTTGTTTCTCGTTCAAAATAGTTTTTTAGGGTTTTATGTTTGTTTAGAGACGAGATCTTAAGGAAGGGGGAAGGCAATATAACTGTATCCAGATTACAGATGATAGGACTATAAGGACGAGGATTTGAAAACAAACCCCTAATCTTTACTTTGGGTTTTTTTTTTTAAGTGTTAAAAATAATTACGTATACGTTACGTACGCTAGAATTTTTGTTTTGTAAGCGTGAGGCAGAAGGCAGGTGTCTTTATGACAGTAACTCGCACTTTTGCCGCGCCGAATCTAATTGTTTGGATTGAGCACATGAACAATTAGATGTCTGTCAATTAAAAGTTAGGCACATAACAGGGAACATAATTCAAATATAATTGTGCCGGATATAGCTCTTGAAACATGCACCCCCACCTAAGATTAAAGAGTGTCGGACTCATCATACATCCTTGCAACTCCAACAGAACAATTGAAATGCTCCGTGATTGTGTCTCATAGTTTAACCGAAGCATTGTCAGTTCAGTGAAGATATAAAATACTGGGTGAAGAAGTACTAGCATTATGTTTAAATAACTTAAACAGGGTCCTTAAATTGAGGGTGTTGTCCTAAACAGTGTATGGGTCGGGTCGGGTTGCAAAACCCCCAGCTGCACCTCTATACCCAAATATAGGCTGAGTACCACCCCCACCCCCCCCCCCCTTCCCTGGTTGTGGAAACAAGATGGGCATTGACATCAGCAACAATAAACCAAAGTTAATTTTTTTTAATTTGATTTCCCTCATTTTTATATTTGCAGTTTATTAAATTTTGTTGTCTTTGTATAATATTAAACTCTTGTATGTTGATCCATTATTTCTGCCTCACATGTTGTATCATTATTTCTTTCTGTACCAAAGTATCCCTGTGTGGTCACGCTACCACCCTCAGATACCACAGAGGTACGTACCAGAATGGACCCGAGACATGAAGAACAGAACTCTCATATTAGAGGTATGCCTATCTAATTTTATCCAGTTTCTCGTTATATATGTATCAGTATTCTCATTATAATGTGAATAGATATGGTTTAGTCCGAGTTGTTTTTGTCTTGTGGTTATTCAAGTTGGATCAGAAACTCTGGCCCAACCCAACACAATATGCCTTTAACCTGTCTCAGACTATGAAATATTTAAAAATTTATTTAGATCTGGAATCTGGTATCTTGTTAATGAATCTCTCTTCTCCACCAGAACACAAGGTTGTCAGACTACCAAGATGGGCCTCATGACAGAAGCATTTATCTCTGCCATAGAGGTATATTATTATCATTGTAACTGAACTCAGAAAAAAAATATGTCCTCTTATGGGGATTCCCAAATGTTGGCATCATTACAGTGTGGCGGTACCTTATGGTCAACATGCAATATGAATCTCCATTATTCAACTATGGTTTTTAATTTGTAAGCATAAAAAGTAGGAGTACACAAGGTGCTTAAAACTGTCAGCTCTACAGTACCTAGATTTCTGTTTCTTACTGTGAATTTAAAATGGTAAGTGCCAATGGTCTTGCTGTGATTTAGAATAAGGCATTTCAGAGCCATAGCAGGCCACGTAAGATTGGGGGAACACAATAAAGGAACATTAAGAAAATATTGGGGGGGGGCACAGCCAAGCGCTACTGGTCATTTCCTTATAATTTTTTAAAATATTGCTACGGCTACAGCTGCTACGGCCCTGCATTCTCAGGTTGACTCACTATATTACTGAGATCTCCTGATAAGTGTTACCTGATGGCCTGATACTAAAATAAAGAAGAATTATATTTTATGGGGAAACCTTTTAAACCTTTGTGTGAAGGTGCTGTATTTATAGTTTAATGATCTGTGCTATTGCACCTGGAATTTTAGGGACTCATGCGTTAGATTTATTGGATTTTAACCCCATGTATTCTTTTATATAGAACGTCTAAATAACGTAGAGCCCTCAGCCATGGTCAACAGCAAGTCAATCAAAGTTCCGCGAGAGCGTCTGCTGCGCCCATGGTTCCATTCCCCACTTTCCAAATACCAGAGCAGTCTTATGTTCAGGAAGGCCTGAGGGGATGTAGTTAGTATTGTTCAAATGTGTGTGACTGATTTTAAGTTATAGCAAAAATCATTGTTCTGCAACCTCCCAGAACCCAAAATCCGTCATCTTGTTTGGGAATAGCACCTAGCAAGCCCGTACCCAGGATTTCTCTTGGGGGGGTGCGAAATCCGAAAAAGTGGACCTCATTTTTCCGGGGGGGGGGGGGGGAGGGGGAGGGAGTTCTCTCATAAAAATCTACCACCTCCGAAAGAACAAAAATGGATTTTTTATGCCTTTGCAGTATCTCCACGGACATTTATTGTCGAATTTGCCTACATAACAGAGTGATCTAGCTTATGATTTTTAGTTTTGTCCCAAAATAGCACGTCTATTAAGAACCAAAAGTGGACTTTCGGCCGTTGTCTTGATTGTCTTGATTTTATTGACTTTGCGATTCTGGGTGTAACCTGTAATGCTTTTCAATTCCAATTGCATTTGGGAGAATACTCAACTCCCTCTTCAATTTCTCTTGAACTACAATCATTGAAATAATCACTCATGAGACATTTAATCTAGATTCTGTTTTAAAATTCAAAAAATATCATTGGGCAACTTTGAAAGGAGTCCTTCAACTTCTTGCCTGCTTTTCCGGCCCGTAGCTTATTACCCCGAGGAGTGCGTTTTCCATAGAAATTTAAGTTGTATACCAAATCCCACTATTCCAGAGGCGCCTGGCACGGACAGAACATTTGGCGATGTATATAGTTGTTTTTCTCATTGAGAGGGTTTTTTGTGATACGTTTTTTAGACATTTTAATATATAATAAAACACTGATGTTCGCGTTTTTGTTTTAATCATTACTCTCATAATAGGATTTCTACTCACACGTAACACAACGTAGAGTGTGTGCCTAAGAGTAGGGGCGTAGCGTACTTTAGAAAAACAAAAGTTTTTTTGTTGTATACATGAGGGCCTAGAGATGTGACGGGTACGTATCCGATCAGTTTGATTTTGATCCATAATAGAACGGATGTTCTGGATCTGCACAATATAAATAAATATTTGAATGTGAATATGAAACAAATTCATAACACAATTCATTCTACCTTTTATATATCTTTTTGGGGAGGGTGAGTGGGAGCGGGTGTCCACTGTCGCTACGCCCCTGAGTACCGCAAAGGTACGCCACGGCCTTTTCGTGCCACTTTCCTTTCTTGCGCACACTGTCGTGGCAGGTCAGGGGCGAACCCATGATTTGCCTAAAGTGATAGCACTCGACTGGTATCTGGTATCCACTCTTGAAGTTGTTTGCATTTCTTTATTATATTCAAACAATCTTGTACTAGGAAATTGCTTAGGACCATGATCTCTTTATTACACTAAACGCTGTGGAAATCAGCCCCCGCGCTTTTGTTTCCGTTTAAGATCGGTTTTTGGCACTGTAATATCGCCTAACTATCTCAACCCTTGATGCGGTGGAGGCTATGAATTGGCCTACCATTGTACCACCATTGGCCTGTAATAGCCTTTTATTCAAAAAAGCAACAACTGAGCTTTACTCTTTTAAATTTTAAGAGTAATAATTATTTCTCGCTGGTTCATTTGTCTTTGATTTTCGGAAATGTATAAGTATCCTTGGCTTTTGCCATAACAATCCCTTCATGGCCCACTGAGGGTCATAAGAGATATTTATTATTATCTTTTCTGTAGAGATTCCTGCATAGTTGAACGAATTCCGTAAAAGTCTCGAATATTTCTTAGTGAGTACTTATGTATATTTTTGTCAATCATTGTCGCAACAGTTCCTCGCCCACATTCCCTGTGGTTTTAAGAGCACAGGCCTTGGTACAAATACACCAGTTATCGGTTCTAGAGACCTCAAAGCGACTCGAGTCCTGTCCTCAAAACGTCCTATTTTTGTCAATCCTCGCTTGGTGTAGTTTAATTAAGTGGCTTCATTGTTAATCTTCGCGAACAAAATGAGCAACTCATAACATGAATGACTTGTTTTTTTTCGGCCTGACGGGACGCCATGCAGGATGTCTCAAAGACCCCGTTGTTTCACGATATTAAAACCAGCCTTCGACACACGCACATGGGTCCTGTTGCTCGCTTTTACGATCAATGATGCCAATGCGAGAAGCAAATCGTGCAAAGCGTTCTTTTCGGGTCAACTCGTCCAGATGCAGTAGGTTGACTACGGCGAATCGTTTAAAACGGATAGCGACTTAACGGACTCGTTAAATGCTCCGCAATTGCGAAGCCCGCGGGCGGTCGATAATATAATATCCTATCTTTACGGATGAAGTGTCGATGTTTTGGCTTTGTACCCGTCATGCAGAGCGCGTCCTGCTGTTCGATCCTTATTGTTTATCATAAACCTTGGTGCGCGGAGCTATAAAGTCCTATTGAGCGATAAGCCCTATTCATCTGTTGTACTTAACAGAGATTCAAAGCGAGTGGGCTTTTTGTTTGGAGCTTTGCATCTCAATAGATGCCTTTCTTGTCTCCCGCCGAAGAATGGTGTACTGTAAGGTTCGACTTGGCGACTTGGCACCGCCTTGGCACCTCCAGAGCAGTCCAGAACCAACATGAATTAAACCTCATTTCATTGTTCTTCGGTATCTCCGATTTAAAGCCAAATATTTATTGGTTTAAACCGGAGGTTTTTCCCTCTGGCTACGGTTACCATCTTACCGGCGATTTTCTTCCAGCTCTTTATTTACAAGTGAACACAACTCGTTCTTTTTTACACTTTTTACATCTTACTTCACAACACCAGTGAAACCTGCACCTGCAATTCACTTCCTCGTTGATAACAGTTCTCTCGTAGCCTCTGCCGCAGCACAGGAGCTCACAGCCCCCAGTCCCTTGGCTCGTCTCATTGCATGTCCTCCCTCTAGTGCCAAGAGAGCCCGTACGGTACTCACTGTTGCAAAAGTCTGGTGACCTTGTGGTATACACAAGGTCCTCTTCTGTAGGCGGCTTCACTGTACTCTCTTCAGCAATGATACGTTCGCCTTTATTGTCCACATAGACCTTGACAGCGCCGTCAAAGTGTGTCTTGATGCGGTCGCTGACGCTGCGAAAAGCGGGAAGCTCCCACCAGCAGGTCTTCATCTGACATGTCTGAGACAGACCATGACAACGACATTTCTTTTCCATATGATTCTTGACTGCCTAGAAGTTTTGATAAAAAAAAACTTGTCAGCAAACAGCTTGGCTTAGTGGACAGAGTTGTCGAGATAAGTTTGTAAAGGGATTAGTTTGTTAGTTTGATTTTATGGGGCATAACCTAGATCATTAGTTACCATAACCTTGTACAGGTTTTTGTTCACAGAAGTAACGGATACCCATGTTTACGTTTCCAATTTCATTAAAAGCGTGAGAACCGCCATCTTATCGCACCTATTTCGCACCATATTTACCACGTAAATTGACAATATATGTTGTCAAGATATATAGGCCCCTGCTACAGTCAGAAAAAGCTCGGCATTATGTGATAGCGCTTTTTTTCTGTGATGGTGTTGTAAGGTTGTTATGCCAAGTATTCTTATCATCTACTCACACAGACATCAATGTCTAGCAAGGCAGGCTTCGCGACATTAGAAATCTCTTTACTGACAGCACGAAAACTCATTTGATTGTTATGTGATAAAGAATGGCACAAGGGTGACAGACAGATCGTAGATTCTGCGAGTCTGCGATTAGACGTACGAGCGCTCAAGTGAGTCAGTGATAACCCCTTGTCTTGATGTGCAGCTCTTAGGCAGTCAATCAAGTGTACACATGACAAATTTAATTTGTGATTGAACTTAATGTTCTTGTGATATCGTGCTCTATTAACATATTAAACCTGACTGATAAGTTACCAAATCTTTTTAGGTTTTTTAAAGTGTTCACGTAGCTTAGCTTTAGTATTGCCATGTTTTTTTGTCACGCCTTTTTTAAGTGCCACAAATTAAAGCTATCTTGTTTTAAGTTACTCTCTGTTACGGTAAACAAACGCATAATACTTATGTTAATAGATAAGAGCTTTTCTGCTTCTCTTGGACGACTATGGATGACAACGCTAGACTATCAGTCATTTTGCTTATCTAACAGCGTGCGCATTTTACAACATGAAAGAAGTGATCTTAGGGAACTGCTAAGGCGATGACAGCAAAACACCATTTTGTGATTTCAAGTATAGTTTTCCTGTTAAATTTCCGCCGCTTCCGTCTCTATGTTGCTATTGTAAGCAAGACGTCTTGACTCGACTGATCACAAAAGACCGCAAGCCGCAAGCATTCTAACACCACGAGCCAGAGCCAGAGCTTACATCACTGTGGCTTGAAATTAAACCTAAATCAGAAGGCCCTAGAAAACTATGCCATTTTCGTGGTCTTTGGGAATGTCAGTGAGCTCATCGATTTATGATATAGAGTTAAGGCTTGTGGATTGTCCTTGTTGCCTTAGTGCACTTTTGCAGCAATTTACTCACAAGAAAGAGCACATTTGTTTTATATTAGCGCTCGTCATCTTGATGGTTCAGATCATCTATAGGACGCATTAGAAATACCGATTTAGCTTCCCGGGTGCCTGAGAAACTATTTGCATCAGCTGTGTGCATTTACGATTAATGACACAAAAATTAACAATGAAAAGATGTAATACTTAGATGACTTACCAGCCTTCCGGCTTTATTGTTGTGTCGGGAAATAAGTGCTTTAGCGTCCCTACTCCCCATCGGATCCATAAACTGTTTTGCCGTGTCGAAACCGAACTGAGTATAGACGTGTTGACACCCTCGACGCTCGAAGTCGTGCCGTTCAGCTTCGTCGAGACCCATTGCATTTTCGTGAAGGGAGCGTTTCTCGTATTGTAGTTCGTCTCGGCCTTGGGGCACCAAATTGGAGGATGAGATATCCAGGCCCTTTCGCGCGTTACAGCCACATCCTTGGAGCTCGCCGAGCGAGCAAGCCTTGCTCACAGTGAACGTAATTCCCGCTGAAGTAATCGCAAACACAAACGCGGTCTCGCGATAGTCTACCAACCAAGAACATTCATGGTATTACATAGACAGTCAGCAATTAATATCGTATCACATTAAAGTCGACACGCGCTACTGCCTTATTGCCTTACCGTGCTGCAGTATCTTACGAAGCGACCGTTTCTGAGTGGTACAGTTCCACTTTCTGTTACGGAATCGGTTTTGGCATTCCTCCACCGAGGATGCTATCCCCTCCAGCACTTTAGAGACAATCCCTGGACGAGAGTTGCAGAAGTCGGTCCCGATAATTCTCTTGCACACTGCGTTCGGATTGGTCTTGGGGTTTAGTTCAAAAGGCGTCTCATAGGCTCTATGTAACCGGAATGAGGAGAAGTGGTTTAGTTGAGTAATCGGCTAAGTGCTAATCTTGGTCTTGATTATTCAAGTAACTAATGTGCATAAAGTACATACCCCCAGAGGCCTATCGTCCCCGCTAGCTGAACTCCTAGCAGGCTGAGTATTATCAGTGTAGTGTACATCTCTAGTACTGATGCTGTTCCTCTAAAGAGTCTTAAATGGTCTGGCAAGTGGGGGTCGGCCGTACGGATTTCGCTCTTTCATAAACACAGAATGTCCGCCAATCTGATTGGTTTTCGTCCAAGTGTCATCGGGTCGACAGGGTTCACTTCATTATCCTCTCTTCACTCACGCACTGTCCTTTAGCACAGCGCCTTAGATATACACGTTAAACGGCGAGTGATGTGCTCCCTGGGTTTGTTATGCGTTTGCTAGCAAGAAGGTTAATCCGAGTCTGGAGTGTGTTTAACCCGTGCCAAGTGGTGATCCCCTTAAGAGTATAACACATGAATGGCTTATACCGCGCTATGATCTGCTGCCACTTGGAGTGGGTGATGCTCAGAGTTTAGTCACGATAGTACACACACCTGGACGGGTCCGCTGAATGAAGCAGTCGAGGCAGGAGTTTAGGTCTTCTGCACGGTAGTGGTGCATCTTTCATCGCATCTGCATCTGTGTTGCTACTCATGTTCTTGACACAAATGCACCCGTTGCACTTGTCCGCCTTCAAGGCTGTGTTCCTAGCTCCGGCTCATTTGCACGCACATACCAAGTGTGACAGACACAATTATTTGCCGTTCCAGCACGCTGCGGGTTCTGGATGGTCGTCTGACAATGCTTGTACAATGTACCGCCGACATGCCTAACGTTTTTTGAAGTAATTTCAAGTGGAAAGTGCATCACTAACTGGAACGATTCCCAGACAGCCGAGTATGAGAGCTGATAATTAGGACATCTAAAATACTCGGAGAGATCATAAGAGCCGACCAAGACCCTTTACCCTAGCCTCTGAGAAAGGTGCAAAATTCCAACAACAATGAGATCGATGTAAACAAATCAATCAAATGATTCCTTTAATTGTTGAAACGTGTATTTGTTTACAATCCTATTAAATTCGCGATTGAACGCACTCATTGAATGGGCGCGATTTTCTTTATTCATGTTTGCATCAGCCCGCGCTTCATCTTGTCTCTATGACATCGCTTAGCCCTACTCGACCCTTCTCTGCTCAATGAAGTCTGGGGAATTGTACCGCGGTCACATTCAACACTCCGCTTTCGACGAACGATTTTTGCGACATGTTCTCCTTATCGGGAACGCATATGCCGCACTCTGATGAGAAATACCAGGGCTGTGGCCGCATTCCATATGTAGTGTACAGATGAAAAACGCCGTCTTTTTATAATACACCGTTCAATCAACACATGAATCTGGCTAACGATACAAGGAACTGAACTCTTCGCCCTGTTGATGCTTGCGCGAGATTTCTTGAATTTTCTGAGGGGTTACGGCCCTGGATGGAATATCTTGCGGCACTTAATTCTCGCTACTTGCGTTGTTAA
Organism: Nematostella vectensis; assembly: GCF_932526225.1. Lineage (NCBI taxonomy): Eukaryota > Metazoa > Cnidaria > Anthozoa > Actiniaria > Edwardsiidae > Nematostella > Nematostella vectensis. The sequence goes on along the minus strand of NC_064035.1, from coordinate 4,584,979 downwards.
TCGAAAATAATCGTACATTTTTCATTAAAAAAAATAGAATTTTGCACTTTTAAATCTGATATCATGGTCTCTTGATATCTCTTGATTGCTTAGAATACTAATCCGGTTAAACAAGCTAAAGAACCAGTATTTATCATTTGCATTTTGTCGCGTCTTCGTAGACAAAGTTTTCTATAAAAAAAATATTCCTTTGAAAATCAAAGGACTTTATCTATCTTCACTTTATTTATTGCACAACCTATTCATACAAAGATATTGGTGGGCAGCGCATGTTTAGATCTAAAGCCCAGCGAACAGCGTGGAAGGCCTAGCCTCTCGCGTCAATCACAGACTGTGGAAGGTGGTTCCACAGCAGGCCCGTACCCAGGATTTTTCTTGGGGGGGGGTGCGAAACCCAAAAAGTGCACCTAATTTTTCCGTGGGGGAGGGGGAAGGAGGGAGTTCTGATAAAAATCTAACCACCTGCATAACTAGCCTAACGTATCCAATTTCAAGAGAAGTTCTTTAAGTGAATACATCTTATCGTCTGTGGAGGATTTAAAGCTAAAGAAGACATTTCTACGATTTTACAAAATTGTTGGTCAAAACTCAGAGAATGTCTTCTTTGGAGGTTCTGTATTTCTGGAGGATTGAAAGCGTTGTGTGGAAATACAAAATGGAGTTTATTGAATGATCATGAGCGAACAAAATCTCCACGAACATCTGTACAGGACCCGAAATGATCCCAGGACCCGAAACGATCCCAGGACCCGAAACGATCCCCAAAAGTACCCCAACTGATCCCGGGACCCGAAACGATCCCCAAGAGTCCCCGAAATGAACCCCAAGGAATTGCAGTAATGGACAAACAAAAGGAATGTGGAAGGATTGGCTTTCAGTTTTAAAAACATATGAAACATTTAAGCGTCATTTTTGTCACTATCCAGAAATTTGAATTAACTAAAACCATAGTATTAAGATTTTTATATACGACTGCGCGGGAAATACAGCTTTCGACAGCTTGGTTGAGTCAACAATTGGGGTCAAATAAAAATTCCCGTGATGGTAATTTGAAGAACCAGGCGTGAATAAATAATTCATACATAACAAGCCATAAACGAATGTCTCCAAAGATTAGACATGCCTCTGCTTTCCCGTAGGAAAATGTTTGTTTGTGTTCGGTGAATGAAAGACCTATCATAAAGAGAGATAGAGAGAAATCATTCAGTGGTGTACGCACTACTACATAAGGAAATTCAAAACTCACATATTGCTTTCAACAAAAGCCACATCTCTTAATATTTTGCAACGGTAGTAAAAGGGTTGTTCGAGTGCATTACTCAGTGTGCTTTTGTAATTCCATCTTCTCGGCCAAACCGGCTGTCGGTAAATATTCGCTCGTGTGAACATGGATTTCGTGGTGAAAAACACGTTTGGTTGTCAAATGAATATAGATTTTTAGGGTGATGTTTACCGGAAACGAGATTTATAGTGTCAGAGTCATGTGTTGGAACTGCAAATGTTTCGAAGGTCAAAAGTTTGGTTGTTCTGAGCAAGGCTGTGCTTTGGCTGTGCTATGTTTATGTTGTACTCCTTTCAGTAGCAATTAAAAGTTGTGTATTTGTTTAGGACTCTGTTTATGGGTTTACCGCCGGGGCAATGTAATAAATAGAAGTATTGTATTGGAATTTAAGTTTTTTAAGTCATGTTATTTAGAAATAGATTGGCTGTCAACCCTAAATTATGCTTTAAGAATTGGAAGTGCTTCTTCTGCTTTCCCTTTGTCCATTACCGCATTTCCGTGGGGTTGATTTCGGGGACTCCTCGGTATCGTTTCGGGTCCCGGGATCAGTTGGGGTACTTTTGGGGATCATTTCGGGTCCTGGGATCGTTTCGGGTCCTGGGATCATTTCGGGTCCTGTACACATCGACGAAAGTCAGACCGTAAGTTTAACAAAGTTGGAAAATCGGCCTTTGGCCTCGGTCAGTATTTTCAAGACCACGGTCACGGTATGGTATTTCAAGATAAAGACCTCCCAGCTGGTAAATAACATATGTGTTATGTGTTATGTGTAAACATATGTTTACTACGATTTTGCAAGGCGCCATTTTAAAAACAGGCCCAGGTGCTAACGTTTTTAGAACATCACAGGTTTCCCACACGCTTGCCCCAGGCTCTTTTTGACCATTTAGAGAAACGACAGCCATGATGACGTGTAGACACGTAACACGAAGCCACTTGATTATGGGTTGGGGGGTCGACATGCTCTATAGATCATCCTGATAGCAAAAGCGCTTTGTGTGACTGAAATATAGAGTCTGTGTTTTCTTCTAAATTGTCCGTGTGGCGGACGATGGCGATCCGCGAGTAACCGCTGGTGTGTTTTGGAAGGGTAGTAACAGGATAAGTACAGGAAAACAATGTGCTCTTTGCGTGTGAAATCGCCTAGCAACAGGGAAACGATTATTTTGATCAAAATGATTTCAATTCCGTAAATCGCCTGGTTGTACTAGCCGCACTAACACAAGCTCGAGTTATCCGGGTTCGAGTTAAAAGGAGTATTCGAGTTATAGTGATCGAGTTATCCGGGTTCGGGTTAAAAGGAGTATTCGAGTTATAGTGATCGAGTTATCCGGGTTCGAGTTAAAAGGAGTATTCGAGTTATAGTGATCGAGTTATTCGGGTTCGAGTTAAAAGGAGTATTCGAGTTATAGTGATCGAGTTATCCGGGTTCGAGTTAAAAGGAGTATTCGAGTTATAGTGATCGAGTTATCCGGGTTCGAGTAAAAGGAGTATTCGAGTTATAGTGATCGAGTTATCCGGGTTCGAGTTAAAAGGAGTATTCGAGTTATAGTGATCGAGTTATCCGGGTTCGAGTTAAAAGGAGTATTCGAGTTATAGTGATCGAGTTACCCGGGTTCGAGTTAAAAGGAGTATTCGAGTTATAGTGATCGAGTTATCCGGGTTCGAGTTAAAAGGAGTATTCGAGTTATAGTGATCGAGTTATCCGGGTTCGAGTTAAAAGGAGTATTCGAGTTATAGTGATCGAGTTAGCCGGGTTCGAGTTAAAAGGAGTATTCGAGTTATAGTGATCGAGTTATCCGGGTTCGAGTTAAAAGGAGTATTCGAGTTATAGTGATCGAGTTATCCGACATCGTGTCACCTAATAAAAATAGAAACATTCAGAGGACATGATCGATAACGTCAATAAACTTTAAACAGAGTGACTCTGTTTTTATGTTCCTTTGATAACACATCAGTCATTTACACGCATTATAAACAAGCAGTGTCAGGAGCAAACCAAATTATTTTGCGATCAATAATCTGTCAAATAGACCATCAAAATCTTGCGTATCGCTCTGTAACGGCCACGTTAACTGAATACACTCAAGCCTTGCGCACACGTATGTTGTGTTTGCTGTTTGAGATAACGCAAACAAAAACTTTCGATACCAACGTCAATTTAAAAAAGAATGTCTCTCGCATCTTTTAACACTCGAACCTATTACTTATGCTATTGCATGCGATGCGTTTATTCCCTTCATAGGCGCGTTTACATCTTGATGTAGTGCCACCCCAGCCAGTAGATAACACTTCTTTTCCGCTTTGGGTTGGCAGCTTAACTGCAGATACTAACAGTGGAAGTCTCTCTGCAAGTGTCGCAAATCAAATAGCAACACCAGCTGAAGTGACAGCGACATCGTTTGGTTACTTGCAGCTTCTTAGTGGTGTAACCCCGCTCGCAGCACAGATTTTGGCAATTGTCCGTGTCCAAGGATTCCGGTGAACAAATCCTGCCACGTGTACCGAAAATCCCCAGTTCCTTATTCTCAATGCAGTAATTTGGGGAATCCTCGTAGTAGACAAGCGCCCTACCCACACTGGACCGACGTGCTTTGCGGCGCGTCAAATGAAGTCGAAGCCGTCCGTTCCCCATCCCTATAGTAGTCGCGTGATCATACTTTTCCATCAAACGGTCGCCAATCTCCCGGATGTCGGGCACAGTCTTCCAGCACGTTTTTACGCTGCACGATCCGCACATCCCGTGACACTTGCATTTTGTTTTAGCGTTTTCACTCAAGGTCTGAAAAATAAAAAAAGAAAACGAATTATTTCCGTATAGTACGAATTCATCATAAGGCCTGGAAATTAAAAGAATAAAATAAAACTTTCAGATTACTGAAATCTATCTGTTTAGTGATCCCAGGAATAATTTTATTAGAATTTCATAATCTCACCGGGAGCTACTACGGGATACATAATGCTCTGAGCCCACCGGGTATTAATATATTTTAACTATATTTTCTTAATGTTTTTATATCAGGACCAACTATATGATACTCTGAAGTCACCGGGACCAAATATATGATACTCTGAGCTCACTGGGAATTAATCTAAGCTCTAACGAACTATATGATACTCTGATCTCACTTGGATCAACTATATGATACTCTGATCTCACTTGGATCAACTATATCCCCCCCCCCCCCCCCCCCCTATATGGTACTCTGATTTCAATTGGACCAACTATACGATACTCTAAGCTCATTTGGGACCATTTATATGATACTCTAAGCTCACAGAGACCTACTATATGATACTCTGATCTTACCAGAACTTACTATATGATACTATGAGCTCACCAGAACTTACTATATGATACTTTGCGTTCACTGGCACCTACTATATAATACTCTGAGCTCACTGGGACCTACTTATAGGTTATTTCACGGTTGGTGAGCGCGTACGATTTTTATTCACGAGTTGTGTAAAACGAACGAGCGCAGCGAATGAGTTTGTTTTACACAAGTGAATAAAAATCGTAAAAGCGAACTAACCGTGAAATAACTTATTTATTATATACATACCGAGATTTAAAATGAGCGGAAAGAACTTTTAGATATAAAACATATCTTTATTTATTTTCTTTCAAAGGAAAACAACGCGCGGTCGGCAAGGAGAGTTGCACTCAAATGGCTTCCTTGTAAAAATTAAAATATTATTTCAAGAATTTCAAAATGCTCTTGATGCATAAATATTTAGAGAAAATATGCTTCTTTATTTAATATAGATCAAGATATTAGAAAGTGCATGACTTGTGTAACATGAGCTACAGTCTCGTGCGTGACATTAGCGAGAAAGATTCATTTCAATGTAAGTTTCTGTCTGTCTTCAACTGAACCGTCGAACAGCAGATACCTATCGGAGCCTCTGCAGCCAAGTCTAACAAAATGTTATGTAATGCTTATTAAATAACTTTCTCAGTATGTATATAATAATTAAAATACTCGTTGCTTTGTATCAAAATATATTTTACTAAAGTAAAAAAGGAATGGCGAGCGAACTGAGACACCTCAAGGAGTTTCGAGCGAGTCGTCGAGGCAAACGAAACGATTTTGCTCACAATTGAAAATAATGATATAGCTTATCAGAACGCCGATACGGCGTTTTTCACTAGTGAAAAAAATCGTACGACCAATCAGCTGGCTTCTCTAGCGCGAAGAGACTAGTTTTATCACAATGGTTTTTGGCGCGTAAATCTCGGTATGAATAAAATAATATATTATACTATGAGCTCACTGAGAACAACTATATGATATCCTGAGCTCACCAGGACCTACTATATGATACTCTGTTCTCACTAGGGCCAGCTATATGATACTTTGAGCTCACCGTTCTTCCGACCATGTTATTGTGCATGTTCATCATGGAGTGTAAATCTCGTCCTTTCTCGCGCGAGTCCAAAAATTTGGCAGACGTTTCAATGCCGTAGTCAATATTATCGCCACAGCCACCCCACTCCCAGCCCGTCCCTCTCCCCCTCAGGGACTCGTCGCAACCGCATTTGGCGAGCTTGCCCATACTGCAGGCTCGCGCCACAGAGCTGGTCATTCCCGCGGAGAGGATAGCGTGCACGAACGCTGTCTCACGGAACCCTGAGGGAATAATAATCGTGTTGTTGTTTAGTCTCAGGTGTTTAGATATTCTGCCTGCCAGCTCTTATTTTTCGAACATTGGGAATCCTGTGATGAGCTGGGAGAAGGTGAACTGGTTCGGGTTTTACGCTCTGTGCCAGTGCACCTTGGCCTCCCCAAAAATAAGAGCCGGAGTATGCTAGGTCTTAGAATGCAATTTTTTTTTTTTTGTTACACCGACGTCATTGGTGACTTGACATCTTAGAGGCATTTGATACATATTTTGGGTGCCATCATGATACTGAGACTTTTTGTAATTAAAAATCGTATTATAATGCATAACAGGTAGAATGAGCGACGGAGAGCCTTGCCCAGGGGTGAAAGGAGTCATAAGGTGGTGAGGCATTGCATGGTTGGACCGTATAAGGGAGAGGCTTCTATAACGAAGCAAGTCTGGCCTAGCAGAGGAAACTCTGAAAGAAACGATGGCGAGGCGGGAATGTCAAGAGCTTTGATAGAAAAAGATATTATTTCCAGCTCACAAATGCCAAACATTGCACAGCGGCACATAAGAGACTGTAAATCGGATGAAAGGATGATCGCCAGAAACAATAGCCATATGACCTTTAGATACTCCTGATACATTTCCGCGGTCACTCTAGAAGTAAGAGCATGGTTCTTGGCGGTTTCCCGTAAAGGTTCGCATCGTACAAAGATTCTTTTTTAAAACCAGTCTGGGTAGTTCAGACACCGTCGCTCTTCCTTGGTTTGTTTCTTTATTAGTTCCGCCTGCTCTTAGCATTTAACCGCATTGTCCATAATATGATCATCACGCGGAATCAGGGTCAGCGACTCGTTATACACGGTTATACATTTTTTTGTCTGCATGCATATGCGTAAACAATCAAACTTTTACTGATATATGATAAGCCGTAGACGTCTGCGTGTAAAAGCGTACATTTTCGTGTATGCCTATCGCGCTGCGCTGGATGTTGTCGTGGTCGGGCAGCGCGGATTATGGTTTTGTTCCTCCCAGTTTAATGATTCGCCATTACGTTGATGACTGAGCCAGCCCAAACGTCACGAGAGCAAACCACCGACGCGAATCTTCTAAATATCCATTTACTACAAGGATTTTTTTTTACCCAAATTTCCTTTGGTATCTTTTGTTTTGTTTTGTTTTTTTCTTTTGGAAGAATAAGCTGAGGCAGTGTGAGATTGAGCGCACACCAGTGATGGGTGATATATACGTTGGGTGTTTTTTTCTACATAAGCCACTTGTAATGCACGATGTACGATGTTTGGATAAGATATTTTGTAAACTAAGTTGCGCGTTTAGAGGCATATTACTTACCGCGAGAGAGCAAAGGGTTTGCCAGAGGGTTTCTGTTTTTCATTTCCAAAGAAGAGCAGTTCCACCGTCGGTAGCGAAACTGCGCCAGGCACTCGTGAATGGCATACTGCATGCCTTGTAGTGCGCTAGCTACTACATCTGGGAGTCGCCTGCACATCTTCAGCTGCTCTTTGCTCAGTGATGGCGTGTTTTTGCATACTGTGTTGGAGTTGATAACCGGGTCTTCGAATGGTATACTAGTCTTGAGTATCCCGTAGCCGAATCCCCTGTAAAAAGGAACACCTAAAGATTACTTGGATAAGCCACTTTTTACGAGAGCCCTGATCCCCAGGAACAAGGTTTTATAAATGGCCTTGAGATCCTAATAACAGCTTAGCAACGTACTTGGAGTGGATCTGAAAGAAGATAAGTAGGACTTTCACAAATCCTCTGAAATCCATGTCGTAGGAAACTCGCTATCGCGCGGTCGTCACCTTGAATTGTTCACGTCCTGGCTTGAGCTAGCGCGCTCATCTGTAGTGGATCTTCACATAACTTGAAGCGTCTTACAGTTTGCCATAGCTGGCACTCACACGTTGAAATTCGATTTACAGACATGATGAGATGGAATGAGTGATGAGCCGGAAAGTGCGCTCTCGAGACCTCGCTCCGTGTTTTGATTGCTAGGAGGTGGCTCGTCATTGCGACACGCCATACTAATTGAGCCAGTTTTTGATTGGGTTCTCATCCAGTCACTTCGCGTACTTGAGAAAACTCACAGAGCGAGCGCGCGGAATGAGTCTGTATCATCCCTACCGTATTCTTTAGCTCGGACTTAAAGAGTATCTGTCAGCCGCTATTTTGTCGTCCCAGAAAAATGCAAAGTGCGAAAAAGTATCCTTTTTCCATCGGCTGATTTGGGAAAGCTATTGCGATGTTTTCGACCTGAATTGGTAAATCCATACCATAGACGTGTCTCTAGTAACACCCAAGTTTCAAGTAAATTGTATTTTCGCATGCGAACCACCAAACACTCATTCTTGCCAGAACCACAAAAAAGGAGTGGATTTGTGATATCAAATAATTGTCAAATTAGCAACGCCACCATTGTCAAGGTAGCCACGCCCAAAAACAGCATCATGCCCAAGCGTTGCTTGCGAATGATATCGAGAGGGCAAAACTTTAACGAAGTTCAAATCCAAAAGGCTGTTATTTTTGGCCATTGCAATTTTACTTCCGGTTGAATATACGGCGGAAGTAAATTTACCCTATAGGTTTTAACACTAATTTGGTGGTTTTTGCCCTTGAGTAAAACGATCTTCATAGATTTCAACGGCTACGAAAAATATATCATCGAAAAACTTCATCTCTTGGACATATCACTGCTTTATATCACCGTATTTATAATACGGTAATTACAACCCCCTCTCTGAAGACTAAGTCCTGGTTAAACAAAAAGACTTATCATAACCCTCCAAATCCCCCACCCTCCCCCCCACCCCCATCCAACATTGCAGTCTAGCCTTGTTAACACCTCCCCCCCCCAAAAAAAAAAGCCACCAAGGAGAGTACTAGCTAAGCGTTGAAGCAAGGGCTTCCTGTTGCAAGTCTCGACTTATCACAGGGGCGTAGCCAGGGGGTCGGCCTAGGGCCCCCCTCTTTAGCGCCGCTGTATCACATTCCCTACCCCCCCCCCCCCCCCACACACACACACACACCCAATCCTCCGTCCTCGGTTTATACACACACCTCAAAAGATGCACACTGACACGTGACACATTCCTCTGCACTTTTCATATCGCGCACACTGACACACACATTCCTTAGCACACGGAAACACACATTTCTCAAGATGCACACTGACACACACATTCCTCAAGATGCACACTGACACACACATTCCTCAAGATGCACACTGACACACACATTCCTCAAGATGCACACTGACACAAACATTCCTCAAGTTGCACACTGACACACGCATTTCTCAAGATGCACACTGACACACACATTTCTCAAGATGCACACTGACACACACATTCCTCAAGATGCACACGGACACACACATTCCTCAAGATGCACACTGACACACACATTCCTCAAGATGCACACTGACACACACATTCCTCAAGATGCACACTGACACACACATTCCTCAAGATGCACACTGGACACACACATTCCTCAAGATGCACACTGACACACACATTCCTCAAGTTGCACACTGACACACACATTCCTCAAGATGCACACTGACACACACATTCCTCAAGATGCACACTGGACACACACATTCCTCAAGATGCACAATGGACACATTCCTCAAGATGCACAATGGACACATTCCTCAAGATGCACACTGACACACACATTCCTCAAGTTGCACACTGACACACACATTCCTCAAGATGCACACTGACACACACATTCCTCAAGATGCACACTGGACACACACATTCCTCAAGATGCACAATGGACACATTCCTCAAGATGCACACTGACACACACATTCCTCAAGATGCACACTGGACACATTCCTCGGCACACGTGATACATTCCTCTGCACACGGACACACACATTCCTCTGCACACGGACACACACATTCCTCAAGATACACACTGACACACACATTCCACTGCACACTGACACGTGACACATTCCTTTGCACACGTGACACATTCTTCTGCACAATGACATATTCCTCTACACACGTGACACATTCCTCTGCACACTGACATGTGACACATTCCTCTGCACACGTGACACATTCCTCTGCACACGTGACACATTCCTCTGCACACGTTACACATTCCTCTACACACTGACACGTGACACATTCCTCTGCACTTTTCATGTCGCTCTGTGACACACTAGCTCCTCTATTTCATCTTTTTCATTCATTAGTCTTTTCTTCACTTTTTCTCGCGCTCTTTTGATATTTGGTGTTTGCATCATATCATATATAAAAGACCGTCTGAAAATGCTGGAAAAATCAAAGCTTTATACACCTATTTCAATTAAGGTTGCATCAATGTATCATAACCCGCAGTGGTTCATAGGTAACGTATAAATGGCTGAATCCTGGTTTCTGAATGCCATGTGAACGTTTAGAGGCAACGAGAATGCTAAAGCTTTCTTAGCCCTATGTTTGTTTTTATTTACGCTGATTTTGTTATTTATTTGATACCCATAAAGCATTGCGGATTACGACACATAGATTCTCAGAGTGCAACTTTAATTGAAATAGGTGTATAATTCAATGATATTCGAGTGCAAAATGTCGCAATTGCACTTAAGTCAGCTCATTGTCCTGCGTTTCCTAAATTATTTATTAAAGAAGTTGATGTTGACACCTTGTATAGCTCATTGTCACACTTTTGCTTAATAACTTATATAAGAAGTTAATTTTGGACATCTTGTACCCCAAAGTAATATACACATTATATATACAAGATATATAAGTGCCTAAAGCTATTTTGCAGAGAGTTTTCTATTCACCATTTCTTGCAAAAAAGGTAAAAGTAGAATTTCACACTCTTTCACTAGTGAAGTGCTTTTTGCAGTTTTAAAGCAAGACGAAAAAAAATTTGTAACAACAAAACGAAACAAAAAGTAGGTCATTAATTGTTTCTTTTTGTGGTGGCGTTGTCGGCTTTTTTGTGGCTCCCGGTTAGTGTATCAACTCCGCCCGCGAGGAAATAAATAAAGCAGGTGGAAGATCGGAAGTTTAGATTTCTATTATCACGTGCTTTGTGCCAGCAAGTTCTACAGCCGAACCCACCGATATATCCGCATTTCACATATAATATAATGTCTTTATTAGACCGGCCTTTGTAGCGCATCACGTTTGATTCCCATGTGCGATATTGTCTTTTACTAAAAAAAAAGAGTCGCTCACGCCGCGTTCCCGAATAGAATCAAAGAAGATGATATAGAAATCATGGTCATCCTATAGTTTTCGTACAATGCTAGCGCGGTGCTTGTAAGAATGGAGTTTGTAGTAGTATTGTTCATTTGCAGTTACTACGAAAACGTAGCTTTCAAGGGTGGCCAGTGCACAGAGATGCTAAATCCGCGATTCCTGAAGCTTGCAACGGTGCTCAAAGGGATACTTCAATTTCTTATAAGATAAGCACAATAGAAAGTTTTAGATTTTTCTATAGATCAAGAAATAGCTCTCTTGAAGAATTGATCAATAGCTTAACGAAAGAGGTTTGTTGTTTGGGCTGGTTCTAAATTTCAACTCAAATGCCGTCAATAAATATTAAGCGTTTGTCCTCCCAGTTCGGTAAATTTAGCAACAATTTCGAAGCCAACAGTTCAGTTTTGTCATATTTGGATTAGCAAGTTCTTACGAGAAAAGGCTGCTACAAGTGCTAATATTTTATGTTAATTGGCTTTGCTCCTCTAAGGGTAGTTAGTGAGGAAGCGAGGTAATTTACTGAGGATCTTTAAGTACTTCATTGCGTCTTTGCCATTTCTGATGCTATCCTGCGGCGATTTTTTTCATTTTTAACTTGTTCAAAGGACAATATTGTCATCTGTGAAAATGCTGAGTTTGGAATCTGGCACTAAAGTGTTATCTTATTTTGACTTTATGCTTCTATAAGGTAAATTGTATTGATTCACAGAGTTCGTTAAGCATGCTGCAAAGGCGCACAAAACGCAAATATATATCGCAAAATTTGTATTTTCTAATAGCCAAATGCTATTATACAACTAACTTGTCAATATTTGATTTTTCCATAACGTTTCAATGCTCTGTGACCGGAAAATAAGATTTCACCCCACGCTGAACGTCAATATCAGTATTTGAAAGATCTAATTATCGTCAAGCCATTAAAAGTCTGTTTTCTTTAAAGTTCAAAGCAAATTTCCTGACATTGATTACGTTAAATGGATAAAGGAAACGGGACTCTACTGTGCTCGCGAGCAACTTACAGTATACTAATTTGTTCTTAATAGAAAATCTTACATGATACGCTGAAAATGAGGCCGTATTTCCTGTAAACACGAAGGTGATTGGATACCTGATTCAAGGACTAGGTCTCTATAGATTGACTCCCAAAGGTTCAGGGTATATAAGAGGGATCCAACAGCCACCACTCACAAACCTTTACTCTGGGGCTCGGCGAAAGAGCTACCACAAAGATGTACAGCTGTATGGGAATATCGCTTCTTCTTATTCTTTGTTTTAAAGGTATGTCCTTTCAACTTTTATTGAAGCAAATTTTATCTTTTTTTCATAGATTGAAATATCTCATTCATTGTATCTTGGTAAGTAGAACGCAGAGCGTCTCAACTCTGTTGTTATGGGCGTCCGTTTCTGTGCGTCTCACAAGTTTGCGCTATTTGTGCTATTCATGATCCAAAAATGCACTGTGAACTCATAGAAATCCGTGTCGCCATGCGGTTGGGCCCCTTTCCCTGTTTTGTGACACTGGTAAAGAGATTTATAACACTGCAGTTCTCTCCCCATTTCGGTGAATATTCTACTCCGTTTGTACATGATTTGAAATACTACTCATATGCCATCAAATACCGCCTTTACTAAAGTTATGGCTTTAGTAAAATGCCTAAAAAATATGAGCTTTTGATTCACATCTTTTGTGTGAGTTTTAATAAGAAATTTAGTAAAGAAGTTGATAAGGCGTATTTAGCGCTTTTGATTCACATCTTTTGTGTGAGTTTTAATAAGAAATTTAGTAAAGAAGTTGATAAGGCGTATTTAGAACTTTTGCAAAAACCATAACCGGGTTTTTCGAACACACACAATCAGACACGATCGGATCGTTAAATTAACTCTTTGCTTACTGGTTTCTTAACAGGCTCATATGGTGAGGAATCCATCGATTTGGAACCAGGAGTGGATAAAGTCCCGGAGAAAGTGGAGCATGGCGAAGAAGGCTCCGCCAAGTACAATATAAACACTGTAACACTGACCGGCAACAAGGCAACGGGCAATAAAGTGACAAACGATGACAAGCGACCTCCATGGCCTCCTCGCCCCGGAAAACGGACCTTCAGACCCCAGGAGAGTGCCGACACCCCCTCTATATTCCGACCGGGTCGCAGTGTTCACGAGGATCAACTCCTATTCCGACCGGGTCGCGCCAACTTGCACAAGCGACAGGGGCTAATGTTCAGGCCTGGCAGACGTGAAGATGTACCAAAGCCTCAAATCTTTAGACCCGGTAGAAGAGAAGACATTCCCTCTGATGACGATCAGTTAATGTTCCGTCCAGGGCGTAACGAGGAACAGCTCTTCAGACCTGGGAGACGAAGTGACGTAGGTGACGAACAGCTTTTGTTTAGACCTGGGAGACGAAGCGATTTGGAGGAAGATCAACTTATATTCAGGCCTGGTAGACGAAGCGATGTAGCAGAGGAGCAGCTGTTTAGACCTGGCAGACGAAGCGACGTGCCTGAGGCTTTTCTTGACCAGTGGACCTCAGTGAGGCCGGGTCGTGGGGGGTATCGAATGCCGTGGACGTACACTGGCAATAGCGTCAACTCGCACGTCTCTCAGAAATCACACACCTTCAGACAGAAGGCCGTCGAACAAGAGAAAAAGAAGAGGGAAGTCTAGTAGATATGCACTATGAAATTGTGTACGAGAGGTGTTTTGCACATGTAAATTCTAGTAGCACACACACAAAAAATTGAGAAAAAATCACATTGAACCATCCCGGGAAAATAAACATTTTCATGGTATATACATATGGACCGACATTTCAATTGCAATTGTAAATTTCCATGAAATGGCTATATTAAACAAAACTCTGTACATAACGTACATGTCGCTTATACTGTTCATGTTGTGCTTGCGCTACTCAGTTGCAGACCGCCGCGCATCGAGAATTTCACTTGATAGCTCGAAACTAAATGCGAGTTATCGAGAAAAAGCAAATGTCCACAAATCCCCCCCCCCCCCCCCCACACACACACACACACACACACACGCACACCAAAAGATTCACTAAAGATTCACATCACAAGATTCACTAATGAGGGTAGGGACAAGACAAAATACCAGGGAAATTCAGTTTTCTGCACTTGTCTATGAGTCTTATTGGTGAACGTGTTTTCTACATCAGGCTCGAGGTCGTAGCAAAATGACAGTAATATTTGAATTAGAATGTGTAGTCCATTACGCCTAAGCAATGGTACAGACTCAGCGGCTTACTTCTAAACGAATCGCGTAAGATTTTAGCATTTAAGCTTCCAAGATTTTGTCCGGGAACATGCGAACCCGAACAATTGTCATCAGAATTCTTACAATTAAAAAAATAGACACGGAAATACGATTAAATGTACTTTATTCTATTTTGCGTTCTAATCAAGAAAAACTGATAAAACTGTAAGCTTCGTCCGCTTTCCGGAAATGCGCACCCTCCCAAAAAACCTTCTAGTTATCAACAAGTGAGGGAAAAAACAACTGCAGTAGCTTTTTTGCTACAATTTTACGACTTTATCATTAAATCAATATAACCTTTCACTTATATCAATCTAGCCAAAAAAAAATAGATAAGCTTTCAAGTTTTAAAAAGGAATTAAATTTGATTGAAATGTGAATTTTCTACAGAGCTTTGAAATTTTTTTTTTTTTGGCCGCGCGAAAGGAGATTGAATCGAGGGAATCATTTCCTGTTTTTGGTATGGGGAAAACCATCCTCGGAAAACCAGGGGCATTTCCCTCTGGGAAAATCAACAACAACGCAGACCTGGTCCAAGTCGTCCACAGGTAACCCAAGCACTCGGTTTGTATTCTATGCTATGTACGCAAGAGGATTTGTATTGCGATGAAAAAAATAGAAAATTAAGGAAAGTAGACTATCTAGTGGACTCACTTTATTCTTGTGTTTTTGGGATCTCTCCTGAGTATTATGGGCCCATTTTACTCACTTGTTCCTTTTTCACCACCCATACAAGACTCTCAACACTAACTTCTCATAGGGGAAAACTCCTTCCATTATCTTTGCCTAAAGGGAGCACATAGTCCAGACCTGGGCTTCTCTTTGCGCTCGACATTCTGTCTCGCGTGAAAGGTGAAAGAGCCAGAATGTCGTGCGCAGAGAGTCTTGGGTATGGATTTGGGGTAGGGGGCACCTTTGCTAGATCCCAGGTTCAAGCGATCCCGCAAGGAACGCCTGTTAGTATTAGCATATTTACTAGATTTGTGCACACTCATCGGTTAAACCAAGCAGAATAAGTCGAAGAATGGGGTTTTATAACGTCGAGAAGACTTTGTTTGTGGTGGCTTCCGTAGGTTCTACTATTCTTATAGGATATGGTCTTTATAGATACATAAAGAATCAAAATGGCCGAAAATCTGCAAGAAAAGCCGTCGACAAAATGGTAACGATAACACGATGCTCACTTGATTCGGGAATGCACAATCTGTTGTACCCGGTGATTTGTCCGCTATCCGAATACTGCACCAAAATTCACCGAAAGAGCGTTTACGTGGTTGTGGTTTTCTTGGAAAGTTCCTTTGAAATTACATTTTGGTTGATAAAATAAAAGTAGTCTACAATTGTCTATCGTTATAAAACGGGTGGCCTAGTGTGTTAGCGCGTCGGCCTCTCACCGCTGTGGCCCAGGTTCGAATCCTGGCTCGGACTGGGGATTTTTTTCCGGGTTCCTGCCTTGAATCGAATTTGTCACAAGTGAGTTGAAGTTATTCTCCCGTGTTTCCAGTCTTCTCGGATAAGGACACTAAACCGGAGGTCCCGTCTCTTCAAGCTGCACTACATTAACCTGAACCGAAGGGACGTAAAAGAACCACTGGGGACGCAATAAACCCTCTGGCAGTGACCACCCCCAGTGACAGTGCTTACTTACCGAGGAATCGGTCTCCTAGTATTAGCGAAAGCTACCTATAGGAGTAATAATAAATCAATTAAATCAATTTTGAAGATGTTTGAAGATTTAAGGTACCGGTTTGAAGTTGATAAAAAATAATGGCTCTGGCTTTTGGAGTCTCTTCTTGTTTATCTTCGTATCAATCTCGATGTACGTAAGCCAATTCTCTTTCATACTAAATGCGTGATGATGTTTAGACAATAATTTCACTAATAATACATGGCGCCTTTTTTTCATCAGATACAGGGGTTGGATAAACCTTCTGTGTATATCATTGATCCTGTTGGTCTTCGTGAAAAGCTATGTAGGATATATGAGGCTGGGCCAGATAAGTTGCAGGTAATGCTTGTGATCATTGAGATGATTTTAATGTATGGAAAGATTTATTGTTTGATTTATCCATCAAGGAGGTAAAAAAATACAGAGTATTTAACAGTAAAAATGAATACCCCTCATGGTCACACAAACTAAATAATAAAATATTAGAATGTATTACACTCAGATTTTTTATCCAAAATACTGTAGCTCAATTCATAGAGCAATCCAAAAGTGTTTTTATCTGTTGTTTTCTATACCTGACGTAATCATTCAAATGTTCAGTAATAAAACTCAATGAAATATCAGTCGTTTGATTGGTGTGTGATTGGTTTAACAATGATGAGTTTAATAAACCTGTCAGTTAAAGATCTATGTAATGAGTCTGGACAAAACTCATTCAGGAAGACACATGTCACTGTTCAAATGTTTCAACAGCCATTAATTACAGCACAAAATAAGGTAAAAGTTGGCATGTACAACTAACCTACAGTATGTATGAATGAAGATGCGTTTATTTACATGATTGTTTTTGTTTTGTAGATTGTAACTGATTTTGATAAGACTCTTACAAAGTTCATAATGAATGGAACACAGGGATGCACTGTACATGGTAAATGGTTTATCTGAACGAGCAAGGGACTATTCTGTTGCACATGCGCATTTCATTGCACGCTTTGACAATCAAAATGGCAGGTGTGGAATTTTATGACTAAAACTCGAACTGTTTCTGGACTGTAGAGATATGTATCTTCTTTGATCAGCAAATTTCCACTGAAGTAAAACAGATTGTATATGGTCCTGCTCGAATCAGCGATTGCCGGATACCGTTTTGCATGCTAAATATTACCATAAAGATGCCAAACAGTTTTTTTAACCATTCACAGGAATCGTTGGTGGCATGCAATGATTTCTACATTAATTTCGAGAATGATATCTCCGTTATTTGAGGGCGTCTGTACTGGAGATTTGCACTATGACAGTCTTTCTTCTATAGTTTATTTCATTTAATATAATGATAGAAATCTGTACTTTTCCATTCGGATAAACTTATTTACAACTATGACATATTTTGCTTGATTCACCATTTAAGCTTTTCCCCATATCTGGGAAATAAAACCACTGTTACCAGATTGTGGTCCCCTTATTTATCAGGATTTTATAGGTGCCATTTATAGGAAAATCGGAGTGTGTGGTATCAATTTTCTAGGGTATGATTGTTGGTAGAACTGTACGCGGTAATCATATCAAACACAAGTTGTTCTGAATCACATACACTTATCATACCCTTATCACTAAACATCCTTTTCATTTCCCAGAAATTGGACAAATATTTTTAGAGATATTGTTGCCTAAATAAACACTGGGATATCACTTCGAATATTTAATATTTCATTGATTATGGAAAATCGAGAAATAAAACCACACAAATGAGTATGTTGGTCACTTGCTCTAAAAAGGAAGGAAAGAAAGAAAAAAACAAACTTGATGACATTCTGAAAATGTGCATAGGGTTACTAGCAAGAGAAAAACACTTTGCAGATTTAAATCCCACGCAGTGGTTGAGTGGTTTCCCTTAAGGAGAGCCTGCAATTGTCAGATGTCGGTCAGCATCTGCACTCATTGTCATACATAATAGTCCCTTGTTGTTTATCTTCTGATAATTTAAGGGTAATTTGTAGAATGTAACCAAGCCCATTATTATTATAGTTGTTGTTTTTTGCTGTTGTTGTTATTGCGGTTGTTGTTGTTAATATTGTTAATATTTTTTCCAGGAGTTCTTGAAACATCAAAATATTTCCCAGAATCCTACAGAGAGAAGGTAATCCTTTTTTTTTTGTAATAATAGTATTTGATATATTTTCAAACATCATCATTGCAATATATTTTTCAATTTGCAGTGTCTAGCATTAAGAAATCACTACCATCCTATTGAATTAAGGTAAGAGAAGTCTGCTAGAGTTGTTTGACAATAAACTGTAATTTGTAATTTATGAAATAATTGAGATGGGTCAGATTGGTGCTCTTTAATAGTGCTATAATACCAGCTCTTGAACAGCTGTTATAACGCTATGACCTGAGTGATGACCTGCAGTCTTGTGCTCCACCTGCTCTTAAATTATTCCAAACAAAAAAAAACATACTCTGGTACTCATATAGCTATGAAGATTTTCATACAGCTATTTTTATAAATATCTCTGAATGTTACAATTTTATTTATTTTTTACTTTTCTTTAGTGGTATATCTCCTGAAGAGAAAGGGCCATTGATGGTTGAATGGTAAGTTGAACATTACCTCATCTAGATATCTTCATTTTCTTGAAGAATAAGGTGACAGGGTGCAGAAAGGGCAAATAGTTCTGATTTTTTTAAATTTCGCTAGCTTTAAAATGACTTTATAACTTGCTTCAAAGTCATCAGCTTCATTTATTTGGCTAATATTATTATTTGGCTGCACTTTCCGCACCCTGTCAGATGCCATGTAATGAGAAGTTAGTGTTAAAGTCTGTCTGACAGTAACACCCATAGAAGTCAGTTCAAAAGGCCTGTGCATATTTCAGCAATATATCTCTAATAATATGAAAAAAAAGTGAAATGCTAAGTATTAGCACAAATTAATTTTGCAAGACATGATCAAATGACTGTTCCACACAGTTTAAAATCATATATGTGTAAGTTGTGTGTAAAGATGGTACCATGGCCTAGCCCTTTTTATGTCCCTCAATACCACAGTATAGGTTAATGAAGTTTAGGACCTCCAGCCTAACATCTGAAAAGATGTCCTATTTTTCTATGGTAGTAGTCATACAACTCAAGTTAGCCCTTTCTCTGTTACGCCTCATATTTTTTGGCAACATCAGGCAGCCATCAGTTCTGTTGTAAACAGCTGATAGGTAAGCCTTTAGGAGGGGGGGTAAAGGGCCACTGCCATCACCGAAAGCACAGTGGCAGATCCTTCCAATGGTATGCACAACCAATCTCTTAAACACGAACGCCTAAGGCAAGCTGTCGTTCGTCATTTGACATCACTGAGTACAGAGCTCCTTAGAGAGAGACCAAAATGCTACAATAGAGTTCTAGAGTGGCCTATAACACACCATTGAAGCAAACATAGCCTTAGCAACAGCTGTTTCTTGAAACAGAACGAAAAATAGCGAGGATTAGATAGGGTTTGAAGCGATGAATATTTCAAATTTGTCGTTTGTATGCGTGCACACTATAATGACGCCACTTTAATAGAGTACACGCGCTGTTTTTGAATTTTTTTTCAATTCAAACAAGCGAGCGCTGTGTTTGATTTCTCAAGTACAATTTTTGCTCTTGTTTTTGTAGAGAATGGACTCCAAACACTTTCCCGAATATTCCATATAGCTCTTTAACACTCTTTTGTACTTAAAAGTTGTCGTAGTTTGTCGAACAGCTTTACTTTTAGCATGTTATTTTTCGGCGGTTTACAGACGTTTGCACTCAATGAAGTCTATTTGTGAATGATGACGACTTGTGCGAGAGCTTGCAAAAAAGGGGCAGAACTATCCCTTTTATAGCGCGCGTTCGTGTTTAAAGCAAATCTATGAAAATTGAGAGCTTCAGAGATTTTTGGTTTAAAAAAATTGAACCACCCTTTTGGAAAATCCTGGGTTGACCACTGAACCTGGAAGCCATCTCAAGTTGTTTGCATCTCATGGCTGCTCATCATCATCCTTCCCATCCTTTCTAAAAACCCTGATGCATGGACAAGTGGGGCTTTCTTAATAGCCATGTGTCTATGATGTTTGGTATGGTATTACATACCTATTTGTGATTTTAAACATCATTATTTGCTTTAGGTTTTGGTGCTACATTTCAAAATACAAATGTCACCTACTCCCTCCAGTGTGCTGTGCTGTGGCCTTATGCTGAGCGTCTTATAGATGATATAACTATTGATGTTTTTCTCACCTCAGGTGGACCAAAGCTCATGACCTAATTACTGAACTCAATCTGAAGAAAGAAGATCTTCCCAAAATTCTTAGAGATGCAAATATTGGATTGAGGTGAATTTATTAATTGATAGCACTATTAATTAATATGTTATGTCCTGGACTGAGCCAAGATGCTGCTTAATAGAAGATGGCTGCTTCATTTAGAGGTTTAAAAGAAACATTAAAATAATAAAATGATTTTATGCCCTACAGTAAGTGTTGCTAGAAATGGCTTACCCAACTTATCGCAAAGTTTTCTATAAAACATCTGATTCTCTGGATTTAAAGTAATATATCCTGTGTTTTATTCCAGGGATGGTGTTGAATGGCTTTTTGTCAAGACATATGAGAAGAATGTTCCTGTTTTCATTCTTTCAGGAGGTCTAGGTGGTATGTAGTACAGAAAGATAAATAATTTGATTAAATTTTACAAAACCATCAGATGAATGTGAAATAAAAAAAAATAAAAAAATCTCAACTAGTTTGAATTTACAAAAAGCTTGTTGCAGGCTTCTCAAAGTTGTCAGCATCAGTAATACCAAAGCACTGGGACCTGGTCAACAAAGTCCTAAACACGTGAGCTTATATGTGTGTGTGTTTTTTTTTAACTTTTACAGACATCATAGAAGAGGTTATTAAGCAACAGAGCCATTTGTTTGATAATGTCACAGTCATGGCAAACTACATGAAGTTCAATGAAGAGGTAACAGACAAAGCTATGATAGCTGTTTTTTTGTTGTATTATTTTGCATAAATGATGCAGGTCCACAGATTCTGACATCCCATACCTGTGTTAATTTTAATGATTCACGTCATGCTTGACTCACATATTTTTTTTGACAGGGTGTCATGGTTGGATTACAAGATGAACTCATTTCAAGCAACAACAAAAGGGAACAAACAAGGAGTCACCCCTACTTTGAGAAACACAAGGTACTTGAAGTTTTTGCATCTGCTGCTTTTCTCATGTTGCTGTTGTTGTTTTTATTAGGATCGAACCAATGTTGTTGTCATGGGGTGATTTGTTTATTGCTTGTTGTTTTTATTAGAATCGAACCAATGTTGTTGTCATTGGGTGATTTGTTTATTGCTTGTTGTTTTTATTAGGATCGCACCAATGTTGTTGTCATGGGTGATTTAATCCAGGATACAGATGTTGTTGGCAGTCTCAAGGCTCCTGAAAATGTTCTTACTATTGGTCTTCTCAACGAGAAGGTAGGTTGATGAGCGACTTATGTTTTCTTACTGTACAGATTTTCTTACTGTACAAGAGTGCAACCATTGACTTGTGTTATGCTATCTATAGGTGAATAAGTGGCTAATGTTTTCTTACTGTACAAAGAGTGTAACCATTGACTCGTGTTATGTTATCTATAGGTGAATAAGTGGCTAATGTTTTCTTACTGTACAGGAGTGCAACCATTATGTTATCTTTAGGTTGATAAGTGGCTATTGTTTTTTACTGTACAGGATTGTAATCATTGACTCGTGTTATGTTACTATAGGTGAATAAGTGGCTAATGTTTTCTTACTGTACAGGAGTGCAACCATTATGTTATCTATAGGTTGATAAGTGGCTAATGTTTGCTTACTGTACAGGATTGTAATCATTGACTCGTGTTATGTTACTATAGGTGAATAAGTGGCTAATGTTTTCTTACTGAACAGGAGTGCAACCATTATGTTATCTATAGGTTGATAAGTGGCTAATGTTTCTTACTGAACAAGAGTGCACCCATTGACTCGTGTTACTGTATGTTATCTATAGGTGGATGAGCGACTAAGTGCTTACAAAGAGGCTTTTGATGTCGTGGTTGTTGATGATCATAGTATTGAAGTAGTGGATGAAGTTTTGATGCAACTTCTTCATCAACAATAACCTAAGTTTTGTTTTTCTCATTAGAATATTTCTTATTTATTTCTTTTCATTATAATATGTAATCAAATGATTTTATTCAATTTTACCTCATGAATTATCAATATGTTACCTTAGCAGTGAGGTATATGAAGCTGCACAAGAGCGGTAAACTTACGATAAGGTTTTTGTAGTTTCCCGTGTTGTACTGAAGAGCTCCGCATTTGGGCAGTGCCTAAAGCTATGTTGTATTTTTCATATAAAATATAATAATAATGGTTTTCTTTAAAATATGTAATCAATCGATTTTATACAATTATACAATTCGATAACATTTTTGTAGTTTCTGGGTTGTACTGGAGAACTCCGTCTTTAGGCAGTGCCTAAAGCTGTGTTATATTTTTTTCTTATGAATATGACAATGAAATAATGATATTTATGGAAATTTCTCGATTTTATTAGTATTTTCAAATGCCAAATTCGGACAAAGGGAGTATGCATGTCCGATGCTCTGCCGGACACTCCCCATGTCCGATACTCTAACGGACACTTTCTTCATGTCTGTTCCTCTACAGGATGTTCTCCATGTCCGATACTCTCCTTCTGTGTCTGAACTCGACCGGATACTCTACCGGACGCACCCCATATTGGATACTGTATGGGACACAACCCATGTCTGATACTCAACCAGACACTCCCCATTTCCCATAACAAAAACGGACACTTTCCATTCCACATACTCTACTGGACACTATTCCGATACTGCATGGACACTCCCCATGTCCGATGCCCCACCGCACGCTTCCCACATCCGACTCAAACGGACACCCCCATCCCCCGTACTCTACCGGACACCCCAATGTCCGATCCTCGACCGGACACCCCCAACGTCCGATGCTCTACTGGACAACACCCTGTATCTGATTTCGCGATGCTCGATCGGGCACCTCCCACGTCCGATGCTCTACTTGGCACTTAAAGTTGTGTCATTAGTTCCTTTTCTACATACCAACCTTTGATTGAGTTTGATATTCTCGTTCCGGAGTGATAAACCAATCCTAATACTATCTATAATGTCTCCCCTTGTCAAGCCGAGAAATCAAGCCAGTGTCTTTCATTGAACGAGCGACATATACACGGCAGCGACAGTTCACTATTAGAGTAAGGCTTTCCATATTTGGCCTGGACCCCTATGAGGAGGGTATCCATATAGAAGTTGTCTATATTCGAGTTTATCCGCTTTAATGGCGGTCTTTTTTATGAGGTCCTAATTTATTCAATGCATCAAGCGGATAATTAAGACTACCATAATATTAATGGGTGATTTTAAAGGCTATCTATAAAACCGTTGTCCACGGAAATCTCCTGACCGTGGCCTCTTGCAGTGTGCAAAAATTCGGTGAAACTATACGGTTACAGTCGATGCTAGTTGCTTTTGCCCTAGTTGAACTACTAGTTAAAATACTGAGTTTTGATCCCTTTGGACTGATCTGAAATGTGCCAAAGGCTGGATAGGCAGTTTAACCATCTTCATACTAACGTTCCATCGGGGTGTGAACATCACATTTCCACTTACGTTGAACGGAAGTTGGGGGACAGGGTCCTCTTGAAACACGCTCAAGTTATGGAATTTCGTAGGCATTGAAGTTTTTATACCCATCAGTATCTCTTTCCAGTTGTTGTATTGCTGTTTTGGGTAGTTTCTGTGGATTGTGTTTAGTGCTGTAACGGTGTTATAACGCAACACGCGACCTCTAAATAGCACATCGGACGCAAGAATTATGTACTTTTGACTTTCCCACCAACTTGTATTCTCATAGTTGAGTTTATAGGGCAACAAGTATTTTACCGCATTGCGATGGAAAGCATTGAACGCTGCATCAAATGTTATGCTGACTGGTAACACTGATGGTAAAATACCGTTGATTGGACGCGGAGAGCAGCACGAAGATGCAACATAAGAGGAATCTGGCAGGAAACGTCCGCATCGACTGCAAAAGTTCGCTAATCCTACAGCGGGCTCCAAACCTTTGAGAAAGTTTTCAAAAGATGTAAGAGGACTCGTCGAATTGTAAATGTCCCTCTTGGTAACATTTTCTGTGAATGAGAACTCGATATCCTCGTCAAGAAAAATGTAGTATAAGTACGTGTTCCTTCGTTTAAGTCCTCTCTGGAAAAGAAGGTTCCTTCCTGAACCCCACGTTTGATTTTTGTCGAAGATGTACGATATATGCGAAAGCGATTCGCCTTGTCTTTGTCTGCACTCGCTTTTCCAGGTAAGAACCATCGCATCTCTATCGTCCCCATTCCCCAATAAATTTGCTTTTAATAAATGTAGTGGAAGACATGATTCGGCTTGAACCAAGTATAGGAAATTCTTGTTTCTCAAGTCTTTTTTTTCTGTTGGTTTAATAGTCTCTCCCAGGTACAACCATGTTCGGTTTGCCACGACGTTCCAATGGTTTTCGCTTGATAGGGTCGTCTTCTTATTTGAAGAGCGAGTAAACAACAAAACTGTCACCGTACCAATTATGAGAACAGAACTGAAAACCAGATATCTGAGTGCAAAAAACCTTGTCTTGGCCATGAGCAATAAAAAGAAGTTGACACATTCAATAGGCACTCAATGAACCGGCTAGGTACTTTCTGAAGCGTCTAATGAAAAGCACTCGCTTTTCCCATTTCTTATGCTTCGGTGAATATTTGCTTGGGGAAGCGTAACTACGTGCTTTGAAAAGTTCGATGGTTGGAAGACGCTGCCATCCGTAAGAAGTACACCTGTTGTTTATGCGGCAAGCTTCAGGGATCATGTCAAAACAGCAAAAGATCAAACTCTGTGGAACAACTGCTTTTTTACTAAGCAAACCTAGAAATTTTCTTGAAAACTCACGAATTCTTTCCCAGAGCCGTGTCAAAAACCGTGTCAAAAATGATGTGTATAGTTTTGTAATAGCTCCCCGTTTCTTATCATGACTTGGTAAAATAAAATAAAAAAACGCTTTTCCCTTTTGAAGATCATACCCGTTGTTTATCTTTATCGCACCAAAGATCAACCAAACCCTTTTAAGAAAATCGCTATTTACAGTGCATTTTACGTTTTGTCTTCCTTTCTAACCCACGTCTTAAGTAAAGTGACTGTCTGTTGAGTTAAGCTTATTATTAATCCTGGTTTTCAGAGTGAGTCAAGTTGTACTTTTGCTTGTGTGTTGTTGTTTTTTTCGGTCGGAGCAGGTCGATCAAATACTCGTTTGATCTCGAGGACAAGAAATGGCGCTTGTTTTGACAGGTGGCATAATTGAATTATCGTCAAGAGGATTTAAAAAGTCGGTAGAGCAGGCATGACGAATCTTTTCAATAAATGCTGGACTTTTTCGGAAAAACTGGAATTAATGTGATGGTAAGAGAGAATCTTCTCGCGTATTCCTTTGTTGGACAAATCATGACAGAAAAGGGGGTGGGTTGGCTCAGTGACAAAGGGGGGAGGGGTTACTTTTTTTGTTAAATGGCTGTCAGGCAGCTCAAAGGGGGGCTTAAACCCCAAAACCCTCCTCATAGATGCTTTACTGAGAGGGGTTCTTTAAACTTTACAAAAAAATAAGCAAACATTTGTTACAGTACATATACATAGCCTTGTTTTATTTATACCCAATTCTCCCGCGCGGTCCCCAAAGTGTAGTTCCGCACACACTCCCCTTATGAAATGCATCGTCTGACAATAAAAAAATATGTTTATCATGTCAAAGATTTAAACAAAAAATTGTTAAACTAGGCCTAGTCAAGGCCCCAACACACAATGGAACCCTCTGCGTCATATTATGGAGTGCTACCCCAGCAACTTTAGGGATTCCTGTGTTGTAATTATACCGCGCAGCACTGTAAAAAATCCTTGTTTATTCAAGGCTTCGATCTCAACGCTCGAACAAAGTGTACCGGCGTGCTCGCCTTTAGTCTTGTGAACATGAGCACGTCTCTCAGATATGTCTTCCTGTCCATATTGCTTTTTGGAACATGCTTAAAACACTCTGATGGTGCTGACTGTACCAAAAACGACATCGGCACAACAAATTTGCTGTGCGATCCCAAGACCCAAAAGAGACAAATTGTCTCTTACAAAAAGAACGACTGGTAAGTTTGCCTTTACTTTGGGCATGCTTTGAGTAGTACTGATTTGCTTTGCACAGCCAGCAAGAGGAAATTACTGGATATTGACTTGATCTAATTGTGTTGTGTGTACTAAAGTTATGTAGTGATTGTAAGAAACTACAACAAATATGGTGATTATGATCGCTCGTTACTCATTGTCATTAGTTGCACAACAATCCGGAAAACACGCGGTTTTTGAGAAGTAATTTTGATGGTTTGCTTTGAACTGTTTTCATAAGGTAAATATATTGCTTCTGAAAGTCTAACTTCAGAATGTAATATTTATATCGTTCGGAGGGTAAAGCCGTCGATTTGGGAACATTCACTAAATTCATTGTTTGCTTGTCAAAGCGATAGTAAATGCCATAATACTCAATCTTAATGTCATTAAAAAGCTTATGATTTCTTTATTAATCATTATCAAGACTGAAAGACAATGTGATAGCAACAGTACTTTGGTTACCCCCAATAACTCCAATATCATGCCGTTCCGTAAAGAGCATTATAGATTTTCCACCAAAAAATAATATGAGTCCTAAAATTTTGTCTCTGAACTTAATTTTAAGCCTCCTCACCCTTTAGGCCACCTCCTGTCATCTATGTCACAACTCTATACCCTTTTTGCACTGCCAATAACTTGATCATCAATTTTCAAAGCCCTGTTTCAAACTCCAATCTTTTTTTTTTCTTGCCTAGAATCTTATAAACTCTTCTTTTTACTCTCTGAAAGATTTTTTAATGAAAGTTTACATTGAGTTTGGGTGTTATGAAATTTCTCGTCACTTGGCGATTGGTTGTTAGGCGTGCGATCATCCCGGAACTTCACACTTTTAGGCAGTAAAATTGAATAGCGGGAAAACACATAACATTCTTAGCTTAGAAAACAAACACCAAAACTAGCGAGAAAAACAGCAAATACTGTATAACAAAAATAGGCTAGTTTTTCATCTAGGGCACCTACTCAGCGACCTGAAGTGCAGATTTGAGTGAAAAAAGAGTTGTTTCAATGCATATTTTACTGTTGAACAGCGAGAGAATAGTCAATATTTTGATAACAAAATTATTTCACAGCATTCGCATTTGTAACCAGGCTTTATCGCAATACTAAATTTCACATGCATAGATAATTCTACTTCCGGTTTGCGTTTCTTTTTCTATAATCTTTGAGAAGAGGAATGATCGCAATTTTTTTTAGGCAAAGAATATTCACCTAGTTGCCATCTACAAAAAAAGAAATTATTTAGATAAGAGTGGAAAAATTGAAATGTGGGAAAATGTTATTATTTGGAAGAATGGAAAACGCTTATGTAACTTTGAAGGCACCCTCCTGAATAATGTTATAAAGCCAAATTTATCAATGCAGGTACTGCAACACCTAAGATTATATAATTTTTCTGTTGTGACATCATGTGATGATGTCATTGCCTTATAATGTTATCAAAATTTAGAGATTTATATACATAATTAATTCCATTTCACCAATGTTTGGCAGATTTATAACGTCTTGAAGTTTCCCTAGCAACGGCCCTCAGATAAATGTCCAAACACCCTTAAGCTTTAGTTTGAAGTCCAGGGGTCTTTTCAATAATAAATGCAAAATATGTTTTTCTGTTAAAAACTATATTGGCTAATTTATTATCTATATGGCGGGAATTGGCATTTAAATATTATCAATTGTGGCAAATAATCTATTGAGCATATTTGGTCACCAAATAAAGGTACAAATATTCAATCATAATTAAGTGGTAAACTAAATTAATGGCGTGAATAATGAATGAAGAAATAGCTCTTAAGTGTTGAGTAATATATTGTTTAATATGTTGAATTGAATTGAATATTGTAATATAGAGTAGAAGTAGAAGTGCTGTATATTTATTGTGCCACTTGTATTCTTGTTTCCAGTACATTATCAGACAATAGTCTTCTACCTAAACCAGTAGATGTTCCCTGTGACTGTGCCCCTGGTACTGGCCTGCAGGGTTTAGAGTGTAAAGCCTGCCCTTCTGGTAGCTATGGATCTGGTGGGGAGATCATAGACAACTGGGAAACATGGTCAGTCAATGGGTCAGTGCCCCCAGAGGAGTCGGATATTGTCACATACTGTGATATGTTTCGTGACTATGTCGAGCCTTGCAGTCCATGGAAAGCAACCTGTAAGCTAAGTTATTAACAGTATTTAGTATTCAGTCTTTTATATAGTAAAAATATGTGTGTAAGAACCTAGTGAACCTATAGGCAGAAATTATTGATTTTAATACCCTAGAATATTAAAAGAACCTGCCAATCCAATAAGGATCACGAGGTTCTCACATAAAAGGTCCCCCAAGAAAAATATAACAAAAATGTGGGAATTTTGTAACATATTCTGCTCTCCAATAAATAATAACATTGCAGATAGCATTGCAATGCAACAGTTTGGGTGATTCAGGACCTGTAGTGGAAAATAAGAACCTGCTTTGCTTTAATTGTCAGTATTCCATAATGAAAAGAAACCTGTGAGGATATGCTACATTTGTATTTTTTTCTCACCCTCCTTTTAAGGGTCCTGTATACACAATACATATATTTTTTTCTTAAGATTTTGAAGGATTTCATTTTGACATCAGATGGACCAGAGTAAGACCCACTATTCAAGTTAAATGTTATACTTTGTTTCTCTAAATTGCCGTTTCAGATCTGAACAACTCTATTGACTCAGGAGATAATAGTAAGACAAGGTGTCTCATTTCTGTACTCACTTTGAGGAAGAGATTTATCATGGATAAAAGCTCTGTCAGTTTCACATATCGTGTAGATGGTCGAAAATGTTACAGAAACTACTTAGGCTGCGATGGTCTTGCATTTTTTGTGGACAACAAGGAGATGATGAGTTACGAAGGCATGCAGTTTGACTGGAACACCTTTTCTGTTAATTTAACAGCTGTAAGTTTTATGTATTCTATTTGCTAGCTAACTAAAGCCACTGCTTGTAAAACATACTCACTCTGACTGGCTCCCAGATCGTGTTTTATTTTAGTACAAGCACATTCAAGGCCATACCATGCATACACTAGAAAAAAATTGGAATGTACACAATAATAGTACACACACTCTTTATAACATATAACTTTTCTTGCCTTATAGCACAAATATTTCTATTTTGTTTGTTCTAACAGTTGTTGTACAGAAGACCTCACAATGTTGTCGTACATAAGTCAGAAATTGTCAGTTTATTGCATACACTTTTTATTTATTAGTTCGTCACTGAGAGAGAGGTTCTTTGGTGTTTGAGGTATAAATTTATACTTATTCAAATCCAGTGTTGAGTCAAGCGAGATTTGCAAACCTATCAGAGAGGATGCAAACATGCCAAGGCCTGAATAACTGGGGGCGCCCAGGCCGCAGCAGTAACTAGACCCAGGAGCACACAGTCATCCTCGATTTTAACTTATGCTAAATTGCGCTTACACTTATGTACTGTAGCATACATTTAAAGACAGACTTTTTCCAGTACATTTTACCAGGTATTGTGTGAAACTTTCAGGGCTATCATCAATTGAAATGGGTTTACCGCAAGAGCTGTTATAGCTTTCCTAAGCCAGGGCTTTTAGACAAAGCTTACATCCAGTCCATCACCCTGGTAAGTACTGTTCATGTACTTTTAACCACTGGTAAATCTGTTAGGCTAGGGAGTGTACATTAAATGCACCAAGGGGGGGGGGGGGGGGGGGGGAGGAAGATTTTTACCCAAGATACCTTAAAATTTCAGAGTCCCCATGTTTTTTGGTGCCCCCCTTCCAGAACCCCAAAATTTGCTAAGATCCCTCCCCCCTTTCGACCTCAATATACAAAAAAGGCTTTAAATCTGGGAAATTAATACTGCGAAGTTGCCCTCCTTGTCTGAGTTGATGATCCAGTCAAGTTGCATGTAAAAACCTGTAAAGGATTGTTTTTTTGCATTTTTGTTTTGTTTTCAAAATCCCCCCCCCCCCCCCTCAAAAGTCACATGGTCTGCCCCTAAGGACGTCTGTGAAGAGTATACATTTGTATATATTTGCTCTTGTATGGATATCGTTTTGTGGATTTGCAGGCTCCACCATTGTTTAGATGTTTATTTCCATTTGTTCCTGTTAACTGATAACAAACTGTATCGGTAAATCCAACTTTTATATACTGAATGCTGGACGTATCTATGTATATGATGCTTTATAAAGACAAAAGTATTGAATGCATTGGTAATTTGCCTTAATATTTATAGATCTTTTCAGTAAAATATTAAAGCTGAACAGTACGGCTCCTAAAAAATTCAGAGCCCCCTTTGTAGGACCTTTTATTTCGGGGGCCCCCCTTTTGGTGGTTAAAAATTTTTGGAGTCCCTCCCCCCTTAATATGTTATTTCAGCTCATGGTAAATCAGTTAAGCATTGCCTTGTCTTTCAACCCATGTTCGTGCTAAAGGTTGGCACAGATGAACCCAAGTCAACTTGCAGTCAATGCCCAGCTGGCAGTTACTCTTCAAGCCCAGGCTCAGCAAGCTGTAAGAAATGTGACTATCTCACCTACCAACCTGACGTTGGTAAGAGCAAGATTATTAGTCTAAGTCAGAAAGTAATAGCAAGTGTTTTAATAGCTAAAACAGTTTTTTAATACAAGTTTCAACAGAATATTAAGCATTTTCTCTAAATTGCTGCCCAAATCTTACACCAAGGATAAAAGGTAATAGGTTACAGCTTTGTTTTTGGTATCTTAAAAGGAATACTACATATTTAATGATAATGTAATTTTTCTCCATAAAAAAGCTTTTCATATATAGAAAACATTAACCAAAATACTCCAATCTAATTTATAGGACAAACCAGTTGCCTGCCATGCCCAGATAACAAGGTGTCTATGCTTGGATCCCATATTTGTTATCCCATGAGGAATTGTACTGATGATGACCTTATCTTAAGCCCTGGCCCATTAGACTCTTGCGTAAAGGGACCATCAGGGATCTACCAAACCATCAAGCCAAGATATGCAACAGTCAGAAGTAGGTTTCAAATTTCAAATCACTAGCATCAGTTTGCTATATTTTTTGCCATATTTTTTTCATAAACACTCATGATTCTGAACTGGGTAGAAAACTCTGTAAAACTACACTGCTGTGTGATCAAACATATATTCCATTTTATGTTTGCAGTTAACAACAAAGACCACGCCCTTTGTTCTTTGCCTAATAATGATGTCACCCCTGTCAAGAAGCCGTGTAGATGTCAACCTGGTTACGAGATTGTGTCTAATGGGGGCAAATACATGTGTCAACAGTGCATGAATGGACTGCATTCCGTCGATGGTATAAAATGTGCAGAGTGCCCCCCAGGGCAGGTAGCTCTCCTTGGCAAGCATTACTACACTTGGTCAGAGGACAGTCTTCCTGAAGGCTTCTCTGCTGGCTGTGCTGGGGATTGTGCTATTAAGGTATTGAAAGATGGCATCTGAAAGGCCTTGGCATACTACTGTACAATCATCCTTTTGTGCTTTTATCTAGATCTTAGTATACTTAGATGCTTAGAAATGTGACCAGGCAGTCAATTTGGATGAAGGTTTCCAAGGAGTTTACTTTCCTTGGAGCTTCCACCCATCATAAAGAGATCCAAGTCCTTTGCTGCCTTCAAAAAGGGCAAAAAAACAGTTTCTTTGTATTTTCTATTTCCTAACCCAACTCCAACACTTTTTTCTGATGATTTTATGTATAATTAATTAATAATGTCTTTTTCTGCTAGATTTTTGCTTAAATCAGAACCCCCATTAATACCAGCATACATAATTGCTGAAGGACGCTACCCTGAATAAACAAGAATAAATACATGCACTGTCAATAATAATCGTACTATTGTTTTTCAGAGTGGCTGGATTTCTAGCGGTGACCACATCAGAACCAGCAGAGTTATCGGGAATGTTGACTCCTATCTCCTGTCTCCAGAGTTTGAAATTATCTCCAATCTTGCCATGATCAACTTCACATGTGCAGTGACGTGCAATATAACTGGAGCCCAGAGTTCGGTAGAGGGGCAACACTTGGCAGATATCAATTTCTGTAATCTTGTGTTTCAAGTGTGGGTGAATGGATCTATAGTGGACGAAGTGAACTGCACAAAGCCCAAGGGAAGCTACATGTACCGGCATGAAACCACGAGGGATGGACGTTTTGTCAGACACAGCTATGTATTAAAGAACAGGACTTACACTTTCAGGTAAACACAGCTACTCATTGAAGAACATGACTTACATGTTCAGGTTAACACAGCTACGCATCAGAGAACATTTATTTTATGCCAAAGCTATTACTCTGAATATACAATATGAAATAAGGTATTGCCCATATGTTTATTTCAGGTGGATGTTCCAACAGGCAGATGAACTCAGGTCCAGCTCAGCCTCTTTCGAGGCCAAAGTAGCGAATATTAGTGTTATTGGAGTGAAGGGTGGGTCTGCCATGAACTGCACCAAGTGTGCTGGCGGCTCTTACAGCGTTGCGGGCAATGACTGTCAGTTCTGTGGTACAGGAGATTACAGTCAACCTGGGTGGTCTAAGTGTAAACCGTGTCCTAGTGGGACTTTCACAGATGTGGTATGTAATTCATGGCATCTAACATCTTTTGCCGCTTGTAGTTGAAAGAAGAAATGGAGAGAGAAGGAGCCCTGTGACAGACTAACCTATTTCCCTTTTTATAACTTTTGTGTCACTGTCGATCATCGGATCGATCAACCGTAAACCTTTTTTGTGGTCTTTCTGTGCTTTTGCAACACAGCGCAATCATTGGTTCATCTCTAAACTTCCGATGTTAAAACTTCCAGTTAATGCTTAGTAGTTAAAAATGACCTCCGATATCAACCTTTGACATACTATAGCCGTAAAATTTATATATAGAGTCTCGCGCGCTCCCTGTGTGCCCGATCTCCGCGACGCCCTGGGTCCACGAGGATGATATAGGCTAGGTTTGCCAAGAAAACTCTTCCATGTGGGCTGCGTGTGCATGCAAATGACATTTGTTACCAACATCTATCTTCGCGTCTATTTGTGCTTAGGAGAATGTTATCCTTGGAACAAACGCGAATAGCCAGAAATGCGACTGAATTACACGAAAAAACAACAACTAAAAAGCCATGTTTCATACCCCTACAATGTATGTCTTTTAAACACTTCTCTTATAGCCCAATAGTACATGTCTTTTCAACCATCTCATAGCCCTATAATACATTTCTTTTCGTTCTGACCACATCTCATAGCCCTATAATACATTTCTTTTTTGACCACATCTCATAGCCTTATAATACATTTCTTTTTTGACCACATCTTATAGCCCTATAATACATTTCTTTTTTGACCACATCTCATAGCCCTATAATACATTTCTTTTCGTTCTGACAACATCTCATAGCCCTATAATACATTTCTTTTCGTTCTGACCACATCTTATAGCCCTATAATACATTTCTTTTCGTTCTGACCACATCTCATAGCCCTATAATACATTTCTTTTCGTTCTGACCACATCTCATAGCCCTATATTACATTTCTTTTCGTTCTGACCACATCTCAAAGCCCTATAATACCTTTCTTTTCGTTCTGACCACATCTCATAGCCCTATAATACATTTCTTTTCGTTCTGACCACATCTCATAGCCCTATAATGCATTTCTTTTTTGACCACATCTCATAGCCCTATAAAACATATCTTTTCGTTCTGACCACATCTCATAGCCCTATAATGCATTTCTTTTTTGACCACATCTTATAGCCCTATAATACCTTTCTTTTCGTTCTGACCACATCTCATAGCCCTATAATACATTTCTTTACGTTCTGACCACATCTCATAGCCCTATAATACATTTCTTTTCGTTCTGACCACATCTCATAGCCCTATAATACATTTCTTTTCGTTCTGACCACATCTCATAGCCCTATAATGCATTTCTTTTTTGACAACATCTTATAGCCCTATAATACATTTCTTTTCGTTCTGACCACATCTCATAGCCCTATAATACATTTCTTTTCGTTCTGACCACATCTCATAGCCCTATAAAACATTTCTTTTCGTTCTGACCACATCTCATAGCCCTATAATACATTTCTTTTCGTTCTGACCACATCTCATAGCCCTATAATACATTTCTTTTTTGACCACATCTCATAGCCCTATAATACATTTCTTTTCGTTCTGACCACGTCTCATAGCTCTATAATAAATGTCTGGTTTCAGCCTGGTAGCTCTGAGTGTCTGCGGTGTGGCGCCAACACTGTGAGTCTGCCGACCCGTGACGGGTGCACGACCAACAACTGCACATTTTCACCAGCCGAGGGGGTCGAGTATGATCTCAATGAATTGTCCCGTGACTTTGGCCCCATGTTTGAGGTTCTTTCCTACCAGACGGGTGGAAAATCTTCTGCTCAGCGCAGCAAGAGGTTCATTTCCAGTCACCGCTGGCCGCCTTACAACCCCAGCTTTTACGTCAACCTTTGCACTGTGAACCATGAGAACAATTCTTGCACGTTCCGAAAATCGCGGTCTTCAGTCCGAGAGAGCCTCCCTGTCATGGCTTGCCGCACGTCTTGGTGGGGGCAAACAGACACGAGCCTTGGCAAGGTTATTGGCTTTCTACCTCGAAAGGACATCCGTTCTGGAGTAACTGTTGAGATCCTGCACGGAGACAAGTGTTACACCAGTGAGCAACTATAGCAATAACTTACTATTCTAGTGCTATACATTACCATTGGGTAACTATATAGCAAATTATGCTATACAAGTGCTATTAATACTATTGATTGCTAGAAAGGTTATCCCCCAACAAAAGCGCAAATTCTCCCATAATCTAGACAAGACAGTCAAAAAATGAAACATACGTTTTCACGACTTTCAACGTCCGATCCGCACATGACTCAAGTTCGAAGCATTTTGCACTGTAAATATCCTGTAAATATCATACTAAAAACGCTCGAGAAAAGCGAACTTTGAACAACATTCTGGAAGGAAAAAGCGTATATTTCATAGTTTCGGAAAATTGATATTTTTTATGTCATTTCTTCTGTGTTGTCTTTCACTAGAGCGAAAACTGACCTTCGGTGTGAATTGACAAATATATATTAGTAAAATAATTTAGAAATTGATATATGCTTTTTTAACTTTGACATTTAGACGTTTGTCTGTTTTATAGGCGAACCCAACGCGAAACTGAACGCAACAATCGATCTGATCTGTGATCCTAACGCGGGTATAGGGAATCCAGGCCCAGAGGGGAACTACACACAGGTCTACCG
This sequence comes from Nematostella vectensis, assembly GCF_932526225.1. Classification (NCBI taxonomy): domain Eukaryota; kingdom Metazoa; phylum Cnidaria; class Anthozoa; order Actiniaria; family Edwardsiidae; genus Nematostella; species Nematostella vectensis. Next base: position 4,549,325 of record NC_064035.1, on the reverse strand, counting down.
CGCGCCTTGCAGCTACGTCTTCGCGTGGTATTCCAAGTATGCTTGCCCAAAATGCCGGCGAGAAGACTTCGAGTTGATCACGAGTCAGTGCGTGGACGGACAAGCAAATGTGACGTACGTGCCAAGGGTCGGTTGCTGGGGCGACGTGGAAGGAATCTCTACTAAACCACGTGTGATCAGGTGTTCTTACCAGGCGAGGGTGAGGACCGTGCAGTCATCTGTGAACAAGGTGCTGATCGGGGTGGGCGTGGTGGTAGTGGTCGCGCTACTCATCGTAGCAGGGTACTTCTTCTGGAAGCACCGCGCAATCCGCTACAAGTACTACAGTATGATAACCCGCAACAAGCCAATGAGCAAGCTGGAGGAGGAGGAGGAAGACTTCGGCCATGTCGGGGGGGACGTGTACCATGACACCAGCACTATGGTCAGGCCGTAGATCCGACTTCGGAGGGCTTTCCTAAACTTACTGCAGTTTTCAACATTTTGAGAGCTCTCGCCCAACGATTTCCAACAGCTGAAAAATCATTCAAGCGTTTTAATTGGCCAGTATTGAAATGGTTTCACATCACGCCACCTGGCGTTGACCAATCAAAAACCGCCAAATGTAACTCCGTTAGTTTGAATGACGGGAGTCAGAAAGTGGTATAACAGGTTGTGACGAGAATTCGCAGTATGATGAAAATCGTAGTAAGGCTAGCTGTACGATAATAGATCGATGAGGGCCATATCTTTTAGATAGATATGCCATAAATCAACAATTGGTAGATTAAGTTTGGCGATAATCCTGGAGGCAGAGCTAGTTCTAAATCACTGGTGTTAACAGGCACAAGACACTTATCACTGACTCGTTTCACTGTCTTTAAAAAGCGCATCTCTATTATAGACTGCGACTGGTATATGAACCAACTCTAGCACATATTCAACTCATATAGGAAAGAGTAAGTATTCATCATTACCACAAATATTTCTAGTCTCTAAAAAGGAATACTCGGGGTAAATAGAGGACTACCAAACAAGTGACTTTTAAAGCATTCTTAAGGCTCATTATAGAGATTAGATAGATTACTACGACTTTCATAGTGGAGCATCGTAGCGGGATCGTAGGCTGATTTACACTTTACGACTCGAGGTTTCGTGAGCAAGTCGCATATGACCAAATAGCGCTGTCGAAATCAGCCTTTATTGTGTGAGTCACGGCACCGGGCGACCGCGTTGCTCTCTGACGCACTTCTTGCGTAGTCATTTCGAGATCATAATTCTAACATAATTTTAACACATTAGTTAGGGTTTTATTTTTTATACATATATCGTCAAGTGTTATTTTTTTATGGATTTTGTGCTCTGCATATTTTAAGTGAAAGAGGGTTTTAGTAATATTTTTGGTCATATGTAAATAGTGTTTTTACAAGTCGTTATTTTTGTTTTATTTTATGGGAGTTCTAATCTTAGGAGGTAATTGCTAAGATCATTGGAGATATCTCTTCGCGAGAAGCGCCGAGTACTTTCCTGGGAAAATTGTTTCAGGCTTGATAAAGTTTTTTTAATAGCCTATTCAGAACGCGTCTTTGTTTGTAGCCCTTTTTACATTAAAAGCTAGGTTTTGTGCATTAGATTGCGAATTGAAAATTTAGCGGAAAGCAGGAAAAATTTTTTCAGGATATCTCTTGACATCCAATGTTTCACGTGCTCTAATTTATTGTTAAACTTGTACATTAGAAAGTTTAAGTTAAGTATGTTCAATTAATAAAGATAAAGGTGCAGAGAAACATCTGTGTTCATCTATCGTAGGGTTTTTTTCTTGCGAGCGTAAAATGGCGGCGCTCCCTTCACTCTACCTGCCACTGGTGGCGCGCTCATGAGCTGGCACAGGTATCCCGTAGTGTGTAACTAGGGCGTATAGGCGGGAAACAGAACGCGCTTAGAACTGATACCTGTTACAGGTGGCCCCAGCGCGATCGAGGGCTCGGTAAGGCTCTCATTGGCTAATACGAGTCGCCAGTGATTGCAGGAGTTTATATTTACTCCAATATAACTATCAAGTCATGGCTACGATTAGAAAATTGGAACCCGCCTTATAGGCATGATTTGGACCAAGCTTTTGCGAATTGGGAAAGCAAGTTTTCTAATTCGCATTATCTGGGCAGTTAATCGAAAAACAAAAGCACTGTGGAACCAATTTTAACTAGGTTACCACTGAAAAAAAGCCTTCCTGTGATCCAGGTCTGGGATTAAGAACCTGGAACAATTTAGACGTAACGTGTTTGTTGTTGTCTGGCGCAAGAAAGGCGTCTGGTCCACCTCCAAGCTCTTGCAATACGGGCAATGAGGGATACATGACGAACGCTGGAAACTCTGTAAAGAGTTGGAATTGCAATTTGATTTTGTGATGAACCGGCGTGAATTTGGCCAGGAGGAATTTACCAATGAGCAGTTTGTGGCAGGCGGTGTGACGCTCCTACTTTCTGGATTCGTGGGGTTCGTAGGAAATATTTTAGTGTTAATCATCACTTACCGTATACTGAAGTACAGGAAAAACATCCCTTCTATCTTGATACTCTTCCTGGCTTGGACAGACTTGCTTACGTTTCCGTTTATTTATCCGCAGTCGCTCATTAAGTATTTTTACGGTTCGTACGTCGGGAACTACATAGCGTGTGACTACCAAGCCACCGTCATCACCTTTCTCTTCACAGTATCTATTTGTCTGGTGTTGGTTATGAGTATAGACAGACTTTTAGCCTTACACAAACCCTTCTGCTATGAGAAGTACATAACGTACGATAAAGAGAAGGTAAAGGTCGCGGGGATCGGTCTGGGGTCCGCAGGGCTCACCATAGCTCTGCTACCCGCGTTCGGAGTGGGTCGAAACGTGCTTCACTTTCCCGGGACTTTTTGTTTGTTTGAGTGGGGTGCAGAGACGATAGACGGGAAAGCACTCGTTTATATTTACATTGGTTTTTTGAGTTGTGCGATTTTAGGTGTAGTGATTTGTAACCTTGCGGTAGTTGTTCTTACGTGGAGACTTCTGCGAAAGATTAAAAATAGAAACACGACGGGTGACAAAGAAGCAACTGTGACACAGAGGGAAACTAGTAAAACTCCCAAAGAAGCCACTAAAGAGCATAGAAAACAATCCATGAAAGGGCAAAATAAGGAACCCAGTAAAGTGCGAGGCCTAGAAGCCCATAGAGAGAACAAAGATAGAAATGAACAAGAAGAAATAATCAAGCAATCTCAGGAACCGGGAAATGTCACGTGCACGGAAAACGTGAACGAGGGTGCCGAGAACGAAAGCAAAGTGCGTAAGACTTCACACTCAAAAGAGAAATCTAAAAATAAAGATGGCCTTAAAGTACATAGGGTTTCTTCCCAGTCAGGACAGATGGAAAGAAATTTCGCGAAGCTGAGTTGTCTGGCTGCGGTTGGCTTCGTTGGATGTTGGAGTTTGTTTCTTGTAAGTATTATTATCTTTTTTTTCAGTTTAAAAAGAGATTTAAAGTTTGCTGGAAAATGATGATTAAGTTGCTTTTTGGTTTGCCTGAATCGTGAAATATAAATGTCATTAGCGGATCTACGAGGGAGGGGTTAGGGGGTTTAACCATCTCCCCCCTTGGGCAGCCAAATGAAATGTGATATAAATGAGAGAAAAATGACCTGTACTTTCTCTAATTTAAAATAAAACGAGTCACAAGAGTAGTTTTTTTTGTTACAAAAAATGTCTTCAAAAGTTAGCAAATAGCAAAATTATCATATCCACACATATATCAACAGCAAATTGTCGCGGATCTACTGAAAATTGTTAACGGTTAGTAAATAATCCGCGTTTATGATACAAAAATGACCACTAACTACATGCTGTTGAGAAAAGGGCGAGACTTTCCCAATAACGAAGAATAACGATTTCCATTATAGAATATAATAAAAGCTTCAAAATTTGAAAATTTCACGCAATGTAAAAAAGCTCGACCAATAAACCATATATTGCATATTGCTCTAAAGAATACCTCTCCACGTCTCTTTAAATCGACAGACTTTTTCAATTCCTTTAATGGAACCCCCCCCCCCCTTTGTAATATAGTTTTTATTCATTCTCCAATTCAACTGAAAGCTAAAGTTGTAATGTTGAACACCGTTTTCCTCTTGGTTTTCATCCAATCCTAGATACGAATTACAATGATCCAGGCAGGCTTTTCGTTCGACGCGTTCACGGACTTCACAGCCATTCGCCTCGCGTCGCTCCACTCCGTGGTGAACCCTTGGCTCTATCCGCTTATCAGACGCAAGTACCGCGAAGGTTTTTTGCACATCCTTACGTGGGTCGGTCACGTGATCACGTGCACGCTAATCAACAAGCCAACCACCACACTAGGTACAAAAGAATTTTAAACACCTGTCTAACTACTGTTTTCAACACTGCGAGCTCTCGCCAGTATTTTCAACAGCTAAAGGGCCTTCCTTTTGCTACAAGCGTTTGCATTGGCCAGCACTAAAATTGTTTCCATCACCCCCCCCCCCCCCCCCCCTCGCAAGGCGCTGACCAATCAGAAAAAAAAACTAATAATATTCAGTTAGTTTGAATGACGGAAGCCAGGAAGCGATTTGGCAGAGAGTTCACAGAATGTTGAAAATCTAAGTAATGAGATTTTTATCGATATTCTCGATACTGTCACGGTCTTGAAAATGGTGGTTGTTGTTTTCTAGATGACATAGTGGGTGGAACTCCCAAAATCAAACGCAGCAAGAAGGTTCAACTTGCTGACCGCCGGCGGTCGAGTTCACGCTTTCTTAGCACTTCAACACTCACGACAGAATCTAAAGTGTCCCATGAACACGCTAAGTAGTAACAAATACCTTGTCCAACCTACAGAGTGCATAAAATATTCATGGGCGTATCTAAAGAAATTCTCCCCTGGAGCTGGCTCCAAGTATCCATAGGAAACTACTTAGGATATGTCATGTGTAAATCTGTAAATCACTGCCTCAATGGCTGAAGCAGAGGAGCCGTGCCCTTCTAGGAACAGAACCCCCAAAAAGGCGAAGCAGATCATAAAGGCATTATTAGAAAAAAGAGACATGCAGTATGGCCGATCTCTGGGGAAGGGGAAGCTTTCCAGCCCCTTCCACTTCCACAGCCGTGTTTAAAGACTATCTAAGGAGTAGTTTAGGTAGAGAAATGCATTAACAGTGGAATATAATATGCTCTAGACCGTACTGCGCCGTCATCAGTCAATCGAATCATGATAACTGGAACCTCAAAGGGAAATCGGAACTTGGTTCAAGGGAAAAAATTAATGCACAATAATGCAACAATAAGTTGCTAGTGGCTAATAAAATTTAGCACTTTGCCTCTTTTTATATTCAGTCGTCTCATTTGATGAAAATAGATCGAGTTCGCAGACGTTTTGTCATCAGTGGCAACACTGATGATGACGTAGTAACCTCGAAACGTCTGCGAACTCCATCTAATTTAGCGCTTTGTCTCAAGGAATGATGATGATGATAACATGAAATATAATTTCACCTTCATTCCATTTGACTGATATAGATATTCACAGGACAATTGAACCCTTGGAGATACCTCCTCCCTCCTGGATATTCATCATACTTGTGCAGATGACAAAGTAACTACTGGAGCAGCAAATTATAGCCCTCTTTACAGCGATTTCCCCAAACAATCGCCATACGCTTGGTAAGGTTGGCTGAAAATTTTGCCAAATAACCACTTTATTTATTTTTTGCCTATGAAATCCTAGAATTCCAGTATAATATTTGTAGACGTAGAAAATATAAAAAAACATAAAACAAACATTCTCTCATTCTCTCGAGGTCAGCGTAACAAGCCGCGAAAACGAGGCTGCTCGTTACACTGACCTCGACGCCCGACGCCCTGGGTTCCCGTGGAAGTGGGGGTCTGGTACCGAAGATAGACCTTATTGTTTCAAGCCACGGATGCTTGCCAGTAGAATAACGCGCGGCATTGGAACTAGTTTCTCAGCGCGGGCTGGCGGCTTGTGACAATGACACCGTTGACCTAAACCTGAGTCGCATGGTTTTGGCCATTCTCTTAACCTGTGTAGCTCTGCAGGGCCGCGCTTATGCGATGATTTTTCTTGTGAAATCTCAAAAAGACGGACATATCCATAAACGATAACTGGGGTAGCCTAGCATTTGGGATATTACACGCGACCATCCGAGCTTTGTCTAGTAAGCACATTCGATGAAATATGAGGGAAATCATTCCTGAGACTACGGGAAAAAAAAAAGATGATAAAATCTCTTATAAACGCTGACCTTTTTAGGCTGACAGATGGAAAGGAAAAATGTGTCGATTAGGGTCATATTTGTACGTCAAGTGATTAAATATAATGCTGAAAAATACACCTCCCTAGTAAGGTGCATCAGTATTAGTCCTGTCTTCCGAGAAGCGTGCAGCAACATAGACATTCTGTAGTGCACGCTCGGCAGTGATCTCTCCATCACGGACAATACAGGTACCATGTTCAATGCACCTTTTGTGACAAATATCTAAATATGCATTAAGGGAACTTTTAATATTTGCACAGAAAAAATAGAAGGCAAGGTAGGCTAAGGAAGTCATAACAGTAAAACTCGTCGAGTTGTTTGTCATGTATAGAAGGACTAGACATAACGCGAGTAAAGACACTCAAAACAACGCACTCTCTCTCGCTATCTCCGACAACCATCAGCATGTGATGTACAGATAGCTATTACCTTTGAGTGTAGACACTGCTCCAATACTAAAAAATTCCATAGTTTTGAAATGTTGCCAACGCGTGTAATCAAATACTGGCATAGAAGCACTACCTTGTGGTGCCTGATATTGTTTTCTTTTACGTTCGTTGGGATATCAAACTTGAGTGAGAGTGTAATTGTCATGTTTGCTAAAGAAAGAGTTTATTTGTTAAGGGATCGGCACTTAATGTCTCACTGATGCTGTTCCTTAACAAGATGTCATATGTTTATCATATAGTACTCAATTGTTTCCTGGGGTATTGTGCTTTCATCAAGAAGATGTGGGATCTCTTGGCTGCTTTCAAGTGTTAGAATAATACAGTATGGTAGCGTCGCTGGACTTTAGCCTGGAAGCAAAACACAGCCAGTAGGGGGAAGTTTGTTTGACGAATCGTGACGCTTACGGTACCCTATTTTCACAGGCAATATCACCTTTAGAAGCTAAAGAATTCCTGGATTAAAGGAATTGAACATATTGATTTGATGGATTATCTGAAAGTACCAGGTAAGAAAATCAAAATTTTGAGGACATTGTCCTGTTATTTTTGGTCTTTCTGCCTTTTCCACAGTAAGATCTAGGTAAAAAAATTGTCACATTGTCTTATTTGCCTTGCTAGAGTGACATGCTTTGCCAACTACAAAAAACAGTGGCAACAATAAGAACATAATGAAATGGTAGTGTTTCGAGTAAATTCTGGTCTGTTCACATCACATGGTTGGGACAAAAAAAACCCAGAGCGTTAGAAAAAAGGAAATAAGAAAGATATTAACATTCATACAGCGGAGAATTATATGGACTAATTTAAGGATAGTTGTCTCCGTCTGTGCTTCAGCTTTCTAGAAAGTTCCCTTGTACAGTACTATCAAAGGGATTATACACTTTCTAAGAGCACCACTCCAATGATAGCACCTTTCGGACCCTTTGAAGGACGAAACAATCTGTGGCGATGGGGGTGGGTAATAACGGAAAGGGAAGAAAGAAGCATGAAAAAAAAACTTGAGGCATTCGGCGTAAATCTGGGGCCCATTGTTCTTTCCCACAGCTACTGTAACTAGTCCTTGCTTTGTCAAAATCAGCTAACAACTGTATGCTATCCATTGAAGTATGAAAAAGTAGAATTAAGAAATCAAATGTTACGACTGGTGCCCCGAAAATACTCTACTCGTTGCACATTGTGTCACGGTCACATTTATGACAAACAGAAGAAAAGAACCATTGTGAAATATATATACAAAATAGAATATGGTTAATATATTTATTCGTAAAAGAGAGAGTGTGCTCGTGATTCGTAATGTTGGAGTTTTTAAATTTTCTTGAAAGTAATATCTCGTGTACCATCGCCAACTGGCAATTAGTGAAATAAGCCATTGAACAAAATTATCAATCAGTTAAAATCAATTATCAACTTTTGAAATAAATAAACAAATTACTGAATCATTGCGGACTCGCGCGATCTAGAACACGTCCATAAAAAATCCCAATCAAAATGGAAATCATTGGAATAAAGTTTTTAAAGGCTAGGGGCGTGACGTATGTTATGATTGGGGAGGACTAAAGACGCGGGAAGACAGACGTATTATGTCTAGAATAAGGGAGAACTACGTCAGTCCTTGGTAATTTGCAAGTGTTGAATGAACATCTTGTCAGATTTCAAGGAGTGTTTAATTAAACGGGAAACTCTTTTCGACTTTGGAATCATATTTATCTCATAAAAGATAGCGAGTAAGATATTTAACATCTTATTTAGATATAAAACAAAAGCCGGTTAATATCTACAAATTTCCAACTTAATCCTCTAGCACGTACTCGGTACTTGTATGAGAAATTATATTATCTTTTTATCCTTTAGTCTAAGCTGCTCTTCACCGAAACACCACGAGTCTCCTCGTCGACATCGGAATGCTTTCGCAAGTGTGAGGAACTCGTCTCAAAACTCCTTTCTATCATTGCTATCATTAGCAATTCATAAAACAAAGAGTTTAACGCAACGATCTTGTTTGCTGGTGGTGACCCAGTTGTCTTTTTGTTTGTTTTTAACACGATCATTTCTAATTGCTACAGATAAGATTGATGTTTTAGACGGCTATAGGTAAACAGTTAGCGACCACGATGTTTGCACAAAAAAGCGGCCATGATATGACGGCGGCAGAAGATTTAGCGGGAGATTTTTGATACCAAATGCTGTCACGTCACTGTTTTTGGTAAGAAGCTCAGGCGAGGTACAATAATCGAATGGGTAAGAGCTTTTATTTTAACTAGCGTCAAGGCCTTGTGATCACTAGTTTGATTTGAATCATTTCCTTGACATACGCAAGCTCCTACTAAGCCTACCACGAACACCATACAACTGATGGAATCCTGGTTCCTGCTGAACTAAAAGTGATAAGAATGAAAAGTGCAGACTATCATATTCCGTTTGCAACTTCTTTGTACAGAGTATGGAATGGTATAATAAGAAAACTTAAGAACAATGAAACAATAGAAAATAACGAGGTGCTAATTATCTAAGTTTGTAGCTCTAAAAGAACTCGCAAAGAATGTCCATAACACACTTCATGTACTTGAAAGTACATGAGTTTTATAGTCCCTAGAATAATTTCCTCATAGTAAAAAAACAGTTTTATAAATCTAAGATCTTGACATCGTTGTAAGGGTGGAGTGCTTCATTTCTAAGATTTCAAAAAAATCTCCTGAAGTGCGAAATACGACTAAAACCAGCGCCTTGTTAAGCGATAGGAAGAGAAAGCTTCTTCTTGGGACAAGTCTAGACGTCCACGTCCTTGTATGAAACAATGCCACTCTAAATACACAAAGCTGAGCTTTTATTGCGAACTAACAACAAACTAACAATGTAAATTATGAACAGTATACACAAGCTTGAATTAGCACAACAATGTCTTACAACATTGTCTACAAAACAACACATGAGAAAGACATACTTCCTAAAGCCAGCTGAACTTGTACGTACGGGAAAATTATCAATTTTGAACAGCTAAGGTTACACTTGAGAATCCATGTACCATTACCGCAGGTAATGGCTGAGTCCGATTTCAACCTTATTTGAAATGTATGTAGAGAGATGCAAGTCAAATCGACCTCTTCAAAAGTGTTTGGGATTCTCGCGGGAATTTAGATTTATATGCGCAAGAGATGTGCGCAGTAGCAATAGCGGCATCCTTTACCCGATGTAGGGCCCCCAAATGGTCTTTGGCGAGCACTTGCGAGTTTGCGAGCACCCAGTTTTTTATGCGAGACCGAGCATTTTTTGGCGGAAAAAATTGCGCGAGCACGGCGAAAAAATTTGCGCGAGCATGCGAGCAAGGCGGAAAAAATTGCGCGAGCATTCTAGCATAAGCCAAAAACTGCGAGCACATCGAAAGGGGGCCTCGCTGTCCCCTTAATCGGCCTGTACCGGCCGTGAGAAGTGGACGGGCCAAAAGAAAAATGCAAAATAAACATAACGAGATTCGCAAGAATCAATCTAACGGTTTAATGGTCTTGAAGATGTGCATCAAACCAGAGTGACAGGAACTACTGCAAAATGATTGCTCAGGTTCTTAGACGAATTACATATTTGTACAAGAAAAAGCAGCAAAGTTTTTTTTAATAAATGCTCAAAACGATTTTCTTCGAATAGTATTTATTCAATTTATCTAACTTTTAGAATAAAGACAATAAGGTAAAAATCTTTTGATTTGTTTTATAAAAAGTATAACAAGATATAAACTTAAATTAAGTGAGAAATATCTACCAAATACTAGAAGACGATTTAGAAGTGATCCAGAAGATCTTTGATGACAAATTAACTACCATTGACTATCAGTGAGGATGCCGCGAATGTTTGATTGGTAAAAAAAAAAGATAAACATAAAAACAAATTTACCACGTTCAATACGCTTTGAATCCGATCCAGTTACTTAATGGGCTTTTTAGTCGAATTCATCAATTGATTTGCTCGACACTTTACAGTTGTAATTATCTAAATGGAGAGGTATCTTCCCCGCAAAACAAAAACAAAAGACTTAAACACACACAAAAAAATACGCGATTGAACAATTCGCAATGTTATCTCTCGGAAGAGTAAACATTGGCAACTCTTTTTGGAACATTTATTGTCAACACAGAGAAATTATGCTACAAACTTTCTTTAGAATTCCTTTAAACAATACTGCTTTTTGCAACACCTGCTGGTAAAGTGCGGTCAGGATTCTTTTCATCTTTTTATTCACGGCTGAGTTTGTGCTTCTTATTGACAAGAAGTAGGAACAATTTCGCTGCGTGCGATGGGTATCCATTCACCGTCTCCAGGGGATTGTCAAAGCGTGCGTACTAACGTGTGCGCAATGTTACTTAGAACCTCTGACAAGGACGAGAGGAAACGTAATTGATAAAGCGCTAAGTACTTCGCTATGGTAGACTCGTGCTAAAATAATTCATAATTTCCTGCTACCGGGCAGAAAATAGCTGGCTCTACCACAAAGAATGGAATCAAAAACTCGAACAAAAAGAAGTAAGTCATATAAACTTCAAATTATAGAAACTTGTACATATAATTTTAAATTCAGGCACTTTGTCGATAAAGTTTAAGGTAAAATAATACAAAATATAAACGACGCAAATTAAAGCACTCATGGAAATATATTTCCCTTTGTAATATAGTTTTTAGATCTCTTAATAGAACTTAGACTGGGAGCTATTCACTTTTAATGCTTACTCAGTTGGATAAATGGGTATAAAAATGACTTGTGACTTTGGCGTTCGCTCATATACATAAAATAAAAAACTCGATCACCAGGATGTACGTTTCAGACCTAAAGGTTGTTTCCAGTTTTAGTTTATTTGGATTTTCTTCTAAAAATATAACCTTATTTATATGCATGATACGCAGGTGTTTCAAAGTGAAATCCATCTTCGTATTCCCTGTGTCACTCCAAGGGCAACTGAAACACTGATTTTTAACACTATTGGTAAATGCATATTACGGAAAATGTGGAGCTTTACGGATTCTTCCTCTGGTTATCCAGCACTTGTTTATACCCTTTTAAAGACGGTGGATCAAAATAAAGTGGCTCCCCACGGGGCAGGAAGTTGTCGGTACACGTACTGCACAGATTTAGGGTCTGGGGAAAACGTGTGAGAGTCGCGCAATGACTGAAAGCTTTGAGAAACAAACAAAAAAACAAACAAACCAACAAACAAACAAACCAACACACCAACCAACAGACAGACAGACAGACAGACAGGCAGGCACAAATAAACGAGTAAACACACAAACAAATAAACAAGCAAACAAACAAATAAATGAACTATAGGTCATATAGGTTGTTATGATTGTAGCCTTCTGTAAAACGACCTTATACTTTTTGCAATAAACATTTTAACTTTGCATATTTTTTTGCCTGCGATACCAGCGCGATGATCGAATGTCAAGACAACATTAACAACAGGTGACTGATTGCGTAAGTGTGTGTGCCGCCACTCATTTAGTGCGTCGTCTGAATCAGTGTTAATCCTCCTATATATCCCCATATATATTTTGCTAAAATTAGACGATAATTTGCTTGATATTTTTCTTTTCAGGAAGTGACCTTCCTCGCCAGTATAACATCTCGGAGTCTTCCTTCGACTTCGCTGTCTATCCGAACCTGCAAAAGCGTCGTACTTCGGCCTCAGTTACCGAGATAAAAGACCTTTACACGGCATTGCAAGAACTCGTCCCCTCAAAGACGCGATCCCGTTCAGCGTCTCCATGCCCGCCCATCTCAAAGAAGATATCAACTTCTTGTGACAGGCGAGACAGATCAAGAAGTTATAGCTCCCCAGTGTCACCTAGTCGAAGTAATTCTAGCTCGCCTCGAATGAGCAGATCTGCTAAACGTGGAATTTCTAAATCAAAGTCCTGCCAGACATTGACGATTCAGAAAAGTTTTGAGCCTTGGAAGCATTCAACAGTTCAAAGAAGGGCGTCCCTGTCAGGGAGTTTGGCTCGGAGCCCATCGCCACGTGAGGAAGATCTGATGTCACAGAGCGGATGCGCTTCAAATGTCAAACGTCGTTCTATTGGAGGCTCTCTACTTCTGAACGCATTAGTCAAATCAGCGTCTTCATCGCCTAGGCGTAATTCCCTAGCAGATGCTCTAAATATAATTGTGCACAAGAATGAGGTCCAGGAATTGATCAAAAACTGTGAAGGAGTAAAAGGAAACGGGATTGATGATCCACGTAGCTCTCTTTTCCGTCACGGAGAGGGAAGGGACATCCAAGATCAGATGGAGATGTTACTAAGTTCCATCAATGAACTACAGAAGGACGCAGGGGAGTACCCCCTAGATCAGGAAGAACTGCTTCCAGAGTTTACTCGAAGAGGTAGTGTTGGGACAGAGATGCAGGAGTTACTGGATGCTTTACGTGACCTTGTGATCGCTGGGGAAGACTCTCCACTCAGATCACCAAGTCCGTCTACGTCTTTGTCCGGCTCACAGAGCGAGGTAGCGGAGCTTCCTAGAACGCCAACAGGCCATAAAGAGTCACTAAAGGACCTCGAGGCCTACTTCATGGAAAAACTTCAAGGTGTTTCTAAGAAAAGATCACCGGATGATCAAGCTAAAGTACCGGAAAATAAAACGGAATTTGTTTCAGTAAGATCACAAAATATCAGGCATGACCAGAATGTGATTACAAGTAATGAAATTACAAGTTGTAAGAATGCAAAGAGAAGCACAGATACGGTGTATGTTGGGCCAGGACAACTCTCCAAGCCAACAGTACGCGTCACTTCGCATGACGATGATGATGATGATTATGGCCATGATTGTGATCATGATAATGAGTATATTATAGACATATTTAAGCCTGTTACAAGCCCGGCAGATACACCCGAAATTAGTCTTAGCTTCCACGAGAACACGCCGAACAACCAAAGCCCTGTTTCAGATGTAAAGGCCCATAGTAGGTCAATTAGTTCGCTTGATCTCTTTTCAAGTCCTCAGCGACAGGCCGCTAGAAACAGAGTGATGTCTGAAGAACAAAGCGCCGCTGTAGCTCGTAGTCGAGCCTTGTGGAAAGAAGATCAGCTTGTATTTGCTAAGCAAGTCAATGATCGCTTGGAAGCCTGGTTAGCACGAGCAACAGCTTTATCTAAACAGACAGAACAGGTGGATCATGCCAGTGTAAGCGATAAGACCGAGAAAGACAAGGCCATTGCTCCACGTATCAAGCAGTTGCCCAGATCACAGTCAAGATTCAACTTCAAGATGTCAATGAAAGGACGAACTAAACGCTCGAAGTCTTTATACAATGCCTTTGATCCTGACGCCTTAAACGTGGCGGAAAACAAGCCTATTCAACAGCGATCTCCTCAGCCGTTTCGCGCACTCAGTCGGTTCCGCTTGCCTCGATCGAAATCAATGCACTTTCTACAAAACCAGTCTCCTTCACCACCTTCTGTTGCTAACGCTCGCAAGAAAACTAAGGCATTCAGCAAACCAGAACAGTTAGAGACATCTAGTGTTGTCCAAAACTCCAGCAACCAAACAAAGATGTCTGTAAGCTCCGGTAAGAGAACTGGGGTGGTCAAGGGTCCCAAAGTGCGGCGTGCTCTATCAGACAGAAAAATGAACTATCGTACGGAATGTTCTAGCAAGATTGAGAACTCGACGTTCGATGATAACGCCAGGGTACCGCGACTTCCAATGGGTTTACCGCTTTTTTACAACCCGACTTCGAAGGAGCCTGTTAAGCTGCAACTTCGCCGCGAGGCAAACGCTTCTGTGCGTAGCGACACCACAAACACCGTAAGGCATGTGAAACAAGGAGCATTTTATACTGTTGGGGTTACCCCGGGGGATCCTGAACTAGACACAGAACGGCGCTTGAGAAAAGACTTGGAGTTCACTGGGAGGACTAAACAACTAGATTCAGGGTCACAACATCTCATGGACATCCCAGTAGGGATAACTCAGTGTTACAACTCTGATCTGCCCGCTGGTAGAGCCTGTGGTAATAATGCATCATGGGAAGACTCCAGACCGATGCGTCATCTGGGACATAGCAATGAAGTAATCACGTGTTTTTTCCGTGATGAACCAGGCAATGTTGTGGAGAAGGAGAGGTTTGGTACCCATGACGTTGTAGGGGACAGCACAAAGTCTGAATCGGACGACTCAGGATGTCCGGGGAACGAGTTCATGGGCTCCGATTCAGCAGCGACATTTCATGACCATGCAAAACCCATAATTGAGTGCGGACTGGATACAGGTGAGCTCAGTAACCGGAGAATGTAACCATGCAGTTGAAAGATCTTAATTTACAGTAGTATCTCTATCAAGCAGTCACCCTCTAATAAGCGGCCACTCCCCAAACCCCAGAGTATTATGGATGGACTATTAGAAAAGTGAAGGGGGTGTTTCTTGTCTCCGAGACGTGTATAATTTTTTTCATCGTTGAATAGATTTGTTTTCTGTCTGGTTTGGGCTGCATTGATTTTTTTTCCTTACCCACCCCCCTATCCCTTCATTTTTCTTTGGGAAGTGGCCAAATGATAGAGGGTAGTCAGAGGTAGCAATCAGGCACGTACCTATAGTATTTGCTGAGTGAGAGGGTCGCAGTCCTAGGTATGTGTGTGCGTTTTTTTGAAGGGGTGAGAGAAGGGGAGTATAGGAATCTTTATAACGACATTTTTTTCATTTTCTTATGTCTTGCATCGAATTTTTAACAACTTATATGTTTTCTATCTTTAGACCCTCGTATGGCAACAAGCGCCGCAGATCTCTATGTGAGGACACTATGCGATCTCGACTCAGAAACCTTTGAAATTTAGCACTCACAAGAAAGCTATCATCTCATCAGAAGTAAACATCACAAAAAAGATTACCATATTTCCAGGGTGTTCTGGGTTAATCAAATTGCCGCTGTCAACCATCAACCAACAGGTCTTTATAATAAAATCAGCAACTCAAGCAATGCAAGAACAAGTATATCCTGACGAAAAGGCGCCGATCCTTACGAGGTTTACACAGTGTGAAGACACCACAAAAACTAATCAGTCAACTGAACGCTGACGAGGATCACGTGGTGCTGAAGATATCAGAAGATAGAGGGTATGAGTGATGACGCCGATCCCTTGTTATAAATAAAGTGGCTTAATGTTTGGTTGTTAATAAACCAAAAAGATATCTCTGAATTGTTGTGTCAGTCCAATTCTTCTGGATCAATGTGCACACGATCTCGATATCTTCCTCCGAAAAGGTCCCCCTCCTCCTCCTTTAGGCTCCCTCTCATGCTTTCCATCCTACGTGATGACGTCACTTCCACCTCTTGCCCGTCAGAAACCTCCCAATTCTCAACAAATAAGAAGCAAGTATTGTTGACGACGCCATTTCTTCGCTCCGTACCTCCGGAATAGATCTAACAATACATTTGAATACCTAGACAACCCTCCCCCTTGTTCGGGTCAAAGGCAGCCGACAAGGTCACCTCCGGTAGTAGAAAAAACAGGTTTCTCACATTCCGAATAAAATTATAAAATACATTTACGTGCGTAGTACGTCTTGTGACTCTCGCCGATGGAGCCTTCGGCGTCTAATTGTTTTAGTTAAAATGTTCTCGCATACAGCCATCGATATGTCATGCCAGTTTTGTTATTTTCGTGAATAGAAAATATCGTGCATGCGTCAAGATTCGAGGCAACACGACTTGTTCTCATTTTATTTGCCGATTGAAACATAAAACAGCTATAAGTACTTGCAGAATTCCTCTTTTCCCTTTCCCATTTCTTTAATGCTTTTTATGAATAGAAAATATCGTGCATGCGTCAAGATTCGAGGCAACATGACTTGTTCTCATTTTATTTGCCGATTGAAACATAAAACAGCTATAAGTACTTGCAGAATTCCTCTTTTCCCTTTCCCATTTCTTTAATGCTTTTTATGATCCTTTCTTTATTAGTGAAACATTTTAAGAATAATGCGAACACTAAAAAACTTCATACCACATACTTTTATGCAGTTCACCAATCTTCATATCATACTTACCATACTTCTGTTGCCTTTGTTTTGGAAAATTGTAAACTAGTAAAAAAGTATGTTGATAAAATTTAAAGGCTCGTTTGACGTTTTCATCAGTTCGCACTTGATCGCAACCACACGCATTCAGGTGTTTCCATATGATAGGGTTACACGAAGTACATAGCCAGGAGAGGTTGGATGTAACCGCTGAAAAAATCGTGGACTCAACTTTGTGAATTCTCTGCTGACCAGTTTTCGTATCGACGGCGCATTCGTTTTCGACAGAAAAAACTTGCGGAAACGTGCAAAGCAGACGCAGAAAATCTCCCTGGATCCGATTTTAAGCGAGCTGGAAATGACCTAGGATCCTGAATCTTGTAAACCTTAAGTCTATAATCTATTCCGGTGGAAAATCCACCGCCTGAACTATGAGGCGATTGGGTTTCGAACCGCAGAAGGAAATCTGTTACAATCGACTTTTGCCATATGAGCAAGAGCTAGATGAGGAATCCAACAGGTTTCTGGCGGAGATAAAGTTCAATCTTGGTCGGGCCGTGGTACTGAGAGAGGCCAGTCCTGGCGCCTTATACTGGAGCAATCGTCTCGCAAGGTACCCCGTGCTTTATGTGTACAAAGTAATTGTTGGTATGTGCGTTCGTTGCGACGAACGCACAAGCCTAAAAACTCTTCTTTGTAGTTTGAACATCATTTCTCTATTTCTCTGTGATAACCAGCCGTTTACTCCTCTGATTTACTTCGATACCTACAGGATCTGCCAGTATTCAAGGTCACGCCTGTTATCCTGAACGCTTCTCTGGGTCTCTAGACTCCCGTATTTTTTGGACATATTCGTTTGGGAACCGTTTTGTTTTTATTGAAATCTGCTGAGTAATTACAGTTGAAATTTTAGTTTTTGTTGGTTTTAAACGGCAACTCTTTTGATTACATGCAAAAATGAATAAAAATAATCATAATAATAATCGCTGTCTCTTCTTGCATGGCTTACGGTAAAGGAGAAAAAAAACTAGCTGCACGGCTGTCTCCCATTTTCTCGATTTTTAGCCTAAATACAGTAACAATTTTCTGGCTTTGAAACCCTTCCACGATTATTAAGAACACAGGTAGCCCAAGATCTTTACTAGTCGGTAATGATATTTACGGTAAACATAGGGCAAAAAACAAAATTAGTAAAAAATATATAAAAACAACTTGTTGAAAAGACGTGTGTAGTCTAGTGTTGTGTTTATGTTGACTTTTCGCATGTTCTTTGGTCGTATTAAAACGCCTTTTTCAAGATTCAAGATTCACCATTAAAACTTTTACCAGAACGAAGTGAATGGTAGAAAAGTAATTTTGGACATACCTCACGTTCTGTCCTCAAAAACACAATTCCTCCCGCTTAATCACGCTCAAATCACGGCGACATCCTCACAGATAGTTGGAGTCCAACCAGCCCAAACCTCAGCACCACACAAATTTCCATTGCAGAGGAATCCGGCAAAATATTCCTCTTTTTGTCGTCGTTATATGCTTGCCAACAATGAATTTGGCAACTGTCAAAATTGCCTCGTCCCCGCAAGCGCAAAAAAAGGTCCCATCCCTCGGAGGGAGTGTCAAAATTAGTCGGCACTGATCTAAAAAAAAGGAATGACGTAATTTTGACAGTTGGGAAATTCATTTTTGGCAAGCATATTATGACGACAAAAAGTCGAATATTCTGCCAGATTCCTCTGCAATGTGGAGAATTGTGTGGCGCTGAGGTCGTGCAGCCAGTTTTTTTCCTCCTTCAAAGGAAGCTGTGCAAGTAGACACAGTGAATAATAATAGGTTTGTGCTGAAATTGTTATTGTTACACAGTAATGGAACAAAAATATTTCTGTATTATTACTTAACTTATATTCTTCTTTCTAAAAATAGAAAAAAAATGAACGCAATCAAACTATTTGGTTTTGTAATCAAACAAAATACATGTAACAATATCACAACTTTGAGTCTATAAAATCAAGGACATCATCAAGAGATTTTAGTAGACAACCTACTGTAGTTCTTTTTGACTGGTGATAGCCTGAACTTCGATTCTGTGAACCAAACAACTAGGGGGGGGGGGGGGGGGGAGAACCATCCAAGCCTGCTAAAAAGCAGAGTGGGATAAAATAAAATACTGTACCTATAGGAGAAAATGGTACTGAACAATGACCCCTCCCCTTTTCATTTCAAATTAAGTTGTTGTCATTTTTTTCCTTTAGCTATATCAAGCTCTATGGAAGGAAATTCTCCAAGGAAGACCACATAAGATTTGTAAAGCTCTTTTTTGGGCTTACAACCATCCCAGATTTGGATGCTCAATATGTGGTTGGGTTTGGTCATGTCCTTGTTCAGCTTTTGAAGTAAGTTGGACAATAGTGCTACATTTTGTGAAAAAAGTAGATGGCTTAGAAATTACATTTCCTTTGATTTTGCTAAAATAACATGCAGGTGGATTTTTTTTGTTGTTTGTCAACTCTACAGTAATCTGACGATGACTGTGTTTTGACTTATATTGATTTAGGACTTTTGTAGCGTTCTTTTGCTTGTTTTTAGACTCTTCATTACCATTAGCAGGTTCTTCTTTTTTCCTTAACTCTTCCTTTCTCTGCTTTTCATATGGCTTTGCATCTTCTGCATTACCGACTACCCTAACAAAAACTGTGTTTAAAGACTGTTTTATTTTTATGTGTGTTTAGAAAAAGAGAGTTGATTTCCAGGGATGACCTTATCCTCCCTTGGCGGCCCCTCTACTTAGCTGTTGAGTTTGCTCTGTACTCTAAATATGAATCAGTGGGTCTGAAAAAACATTCTCTGTAAGTATAAACTACATATCAAATCCCTTAAAAGATATACCTCCATTATTTGTAATGTACTAGATGAATGCAAGGAACAAAAACCCTGAAAATGTGCTCGAAAAATCAGGAGATAGAAGATTTTAAGTTTGGAACACACTATATACGTCTTACAGTATGTTACTTTCTGTCAGGTTAAGGGGACTCTATTCAGTTGTTTTGCATTGACTCGATTTGTACATATTATTTTTGAAAAATGTTTTTTCTGTAATTGTAAGCTTTCAGTACATGACTATTGAACATATTTGCCTCCAAATGCCTCCATAATTTTGTTACCATAGTGGCACAGGATGTTTGTAAAAACACCCTATTATCCATGTTGAAATCAGTATGAGTTGGACAACCCACTCTTTAATTGTAACTTGAAAGCATGATTAGGGCTTTGACATTTTTGCAATTAATAAAAAAATGGTTTATTGAGAACTATAGCAAGTTTTTTTTATGAATTCATCTATCCAGGGGACTGGGAATTATATAACAGGTTTTTTTTATATATGTTTCTATCTGTGCATTGTATTTTTATTGTATTTTCAGGAAACTAGAAGAAGTTCTTAAAGGTGTTGTTCGTGTTTCAAGAGTGTAAGTAATGTAAACTACTGTATGTACTTCTTTGTAAGCAATCGATGGTTGTCTTTATCACTTACTCTCTACTCTCATACTGTACCTATATTCATGCCTTCCCTTAGATCCCTACTTGCTCGACACTTGAGCAATAGGATTGATTTGGCAAGCTTGTTTGCAAGGGCAATAGGACACAGGCTTGGATTTTAATGGCTACATTGCACAGGAACATGATAGCCGGTTAAATTAATAATAGTAATTGATTACTCTTTTCTCAAGTACTGTATTCCTTTAACATGTTGCCCAGTGAAGGCACCCTATCGCTAGGTTGCTAAAACATGGCTTGGGTGGGGATGGGTTGGAAACGTTTCGCTTCCATGAGTCTGTTTGCTCAGTTGCAAAAGATCAACGCAATACATCCCAGAGGGGGGTCATACTAATAACAAATGCCAGTCCCCAAGGTGGAACACGTCAACGCAATACATCCCAGAAGGGGGTCATACTAATAACAAATGCCAGTCCCCAAGGTGGAACACGTCAACGCAATACATCCCAGAAGGGGGTCATACTAATAACAAATGCCAGTCCCCAAGGTGGAACACGTCAACGCAATACATCCCAGAAGGGGGTCATACTAATAACAAATGCCAGTCCCCAAGGTGGAACACGTCAACGCAATACATCCCAGAAGGGGGTCATACTAATAACAAATGCCAGTCCCCAAGGTGGAACACGTCAACGCAATACATCCCAGAAGGGGGTCATACTAATAACAAATGCCAGTCCCAAAGGTGGAACACGTCAACGCAATACATCCCAGAAGGGGGTCATACTAATAACAAATGCCAGTCCCCAAGGTGGAACACGTCAACGCAGTACATCCCAGAAGGGGGTCATACTAATAACAAATGCCAGTCCCCAAGGTGGAACACGTCAACGCAATACATCCCAGAAGGGGGTCATACTAATAACAAATGCCAGTCCCCAAGGTGGAACATGTCAACGCAATACATCCCAGAAGGGGGTCATACTAATAACAAATGCCAGTCCCCAAGGTGGAACACGTTTGGGCGTGTTCTAGCTATCCATGATTGTTATAATACAGTTTTTAAATAATACTAACATCAGAAACTTAGGACTACAATAAATCTATACAGTAAGAACAAAAATAATTTTTTTCCTAGTCAAGAGAAGTTAGGGTGCGACCCATCCCTAATTAGCAGGCCGTATGTACATCCCCATTTCTACAACACTTGCGCGTAATCTCGCTTTCTGATTGGTTGTTAGCTATGGTAAATCAGAAGACATACCACGGGATTCATCATTCACACAATCCTTGCAGGTTCACTGCAGGTTCAAGGAAAAGAAACGAAAAACCTTGATTCAAATTGAAGAAATTTGGTTTTCAATAAATGTATTTTTCATACTTACAAAAGAACACAAAGTAACAAAGACTGCAGGGTTTTAAAGCTAAAGTTTTAAATTTGTGTTTATCTGCGCATGCTATGCGCTCGCGCACGCACTAGAAAACACACCATTTATTTCAAACAAGCGCACACTGTTTTGATTTTGTAAAATACTGTTTTCGTTGTTTGTGTTGTAGAAAACAAATTTCCCATAGTTTCCCGTGGTATGTACTCTTATACACCACGATATTCGTCACCTCATGATTTAATGCAGAATCACTCAGCCCTTCGCGCCTCTTGACTCCACAACATTTTGATCATGAGGTGACAAATATCGTGGTGTATAAGAGTACATACCACGGAAAACTATGGGAAATTTGTTAAATTATCCTCATTTGATTAGGAAATACTGGAACTTATGGAGCCTAAATTTTTTCCTTTGTTTCATGGCCCTTGAGCGCCACTTATGGCCTTATAACAATGAAAAACAAAATTGGGTCCATAACTTCCTTCAGTGACCTACTCAGGGTTGGCTAAGGTGGGGGGGGGGGGGGGTTTGCGCAGTCACAGGTATCATATGGAAAAAGCATAGTATTTTAAGTTTCCTTAAAACATAAAGCACTTTTTTACAGCCAAGGCACACCATGCACACCTCCTTTGAACGTGCCTGCACTTGCTCAAGAAAAGTGAAAAATAAGTTTGAAGTCTAACTGAGAGAGATGTCACTATTAATTATAACCCAAATGCTTTCCAAATAGGTATTTTTCAGTCGAATCAACTCAAGAGATGTTGGATGAGTGGAGGCCATTACTATGTCCATATGACGTAACATTCAGTAAAGCCATGTTCTACTTGTCACTATTTCTGCCGACAACATTACCAATCGTCCATCATGACAAAGGGTTCAAGTAAGAGACTGTAAAACTTTAAACAACATCTATTGCATTTTTTAATTATTATTTTATTAAGAATTTTATTGAATACATTGAAACAAACCCCCCCCCCCCCCCCCCCATCCATTTAAGGTAACAGAGTGTAGCGGCAATGATGCACACAACAAATTTTGAAAATATGTACTTACTATATATTATATGTCATTAAAATAAATAGGATACCGTAAAACAGTGGGAGTTATCTAAGCAACCACTCTTGTAAGTGACCAGCTTGATAGCAACAACAGTCACAGATAAATTTGTCACACAAACTTTGTAGTACTGTAATTCTAAGCTATTGTAATCAACCAACTTATCAGAGCCACTCATCTATATTTTCTCATTTGAAATCAAGCAATAAATCGAAATCTTTACAATTATCCCAATATTAAAAGCAATAGTACAGTATCTCTAGAGCTTTCAGATTCCTTTTTAATTAATCTACTTTTAAATACATTGTTTTGCTGACCAGTGATCACTTATGAGAGCAAGCTCATGTTAGCAACCAGCTCCTTTAACAACCACAAGTTTCAGTTTTCAGAGTTGTCGCTTACAAGAGCTTCAATTTAATAAATACAGATCCACTCGAAATCTCAAAGCCTAGCATTTTGCCAAATGTTGGTAATACTATACTTCCCCTACTTTTTTAAACTGAACTCCTATTTATATACATTGTTATGTTTTCAGACTTTGGCTTGAAGAATTCTTGGGGATTTGGCAGGTTTGCACCAACTCATGCAAGTGGGAAGAGGTATACATGCATTAAGTTGTGGTTGTATTTCCCATACAGTATACTACTGTATGTATGTTGGTCAATCTTAGAGAAAAGATATTACAATGAATGGTGGTGGCGCAGCTGCTGTAGCAGGGTTTACTTTGTAGTGTCTGTGCCTGTGGGTTTCGATTTTGATTCCCAGTTTTGATGCAATTTGAGTTTGTTGGTTTTTGCCTTTGCCTGGAGGGTTCTCCTGTTTTACTCCATCCACAAAAGAAAAAGAAAACAAAACAAACAGCAATTTCAATTTAAACTGTATTCTGTGGTCAGGCATGAGCCAGATGGTGGCTGAGGAACCTTCTTTGGCTTTGACTCAACCACAATGTATCTGTGCTCTCGTATGTAATTCAGCATCCCAGGATGGTGTTTAAATCCCCTAATTTATTTATTGATTGATTTTTAATTCATTAATGTTTACAATACATAGTTTAAGATTTATGTGGATAATGCAGCTCTAACACTTTCTAGTTATTTGTTGCTGGTTTTTTTTCATCTAAAGGGATCCCTAGCCCCAGTGCCAATGCCAATATTTAGTTTCGTATTATTTTATTTTCTCAGGACTGCCTGAAGCTTTTCAGCAGACTTGCAAGTGACACTATTGGTTGTATAGACTGGAGTCCATATATACCAACTGTAAGTAACTGCATTTATTCAAAGAGTTTTTTTTCTGATTCTTAAAACAGACATGTATTTAGATACTTTTTTATGAGATATCTCAATGCTATGCCATGTTGCATTAAGAATGTTTACACATACTGTGTTTTGTTATAGATCTTCACACGCCTCATGAGGACATTCAACCTACCCATTGGCAATAACCGTGCAGGCTGTTTTGCTTCATCCTGTGACTATGGATCTGTGCTTCGTTCATTTGTAGTTTGGATTGTCAGCACTTTGGTTAGTTACATACAGTCTTCCACACGAACTTGATTCTGGTGCCGAAAATAAAATATTATTTTACTAGTAAAGTATTTGGGAGATGAGGAGGAAAAAATATTTTAGCTGTTTACATTATGTACAAGTCAAAATCAGTGTAGAGAAGACACAACGGAAGAAGAAAGCAGAAATTGAACGAAATGGTTCTTTTTTTCTTCCTTCTTCTTTCTCTACCTACCGTAAAAGCCCTATTTAGAGCCTAAATTTGTAAATAAGCCCCTCTGTCCCTTACACCCAGCTTCCCCTCTCCTAAAGGGGTGTATAATAAAAAGATTCCAAGAGTATCATTCTTGCTTGGTAACAATGATACTTGGTGTATGGCCATTATAGAAACAAGCATAATAGATACTTATTTATAGCATCTGAGACGTTTCTATACACCATAAACCTAGTTTCAAAATTGTGGAAAATCGGATGTTTAAATAAGCCCCCTCTTTTTAAAGCTACACTTCCTCTATTTAAAGGAAAAAAACCCTGGGGTTTTTAACCCTTTTAAAATGTCAATACCAACAGGGAGGAGAAAGTACTACACAAGAACACATTACTAAGATGTTCCAGGCTTTGGAGTCCTTCTACCATCCATCTAACCTCGGCAGATATACCGTGAGTATGATCACATTTGCACCATCCTTGATTTGGATATACTGCAGCCAAGAAAGTTTACTTTGTTTGTTCTATAGGGAAAGCTACAGAAGCTTCTTTTCAAGCTCCCAAGTGAAGTAATTAAACGCTTGCACAAGTAAGTGTCACGCATGACTAAATAAGTCACAAGTTGACATGAAAGAGAAAATTGAAAAGAGTTTTCTTGACTGAAGAGGGACACACGCTACCGTGGCTACCAAAACAAATTTGTAAGAATGTTAGCATGCGAGAATCAGTGTTTTGACACTAACTTCATAGTTGCAGTACATAGATTCCATCGTATTCTATGAGCATTTCTCTGCCACGCTGGGTTATTAGTGACATTTGACGTTTCCCGAATCTTTATTGGCTAAAAAATTTTAGCTCAAAATTATCAAAATGGTAAGGGTAGCGTGAGTTGCATGTAGCGTGACTAGTTTGAAACTAACAAAGAATAATTATGTCACACTGTAACTTTAATTGAAATAACATTGATATTCAAATAATGATGCGAAATATAATTGATTTTAAAATGTTGACTGTTTTCAGGGAGAAGTTCCAAAAAGCCTCCTGGGTATTACCAACTCCTGAAGATTTTAAACTCAAAGACACTGACATCACTGCATTTGTTGAAAGCTTGAAGCCCACTGTTATGCTAGCCATCTTCAACAAGTACGGAAGCTATGATGCTGCCAACGCCCTTCAGCATCTGGCGATGATGAAGCCAGAGATCGTCCTTCCAACCCTGCTAGATAAGTAGGTCCTCCATAAAAGTTTGATGCTTCTTGTCAATATTTTATAGCGAAGTTGACAAATATTAAACAAAAAAGACAGGCTAAAAGTGTGACGTCCGCTCCCTTGGCAACCTTATAGTTAGACGAACTATCTGATACAACGCGCGCTACCGTGATCGTGCTATCTGATACAACGCACGCTACCGTGGCCGCCTTAATAGTTTTTGAGCAGGCCAATAAGGGTGAAGGAAACGAACTATGTGATACAACGCCCGCTATCGTCGCCACCTTAATAGTTTTGGTAGCAGGCCTATAAGGATGCGAGAAACGGACTATCTGATACAACGCGCGCTACCGTGGTCGCTTTGATAGTTTTGTGAGCAGGCCAATAAGGGTGAAGGAAACGTGCTATCTGATACAACGCGCGCTACCGTGGCCGCCTTGATAGTTTTCGGAGCAGGCCAATAAGGGTGTAGAAAACGTGCTATCTTAATGACATCAGCTTCACTGGCCAACCAGCATGGCAAAGAAATGTTTCAGTAAATACAATATCAAAACAGGATTAGATTCTCCAAGTTATAATGTTTGTGCCTGTCTTGATGACCATGGTAGTTCAAGTTTTTTTTTATTTTGCAGGCTGTACGTCGCCCTGGATACCCTTATAGAGCCTCATCAATTGACAGCAACTTTAAACTGTGTCACGTCAGTCGCCCGAGCTCTTGTGAAGCCGAACGGCAGTTTTCCTGCCGGGAAAAGCCATGTGCTACCTCTACTACAGCTTGTACTGCCTGGAATTGACCCTAATGATTTTAGAAAGGCAATGGTATGCATGTCTTATGTTTCCGACTATGAGTAATGGACACCCTCACCTTGTAGATGCTCGTGGTATTCATGTCTGTGTGTTTCCTTCTAAGATTAATGCTTGTTGTTTGTATGTTTCCCACTATGAGTAATAGACACCCTCACCTTGTAGATGCTCATAGTATTCATGTCTGTATACATCCTTCTGAGAGTAATGCTTGTTGTTTGTATGTTTCCCACTATTAGTAATGGACACACTCACCTTGTAGGTGCTCGTGGTATTCATGTCTGTGTGTTTCTTCTAAGAGTAATGCTTGTTGTTTGTATGTTTCCCACTATGAGTAATGGACACCCTCACCTTGTAGATGCTCGTGGTATTCATGTCTGTGTGTTTCCTTCTAAGAGTAATGCTTGTTGTTTGTATGTTTCCCACTATTAGTAATGGACACCCTCACCTTGTAGGTGCTCGTGGTATTCATGTCTGTGTGTTTCTTCTAAGAGTAATGCTTGTTGTTTGTATGTTTCCCACTATGAGTAATGGACACCCTCACCTTGTAGATGCTCGTGGTATTCATGTCTGTGTGTTTCTTCTAAGAGTAATGCTTGTTGTTTGTATGTTTCCCACTATGAGTAATGGACACCCTCACCTTGTAGATGCTCGTGGTATTCATGTCTGTGTGTTTCCTTCTAAGAGTAATGCTTGTTGTTTGTATGTTTCCCACTATGAGTAATAGACAGCCTTGCCTTGTAGATGCTTGTTGTATTCATGTCTGTGTGTTTCCTTCTAAGAGTAATGCATTTGACTGCATTTATTGGTAACGAGAGGTCATAGAAAAAGGAAAATTGTTTCTTAGTGAGACTGTTCAAGTCATTCCTGAACAGGCACACGTTTTAAGTATTTTCTAGATTCGTGAAAGAAGGAGGTCGCTCATACTGCGCTGTTATTTCGATGGCGGACTAATAATTTGAACCCTGGACATACTTTTTAGGCAACGTTCACTTTTATTTCTACCATCATCTGTCTGGTACCTGTGGTCGACTGCTCTGAGGCTGTTGGGGCCGTGGATATGACAGAGGTTTGTTCGATAGATTTAGTTTCACTACTCTCAGAATCCGTCTTATTTTAAATTCTCTATAACACTCCTTTGCAGACTGTATTCCGTTTGCTTGTGCTAGATAACAAGCAAATCTTTTAAGATTTGCTTGGGCCTATGGTACTATCTTTTTAGTCCGCTGCTAGGAAAATTTGATTGTTTTATAAAAGCTTCTGTTTTTTTGTCAAATCTCTTGGAACTTTCAAAATAAGTGTTTTAGACATAAATAACACAAGTGACGACGTCATCTGACCCCTCCCATGGTCAGGTGACCCAGAACATAGAAACGTGTCGGAGAAGCTACTGTTCAAATCTGCCATAATTTTTTTGCAGAAATATTTTAACATCACTATTTTCTTAAACTTCACGCATCGGATTTGCGAAATTTTGATACCGCGAGAAATGCGAATATTTATGTTCTTCGAAAACCACATAACTGGTAATAGCTTTTTCCATTCTTCAAAAATCAAAAATCCCATGCGCTAAGTTGTTAGGAATGGTAATATCAATGGTTTGAGTGAAAACAAAATCACAATTGTTGTAAAATGTTCAAAATTAACGTGCTTTTCTCGCGCGGAATTTTTATTCTCGAAAAACATATAAAAATGACATTTTCTTCTACAAAATATCGAAAGTTTATTTTAATCTCTTGGAAAAAAGAACAAAGAAATTTGAACTGGAGTTTCGAAGAAAATAAATAAATAAAAAGGACTCGACCAGGGATTGAACCCGGAGCGCTTGCTTACGAGACAAAGGTGCTAACCACTGGGTCACGGAACTAAGGTGGAAGACGCGCGGCGATTTTAGTCTATTTAACCAAATGTAGCGCTTTTCCCTTTCGTAGCAACGAGATAGTACCATAGGCCCTTAAGTCAGTTTGGCCGTGGTTTCTGTGCCCATAATAAAGATATACGCCAAATAAGGGACTCCAAGCATCTGTTTATTTTTCTCCAGCTCCGTTTAAGATACTCACGTTTTATCTGTATAAAAACTATTTCATTCAATCATTGCTTTCTAGGAGGAGAAAGAATTGTGTCTTGCCACCAGCCAGTTTGAGGATTTTGTTGTTCAGTTCATGGATAGGTGTGTAGAACTGCTATTTCTTACTCTTCGCTATCATAACAAAGTGTTATGTCGTCTTTGACAATTGTTAACTTATGATTTTCGCTTATGTTCGCTTTGATACCAACAGATGCTTTGTGATGATAGAAAACTCATCTCTTGAGCTCATCTCAGAGATTGACAGCTCATCATTTAAGACTGACAACCGGCAAAGCCAGGAGGGTATGATGGGAATGGGCGTGGCCTCGACGTTCCACACTATCCTAATGCAGAGCTCACCCAAGATCTTTCAGGTTTGACTTCTGACATGTTCAAGATAACCAAGCGCTTTGGATCCTTAAAAAAAAGCGTTATATAAATTATTACTTATTCCCAAAACAATTTAAACTTTAAAACTCATCCCTAAACTTACAAACTTTTGAGGCAAATTTCACAACGGGGATCAAATGAAGCTTAAAATAAAACATACAAAAGCCGGTGAATGTTTCACTGGTATTTTTTGACATGCATGTTTCGCCTGAAACCGAGGTTCACCGTATGCGTCCTTAGTACTATGACCAGCACACATTATTAGATTCGAAACTAGACTATACATGTAGGTGCATGCACAGGAACCACCCCCCCCCCCCCCCCCATCGCTATTAGTACATACATAGGCCCATTGTCAGCGCCGCAAAAACATTTAAGAAGGGAAAAATCCGATTGATTTTTAAAACGGCTCCATTCTCCAAACTAATTAGATTTTAAACATTCAAAATGAAAAAAAAAAGAAAAATAAAGATAAGGGTCGACGCAAGTTGACTAGCAATCCAGAACACTTGGTGACGTGTTATTTTGTACAATAAGGAGTATTGACGTGATCATTCGAACCCTAAACCGTATTTCCGACCGCTCACCAGAGAGGAGAGAGAGAATAGCGAGTAATATTAACAAGCAAGAAATATTATTAGAAATGAGAATATACATGAATTAGAATGGTCACGATTTTTAGCTGGTAAAAAGGCCAATTTGGGTCCTTATTTGGTAAAGCCGTTTGAGACAGATCAGCTGTCATCACAGCGCGAGGATGACGCATTTATGGTCGAGCTAAGAGATTGACCGGAAAATGGACTTGGAAGCAAGGTGGCGGGATCAATCATGAACAGACAAGATTTTATACATGATATATGAAATATCATTCTTAAAGCTGTTTTTTTTTTTTGCTTACCATATGTTTTTGCTTTCTTTTTCTTCCGTGTTGTGTGGATAGCTACGCAAGCATTAGATTTAACAAGCACTTGTGGTACATAATCCACAATTTCGAAAAAAGCATTTATTTTCATTTTTCTATTGTTAGCTATGTTTTATTTGCTCTTACTCGTTTTTATTTTGCTAAATTTATGATCTAATTTTTATCAGTTTAGATATTTTTACCTTTTTTGTGACGTAGGGGCGAACGTAATTTGTCACTATGCGACTGTTAGGCCCACTTTGAAAGCGTTATTTCCTGTAGTATTGTAAACTCCGAACTATCATCATGAGGCGTGCGCTATCTCGTATTATTGCCAACTTCAAATCCTCTGAGAAGAAAAATTTCAGCCGTAACTCTGATGAAGCAAGCTCTTCTGGTTATGGAGAGGGTTCTTCGGTAGGGAGTAATGGTTTTTATGGAAAACTTAGCATAAAAAGCAAAGACCACACAGCATTATACTCCCAGCCTGAACCAAGTATCCCTAAAATGGTAGAAGAAAAATATTTGTTACTTGAGGAAGACAGAGACCCGCAAGATGACAGCGAAAGTCTTGATGGCTATTTTGCTGATGATGAACTTGACATGGAAAAAAAGCCAGCTATTGCAACGAAGAAAAAGGATGGCGCGGCACAGAAAAGGGGCTAGCTCAACCGAGGAGACCGGCTGCTCCATGTCAGGAGGCTACCATTGCAACGAGGACGTGAACGATGATGAAGAAGCGAGTGTCTACGGCTGCAGTACTGAGGATGAAATATACCCAAACATAATGGACGAGCAAATCCGCACTGCCAATGTGCAAGTAACACGAGAGAATTTCGAAGCTTTAACTAAATCACGCAACCTGCAATACTATTTGAGATGAACTGTGAAAGGTTGGTCCTGTAGTGAAATCAAGTTAAAAATTTTGTAAGGAGAAGATTGAAGACATCCAAGGTTTTAGAATAATGTAAATGTGTTTTATCATTGGCATGCTATGTTGTTCATGGTTATCCCAATACTATGTGATGGGTGATGTTGTTATGAATCAGGGACGATTATTTAGTCATATTTTTGATAGTGGGGGCGTGTTGAATGTGAATTGTGGAATTGTGATCTCCTCTATGCTTACACTAATTCTTTGATATAGAGCTTTTTTATGTTTTATAGCTTTAATTTTATCTTAAAGTTAGCGACCAAAAGATTGTTCAAAGTTATTAAGCAAGATATTTTTTAATTAATAACGAAAATAGTGGGAGAAGAATATATCTTATTTGGATACTGTTAAAAGATACAATATTTCTTGTTTGCCAAACTCCTAGTACGACAATAAAAAATATAAAAAGGTTTATTTCGAGAGCTCTTATGAAAAAAAAACATAAAGGCTTTCTAGGTGATTCAGGGCCAAGCCCGTTTCCGTAAAACAAAGCATTGCGCTATGCGTCATGGGGAGGATCAGCGTTACATAAAGGACTATGGCAAGAGTTTAGGCGTCCCTAGTCAGTAAAACAGTTTATGACATGGGAAGGATCAACGATCCTTCATACCCCCTGTATCAAACTTTACATTCCCCCTATCAAACTTTACATACCCCCTGTATCAATCTTTACATACTCCCTGTATCAATCTTTACATACCCCCCTGTATCAAACTTTACATACCCCCTGTATCAAACTTTACATACCCCCTGTATCAAACGTTACATACCCCCTGTATCAAACGTTACATACCCCCTGTATCAAACTTTACATACCCCCTGTATCAATCTTTACATACCCCCTGTATCAAGCTTTACATACCCCCCTGTATCAAACTTTACGTACCCCCTGTATCAAACTTTACATACCCCCTGTATCCAACTTTACATACCCCTGTATCAAGCTTTACGTACCCCCTGTATCCAACTTCACCCCTTGTATCAAAGTGAAGAAAAGATGTGACCCTTATTACAGGTTGCTCTCAACAAGCTTTTCAACTTCTGTGCTAATAACGTGTTGGAGACTAAAGTTGCTGGCAAGATTGCGGCGGACATGTGCCGCGCGGCCGCTAAGGTGAAGTTTATCTTTTTGGGTGTCTTTTTGTCCTGTACACGTTTTCTGTAGTCATACTAAGCGAGGTTCTGCGGATTTACAGACATCCGCAAAAATTACTCTGAAGAAGTTTCTTCCTCGCTGTTTTTCTGTCATCGAAAGTACAACTTCTGGTAAGTTTTATTTTCCAAAAATCCGCATTGAAATAATCAAACGCCCGAGCTTGCAAGCCATCGTAAAGATAAGCTGAGGAATACTAAAAAGTTCTTTTCTTCTTTTATTATCAGCGGATGGCGCTAGAAATGACGAAGAAATCGACGATCAACTGCTCTGGAATTTGCAAATCTTGTCCGAGGTATTTTGTATTTTGAGAAAAATCTGTGTGTGGTACAGTCAAATTTCGCTTACACCTCTAAGCGCCTTGGTGATGGAAAACTTGTGGTCGTCATCGGAGCTGGTCGCCTAGGAGAACGCGTTCTTTAAAGCGACCAGTGATTTGAAGACTGGAATATGATAATACTGTTAATATGGCGTTGAGTAATGCTTTCAAAAATCTTAGCGGTCGCTTTCGAAAGGTTCGAAACAATTGGAAACCTCTGTTGGTAATCTCCAAAGGTTTTCAAGAGTTAACATACAATCCAAGTGTTTATATGGCGAACAGGAATATGAAATTGTAGTCGGTGACAGAGCCGGTCGCTCATAGAGCTATAGGCCTGTAGTATACCACTGGTCTTTGTTGGTAAACAATAACCAATGTGTGTGGTTTAGGTGGTGCGATCGAAAGGTACAGATATCTTAGAGTATCGACACGAGCTGGTCAGGGCTCTGAAGTCCACCATTCACCTGAAGAACAAGGAAGGAGCTACCATGGCTGCAAAGGTGAGAGATAGCGGGCTAAACACTCGGTATTGACAATTAGGGCGTATTCACCGTAAGCCATGGCGTAAGCCCCCCCTCCCCCGCAAAATATGAGGAACTAACTAGGATGTATTTCCCTCAAAATGTGTGCACCCCCGCAAAATATGAGGAGCTGAGCAGGATGTATTTCCCTTAAAATGTGTGCAAAGATGGACTTTAATTAACCACACACTGTCGTGCGGCACTAGCCGGAAACACAACAAACAATAATTAATTGTATTATTATTAATTGTATTATTAATTGCAAGGGCGACAGAGATTGTTATTTAGGAATTCAGCTTGCTGTATAAAAATAACATTTGGCACAGAGAGAAATAGTTTTGGACTATTTCTAGCAATTTATCTACCTCTAAGCACGGGATGTTAAACCGAACAGAAGCTCACTCATTCATCACTCTCCAAAAGGCATATCTTTATGCACAGTAACCAATTTCCATATGAAAAAAATGTTATTGCTTAGTATAATTTGCGATCTAAGCTTGTTCAGTGGCACTGGTGTGTGATTAACCCAGATGTGTGCGCGTGTATTATTCATAGGAAAAGTATGTTATATTAAAAACAACGCCCTTAATAAAATATTAAAGTGTTTGACTTTTCAAGGTTGTTCCTTTTGCCTCTTACTTTTTATTGTTCCTATCTTAAGCTCCTGGAAAACCTCCTTCGGCCTTTGTCACATATTTATCCTCTGGAGTGGAAGAGCGTACTGGAAGACTTCAGTAAGCCCGTCACTGAGCATTTATTCATCAGAGTAAGTAATACGGTACTGTGGTATACCTGTGGCATGGTGAACACGCCACTGGTATACCACAGAGTAAGTAACACAGTACTGTGGTATACCTATGGCATGATTAACACGCCACAAAGCTACACCTTCTTTGAGTTAAGTACTCAACTGTGGTACAAAGCATTGTAATGTCGTACCCAACATCCGTGTGATGATTGCTGTTCGCCGCAACAACGTAAGAAAACGCCACAAAATGTTAAAGCGGTGTTAGGCTATGTAGGTAGCCTGGCTAACTAGACTATAGACAACTAGGCTATGTACTGCTCTTCCTTTACAGCCTTTGGGAGGCAGGAAGCAGGGTTGCCATAGAAACTGTCGACGGAGGACTAACGCCACAAAATTGACTCAAATTCCATACCTACTATACTAGAAAGTGCTGAATAACGTATGCGCATGCGCGTGCTCTGGCGAAAACACACACAATCGTAGTGATGAATCGTTCGAGTAAGGTACGAAAGGCTGACTTCGGGCGCTGTTTTGGCTAACTGTACAGCATTAAAACCATACTGTACAAAAATGACATTTAATTGATAATTAGGGAGTCATAAAGAAAATTATAGCCTTAGCTATGCGCTAGTTTTCTTAGCATTAGCCAAAATGTGACAGTTCGCCGGTAAAAAGCCGCCATTCCAAAACAAAAGAGTAAGTACGCAGCTGCTAATCTACAAAGGAGTTCTTTTGTCTCTATTCTTCTCGTTTGCAGCTTGTAAGAGCTGCGTACTGACCCAAACAAAAAGGCTAAACCGCGCGGTACTAGAACTAGTCTTGCTTTTTTTAACACTGGCACTATACTACTCATTTCAATATTAGGACTGGGGCAAGTCCGGTGACCTTGACAACCTTGACATCAAGTGGCACATCCCGATCGAGGAGGAGAAGCTCTTTGCTAAGGAACTACTAGATACATTCCTCCAGCCCGAGATGGAGAGGGTCGAGCGCTTCATGGCCGGAGACGAGACGCTGAGCCGCGAGCAGCTTCAGCAGAGTCTGCGTATCATTCAAAGCTGTCTGTCTGGTGCTGCCATGCTGCTTCCAGACTGGGACAAGCCCCCGCTACCCAACCTGTATGTAAAGCACTTTTTTATGATGTGTTTGCTTGTGTAAACAAAAGGTCAAGAAAATACCGGAGCCCCTGTTTATTTCCAACAACAGCCAACTACCAATGACGCTTCGAGCCCCAAAGAGAGATAACAAGTACTCACACCTCCTCCCGCTAGATCGATAATGTTTTTCTTGTGAGGGTGGTTCTTTTTACCAGTCCTATCTGGCTGATCTATGTTGTTTCGTCTTGGTCGTGGTTTCAGGGGATTGCAGACGATGGTTGATCGTGGACGGTTTCACAATACCATAGATATCGGACCAAGTAAGTCTTCTGAATTCTAGGAAGATTTATCTTTTAAAGGTCGTATATCAGACCTCTTCTTTGCTTCTGTAGATGTGTCCATGGGAGAGAAGAACTCCAGAGAAAATATAGCCGAACTAATTCACAAGCTTCTAGGTAGGCGTACTGAAACTGCGACCGTACTACGCACGTACCCACTTATGAGGACATACTTAACAATTACCATTTCTATTGTGGTGCATTTGAAAGTATGTGCTCTTTGCTAGATGGAAGTTGATTGATACGTATAGACCTTTTTAATTTTTAGATAGGAATTGATTGATATGTGTAGACTATTATTTTGAGAATTTGTCTCGAGTAGGATCCCTCAGAAAGTCGTGTTTTTGACAGATCACCTGATGCAGCATCACGAAGATGACACCAAAGCCCTGCAGATAATTGTGAAGGTTGGTGTCTTCATTGCACTGTCGATTCCTTCGTTTCCGCATATACCACTATTAAAATACGCCAAATGCCTCAACTTTGGCCGCGTTGGTGCCATTTTTTTTAATGTTCACATACCGCCGTCGACATACATCTTCAACTCGATCTTGGCCTTGTTATTTATTGTCGTCTCAGATTTATGAGTCGTTAATGCTTCATCTTGGGGGCCAGAGGGATGAGTTTGACTTGCGATGGCGCAGTGCAGGAGCCGTTAAGAGGGCTATGGAGGACAAGGTATGCACAATTTTGCAAATGAGCGAAATGGGGCAACGTTTGTCAGGTGAAATCTTGGTAGGAAGATTTCATCCTCATAAGCCTCATCCATTTGGGGCGCGGGGGAATTGAGGCTTTCAAGCCATCACCCTACTAATGCCCTGTGGATTTTGAGTTCGTTTAGATTTTTGCTAGGTTATTTAAACCCTACTGCACCCGTCTTGTTTCAGTTGACTGGGAAGAAGAAACACGTCCGTGCTCTACTGATTGAACGAGTCCAGCTTCAACACGAGGTAACAATCAAATATCTTGTTTATTCTCCTGGTTATACGAGCTTATACTTTCCTTGTTACTGATATTTTAGATGCGAATACTGGATCGGGTTTCGTCGCAGCTGACTGCGCTACACAAGACACTGTTGGAAGATCTCTTTAAGCTGTCAACTAGCGAGTACACAGAGGTAAAAGCACGTCCCCTGCTGTGTTTAACAACCTACTGACGTTACCCCGGAAGAAGGTTGAGATGGGAGCCGCACTCTATCCCATCTTAAACCATCTTAGATGTCTCAGAATTTTCGTTGATGGTAGTGGTGGTAATTATGATGATGGTGATAGTAATAGTAGATGTGGTGGTACACAGCGGTCAAACAGTGCGCATGCACTGGAAATGAAAATCAAAATGGCGGACGGAATTCAGGCAGGCTTAGGCAGGCTAAAAATTCATATTTTCGTCCCTAATCTGGACTAGTATGGACCATGAGATTATATAAACTATTTTGCACAAGCTTTTAACCGGAATTTCCAAAGAATAGTTTTTTGTTTTAAATTATCCATATTGACAAAACGATCATATGACGGAAAACCTGTCAACAATAAAAAAAATTGTATGGGGGAACATATTCGTCCGGTGAGTTGTTCTTTAGAATTTCTTTCTTTCCCGTTTTACGACAACTTGTGCACCATTTCGTGCCAGGGAAGTAATTTCTCACTTCAGAATAACCCAAGAAGTCTACTGCTTCGAAGCCTTTCAGTCGACTAAGTGAACCGAATGAAGGCCGGATGACAAGGGAAAGGAGCATCTCTTATCAGTTTTCCGAGTGTTATTTAGGTAGACGTTTGCAACCCTTGCCAACCTTTGTCGGCCTTAACCATATAATGGTCGGTGTCACACTCTTGTTTAGCTCGGGTTTTACAGCTTTTCGCACATGTTGACGTCGTATTGGCGACACCATTGACGAAGTTGAGCACAAATGCGCGATCAAACCGCCTACGGGCCACTTCATAGCTCTAAAATAAAGTCTGTATACAATGAAAAAAATCTGTAAACTGGTAAAAGTTAAAACAATTATAGAAGAATACACTAAAGAAATGTTGACCTTATACAAAGACTTCCTTATACGAAGCGAATTACTTCAAGGCTTTCCTCGTTGTTTGTTTACAAAGGCAAATTTATAAAGCTGGCGTATGCAAATTAGCTATGCACCGGGGAATGTATTGCGCATGCTCAGATGTTTGACCGCTGTTAAATGTGGTGGTGGTGTCATTATGGTGGTAGTGGGGTAGTGAATGCGTGGTGATTGTGATCATAGTGATGGTGATTCTCATTGTCTTTGTTTCGTAGGTTAGGATCAAAGCCCAGAAGGTGATGGGCATGTGTATTGACGTGTTTGACTACTTCGCCCGGACCATGGTGCCCAGTATCTTGGACAAACTCAGAGATGACCCTGAAGTGTCCCACGAAGCATTCAAGGTGACACAGAAAGCACCCAAGTAGTCGAGATCTAGAGCCAGAATCAATTTGTTTTAAATTTATTATTGTTGCTTTTAGTTCGTAACGAAGACAATTATATTATATTATATTATATTATATTATATTATATTATATTATATTATATTATATTATATTATATTATATTATATTATATTATATTATATTATATTATATTATATTATATTATATTATATTATATTATATTATATTATATTATATTATATTATATTATATTATATTATATTATATTATATTATATTATATTATATTATATTATATTATATTATATTATATTATATTATATTATATTATATTATATTATATTATATTATATTATATTATATTATATTATATTATATTATATTATATTATATTATATTATATTATACACAGTTCTTTGTTTGAGGTAGAAATCGCCCACTTTCGAATTAGCATCCCCTTTAGGAACCATTCAATTAGATTATCGCACACAGTAAGCTGAATGATAGCTCCAATTTAATTTTGCATTTTGGTCACCCAGCGTGCTTTGGTCTAGCCCCTATTAATTTGATATCTGTGTCACCAATCCTTTTATTTTGCAGGGCTCGTTGCACATTCTCCTCAACAACAGAATGTTCTTCCTTGTCATACATTACTGGGAGGTGATGGTTGACATCTGGCCTGCGATAATACAGGTCTGCTCTCGATCAAAAAGCGTGTGTCTGTGTGCGAGGTGTCTTTTGAGAGCCCTGTTTTAGCAAAGTATCCGTATAACGGCACATCACCAAACATAGCAACGTGAACAATGCATCTTGTCTTGAGCTTACCTGTTCGTTCCAGGCGGATCACTCAGAAAAGCCGACCATCACCACGCTGATCAGCCTTTTGGGCGAGAGGATGATAAAGAAGTTCAACACCGTCGCTCTCTGTCGCAGCATCTCAGACTCGGCAGCGTCCTGTGGTATGGACATTCTACAGTCTGACACGCCTAGACCTCAACCTGTCCGCAAACGCGCACTCGAGGCACCTGTTTCTCCTCTCCCCAGCAAAGAGGAGTTGCAGCAGGCAGACAAGATGGCGAAAGAGTACTCGGAAAGGAATTTGAGGTGTGTTTGGGTTATCCAAATATGTGTCATTTTTACAAACTCTGAATCCGATTGCTTGAAACTATAATATTATCACCAAATCAAAAGGTAAGGTACAACGGGACACGGAGTCCCATGCGGAGCACCACCCTTGGTAACAATGGTAAAACAAAAGGGGACGATGCGATGCATACATCCCATACAGTGTATTGGACGAGGTTTTGCTCAGAATGGTCCATGTGGGACTTTTACATCTTTTAGATAGTTTACTTGAACAAAATATTGTTGGGCATTACATGATGGGTATTTTACTATATCCTAGACCTTCGCGCAAGAGAGATCCTGAAAACTTTTTTTTAATTCGCAGCAACTACACGAAGTTAGTAGAGAAACTTACGGATCTCTTGGAAAGTGAGAATCTGTAAGTAGCGTTTTGCTGTAACCTGATTTCCTGGCTTCTTGCTGACCTTATATTGTTGCACTGTAGGCGCTGGCGGTACCATCAGCTCTGCTTTAGTTTTTTGCGTTCGCTGATTCGATGGGACCATCCAATGCCTGTCAGAGCGGTGCGAGTCATAACTCGTTCACTGATCCATGACTCGCTCTCAATACGTAAGGTGAGGACCTCTAAACTAAAGGGTAGTAAGTAATACTGAGGTAGTTAGGAATACTGAGGTAGTTAGTAATACTGAGGCATTTTAATAGGTTAAGGTGAAACAATACGTGAGATCAGTTGAGGTGATGCGCCTTTCTTTCTCAGGTCGCTATTAGTGCAGTAGGGGCACTTCTCAAGCAGCAGAAACGACCCCACCTGAAGGTTCCCGTCAACCCATACGCAGTAGGTAAGTCTATTGACTCCCCTGGACGTTTGCTATAGATTTATACTATTCCTATATCTTTGCGCCCTCCTCACCTTTGCAAACCAGTCTAAATCGGCTTAGGATAAAGGTGATCATTGTTAACCCCTTTGTTAGAGAAGTCGTTGATGAATGCTTCTCGTCTAAATGTTATTGTTTTCTTTTTTCTTTCTTTTTTTTTTTTCATTAGCCAATGTACCTGAACCAACAACTACCTTAGTACAGCCCGGAGATCGTCCAGATAATCTTTGGTAAGTCCACAATGACATCAACAACAATATTTCCTTTTTCGACTTTTTCTATTGAGCACAAACCCAAAGAGGCGTCATTCACGAAAAAGTACTTTGGAATCTATACAACTAAACCCAAACTTCAAAATACCGCAGCAGAATTCGTAGACGTCGCCGTTGTCCTCTTATCTTGTTCGTATTTTCTCAGAGTTAACCATCCTTTGTTATCTCCGGGGATTTTATAGGCTGCAGTACTCGTCAGAGCAAATACCGAGCACGCAAGAGCTGTGGGACCAATGCACATTCATCGATAAGACCCACTGGGGATACTACACTTGGCCCAAGTAAGCTGCGTCTTCATACTCGAGACTACCGAGCTCAGCTACCTCTTATCAACCGCCCAACCGACGCATGCATGCATTCAACGAACAAAAACCTTGATACCTCACATGACATGGCTGAAACCGCCTACCCACCTCACTGTATTAAAAAAATGCCACAATACCTATTCACACAAATTATCCTTACTCAAAGGCGAATTAGAGCCGTGTAACTTTTAATTACGTTGTTAAAATGAAGTTTCACACTTTAATTTATTTGGAGGTTTCCTTGCAAATAGACCCTTGTATTTTAAATATGAACAATAACAAAGAAGTGGTTGATAGACATTCGTTGATAGGTTTATTTGTTGTTAACAGGGTCCTGAAGACGTATGCACCTCACGACAAGCAACCACCTCTCAGCAGATCACGTGAACAACTAAGTGAGGTTAGAGTCCCCTTTTATGATCAATGTCCATGAACTGACCACGCGAACAACTATCCATCTCATCATGTCCAATGTCCATGTACTCTCCCATCATGTCCAATGTACATGTACTGACCAAGTGAACAATTAGGCGAAGAGTCCCATCCCTTCAGGACTTATGTCCAAGTACCGATCACGTGAAGGACTTTTCTCTTCTTTTCTGCAGGGTGAACAAGCAATTTATGATTGCTTTATTCAGCGTGATTTCGTCGACAAACTGGTGGACTTTCTCTCTTTAGAAGAGAGAAAGGGAAAGGACAAGTTTAGTGTCAATCGCTTTCTTTTGTTCAAGGTATTCAAAGATAAATATTTTATTTTTTTTTTCAACATTTCATTTTTACGTAGCTCAAAATGTTCGGAATGAGTCTCTCATAATAGAGGGATGGCAGAGAAAAGAATGTGTTTGCTTTAACTAAAGTACTGTATCTATATAACTTCTTTTTAACAGCTTGGATTGATTCCCAGTGAATTTTAACTAGTTTTTTACTCCCGTTTTGCTTTCAAGGGCTTATTCCGCAACTTCGACGACACCTTCCTTGAAACATTCAAGCCCCATTTGGAGCGATTATGTGTGGATTCCCAGGTAAGTAGCACGGCGCGGCTC
This sequence comes from Nematostella vectensis, assembly GCF_932526225.1. NCBI lineage: Eukaryota > Metazoa > Cnidaria > Anthozoa > Actiniaria > Edwardsiidae > Nematostella > Nematostella vectensis. The sequence continues at coordinate 4,508,457 of NC_064035.1, read as the reverse complement.
TCTATACTTCCACACAGCCGTTGACCAATTTTGGTCTCGTTTGATAGGAAAGCACTCAACGATGTGGTGTTGAAATCATAGCTGCATTGATCCGAGGTTCGAAACACTGGACTTTTGAAAAGGTAAACACCATATAACATATGCGCGAGTACTTTTATGTCATAGTTTTGGCTTGGGTCAATCACAACACAGTCAGCTAGCAAGCTATTTACCCCTGTACCTCCACGAGTACTAATATTTAATTCATTCTTTGTGTTTCTTTCTTACAGACACAACGGATGTGGAAGTTTCTTGTTCCTCTTCTGCGTAAAGCGATTCCCTCCATCACGGTCGAGACGCTTGAAGATTGGGGCACGTTCATGGCTACAGCTGTGGTACACATGCATGTTGTTCAACTACAAGCAAACACAAACGAATCAAATAACCTAATAAAAAACAGCATACAGGATTAAGACAACGCGTTAAGTCATTCTTTTTCTTACAAGGCTAGTTTTCTGTCTCAAGAAAGATATTTTGTTGTGACCTTCAACAAAGTTTACACTTTCGCTTTTTCAAGCCGTGGCTAGACAATTGAACAATATATAAATGTTTTGTAATGTATTTCCCCTTAACCACAATATGTGACATCGCGACGGGACACAAGGGTTTTTAAGTTATAGCAAATACATTCGTCAACTCGAAATATCCCCTCAAACATTGTGTATTTTTTAAACCACGGCTTTGTTTTCGTGAAAACTACAGAGGAATAATCCGGATCTTATGTTGCCCCAGAACAGCAAACAAGAGATCGTTTATGATCGATGGGGAAGACAGCAGAGAACTTGTCAGACTTTCGTAATGTTCGTTAATGCGATTTCAGGATTGCTTGTATTTTCATCTTCATGCGCCTTTTTAGATTCAGGGGCTGTTTGCTTCGAACGTTAAGCAAACACTTGGGCCACTTGAGTAATGCAATTCTCACTTAATTAATGGTTGTTGCCAATTCATACTGATGTCCCCATTGCACTTTGTAGGAAAGTCGTGACCCCCATCGTATTCACTGGCTCCTGCAGATGATGCTCGATGACCCCATCGGAAACGACGGCACTTCATTTGCCGACTCCACGTGGGTGCCCTGTGTTAACCGTCTTACCTTGATTTAGCTCGATAACCTAGGAAAGCGTACAATAACCTAAGAAAGAGGATTTCTTTTTAACAACCAATTACAAATCTGATCATCTGCTCTTGGCTTACGCCTTTAGAGAGATCAACCAGCTGTTCTTCTAATGGTTATTTTTCCGTTCTCGTTGTGTCTGCCAAGTCGTCTCTCTTAATCCTTGGCGTTTAACGCACCTATCCCAAGCCTTTTGTTTTGTTATTTATCTTGGTGATAAGTGGAGTTTCCTGTTTCTAGGCGACTGTACCTCATCCAGGGTGCGCTCTGCCAGCAAGAATGGCGTGTCGCCGAACTTCTCCACAAGCTGCTCATGCGCATTGAGCCCCGTCTTGGTCACACATACAAGAATGTTCGTGACCGGTCTGGAAGGTAAGCGGTCTTCTCTTTCCGTGTTAACACCTTTATGCACGAAACGATCTAGTAATTGCATTGAGGTACAGTTGACAGTGTTTACACTATGTCACGGAGCCTAGGTATCGCAGTTGGCAGAGCATCGCTCTGCCCCTTTGTCTCTCACTACTTAAGCTGCGTTATCTAATACTTATCCACGTTGGGAACGACTCTTCTTGCTTGCAGTGTTCTTTGCAGTATCTTGATGTACGATATAAGCTTACCTCGCTCTCTGCCGACGCGCTCGCCGAGGCGTCATGACTTCGTCGATATGATGAAACCCAAACTACGATGTCTGCAAGATATGGCCACCACATCCGTCGGTACAGCGGGCGTAGATATGGCTAAAGTGACGGACGGATCCCCAGAGAGTGAGGGAGTCTGTCTTCTTAAAACAAGTAAGTGTTTTATAGTTTGGAGAACTGTAGAGATGAAATTCATGCATTGCCAGAAAGGCCATCTGTTTTAATAGTAATTGTTTTATCACAGACATATGTTCCCATTTTTCTTCTAGTTACCAATTGGCTGCTTTCTCATGCAATCCGTTCGCTGAACAGTTGCCCTCGGGAATTCTTCGACATCCTTCCCATTGTAAGTAGCATGCCTCCTCCTTCTAGAAATCACTTTCAAAAATAACTTGCAATGCTTGTTTAGATAACTTTATTCGACTCCCAAGAGGAAAACCCTGAGTTGCAGCACTATTGTCAACGGGTGAGTGACAATCGAAATTATACCATTCTTATAACTTACCTCTTACTGGTAAAAACCAAACTGCCGGCGTTCTTTCCCACTTGCAATATTACTTATCAACAGCATCGCCTTATGTAGCACTATCTAATATTGATTTATTTAATTCAGACTATCAGCTACATGTCTCAGCTGGAGCTTCCCCAGGACTTGCTGCCGCTTGCCTTTGAAACCGTCAGGAAGGTTAGACCTACCATATTTGTCCTTCTTCCCCCCTCTACCTCCACCTCTTCTCGATCACTGCCATTTTTTCTTTTGCTCCTTCCCCGTGTGTGTCTTGCGCGCGTGTTTTTAATATAAAAAATAAACAGCTTATAGGGAAATTCTTAAGATGAAACTTATACCAATAAAGGTTTTGAATATGCGGCATTAAATAACGACGACCCTCTTTCTTAAAGAGTTTTTCTAACGGCGGTACGTTTTACAGAATGCATCAATTGTTTTTACTTGTTATCACGTTCGTATTTCCAGATTGCTGCGCAAAGTCTGTGGTATGCGAAGAAGAGCATTGTGTCGTATTTACAGGTAAGCTTTGAACAATCCACGTTATTGTTGTTTTTTTACACTTGATGTTGCTGAAACTTGTTGTTTGTACTAGTGGTTGTTGTTGTTGTTGTTTACACTTGTTGCTATTATTGTTTTAGGTTATGGTATTTGCCAACCTGTTTACAATCACACGAAGCCCAGACTACATCCGTCAAGTTCATGACCTGGTGCTCGACATGTTGGAAGATGAGTGCCTTGAGGTAAAACGTTTTCACCTAATTCGCACTTTCCAACATACAAGTATTCACCCTGTTACACTTTACTTCTCAGGTTCGAGTTGTTGCGGCCGACACGTTCAGTGGCTTGTTACATTATGGAATCTTTACTCTTGAGAAGTCTGTTAAGGTGAGGGTACCAATGTTAGATTTGTAGTTTCTTATAGAAAGTACATATCAATCATATCAAGCACCATCAAAGACAAAATCTAAAGACTCTAGACTATTGGCCACATCAGCATGGTACTGCGATGTATGAGAGTAGAATGCTGTGCTGTATATTGCCCTTCCGCCTCACACGGATTTTGTTTGTTGTAGGAGAAGTTTCGTAAACTAGCGAATACCAAGCTGCCCAGGAAACGCAAAGTCGGTGACACCAGTGAGACTGTGGCAAGTGACAAGGGTAAGAGGGCCCTGGGCACCAGAGTAGGACTACAAACGAAACATCGAATGTACAAACCCTCCTACTCAACCTTTTTTTAATTTCCTTATTTTTTTTAACCTCAAACACAATGTAAACAATTTTATAATTTTATAAACCGGTTTTTAACTATGCTAGCGTAAAATTGTATTCCTGTCAGAAGAATTCTAAAAGTCCAGGAACACGCTAATGACCGTGTGATTCTTGTTGCGGACTGACGGTCCTGGCCTAAGCCCCAAAATGTCACCTCTTGTGTGTAAAAGTTCTTAAAACCTTTCACTTAATAATAAGCTTTCAAACTCTGATAAGGGAATTGAATATGATATAAATTAGAATTTTGTACAGAGCTTTTGAGTTGACCCCTACATTGTTAAATAGTAGATTTTTAAAGCAGATCTTTAACTTTATCCTTCACTCGTCTTTCGCTTGCAATACTCTTTTTACATGTATTTTTTAAACCAGACGAAAGCTTACAAAAAGATGGAGTCCTACAACTTTTCGGCTTCTTTTGATTTGGAGCGACGAATTTCGCAGCTTTCACGTCGTTGTTCTGTAAATTCTTTCGCCTTTTCGTAAAATTCTGCTGAACCCTTAAGAAACCTTACCTGTTTTGGATAGGTCGATTTGTACACTCGAAAACAGCGCAAATATATGACATTTTGACAGCACTTGAATAAAATGTAGATCTTGTGTCTGTTTTAAGCACCACTTCGAATTTGGCATATCTAATGAAACAATTCACAGTCTACAAAGTTTGCTTAAATTTGCAAGTTTGTATCGTGAGGTTGAATAATCAGTTGACTACCAGGTTGAGATAAAGATGACCGGGAAAATGTAATACGCACAAAGATCTTCAGCGCATCATATAATTTGATTGACATCTCGATCTACGTCACAAAAGACTCGAGCCAGGCCCTCCACCTAACGGCCTTTTTCCCGAAGGCTGACCAAAATACCTCAATATTGCATATTTGGGTTATTCGCGCGAACGCGCGCTATATGGTTATCCATACGAAACACGTACCATTCGGAAGATGGAAATATAAAAAATCGACCAAATCTATTATCATATAACATATAATCTGGAAGGTTATATGGATTTTAACTCTTTCAGCGCTACTGAAGCGACACACTGGTGTGCTGGGATTGGCCTGCTGTGTCAAGGCTTTTCCTTATGACGTCCCACCCTGGCTGCCCGAGATGCTTATGGAACTTGGAAATCATCTTCACGATCCCAACCCAATACAGGTACTGATGAACCTAAAGCCCAATGTAATAGTTCACGACCCCAACCCAATACAGGTACTATTGAACCGCCTATTGTAATAGTTCACGACCCCAACCCAATACAGGTACTATTGAACCGCCTATTGTAATAGTTCACGATCCCAACCCAATACAGGTACTGATGAACCTAAAGCCCAATGTAATAGTTCACGAACCCAACCCAATACAGGTACCATTGAACCGCCCAATGTAATAGTTCACGACCCCAACCCAATACAGGTACTAATGAACCTAAAGCCTAATGTAATAGTTCATGACCCTAACGCAATACAGGTACCATTGAACCGCCCAATGTAATAGTTCACGACCCCAACCCAATACAGGTACCATTGAACCGCCCAATGTAATAGTTCACGACCCTAACCCAATACAGGTACCATTCAACCGCCCAATGTAATAGTTCACGATCCCAACCCAATACAGGTACTATTGAACCGCCTATTGTAATAGTTCACGACCCCAACCCAATACAGGTACTATTGAACCGCCTATTGTAATAGTTCACGATCCCAACCCAATACAGGTACTGATGAACCTAAAGCCCAATGTAATAGTTCACGAACCCAACCCAATACAGGTACCATTGAACCGCCCAATGTAATAGTTCACGACCCCAACCCAATACAGGTACTAATGAACCTAAAGCCTAATGTAATAGTTCATGACCCTAACGCAATACAGGTACCATTGAACCGCCCAATGTAATAGTTCACGACCCCAACCCAATACAGGTACCATTGAACCGCCCAATGTAATAGTTCACGACCCTAACCCAATACAGGTACCATTCAACCGCCCAATGTAATAGTTCACGATCCCAACCCAATACAGGTACTAATGAACCGCCTAATGTTATAGTTAACGACCCCAACCCAATACAGGTACTAATGAACCTAAAGCCCAATGTATTAGTTCACGACCCCAACCCAATACAGGTACCATTGAACCGCCTAATGTTATAGTTAACGACCCCAACCCAATACAGGTACTAATGAACCTAAAGCCTAATGTAATAGTTCACGACCCCAACCCAATACAGGTACCATTGAACAGCCCAATGTAATAGTTCACGACCCCAACCCAATACAGGTACTAATGAACCGCCCAATGTAATAGTTCACGACCCCAACCCAATACAGGTACCATTGAACAGCCCAATGTAATAGTTCACGACCCCAACCCAATGCAGGTACTAATGAACCTAAAGCCCAATGTAATAGTTCAAGACCCCAACCCAATACAGGTACTATTGAACCGCCTATTGTAATAGTTCACGACCCCAACCCAATACAGGTACTAATGAACCTAAAGCCTAATGTAATAGTTCACGACCCCAACCCAATACAGGTACTATTGAACCGCCTATTGTAATAGTTCACGACCCCAACCCAATACAGGTACTAATGAACCTAAAGCCTAATGTAATAGTTCACGACCCCAACCCAATACAGGTACCATTGAACCGCCCAATGTAATAGTTCACGACCCCAACCCAATACAGGTACTAATGAACCTAAAGCCCAATGTAATAGTTAACGATCCCAACCCAATACAGATACTAATGAACCTAAAGCCCAATGTAAGAGTTCACGACCCCAACCCAATACAGGTACAAATGAACCTAAAGCCCAATGTAATAGTTCACGACCCCAACCCAATACAGGTACCATCGAACCGCCTAATGTATTAGTTCACTACCCTAACCCAATACAGGTACCATTGAACCGCCCAATGTAATAGTTCACGACCCTAACCCAATACAGGTACAAATGAACCTAAAGCCCAATGTAATAGTTCACGACCCCAACCCAATACAGGTACCATTGAACCGCCCAATGTAATAGTTCACGACCCCAACCCAATACAGGTACTAATGAACCTAAAGCCTAATGTAATAGTTAACGATCCCAACCCAATACAGGTACTAATGAACTGCCCAATGTAATAGTTCACGACCCCAACCCAATACGGGTACTAATGAACCTAAAGCCCAATGTAATAGTTAACGATCCCAACCCAATACAGGTACTAATGAACCTAAAGCCCAATGTAATAGTTCACGACCCCAACCCAATACAGGTACTAATGAACCTAAAGCCCAATGTTATAGTTCACGACCCCAACCCAATACAGGTACTAATGAACCTAAAGCCCAATGTAATAGTTCACGACCCCAACCCAATACAGATACTAATGAACCTAAAGCCCAATGTAATAGTTCACGACCCCAACCCAATACAGGTACTAATGAACTGCCCAATGTAATAGTTCACGACCCCAACCCAATACGGGTACTAATGAACCTAAAGCCCAATGTAATAGTTAACGATCCCAACCCAATACAGGTACTAATGAACCTAAAGCCCAATGTAATAGTTCACGACCCCAACCCAATACAGGTACTAATGAACCTAAAGCCCAATGTTATAGTTCACGACCCCAACCCAATACAGGTACTAATGAACCTAAAGCCCAATGTAATAGTTCACGACCCCAACCCAATACAGGTACTAATGAACCTAAAGCCTAATGTAATAGTTCACGACCCCAACCCAATACAGGTACCATTGAACCGCCCAATGTAATAGTTCACGACCCCAACCCAATACAGGTACCATTGAACCGCCCAATGTAAGAGTTCACGACCCCAACCCAATACAGGTACTAATGAACCTAAAGCCCAATGTAATAGTTAACGACCCCAACCCAATACAGGTACCATTGAACCGCCCAATGTAAGAGTTCACGATCCCAACCCAATACAGATACTAATGAACCTAAAGCCCAATGTAATAGTTCACGGCCCCAACCCAATACAGATACTAATGAACCTAAAGCCCAATGTAATAGTTAACGATCCCAACCCAATACAGGTATTAATGAACCTAAAGCCCAATGTATTAGTTCACGACCCCAACCCAATACAGGTACCATCGAACCGCCTAATGTTATAGTTAACGACCCCAACCCAATACAGGTACTAATGAACCTAAAGCCCAATGTCATAGTTCACGACCCCAACCCAATACAGGTACCATTGAACCGCCCAATATAATAGTTCACGACCCCAACCCAATGCAGGTACTAATGAACCTAAAGCCCAATGTAATAGTTAACGATCCCAACCCAATACAGGTACTAATGAACTGCCCAATGTAATAGGCGATACTCTCTTTTGTGTGTCTGGGCGAGAATGTTCTCCTTTCCTCTGCTCTTGTTTGACGTTCTATATTATGCTTTTAGGCTACAGTGAAGAGCGCGTTGTCGGACTTCAGGCGTACCCATCACGATAACTGGCAGGAACACAAGCAAATGTTTACCGACGATCAACTGCTCGTGCTGACCGACCTTCTCATCTCGCCTTGCTACTACGCATGAGCCAGCAACAGGTCTCCGTGTGATAGCCTGATGACCATTCACGATCGACTGTTTGTGCTGCTCAAAACGCAGTCACACCCCACAAGGACGTGTTGATCTCTTGACATGCGACCATCCTTGTGTGATGGTGTGATTATCAAATACTTAGATGGTGTACTACTTTTGATGAGAGATTGCTTAGCCTGCGATGAAATCACCCAAGCGCGTGATGAACCCGTAGTATGCAACAATTGTGTGATGACCTTGCCATGGATCATCTACCCGAATCTCCCTCTAAGTGATTATCATGTGCAGACGGTAAGGCGTGCCAATACTGCTGTGCCCGCCCTTTTACTAAAGAAACACGTGATTCCCACGTGGAATAGAGATAGTTGTCGTCTGCCAGGGCGTGCTTGATGCGTGCACAGACACCTGGGTCGGCACCATGAATCGTCAAGAATGTGAATTCCCTTATGTTTATATTAGGTAGAATGAACAGCTATTTGTGAAGTTTTTGATTTCCTTCTCTATGTGTACTATATATGAATGATGGCTTTTTAAGAAAAAAACAAGAGAAAAAGGTCCAAAAACGTCTGATAGACATAATAACGGTGGGTTGACAGTTTCAAATGTACTTGAATGTCATCACCATGGAAACCCTGCCATTGCCGTGCATATGCTTTAAAGGACAATATGTGTTATATTTTTTTTTAATTAGATGTTATGCGAATACCTTCGCACGCTCATTCACAAACATATGTTCTTGGATCGACAAATGTTAGGCAGATCAGTGGTAGTGACGTCGAGGTATATTGGCTTATTAGGAGGTAGATTGGTATACTAGTTCTCTCTCAAGCCGGGACGGGTATGCAATGTAAAGAAATCGACAAAGCTAAATATATAGTGAGTTATTATTCTTTTCCCTTGAATTATCAATAAATAGATATCATACATTACGGTTTGTTTTTGATACCAGTTATGCAGGTATATATAATTAAGTAAACGTTACATTGGTAGAAGAACCGCGGTATAAAAGGCACAGACCTAGTTCCAAGTCGTCATTTCCGCTAGACCACGTCCATGTTTATAAATAGCTTTTTGCTGCGACGCAGGAGCAGCATACTAATCTTGACATCGCTTTTTAAAACTCTCTTTCCTTTCCATTCACGAGCATCCGCGGCAGAATATATGCGGATGTTTGGTTCGATTTTGGTTTGGGGTCTTTTTCCGCAGCCTCACTTTGAAAAATTTAAGTTTTTAACAGATTTTGACAGGCGAATAATTGAACATTGTGCCATGTTTTGACATGGGACTCGTGATCCCTCTCGTACGGTTCTCTTGGTCATTAAGCAACAAGAGGAGTGCACAAGCAAGATTTTTAGAGCAAATTTCGGTAAGTTTGGAAAAATGTTCACTCGTCAGTTACTTGGGACGAGTTACCAAGGAGAATATAATAACAGTTTCAGACCGATTTTGCCGACTTTTGAGCCGGGTCGAAAGCGTACCATTCGTACCAGCACACGTGCTATGGTCGCGTCTCCCGCAGTCGATGGAGATCTCGACAAAATTGGGCACTAAACAAGCAAAACGAGCATCCTAACTCAATGCCTAAATAGTCTAGCGCACTTGGCTATGGACTGTACGGCGTTTGGGAAAACTTATCATTTCAAAACCATTGTTTTGACCCAATGCCTTCTAGTAATTGCTGAAGAGCATGCAACAAGTTTTAGCAAACCCAAGTGATGCTAAAAGGTGAAAAACACCTTGACAGAAAAGCTTAAACTGTAAAACAGTCAAAACAGATTATTAAATGGTTTTGCTCATAACTCCAGGCTGTTGTGTTGTTTTTAAAACTGACCAAATAGGTCGGGGAGGAAATGGATATGCCAAAAAAATCAAATTCTACCAATCATGACTCTCGATAAAAGAATAAAGACTAATATATTCCAAACCCTCTAATAATTAGCCTACCTTACGTTTATTGGTATTTTTTAGTGAAGAAAAACTCAGCGCGATACGATAGGCTGCCGCCATCTTTGTTTTTGTTTCAAAATGTCAGAAACAAGAGGGAGTAGCAGGGGTAAGACCACGGGCGCAAGGAATTCAACAATCCCAAATAAAATTTAGGATTGTGCCAGCTATTCAAATTTCAATAACAAAAAAAAAAAAACTCCTAAAGGTAAACTTCTCTCGCTACTTTCTAAAATTTCAAGCTTAGCTGGCTGCATGCATACCATGTAGCGTTGGAACAACACTGAAGCAACTGAATATCACTGTCGCAGCATTTCCTTTCTATTAGACACTCTAGTATAGTCTTTAAAGCTGTCCACAACTTGCACAATGTATGGTTCTATCTTTCTGCTTAATTTTTGGCCACATAGAGCGCAAAAGTTATCAGACACCGCCTTTTTCCACATTTGGTGCAAAAGCGAGCAGCCGGTGACACTATCATTCATAGCTGAGCCCGTAGTCACAATGGGCTCCGGTATTCCGCGTGCTTCTGAAGTGATTCCGCCGTATGTAGTGGTCTGCGGTTTTGGCCAGAGAGGAGGCGGTGGTGGGTACCTACACTTGATGGGGATGACTCTTTGGAACGGGTGTTAAAGCCCTTGCGACTTCTTTTCCTGGCTGTTAAGCAAACATTCGATTGCCTGGAATCAATTTCGCCACACCCTTGTAGTACCAGTTCCAGTACGCTTTTACAATGTCCAGGAAATGCTCGCAAAAGGAGGCCTAGAGGATCGGGGTGTAGCTTGCGGTTGGGGACGGATTCATTTGGACTGTCTGTTCTCTTCAGAGCTTTTGTTGATGGCTCGTCATTTTGACGCTCGTCGCTGTCTTCGGCGATCGAGCGTTTCGGGGAAGGTGTTTGCCTTTGGGAAGCAGCGGGACTCCTGTGTTCTGTTGGGGTACATTCCTCGTCGTTGCACCTCGGCTCGGTTTTGATTTGAATACCGCTGACTTTAGGTATGATAGGCTCGGGTTTATGGTGTAGACCTGCTTCGCTCAGGTCTGTTTCTGCATCCGACTCTTGATGGTAGGCGTGCTGGTATCCTCCTTCGTCGTTCTCTATTAAGAAAATCGACGGTTATCACTCGATAAAATAACAATGTTTATCAGAAGAGATATTAGCTATCTACATTTCAGTATTAAAAACAGGTAAATTGAAACTACAAATACACAATTTTCGAAATTAATGCTATAAGAACTATTACTCTAAGATCGAAGAAAAAGACCATCCTCCTATACGTTTTTCCTGACTGAATTTTGTGACTTTATCACAACGATAAAAGTCTTAGTGTTTTACAATTCTAGCCTAGTCTCAAAGTGCTCCTACCTTCGCTGCTGGTCTAGCTGTGTAGAGATGCGGGCGGGTTGAGCACCATGGAAGGCCGGACAAACGCCTCTTCACGGAATCTTTTCTTTCGCAGCTCTTCCGTTTTCTCCGTGGTCTTTCTCAATATATCCTTCTTGCCCCCATCGCCAGTGGCGTTCTTTCGCTGTTGTCGAAGCAGGGCAACTCTCGCTGCAGTGATCCGTTGTCGCTCAACGATCAGTAAGCATTTGGAGCAAGTGCAGTCCCACCATCTGCAGTAATGTTTGTGTCCTTTGAGCCACGAGAGCGCGCCGTGATTTCGACAACGCGCGCACTCGAGGTTGCGATGATACAAGGCAGATACGGGTACGGGGCCACTCGTTAGGGTATCGCTCATCCTAAACACAAACATAAAACATAATAAACCAAAAAAAAAACAAATCTATCAGCCAGTTAAGTTGCCTTGTCTCACTCGCCGCTTTTATCTTCGACACTAAAGTAGTAACAAAGCTTTTAAGACATATATTGTATAGCAAGTCTTACCTTAGTACAAACGTTCAAAGAAATCAGACGAAAACTATTAATATGGGCTGTATCCGGCAAATCTGCGTCAATATAACTTAATCTGAGTAACTTTTTTTTAGGTCGAACCAAAGAATCGTTCCGTTATGTCATCAGGCTCTAAGAAGCATGGTTAAAAAGGTAAAATATTACCATAAACCGAAAAACCTTGAAACACTTGGAAACAGAAACAATAGTCTTTATAGGTCTCTATGTATTGCCTACAAAATTAGCCTTGCTATCAAAGATTAATGAATACAGTGCCTAGCAATTCTTTGAAAAAACAACTTGCAAACATTTAGAGTGATGAAACGATTATTTCTGAATAATGTGGGCCTAGTAAGTTTATTAATGCTCAATGGTTTGGGGTCTATTTTTACTAATGACACACAGCAAGCATTTTTAAGAGCGTTGTAACGGAAAGGGGGAAATATAAATAGTTCAAATGCGCGGCTTGATCACAGAGCAATTAATAGCGTATTCACGTTCGCGGTTTTCTCGGACATGTTTTTTACCTATGACTTTCCCAATTTTCCGCGATTGACACGCGTTTCAGGTTGCGTCGCCACTGGTATCCTCCTTCGCCTTTCTCTGTAACCGAGCGCGAGGTCCGTACTGAGAAATCTCAGCCCGCGGGCTTTTTGTGCAGACCGAGGTCTGTGCAAAAAGACCGAGGGCTGAGATTTCTCAGTACGGACCGAGCAAGCGAGGTTAATAAGTTATTTATTATATGGCTTTTTTAAATATTTGTACGAGAAGGAAAACTAATGCTGCTGAAGTGAAAGAAGGAATCTTTTCTGGATTTACAAGCCACAAGTGCTCAACTCCAAAGCTCGATGTAATGTTGCAGTAATGTTTGTGTCCTTTGAGCCACGAGAGCGCGCCGTGATTTCGACAACGCGCGCACTTGGGGATGCGATGGTACAAGGCAGATCCGGGTACGGGGCCACTCGTTAGGGTATCGCTCATCCTAAACAGAAACATAAAACATCATTAACCTAAACTTAACCTTAAAAAGCCAGTTTAGTTGACTTGTCCGTCACCGATTTTATCTTCGACAACCAAAGAAGTAACAAAGATTAAAGACATATTTGTTATGGAAAGTTCGACCTTGAGCTACCTTGGTACAAAAAAAGTTCGAGAGAAAATAGACGAAAATATTAATATGGGCTGTAAACTTGTGAACCTGCGTCAAAATTATTTAATCTGAGTAACTTATGAAGGTTGAACCAAAGGGTAGTGCCGTTATGTCATTAAGCTCTGAGAAGCATGGTTAAAAAGGAAAAATATTACCATAAACCGGACCCTTGGAACACTTGGCAAAACAGTCTTATACGTCAATTAGTAATGCCTACAAAATTAGCTTCGTTATAATCAAAGAGATTATTTTTACAGTGCTTAGCTATTCTATAAAAAAACATGCAAACATTATATGGCGATTAGCGATAATTCCTGAATGATTTGGGATCAATGACTTTATGATTTCTCAATTTAATGGTTCGGCTTATTTTTTTTACTAATGATACACTGTAAGCAACTTTAAGAGCGTTATAACGGTAATGGGAAAATATAAATAGTTTAATTGCTTGGCTTTCACAGAGCAATTAATAGCGTGTTCACGTTCGCGTTTTTCTCGAACACGTTTTATATTATGGTTTTCTCTATTCACCGCGACCTGACTCGCATTTGAGCCCGCTGTTAATCGAGTCCCTATCTCCCACCCCTCGCGCTAACTACCCATCCCTCCCTCGCGCTAACTACCCATCCCTCCCTCGCGCTAACTACCCATCCCTCCCTCGCGCTAACTACCCATCCCTCCCTCGCGCTAAAGGCCATGTCACACGTACGTTTTTTATCTTGCGACCTGTCTCGCCAAAAAAATTGTTGCAGGTCGCACGTGCATTTTGTTTGCGTGTGACACCCCCTTTGCAACTTGTTTTGCATTTCTCAAAGTCGCACGACGTGCGACCTGCAACATTTTTTTTGCGAGACAAGTTGCAGCCGAAAGTCCACGTGTGACAGGTCCTGAATTCCCCATCCCTCCCCATCCCTTCCTTTAACAACTCCTCCTTCCTCCCTTCTCGCTAACTCCTTATCCCTTCCCTCTCGCTTACTCCTCAGTAATCCCCTCTCGCTGAATCCTCTTCCCTCCCCTCTCGCTAACTCACCATCCCTCCCCTTTCCCTCTCGCTAACTCCTCATCCCTTCCCTGTCGCTAACTCTCCATCCCACCCCTCTCACTAACTCCCCACCCCTCCCCTCTCACTAATTCCCCATCCCTCCGCTCTCACTAACTCCCCATCCCTCCCCTCTCACTAACTCCCCATCCCTCCCCTCTCACTAACTCCCCACCCCTCCCCTCCCACTAACTCCCCATCCCTCCCCTCTCACTAACTCCTCACCCCTCCCCTCTCACTAACTCCTCATCCATACCGTCTCACTAACTCCTCATCCATACCGTCTCGCCAAATCCCCTTCCCGCCCTTTCTATAACTCCTCATCCCTCCCCTCTCGCTAACTCCTCATCCCGCCCCTATCGCTAACTCCTCATCCCCCCTCGCTTATCACCTATCCCTCCCCTCTCGCTAACTCCCCATCCCTCCCCTCTCGTTGTCTCCCAATGAATTCCCATTGAAGTGTTGTTGAGAACTTTAATTCAATATTGAACGACAACAATCCTACACCAAAACCTATTTTGCATGAATTACCTACTGGAAAACATCTAAAAGCGACTGGATGAACGTCTGAATACTATAAAAACACTTATATGAAGTTTTCTGTATTTGTCATCTTTAAAACTTTTCGAAACCTGTTTCCTAGCTAGAGAAATAAATTCGAGGGGGATATGAGCAGAATATTATCTTCCTTGTGGGTTTTGCTTGTCATAATATGAATTGAGAGAATGTACATGAGACCCAAAGATTCAGCTAAATTGCGATTATCCTTTACGCCTCCTTCGGACACCTCCTTTCGAACATTGTCAGCACAGCTTTTAACATTTTCTACTCTAGCTTCTGTCCGCCATATTACTGGCCTCGTAACTTGTCTGCGTCCAAATTGTTCTTCCATAAATAGGAAATATACGACATCTTTATAAATAGCTTTTATAGTCTTTAAAGCTGGCCACAACTTGCTGAATGAATGTGGTATATCTATTTGCTTAATTTCTGGCCACATAGGGCGCAAAAGTTATCAGACACCTCCGCCTTTTTGCCACATTTGGTGCAAAAGCGAGCACCCGGTGACACTCTATCGTTCATTGCTGAGCCCGTAGTCACAATGGGCTCCGGTATTCCGCGTGCTTCTGAAGTGAATCCGCCGTATGTAGTGGTCTGCGGTTTTGGCCTGAGTAGAGGCGGTGGTGGGTACCTACACTCGATGGGAATGACTCTTTGGAACGGGTGCTGGAAAAGCTCCGGTTTACGGAATAGAGGAGGTCCGTGAATACCTGGATGAAGATCACGTGGTAAAGTTGGGTAGCCAGTCAATATCGGCAGAGGCAGTTGAAGTCCTTGCGACTTCTTTTCCTGGCTGTTAAGCAAGCATTCGATTGCCTGGACTACATTCCCGCCACACCCTTGTAGTACCAGTTCCAGTACGCTTTTACAATGTCCAGGAAATGCTCGCAAAAGGAGGCCTAGAGGATCGGGGTGTAGCTTGCGGTTGGGCACGGCTCCATTTGGACTGTCTGTTCTCTTCAGAGCTTTTGTTGGTGGCTCCTCATTTTGACGCTCGTCGCTGTCTTCGGCGATCGAGCGTTTCGGGGAAGGTGTTTGCCTTGGGGAAGCAGCGAGACTCCTGTGTTCTGTAGGGTTACATTCCTCGTCGTTGCACTTCGGCTCGGTTTTGATTTGAATACCGCTGACTATAGGTATGATAGCCTCGGGTTTATGGTGTAGACCTTCTGCTTCGCTCAGGTCTGTCTCTGTATCCGACTCTTGATGGTAGGCGTGCTGGTATCCTCCTTCGTCGTTCTCTATTAAGAAAATCGACGGTTATCACTCAATAAAACATCGGGTTTGACCAGAAGACATATTAACTACTTATATTTCAGTATCAAGGAACGTATTAGGGGCGGATCTAGGATTTCAAAATAGGGGGTGGATAATGGTCGGATGGGTGGCTAACAACTGATCCAGTGGTTCTTGGTAGGTCACATGGATCTAACAATACTTCACACTGAATAAGATTTGTTGCGTCAGCAAAGTCAAGCAGGCGATGGTACACAGGCACACGGACAGTATCTTCTCCGTAGTTTCTTCAAACAAAGTGGCTTTTCAATTTGTTTTGCTCAAAAAGGGGGTATGCATATCCACCCAATCTCCCCTCCCCCCCCCCCCCCCCCCAGGTATCCGCCCCTAGGTATAGTGACTACTATAATTTTGTCTTACGATCAGCCTAGTTTTTGCGACTTTTTCACAACGAAAAAAATATCCGTTTTTTACAATTCTAGCTTAGTCTTTAAGTGCTCCTACCTTCGCTGCTGGTCGGGCTGTGTAGAGATCCAAGCGGGTTGAGCACCATGGAAGGCCGGACAAACGCCTCTTCACTGAATCTTTTCTCTCGCAGCTCTTCCGTTTTCTCCGTGGTCTTTCTCAATATATCCTTCTTGTCCCCATCGCCAGTGGCGTTCTTTCGCTGTTGTCGAAGCAGGGCAACTCTCGCTGCAGTGATCCGTTGTCGCTCAGCGATCAGTAAGCATTTGGAGCAAGTGCAGTCCCGCCATCTGCAGTAATGTTTGTGTCCTTTGAGCCACGAGAGCGCGCCGTGATTCCGGCAACGCGCGCACTTGGGGATGCGATGGTACAAGGCAGATCCGGGTACGGGGCCACTCGTCAGGGTATCGCTCATCCTAAACACAAACACAAAACATCATTAACCTAAACTTAGAATTTATAAGCCAGTTTAGTTGACTTGTTATTCGACGATTTTATCCTCAACCAAAGAAGTAACAAAGATTCAAGACATATTTGTTATAGCAAGTTCTACCTTGTTACAAAAGTTCGAGAGAAAATAGACGAAAACTATTAATATGGGCTGTATACTTGCGAATCTGCGTCAAAATAACTTAATCTGAGCAACTTCTGAAGGTTGAACCAAAGGGTAGTGCCGTTATGTCATTAGGCTCTGAGAAGCATGGTTAAAAAGGAAAAATATTACCATAAACCGGACCCTTGGAACACTTGGCAACACTAACAGTCTTATACGTCAATTAGTAATGCCTACAAAATTACCTTCGCTATCAAATATTTTTTTTTACAGTGCTTAGCAATTCTATAAAAAAACGTGCAAACATTATATGGTGATTAGCGATAATTCCTGAATGATTTGGGCTCAATGAGTTTATTATTGCTCAATGGTTTGGGTTCTATTTTACTCCACTGATGATACACAGCAAGCAATGTTGAAAGTAATAGGTGCACAATTGCATTTCTGTAGAGCTTTCGGATAAACAAAACGTCGTGAGAACAGCCCATTTGGTCCATCAAAACATTACAATGTCGACAGGGGAAATATTTTTATTCATGCTCCGAAGTGTAATTAGGTCTACATTATTCGCTTTTAGAAATCAATGCTAACTGCTGAAGGGGTGAAAAAAATGCCATCGAGTTTGTCTAATGTGCATATAATGAATATAATAAAGGCTGTTTAGCCATTTTAAACTTTCTTATAAAAAAAATAGCGTTCAAAATTGGAACTCGGCGATATTATCAGTTTATGGTGTTATTTTTTCTCGAATACAAAATCGAAGTGATAGGAGTTGGATTTTATTTCATAAAATCGGTGGGTTTGTGAAACCGAAAATAGAACACGGGAGCCGTAAAGTAAAGTATCGTGACAACGGCTATTCTTCCCTCATTAAGCTACGGGGAAAACACCATTAAAAAGGATGAATCGGAGCTGAAAACAACCTCCGGCAACACAGTTGCCGATAGACTGTTTAATTGGGATAGACTTTTAAATTGGCAGGATAGACTGATTAATCTATCATGCTGCTCACTTGTAATGCTATGGGTCTGTAATAATCTGTCTGCTTTAGGCTAAACAGAGCATACAATTATCTCTATTTATTTCCTTAAAAAAGAACTCTTTAAGGGCTCTTTAAGAGCTCTGTAACGGAAAGGGGAAAATAAACAGTTCAAACGCGCGGCTTTATCACAGAGCACTTAATTGCGTATTCACGTTCTCGTTTTTAGCGTACACGTTTTATACGACTTGGAACGCATTTGAGCCCGCGGTTAATAGAATCGTACTGAAATCCGAACAGCGGCTACCGTAGGATAGTCGTGCTGTAGGGAGCAACTAATGCGTAAACAACTCTGAGGCAGCCGCACCTAAACTATCAATTACCTTGTGTGTTATTTGGTCGTTTGTCATAGAAACGCTCGTGATTTGGGAGATTTCGCATTCAGTCACAAGTCATAATACCGAGAAGAACACTACTATTTTCGTGTGTTGGAGCTGGGCGGAAGCAGCAAACGAGAAATAAGATGTTATTTTTCCCGAATACGTGATGGCAAGATCTTGACCCCTCTCCGCAGTACAAGTACACTGTTGACGTCACATGAACACATTGGCAGTATAAACAGTACAACCATTACAAACATAATGCAACGAACAAACTAACACAATATCCCGCGAGTTCTAGATAAATGATTTCTTCGCTTAAGACTCTGCTTTTCCCACTCCTACTCATTAATTTTATTTTGATTTACAACACCAGTAGACAGAAGTGTTGTCTGTCATAGCGTCTTTCAGCACGTGGAATTCATTTACTCGTAGACATTTGAGGTGTTTTGTTACGAATGTCAAGCTAAGTTTATTTGCACGCAACACGAAACGTATTCATCCTGTACAGTACCATTAGGGCCCGGCCATTTGACTTTTGAAGGGGGGGGGGGGGGGGGGGGCGTTTTTGGACGATAATGAATACGGACCGAGCAGAAAACTCAATCTGAAAACATTACATAAATACTTACTTATCTTATATTGTGATTTTGATCCTATGTAATTGAAAATCAATTCAGAAGGAATTGACAGACGTAGGCCCTTTTATATTTTTAACAGTGCTGTTATTTTTTTCTTGCAAAAAAAAGACAACGAGTTCTCTCAGAAATCCAGATACTACACCTTTTAGCCTCACTTGCTCCCTTAGCTTCTCTTCTCGTGTTTGCCTCTACAGTTTATTATTAACAGACAATCAAGAAGGCGCAGATGTTTCCACAAATTGCCAAAAAACCTTTTAATAGTGCATTTAGGATGGTATAGGTTACCGAAAATCAAAATAATTAAAGGCGAGGGCTAGAATAATCTAGGTAACAACGTTCCCAAACAATACCATGATGTTGGCACCGGTCGCTAGTCTACTATTCCCTTGGACTTTCCATTATCTCGCGTCATGAATACGGGATTCTAGACCGGTAGATATAGTTCATAGTGGGACTCCTAGTGTGCTACTGTAATGCTTATTACATTCAGCAAAACTGATGATTGTTTAACCGCTAGAAGCTTGACTTTTGTCGCTTTTTAATAAACCACCTACCAGTATCAAACGAAAGGTAAACCTTAAGCTCTTAAGTTGCCATAGAACAGGTAAACTTGTTTACTTAGACTTGCCGATGAAATTTGGTGTACTCTGACGTAATAGGATGTTGACCTACATATATGTGACATATCTGCTCAAATGATCGTATTCTAGAGGTTTCTGTCGTCTAGGTCAACATCGTAACACAAATCTTAGCGATATTAATAGTTTGCAAATTGGAAAAATATCGGAAATATGAAAGCGCCTAAAGAGAAATGAAATTTGTTTATAAAGGAACTTTTTCACCTTCTTTCCTGGCTTTTTGACGCATAGTTTTAATCTTAGCTCATAGTGTAAGTCAAAGCTTTTCTAAGTTTAAAGTTAAATATTCTTCCTTTCGACTCCTTAGTCGTAGTGTACTATGTACTACTGTTTCTACTTATGTTATTTTTTCGTTTCTGGACGGTTTAACGATCGGAAGGATGTACGTTTAGGTACGAAAAGGGCGGATTTCTGTTTTCCGCCGACGTAGATACATAAGTGCTCACGCACCTAGATTAAAATCAATGACCTCTCCGGGGCACATAAATGTTTTTATTACATCTTACATAGTTATAGTGTAACTATCAGGGTATATCCTGAAGATTTAATCGAGTTTTGAGGTTCTTAACACAGCACCCGAGGTAAAGCGGCCATTTAATCAAGTACCGTAAAACGACGTATCGGTAATAGAGAAGAAAAACAAAATGGAAATTTTAAGTTATTACTTTCACTCTGAGCGCTGTTAGATGTGTTAGCAACGTCGGTAGATAATTAGAGGTATTGGCGGAAATGAGGGCAAAGAGTGGAGATCTTGCACAAGCGGCAATAGCGTCTTCCTACGTTGTGTTTCCTAGTAAAACTGTAGTACTGTACTTAGCAAACTTTTCGCCTTTAAGCAATCTCCACTCATTCTATTACTTCTCTCCCTTTACATTCGGCATTTACGCCTATTCAAGCTGGTTAATAATTAATTATTAAACTTGTGAAAGTTTGTTTTAGTTTATGAAGTTATATGCGTATGAGAAGTTTTATTCGTCAGTATTTGAGGATATTTTTTTCCTTGGTTGTATTCGTTGTTTATCTGGTTTATAAATAGATGTGATGTACGCTACGAGTATGTACTCAGATGATATTACAGTTATGGGTAACTTTATACAATACAGTACAACGAGAGGTTAAATTGATAATCTGGGAAAATATCGTTAGTCACGAACGTTGTTTTAACTCATATTTTTCGGAAGAAATAACATTTTATCAATCAAATTTTAGTTGCACTAAACACTAGATGTTGTACTAGTTTTATGTGTTTGGCGTTTTTGGGGGTATTTTTAATTTACTTGAATAACAAACAATACATTTGGATATCAACTGAAAAATGCGTCCGTTTTATGTTATTTATACAATCGTTAAGGTCCGACAGTCAAAAAGTAATAAAATAAAGTATTCAATAAGCTACAGCAAGTTCCACGCGAATTGATAGAGTTTGAAAAGAGATAATTCTTGTACAAATATATATTTGATAACTCCACTGCATCCAGACACCAACGACTTAATGCCATAATGTTACTTGGCCAGATCTGCACCGCAATTCTCTCTGAACAAATATTTGAGTCAATTTCTGGTGTGGAGCACTCTTTAACAGATTACGCAAACCGCAGAATGAGTAAAAGCCAATTTGTTAATAATCCAGCAACATTCAATAGCCAAGACGTGTGCAAAGCCTTTTGTAACGTGTAAATATAAGTGCGAGAGATTTCGCAAGATTGATTTAAAGCCTATTCTTACCTTGGGTTTCTGTGTGCTGTGGGTTTTCAATGAGTTAAGTGAACGGGTGCAAGCTCCAGATTAATGTGAGCTCTGAGACTCACCACCTGATATGTTATAGTTACGTGAGCGAACGGTTTCTGGTTTGTTAAAGGTCGCACACAATACCTTTTGTCAATTACATTATACGGAAAGCGCGCGCTCTGAGTGGCTGCAATGAGATCACGTGATGCGGGTAATACTTTAATACAAGCTCCCCCCCTATCTGGAGAAGGGGGGACATCACAGAGTGAAAATTATACTAATGTATTTCTTCTATATCTTGTATATCTAAAAGAGAGTGTGGTGTAGTTTAAATCATTTCGTAGTGATACATGTACCGGTGTGATATCGTCCACTTGTGGTATAGAGATATAACTTATCTTTTTTCACGGTACTCTGAATGTTACGCGCACGCTTAGTGCTGCCTCTCGGCGTAATTTACTCACAGGGACACCTGGCGAATGTAAAATGCTTTTTTAATTAAGACACATTAACTACACCGTTCAACGAAGCTTGGCAACCAAATTAGTTCATTTCGAAACTCTGGAAAAGCCTGGGGAATGAAATAGCAAAGTAAATTTGAACTGATCGCCATCCACGAATACTCCCCGCTAGGCCTAAACTTCAAACTTCAACAAAGATCATAGCGTTTGTGTTTTTGTTTCTTCACTTTCAAAATCTCACACTTTGCTCATTTTGGGAAAGATATGAACATAATAACAGGCGCATAAATAAACTCAAGGTAGATAATTAGCCTGCAAAGTCTCACCCATACGCATTGTTTTGAACAAAAGATTCTAAAAATTCCACCTAACAGATTCCCATTTAACAGTTAAACGCTTTATTCGTAAACGCATTTTTACGTAAAGAATCATGCTATTTTTTTATCTTAGTATCTTAGAGGTTCAGTTAAACTTTGTTTATCTATGCCTACTGGTCCAGAAAGCCGACCGCCGAGTTCCAGTCTTCCATAACCAGTTAGTAAAGTTAATAAAGACAGTCCACTCGCAAATAAACAACTAGGTAATATAATTGCCATTGATCGTTCCGACTGTTTCACAATTATTCAGGCTATTCTTTAGAATGAAACGAAGCGGCTTGAGTATTTTACCAATTGTTGTTTGGTGTGAAAATGGTTTTTTTCAACTTTTAGGGAAGAGAACAGCCTGCCCTTGGCTTGGATTTTGTTAAATTATGCTGTACCGAGAGTACGAATTGATTTTAACGGATTTCTAAACGTTTTTTTTTTGTTAAATGTTACTTCTCAACGAGTGTAAGTAATATGATATTATATATATATATATATGATATTAAGAAGATGTTTAATATCGGTCTTGCTTGTCAAGAGGAAGCAATTCCCAGATACCGAATAGTACAAATTTGAAAATATAGTTTTGGAAATATTGCAAGCCACGGGCGGTGTTTTTCCTTAGTAGCTAATCGATTGCCGCTTTTCTTACCAAACAGAAGGCTTATTTTCAAATTCCCATCTGCATTTTCAATTTCTCATTTTCTGTATTCTCAAGCCATTACTCGGATAATTTGGATAAGTGGTACGCAATTAGATTCGGAATTAAAACTAAAAACTTGAACAATTTGTTTTTTTTCATCTGCAACTTATTATAAACTACAACTGCGTACACATAAATAAGGCTCATCCCAACAAACAACAAAGAACTGATGATTCAAAAACGGCTGCCTTCCGTGTTTTATAAAAGGTTACCTGAATTGCTACTAAGAAAAAAGTGCGATATCATTTATGCCAACAAGTGTGTGATATGAAAATGCTTTGTGTATTTTTGTTCTCAAGGTACATCAAAAACCGGTTGCAAACAGCCGAGTGCATAAACCCGCGGGAAATAAGCAAACATCGTCACAGGCGATTCTTTCTGATGTGAGCGAACTTTAATTGGCCTTATAAAACCTAGTTTGTCTATACAAAGCTTGATTCATTTCTGTGTCAGGTGTCTTTACGTACAAGGATCATTTTCTCACTTATGGGATTTTATGTTGTTTTGTTATTTTAGCTTTTAAGAGTCTTTGAGATTAATTCCCTGGTCTATAGCCTTACTTATACTATAGCCTAAGCTCTTGCTGAATATGTTTAAACCTATTTGCTAAACGTGGAGAACAATGGTTCGCGGGCAATATATCAGCAATCTTTGTTTTACATCTAATCATTGTCCAAACAATACTTGACTGTGGATAGTGTCTTCGACAATAGCTACACAAATAAATAGAAGAGGGTTATACACCACCACTCATCACATGAGAAAGCCCGCCCGTATAAGAAAAAATTGTCTTTGATCGATCTTTAATTGGAAAAAGAAAAGCCGAAGAAACGACCTTATCATCTGTTCGCCCACGATTTAGAACTAATTTGTTACAAAACCTTCTTCTACATTCATTTTTTTTTTCTGGCAATTTTTCAAGTATTAAAGGGTTCAAGAAGTATATGCACTCTAATATACTTCTCAATTCATATCTGAGCCTTGCAATTGGACGCAAAATTAGCATTCTTGA
Organism: Nematostella vectensis; assembly: GCF_932526225.1. Taxonomy (NCBI): domain Eukaryota; kingdom Metazoa; phylum Cnidaria; class Anthozoa; order Actiniaria; family Edwardsiidae; genus Nematostella; species Nematostella vectensis. Next base: position 4,484,565 of record NC_064035.1, on the reverse strand, counting down.
AAAGTCCAAAAGTTGATTAATTCTCTAATGTTCGTTGCATGTTCTTAGCCGATAAGTTTGTTAAGTAAAAATGCCTAAGGGGAAGGGAAAAATGCTAGTTATTCCGAAAAGGAAAACATTCCCAACTGTGTTTTGTCAATGTCAAATTTATCAAAGGATCGGCTTCTGCGTTTGTTAATTTGGATTATAGAGTGAGTCCTGTTTTGTAACCCAACTGCTTAAATGTGGGATTTCGAATTTTCCATCATTTACTCTAGTTTGAGAGGACGCAACAGCATGACTTCTTTTTCGGAGTATTTGTCAGTCTTTTGAACCATTTAGGGACCATGTTTTTTATAATGCCGTTACTAAAGACGGTATTTAGTACAATGCAAGGCCATTAGGAATCAATGTCGCTTGTTCTCCATAAAAAAAATTGGGCTCAAAGAAAGTCGCCGGGGAAGCAAATTTGCTGGCGGATAAAAAAAAAAACCCACTAAGTTCGTAAGTTAATCGGTAAACACAGGTACATTTTTTGAGAAAGTTAAGCTCTTTGCTGTTTTTATTTTATTTGACCATCGGACCTGAAGATAGAGAGAGTGTAATAACCAGATAACCGTGAAATATTATCGTTGACGATCTGCAATTTAGGGCGGTGGGAGGGAGGGGAGAGGGCGTACATCTTCCCTTGGATAAAAAAAGAGAATTGGAGTGAAACACAAGAGCAAGAAATAAAATGGCGATGGATATGGTCTGCTGCTTTAAAAGATATAAAGATAAATAGGTCTCGAGTGAACTATAGAAGCGTGCGAACATTAGGCCGCGATCAAGGGATTTCGCGGCTGTTAGATTTGATGAAGTAACCAGGCGACAAATAATTAACGCATTTTTGCGTTTTTTTTTTATCTCAAAATCAAACCTTCAAAACAAGCGGTGCTTTCTCAAGTACCGCATCTTGTGATTTCTAGACAATTTGGCCACAAACATAGAGCAAACCCGGCCTAAAATAAAATTGAATCTATAGGTTATGATTTGAAAAAAAAAAATAATAAATTTGTTTTGAAGCTTTCACCTAAACTATATTAGCTAAGGTTATCTAATCGTTGAAGAAGGTTAGAAAGAATAGCACTTGTTGTAAAAGAAGCTAGATAATTATCTCGTTTAATGTGCTAACCTTGTGTATTTGTGCGTTTTGAATTAAAGAAACCAATCTAATATAAAGCGTCCGTTTTGTTGCAGAATTTGCACATGAACTATGCAAATAGCGAAAATATCTGATGACTGGAAAACAGGCTTATTCTACAAAAACATACCAAATAAAAATAAAAAGAAAACAAAAAAGGGGAACAAAGAGAAAACTCATTGATAAAATCCACAAAAATTTTGAAAACTACTTCTTTCAAGAACCGCAACGTTGTCAGTGCAAACGATATATGGCGATTGGCATATGGCAGTTCCACAACCAAAGGATACCATGTGTCGAATTTTTTTTTCAACCGAATGCAGGAAAACATGGATCAATCATACAATAATCAATTATAAAGGCTATCGAAGGCTCTGGCACCACTGGTGTTCATAAGCACCGTTCGGTCTTGTAACTGCCATTCGGATCTCGCCGTTTACACTATGATAACGCTCTTTTTTTTAATTAGGTGTATAATAATTAATTCACTTCAAATGTTCTTTTAACTTTTTTAACATATACTTGTAAAATCAATTGATAACTTTTTTAACATATACTTGTAAAATCAATTGAAAGGATGGTATAAATTCCTTGTTTCGAATAAAAAAGCAGGCGAAGACTCACTGCGCATACATACATCTCCAACGGGTAAACAAAATTGATTTATTTGAATAAAACACGCGGACGGAATGATCTGTAGGCGAAGCTGTCCACTGCGTTTATGATTATCGGTGCAAAGATGTGACCATATTTAAAAAAAAGATATGCATTATAGAAAATCTTAATCTTTTTTGGTGCCCTGCTATGCTGCTCGAACATAAATAACAGTTGGAAGCAAAAGATAAATGGATCATGTAGAAAATTAAAAGCCGCATATAAGGATGTCCTTTTTAGTGTTTACACTTTCCTTATAAACTTTTTATTTGTCTATATATATGTCTTTTGTCTCTTCTTGAAATTTCTTCTAAAAGCAAAAGGAAAGTGAGTGATTGAATTATATATTTTCATGTTTTTTTCTGAATTCCTTTAGAAAACAAGTTAGCTTGTAAGTAATTCATACAACTGGTAGATATTTTAGAATTATTCAGAAATATTTCAAAATATATCAGTATCGACGTTTGAGTCACAACTAAACTACAAAATCCAGATATTCTTTTGTCGAAGGAAAAATTATACTTTGTATATATAGGTGACGTGAAGTTCTTTGAAAAAGAAAAAAAATATTTAAAAAAAAAAAGGAACTAAGATAATGCTTTTCTTTCTACAAGAGTGATACATGTATCTTTATGTTTTAAAGAATATGTCTTCTAATATTCAAAATCCCCTGGCGTTTTTATTTCAAGAAGTTGTTCATTGACAAACCAAATAGCTTCTTGCGATAAAAAAATTGTCTGCAAAATAATATTGCTAATTTTCTGACAATTGTTAAACTAAGATTTGGAAGTAAGGCGTAGTAAATACTTCTAAACAGATGGAAGGCGATTTCTTCCATTTCCCTCGCTTTGCAAGTGCATATTCGAGGCATGAGAAAACAGGATATTTGTCTAATTGAAGAAGTCTAAGCCATGGATTTGTCACACTAATTCTGAACAAAATGAGAACCGGTTTGCATCATTATTGAAAAAGAAAACCATCACAAGTTATTTAATACAATTGAGATCTAAATCTATAACTCAAATATAATCTACAACAATAAATGTCCAACGCACTAACCAACCCTGCACTTCTTGTCAAAAGCACGCTGACGTTGAGGCAATTAACCCATTGACTCCTGGCTATTTTTGAGCTGAATTTACAAAAAAACAGACTGAAAACAGATACCTCCCCCCTATTCTGAGTTTTATACAGCCCGTCAAAGTCAAACACTGCTGCACCTAGTCAGCGGTATCCAAGCTTTCCAACAGTGCTTTGCGGTCCCCACTTTTAATCCCTCGTCGTTGTGCTGAAGCGAGCACAAATTGATGGCTGCTTGTATTTTTCATCAAAAATACAGCTACGAGCATATTAGGAGAGTGTCTCAGGACATCATGAAGTCTTTTGGGGCATAATTGAGTGCTTTGCTTATGGATATTTGCAAGCAAAGGTGGATTCATGATGATTTTTTCTTGTTTGGCTTTGCCTGGATGAGAAAATAATTTTCTAATGAATCACCACAGCTCTCCTAAATGCTGTCTTTTCTGAAACCAAATTGATTCCAAAATTGTTTACACTACTCTTCTGGGTCTGTATGACCTGGAATTGATTTGTTTGGCTTCGGGGTGAAAAGACTTATAAAAAACCATCTGACTTTGGGGAGAGGAGTGTTGACTGGCCCTCCCCTCGTGAATTTTTCCCTGGATCTCCCAGAATGCTTTTCAATCCGTAAAGGCATCTTCGTAGTTTTACAAGCCTTCAGGAATGGACATTGTGTTTTGAGGCCAAGGAAATGTACCTGGAGGATAAGAATAAAGGTATCTATTTGTGTCTTGAGCTGTGTTTGCTGATCTCTCTCCCTTGTGTGGTATTTTGATTTTCTTCACTTGTTCGATTTGAAATTTGTCAAAGAACCTGTGCTATTATTTGGCTTAAGAGTAGTTGCCAACACCATGGTTGGATGCATTCTTCAAGACCATTTATCCCTTAGACTGATGCCTGAGTATCTTCATCTTGTTGTGTTTAGTTTGCATTTATGAATTTTTTGGGTTGTGGGTACTTCCCAAAGCCGGTACAGGCCGGTTGAGGGGTCAATTTGTTAAATAAACACGAACTCCGTAAGTGACTGTTCCAATGGCGACGGCAGAGTTTAGGATTAGGGTCGGTCCTAGGGGCATTCTTGCCCTCGACCGCTACAACATTATTATTTCTAAATTAAAAACGCCAAATCTATTGTAAAAGCAAGCTTGTCTTGCACCCAGTTCGGCTTGCACTCATCTGCATTGTACGCGCGATTGCTCGTGTGACAATTGTGATGGTTCGGCTTGTCTCGCGAACGATCGTTTTTTACTCGCGATCGTCCGGCTTGTACCCGAATCGTTCGGCTTGTACTCGGGTCGTCCGGCTTGTACTCGGGATCGATCGATTAGTATTGTGATAGAATCGGCTTGTACTCGCAATCCGGTCCGGCCTGTACTAGTGCTTTACATTCAAAATCGCTCGGCTTGTTTCCGCGATTGAACGATTGAATTGAATTGTACTCAAAACAACATATGTAGTTGACGATTTGGCGATATTTACAATCATTGACAGGCGCGTACACAGGGGGGGGATGCGCAGGGTGCGCGCACCCCCCCCCCCCCCCCACTTGGCCGCCAAAAAGTGGGTCATTTATTGTTAAAGAATCTTCAAATACTATAAGACTATGCTTTGTCCATATGATACCTATGTCTGCGCACAAAATTATTGTCCTCGGAAATGTGACAGTGTGTCGGTAAAATGTCGCCATCAACAAAAACTAAAAAGGTCGGAGCTGCGCGGTACTGGAGTTCATCTTGCGTGTCTCAGGACTGTCAGAGTACGAAGCAGCCTCGCACAATGTGCTAACAATTGTGTTATTCCTCTTCAAAAACTGCGAAATATTAATATTATCTGCATGGAATTTTGAATGAAAATTTAAAAGATTTCCTTTTTTGTATACTTAATTAGTGCAGCTACATAAGTGAAAAGGTGGCTAACAGTTTGAATAACTTACCTAATTTTCGACGACTTTATAATATCATGATATCTAGCAAGTGAAACGGATGGCGCATGCAAACAGACAAATAAACAAAATAGACGAAAACAACAAACAGATCGCTAAAGCGAAACTGCTTAATTTATTAAACGAAGGCACAAATACCCTCGGCCCGGTTTAGCGCGCAAAACCCTAACAAAGACCGAGCGTTCGTGTCATTCGGTGATTAATACTTGTATAGACGTAAGCACTCGCGCTTTGTCGAAACCAAATTAAAATACCATAAATTCACTTGACTGTGACTACAGAGTAATAAATGCATTAAGTGCCCACAGCGCCTCACAGCTTCATTGATTACTAAGGCGCGTCACTGCCAAATTACAACTAATAAGTACTTTAATTTTACAGTGCTCATAGTTAAAGCTTAAACATTAAAATAATGAAACAAAAAGGGTATTTTGGCTGATTTGACTAAAACTTGCAGTGAAACTCGCGCTGTGCCCTTTAGTTGTGTTTGCATGAGGTCTTTCCTTTCATTTCACTTTTGTTATCGCGCAAATGTGTCAGGTAAAGTGTATTGGTCGGTCTGTCAGTTGATCAACGATTGTACAAACTTGAGGGTCCAGGTGACATGGTTTAAGCCTGTGGAGCATTTTGAATGCCGTTTGGTATAGAATGCAAGGCGCGCTAGATAAGCATCTAGATTCCTTTTTGTTTTCGTTCAGGTACTTTGTTGTGAGACCACTCCGGGACATGGAAACAGTATCTTACAATAAGTCGTCATGGCGGGTAGTGTACATGCTTTGCACGGCGCCACGCGCAAGATTGCACTAGGAGATATCACAAAACTATAAAAGCTTGCACTTTGGCTAGTAAAACTTAAATGATTTTCGTTCAAAGTTCACAAAATCATGAAATCTCCATCAGTTTTGTTAGCGTACGCTAGACCTATTCTTTTGTTATTGACGAGAATATGCAATAGTTCGTCCGTTTGAAAAATCTATTTTGATTGAAACATCTCAGCACCCAAGAGCCACCTCAACAAAAGAAATGGCCCTGCTTTTCGGGACACCAGGGCGCCTAACAACGGGGTCTCTTGACATTCAATCCATCTATTTTCTCGTGGACCTCTACAAAAGCGCGATGTGTTATTTATAAGTGGACTGGTATTATGAGAGAGACGGGTACGCCGCAAGCTAACATTGGCTAAAGTGTAATTGCTTCTTATTTGGCTGAGATGCTTATCCAGAATTGTAATGCTTAGAATAAACAAACGGATAAACAAACGCTTGTTTAAGTTGAGATATTTTCTTATTTATTCCATTTCCATGGAACCAAAACCAGTGATAAATGGCAATAAAGTAAGTAAGTAATAAGCCTTTTTGGTGTTAGCGTGCATCTGTTTTAACTACTGATCACGGAAGTTTGGAAATTCAATACAAGTACCTTTATCACTTCACCAAGAATACAACATTAGAAAGAAAATTTTGATGGTTTAAAAATTCATAACATTTGAGGATTTGAAAGTTACGCTTAATAAAACTATCGAACCATTTATTTTGTTTTGAGCGTTACCAATATACACACAGCGCAACATTATAAATAGCTACCCACCTCATAAGTACTATATTTTACTTCTCAGTAGGAAATTACTTTAATCCCCTGAGCAGACATTTTACTAACCCCGTTGGTATTCAAATATTAATGGCTGGAAAAAGGCGATAGTGGCAACACAGCCCTTACTGGCCGCTTAAGATATTACTTAAACACGGAAATCAATCGAACTACTTTGTTAAAGTTTCGATACTAAATAAATAAAAGAATTTCTAATTACGGTCGATAACGCTAAAACTCACGAAAGTCTCTGAAAATCTAATGATAAACTAAATCATTAATTTCGAAGGTTTGTTATGTAACGTTTTATTAGTTGGCTTCTTGGGTTGTCGTGATGGTATAGAATTTAAAGGTGATAAAATTTGAGTGGGCGCGCAGCGCAAGGTGTGAAATTCTATTATGAGAGTACACAACCAACAGGTTTAGGACTGAGCACACATGATTATCGTCATGACCACCTGGATGGCAAAGTTTACTGCTACCTCTAGACACAGCGCGCTCACGTAAAATAAGACAATGCTAAGAAATTACGGAGTAACTGAAAAACACACCCGCTAAGTTTGCAAAGTGTTTCTAAAGTTATAATTGCTTCAGAAGCCAGAACTTTGATGTCGAAAGCTAAACAACCTGAAATTTTACCAAGCTTGATTGAACGGAACCCTGGTCTAGCTTGCATAATTGTGATGATGATACGCAAATGATTTCACATTTGCAAGGGTGTGTTTTTACTCTCAGCCAAATCCTGGAAGTCGACTAAATCTAAGATATTGTTTCATAAGCGATAATTATTTAGGCGATGCGTTTTTGGAATTTCGCAAATCCTGTAACATTCGACAACTTGAAACATGGAACCCCAGCAACTGCTTCTGTTTAGTAAGAATTTAGCAAATATGTACTCTTTGAAAATACTTAATTTGATTACAAAATAAACACTCAGCCAGTTTAATACACGTAAAAACGTGTTTTCTTTTACTTTACTTGTCGAGGGACTCTATGCTTTTATAAATGCAACTAGTTTTACCAACTTATTGCTAAGTACAAATTAAGTTACTTCAAAATCAATTCACTTACCTCGAATTGTTTAGATCGTCGCAACAAATGGGAAATCAATAAGCCCAAGTTTCATATAGTGTGAAAACTTTGTGTTGATCCTCAACGTCTTCTACTCGTTGTTTGCACACGTAGTTTGGGAGCGTTTTCGAAACTTCTTGTGTGCTGAGTTGCCTTTCCGCAAGCCGAACAATATTCAGGAACAATTACATTGTCCGAGATGATTTCATTGTTTTGCAGGCACTTGAGGCGTCATCGCTCTTTGTCACAAAACGTACAATAATATATGCAAATGATTCAAAAGTTTGGGCAAATTGCTTGCAATGGAATCACGCGAAGGCAATCTTGCGGCTTTGGTGATAATAGCAGAAGCGTAGAATTTGCCGAATAAATAACGCCATAATCCCCTACTAACAACCACGGGGGAATATTACATTGAACTGTAACCAGTGGCTGCTTTGAGTTGGGATAAATGTTTACATATTTAAGTCAATCGGCTTTGTCAAAGAACTTTTTAGCTGAATAAACTTTTTTGTAAAGCCGCAACGAAATTATCTTTTTTACATTCAATTTAATCTAAAATAATTAAAGAAAATTCAAAGTGGCAACCGCTATTCAGAGAGTGGCACCGAGGTAAGCGATTGATAATTCATGGGTTGACTGACAACCAGACAAAGCAACTTTGGTGTTTTCGAAAAATAAAGCTGGTGGTGCTATTGATCGCCTGTCGTCTTTAACTTTGACCGACCATGTTTCGATATCTGTCCATCATTCAAATTCGACAACTAGAAAATTATATAAAGAGTCGCGTCCTCATTTACTCTATTTGGTTGTCTTATTAATAGCTAGGAATATTTCACTAAGTACATCTCTTTTTTCCTTTTTCTTTGTAACATATCCGCGTGGATTATTCCACGCTAAACGTGATAGGAAGCACATTCTTATGTGTATTTTTAATCACCGAGTAACAGGAAAGCCGTTTATACATTCTCGTCGGCTCCAACCAAGCGGTATTGTACAGGGCAAACTAAGCATGACTCGTCAATCTTTCTAACTCACGTTATCTCTCTCTGAGCCCACGCAGCTTAATCAACACACATTCCATTCAGTTTTGAACAACAACTGCTTGCATGACTTGTTAAGTGTTGTGCCTTTCAAGTATCGGCCCGGAGACGCATGTTTTTTTGTTGTTTTGAACTGTATAAATCTGATAGGATATAAGTCTTGTCTTGAAATCCTATTGTCTGAGACTACTCACGAAAGCTAAAAGCTTTCTATCTATAAAGGAATGAAGAGAGCAGTGTTAGGACGCTTAGAGTAGCCAGCGTGGGGAAATTGTCTGTTTGGATTTTGCACCCGTAGGGGTGGGGTGATACCATAAGTGAAAATATGTTGTTGTTCAAACGTTGTGTACCGAGCCATGAAAACGTTAACCTATATATGTCTATGAAACTAATGGAAAACTATTTCCAACACAATTATGATTTGCCAACCAATCAGGCGCGCAGACCACCACCCCTCGTATCAATTATTATTGAAGGAACTCTAAATATTTGGGATAAAAAAAAATTTGTACAGTCTATTTTGTATACCTATTGGGAATTGGTATAATTATTGGGAATCCATTTTAATATCAATTAGTATGACCTTAGCCCTGCTTCCAGTATGTTTACAGTTTTTAAATTTGTTATTTTAGCACATTTGTTTTTCGTCACATGGTGGCGGGATCACTTTTTGTGTTGTAAATAAATGTCACTAGAAAACTGCACGCCAAAAGTAAAAATGGGTCGAGATAGTAGCTGGTTCCACTTGAGAGATAATGTATATAAAAGGTCAAATAAAATAGGCTTTTAACATAAGAGGTTTGTACTATGAAAAGTGTTGATGTTATATTTACATTAAAGATAAATGCACTCTTTTTATAAGAACGTCCAGCCAGAGATTTCAACAAATTTTCAGAACATGCTTAGAACATTCCGAGGCTCGGATAGCAAAAAAGAAAAAAAAAATTCTAGACCTGTTTCGTTCTAAAATGCAGAATCAAATTGTGCTGATTATAGTAACAACTTTGTTATTGCTATTAAGCTTCCTACAATAATTCATTGGGTTATTATAAAATAATAACCTTTTTTGGCTCACTGTGATAAACTGTTTATTTTTCGTACCATTTCTCATCCTTGGAAAAGGAAAGTATAGGTAAGCAAGCTACTCTTCTAGAGTCTCTTAGGAGCATTTTCGATTCTAGAGTTCATATTCTCCTTGGCACAGGCATTAAGTATATCGTCCAAACATATCACACGTAACGACGCACTTGTTATAAAAAAGCTGGCGCACTTTGTTAGGTTTTTAATTCATTTTCATAAAATCTGTCGCACCCCAGAATATTCATCGTAGTATTTGCCAAGAAGTAGTTTTACATACACCTTATTTGTTATGAATATTTACAATGAAGATCACGTTAAATGTTACCTGATATGAAATTCAATTCTGATTCCTTTAAGAATCGCGAAATATGGCGCCTTAGAAATAAAATACACCCAAAATCTAGGTAATACCTTTCATACTCAAGATTTGATAAGACGGAAAATTCAAAAGACGAAAAATTATAAAGTGCATCTGGTATAACAGTGCGTTGGTACATTCTCAATATAAAATTTACTTGAAAAGCATATTGGATAATAATTAATCCTGAAACTAGGCCTTAGGCCTGCTAGCCCTAATAAGAGTCTTGGGTACCCTGTGCTGTATCAATTCAAGATCCTTAGCGATGACATTTTTATTATGGTCACCCTGTGGTATGTGTTGCCATGTAAACGTCAAGACTACATACTGGTAACCGTGGGCAAATCCTAGTTAGACGCTGCAATATCACGACTGCCACGTAAAGACGACAGGGCTGGGATAAGTAAATGTGTTTAATTAATGTTGAATGAGATAGTAAATGTTAACAATGAAAAAAAAAAAACAATTCGAGGACATGGTCGAGAATCGAACCTCGTCCAAATCCGGTAAAATGAGAAAAAATAGACCATACTTCCAGACATGCGGTGAAACACCGTATGGCAGCATATAGCTTTACGGCTAAGCTGGAGATTTCGGCCCCAGCACCGCTATCTAGCTAACTGTACAACACAAAGGAACCTGAGGTACCCGCGCATTAATGGGGAGGCAATAACCAGGATCCCAGCCCTGTCTTAGTCGGTTACGCCACGCACAGCTCACTGAGATATACAGTGAAAAATATCGGGGTCTTTTTCACGCTTGTGTCTCTTGGGAATAGGTGTGTTGCTATAGTAATGTAGTGATGTCGTCATGTGCAGCACACTACGACCAATGTCTGCGACTTCTTGAGAGTTATCTCTCAGACAGAAGAAATCGTGTTAGAATGGGAAAGGATCTAAGTTCTTACAGCACGGTCAACCGAGGCTGTCCTCAGGGTTCGGCCCTAGGACCATTGCTCTGGAATATTTTTCAGAATGACCTCCCAATGAGTGTCAATACGGAGTTATCAATGTACGCCGACGATCATCAAATTTACCATTGCGGTCGGGATCCGGGAGTGGTCACAGCAAAGCTCAGTGCAAGTGCCGAACTCGCGACTGCGTGGTACGAGTCCAATTTGTTGGCTGGTAACCTCAAGAAATACCAAACACTAAGCATCGGTTATGGTAAAAAGGCAAACGCCTCCGTGGACTCGATCTCACGCATTTCTATCAACAACCAGGAAATACGGTCAGCGGACTCCCTAAAGCTACTAGGAGTTACAATAGACTCTCAACTCAATTTCTCGGAGCATATAAGCACAGCATGTAAAAATGCTGGCAGAAGAATCGGTGTGCTGATGAGACTCAGGAACTTGATACCTACAAACGCTAAACTAGTTCTCTATAAATCTGCTGTGTTGCCTTATTTGACATACTGCCACTTGACCTGGCATTTTTGTAAGGCAAGCGATAGTAGGAAGCTTGAGCGTTTACAGGAACGTGCCTTAAGAGCTGTTTTTAAAGACTGGAATTGCACTTACCACGAACTATTAATAAAGGCTAATTTATCTACTCTACGTAATCGTAGACTGCAAGACATTTGCATCTTAATGTACAAAGTTAAAAATGGCCTTTGTCCATCTGGGATTAGTGATTTGTTTTCTAAAAAAAACACGAACTATAATTTAAGATTGTCCGATTTTGTTATTCCAAGATTTAACACAGTCACTTACGGGAAACATTCCCTAAGATATATGGGGGCTAAACTATGGAATAGCCTACCTAGGGCAGAAAGATCAATTGACAGTTTAAAAAGTTTTAAAGTGACTATGAGAAAAAAGGATTTCGAATTTATAGAAAATTGCAAAGGCTGTGCCCTATGTTCCGCATGATAATTTTTAAATCTAGTCAAATTTTTTTTTTTTCATAATTTCATATAGATTACAATCAATTTACATGTATTTATATATATATATATATATTTATTTAGCTTTATCAGTAAGAATCTACAATTTTAAATTTTTAATAATCAGTATAATTTTTATAATTTTATCTTTTTTTTTGTGTCCCCCAATTAGTAGGGGTCTTATCCCCGGCTAGAGGTTGTTTATGACACTTTGATAAAGTTTCTACTACTAAAAGTTTCTACTACTACTACTGCATTGCTTCCTTTAGCCTTTGTTCTTCTTTGTCCAGTCACGCACGTGCATATGACATTTCTCGTGCCCAGAACAACAAAAGCAAGCTACATTGAAATGCACGCAATATATTGTTTTGTGCGTGCTCTTAGACTTTAGAAAATAATGTGATTTAACCTTTCGTAAGCTACTCTCATCGAATTTCTTAGGAGCATTTCAGATTCTCATTTCATATTTTCCTTAGCACAGGCATCGGGTGTGGGTAAATATAGCGCCCAAAAAATTATAAATCATGCGATTTGAAATGTAAAGTCACACGCTGTAACGTCGGAATTTGAAATAAAAACAGCAGACCCAAGTTGTTATAAAACCTGACGCACCCAAGAATTTTCGTAGTATTAGTATTTACTTTTAATGACAGCTTAGTCACCAGGTCACCCTTAAGAGTGACCGTCTCAGACGAAGAAATTTTTTGTTCAGAACAAAAATACCATCTTTTGCCAGGAGATAGCCCTTGATGACCTTAGTATTCTGTGAATGTTTGAAACGAATCGTATAAATATTTTTGGCTTGAGAGGGGAAAATGTATTTTTCGATTATATTTGGCGATTTTTCGGTATTTTTCGACTTGAACAGAAAATGTCTAAAAAAACATACAAAATTAAGCCGGGCAGCAAAAATCTAACTTGATTAATAGAAATTATATAATTGTACATATTTGGATTAGGTCGTTGGTAGTTTTAGTATTTTTCTTAATTTTTAACAGATTTTTCATTTATTTTATGTTTTTCGTACTCCGTAAATAAGCCCGGAAAACGAGGCCTATATCTTCCATGGGACGTGGAATTGCACAATTCTTTTCACTCTAGGTATACAGCACTTATTGTACCTCTAATATATTAAATAAAATTTTGTGGCAATTAAAAACACGAGTTTTGATGAGGCGATAAACAGCCCCCACTTGCAATTTCAACAATTGCAAGACAATGGCTGTCGTAAGAGCACATACCTTTGATCGGGGCACCTTTTATCGCCAAAACAAGTTCATATAAATGCGAAACGTGGTCCTGGTAGACTCTAAATAACATCTTACAAGGCGTATCTAACCGTAGAAGTTCAAAAGAGCACTCGATAACGCTAGGTCAACCATTCGATCGACCTCGAATTATACGCAATCGTACGCCACGCTTCCCGTCGAATTTAGTCCTTCATAGAAAGCTGTACTAGAAACATTACAGTTTCCCCGCGTAGGAATAGTATACAGGTGCATTCTGATCTAAAAAGTAGAAAGATAGACTCAATTATAGCTCCAACTCACTTGAGGCATTTGTTTAGTAGCCCTTCAGTTGTTTGGTGTACATATATGTGTAAGTATACAAGCTGAGACATTGTACAAGGGGTTTTCTGCTGCTTCTGTGAGCCAGTTATGCACTATAAAAACAAATATAGAAACAAATGTTTTCTTTTATTGTATACCACTCCCTTGTTTTGTACAGACAAATAGTAAGTGTTGCACTTTATTGGGACATAACTAAGCCCTACTTTTAACCCTGCATCTGATAAATTAGCACGAGGGCACAATGGTCTAATGACCAAGTGCTCTCCAACAAATTAAGTAGACTGCACTATACTCCCTATTAAAACATGTGTACCTAGTACTCTGTTGAGTATGCTTATAAATGACAGACAGGGTGAGGGTAAGTTGACAAAAATTCCCTTAGCCTTTCTTTATCTTCTGGATCAAGAAGTCTGGTACTAACAGCAGGATGGCAGCAGAGAAAGGACCCAAGGTAATGACCACCATAGATAATGTAATATCAGAGTTTCACTTGCACATTCCCTGGATGGTGCTGAAATATCTTATGAAACTGGGGTTAGTTGCCGAAGCCTGATCATGGTAAACATGTATTGATCAACTATTAAATTTGGTAAAAGGATAATAAAGATAAATCTTGACAAATTGACTTTCTGTCAAAGCAGAAGTCAACTGGGGTTCAACATCCCCTGAACTGCCCACTACACCAAATTTTCTTCCTGCTTAGGTAAATGTCAAAACACTTTATGGATTTTTGGTTAATTCTTAAACATATGTACAACAGCAGATAGGCACACTTTGCATTTTTGTTTTACACCTGTTGCAGCAACAAGTAGAAATGATGGTTTCACTAGAATAAGTTTTACTGAAGTGTCCTCTTACACTACAGCTGTAAAGTGACTTATAAATAATAAAATATATATGATGTATCTTGACTTTATACCTGATGTTTGCTGTTTATGTTTAGTTCTAATGTCCTGCTTTGTTGTGTGCTATTTCAGTACAGAACTTACACAGAATATTTTCTGCACTGTCTTTTCTTCCTGTCTTCCTTTCCTCTTCTCCCCATTTTGGGTGCTTCTTTCCAGATTACAATGCTCTTCATTATTTAACTGAATGTCTAATTGAAATACGAATGCTCTCGGCCAAGAAAAGTGCGAAGAAATGAGGCAAAATCGCACCACAAAACATGTTTTCTAAACACGCTAAGAATGGCAAAATTTAGCTCTGCCTGCACCCCGTTGCACGCATAATCCCTTAGCATAGTCAATTCCATATTCCATATTCTCCGTTCTTCGGCCAAGTTCATGTTCTTTGCTCACCCTCTCTCCCCATTGCTCGTCTCTTTTCTGATATCTTGTATCTAATCGATACAGATATAACGTTTACTACGATATTCAATATTGATAATAAGATAAAGGAACTCCCGAGAGCAATGAAGAATTCTTAAGGAATAAAGTGAAGTATCGAGCACAGGCTCACCGTTCTAGCCCGGGTGTACTAAAAAAACCAAAATGCTTGCTCAACCTTGCTCCTGGAAGAAAGAGTAAAAAACGCAACCCCGTCCCTATTCCTCTCTTTTCAGGGGTGATCGTCCTTATCTTTTAAGGTAAAAAATCTCGACCAACTGCTATAGTCCCTTATGATGAAATATTTGTCCGATTCTGCTATCTTAAAGTGTATAAAATTCGACCAACTGCTATTCCTGATGGCGGTGCTTAACGTTTTCTTCCGATTCTACTATCTCTTAGGGTATAAAACTCGGCCAGCTTATTCCCTTAGGAGGTATTTAACAGTTTTCCCGATTCCCGGCTATCCTTTAGGGTTAAAAATGTGAATCCAAAACTCCGCGAAAGTAGCACTTTGGCAGCATTTTCTATAGCTTTGTCTGTAAACAACACTTCGCTCACCTCGTATTCTTTTTCTTTCCTTTTCCTTTTGCTAAGATTTACTGCTTGCAGTTGGGTAGCGACACATTGAGTCCCACTCCCCTGACCATAGAGAACAAAACGTCCCCAGGCCTATATCGGCCCCACTGACGGCTGGATGGTCACACGCGCTTGAGACTAATTTTTGAAATGTGCGTTCAAAATGTGTGTGTTTGTCCTGAAGTGTCAAAGGGTACGCGGAAGTCGAAATTCCTGTTTACTTAAATGGTTTCGATTTTTCTTTTTATAAAAAAAAAATGGAATAAAAATCCCATTACTTTTGTTGCGCTTTCTGTTGTTTTACGGAATTTTAGCACTGTAATCGACTTTTGGAAATTTATAGGGAAATGTGCGTGTGCAAAATGTGTGCGTTTGTCAGAAAGTGTGCGCGACTTTCGGAATTTTTGCTTACTAAAATGGTTTTGAATTTTATCGCTATTTTAGACAAAAGAGAACTAGAATCAATGCTTCCCATGAATTTTTCTTCGCTCTTTGCTGTTTAACGGAATTTTAGCACTTTAATCAAATTTTAGAAATTTATAGGGAAATGTGCGTTTTTCAAAAAGTGTGCGCGGGTTTTGAAATTCTGCTTACCTAAAATCGTTTCAAATTTTAACGCTGTTTTAGACAAAAGAGAACTTGAATCAATAATTCCTTTGAATTTTGCTGCGCTCTTTGTTGTTTTACGAAATTGTAGCACTGTAATCAACATTTGGAAATTAGATAAGAGTCCATCTATTCCCTCATGTGGGGTTAGGTCCGGTCTGGTTCTGGATTCTGACATGGTTTCCAACTACCAGGGGAGGGAGCCTTTTGGTATGCTCAGCCCACCTCTCTGATGCTTGCATGTGTCGGTTTCGTAAGGCTTCTCTCAACGCGAGGGTATCGCGCCAGGTAGGATGGGGGAGATAGCGCCCAGGCAGTATGGGGATGAAATCCTTAATGGGTCTACCGAAGACACACTGAGCAGGAGACAACTCCGTGTTCGGGTCGGGGGCGTTTCGGTACTGTAGAATCGCCTTCTGGAATTCATTGGTGTTCAGGTCCCCATGTGGGTCTGTGTTATTGGTGATCAGTCGTTTGACGGTTTTGACCCCGATCTCGGCCCTGCAGTTGGAGTGTGGGAATGCAACTGAGGATAGGCAGTGATAGTCTCCCCAATCTTTCAGGAACTGTTGTGTTGATTGTGCAGTGAACTGTGGTCCTTCATCGGTTGCGCATTCATCGGGGACACCATATGTTGCAAAGGCACGTCTGAGGCATTCAATAAGACCAGCAGAACCATCCCTTGCTCTTTCAACAATTGGCCAATTAGAATATCTGTCTACTGCTACAAGGTAGTTGACCCCTTTGTAGTGGAAGTAGTCAGCACAGATGCATTGGAACGGGTATGCTGGTAGTGTTGATGGGTACGGTGGGGCACTTGGCTGTGGAGGAGTCATTCGGTTGCAGTGGGAGCACCGTTCACGTAGTGCTGTGATGGCAGGTGTGATGCCTGGCCAGAAGATGGGTGACTCTGCTCGGTCTGTCATTGATGTGACCCCTTGGTGGGCAGAATGTAACGTTGACAATATCGCATCTCTGAGAGAGGTGGGAACCACAATGCGATTTTTGTAGAGGATGACACCATCGATGGTATGGAGGTGCTGGCGGAACCTGTGGTATTCCTGAAGGGCAGGTGGGAGCTCATGCTGGAACTCTGGGAATCCTGATTCAATGATGGTGGTCAGAGTCTGTAAGTCTGGGTCGCTGGTTGTCTCTAGCTTGACACGTTCCCAAGTGACCGCCATTGTGTTGAGGATGGATGAGGCTGATGATACTAGCCCGTCATCGATGCTGTAGGAGCATGAATCTTGTGGCTGTTCTTTGGTGCGGATGCTTGCCAGGAAGGGGTGCCCAGGTAGGCATGCTGAGTGAGTTAGGTTATCAATAACTGCTATGTCATCGGGTAGTGATAGTTTGTCAGGGTCTGTGGGGCCGGTTGGGCGCCTCGAGATAGCGTCTGCAGCTTTGTGTCGTGCACCGGGGATGTGTACCATCTGAACTTGTATCTAAGTGTCTTCTCCTTGAGGTTTCTTAGTCGACCGTTGGAGATTTCGTCTAGGGATCTATCCCCGAATACCTTTAGCAGAGGCTTGTGGTCAACTGCAATGATTAAGTTCTTGCATCCAAGGACAAAGAAACGTGTCTTGTCGAGTGCGTCCGCGACTGCTAATGCTTCGCCTTCAATAGGGGCGTAGCGTGACTCGGCTGAATGTGTGAAGCAGCTGCCAACGAGTGTCATCTTGCAACCGCTGCGGCAACAGAAGGGCTCTGTAGAGGGACACTGACAGTGCTTTTGGAGGAGCCAGTACCCAATGCCAGTCTTGGACCAGTCTGTGGCCAGGCATGTGGGCTTTGATTTGTCAAAGATGCGGACGCCATCTTCGATCGCGCTGATGATCGCTGATTTGGATTCTTCAAAGAGCTGGTTGAGTTCGTCATTCCACAAGAATGGGGTCCTAGGTTTCAGTGACTCGCGGAATGGGAGCATGAGTTCTGTTGCTGCGAAGGCATAAGAAATTTGGTTGATCAGACCAAACCAGGAGCGCATGTCAGTGATGTTACTAGGTATAGGGAAGTGGCGGATCGCATCGAGATACTTCGTGCATGGGCGCACGCTGTCATTTGTGATCTCGAACCCTGCAAACTCTACTGTGTCGGCTGCGAAGACAAACTTGGAGGCGTTGAGGGTTATAACATGTCGCCCGCAGATGCCAAGCCAGTTGACTGCTTGGTGGAAGCTGCTGCTTATGTCGTCTGCTCACAACAATGTGTCATCAATGCATTTGATTTTGTCTGGGATGTCGGATACATTCTCGTCAAACCTTCGGGAGTAGCCATCACCTGATGCGATGTATCCCTGGGGGGCCGTGTTGTAGCGATACCGTCCCCAGGGGGTGATAAAGGTGGTGAGGTGGCGGTCATCTTCGTGCAGAGGGACGCTGTGGTATCCATTCCAGCAGTCAAATACGGTTTTCTTCTTGTTGTGGGGCACGGAGCGAGCTTGATGGAATAAGCTCTGTGTGTGGTGGGTCTCGCGTGTAGCATGTAGGTTGAGGGACTGAAAGTCGACTGTTCGGCGTGGTTTCCCATTCTTCTTTGGACACACAACCATGCGATGGCACCATGTAACTGGTTCTCCCACTGGCACGGGCTCCAGGACGCCTAGGGCGACGTCTTGATCCAGACCAGCTTTTACTTCCTCTTGCCAATGAAGTGGCACAGGGATGGTGGTATGGTGGGCCACTGGCTCTGAATCAGGGTTAACCATGGGTCGCATTGGGACACTGTCCATGAGAGGGAGCTGCTGGTGTTCGCACGTGTTGAAAGTGCTTGACTTGTAATGGTTCAGAAGCTATTCTTGTACTGTAGCTGCTCTCGGTTGGTCTCTGTTGCTGGGAATGGAAGTGTGGACGGCTTAGGCGGTGGTGCCTGGCGTTGTGGACAATCACATAGTTTGGGCTGTTGGGGTGATTGGTCTGCTGATCCAGTTGATGTGGATATGGTGCTCTGGGTTTGGGTGGGGAGTGTCTCTCCTACTGTGGGGAATCGTTCTGATAAAATTCCCAGTTCTTGGCAGGTCTCCCGGCTGAGTAACAGGCGGTCGGAGTCATTTGTGACGTATACGATCTGTCTTGTCTAAAGGTCATGTCCAGGTTCAGTTGTGCCTGTCATTCGTAGGATGATAGCGCCAAGGATCTTGATGCCACTGTTGTTAGCTGCGTGCATGCGTGTAGTGACAGGGATGAGGTCAGCTTCACTTAACCCAAGGCGGCGAATGAGGCTCAAGCTGGCCAGACAGCTTTGGCAGCTGGTGTCTGCCATTGCGGGTAGCTCGATTGACCTGAATGTGTGAGTGACCGGCTTGTATCCTAAGGCCACATAGTCATGAGGATGAATGGATATCTTGAGAGGGATGAATGGCTGTGGCTGGGAGGCGCGTCGGATCCAGCAGTCGTTCATGTTATTATACGGGTGGAGTTCTAGGGAAATGCCGTTGAGGGTGTGGTCTTCCCTTGTCACGTTGCACAGGTTTTCAAAGATTGCACCTTCGGCCTGCCTGCCTGCTGGGGGCGAGGGTCTTTGGGGGTGGGCTTTTCTTTACTTTGACATGCAGCCTCAAAGTGATTCGGTCGACTACATAGGCGGCAGATAGAACCGAATGCCGGGCACTCTTGCTTGCGTTGTTTGGGTGGCGCTTTGTAGCGGTGGCCTGTTTTTCTACAATAATAGCAGGCTTCATTGGATTTGTCGGGTGGTCTCCGGTTCGTGTTCTGCTTCTTGTGCTGACTGCGGATTGCATCTGTACCTTGGGCTTGAAGAAGCCGCCCTGCTGAGCTTTTGCCAGACTCTTTAGCTTCGATGAATTGCAACACTTCTTCCATCCAAGGAGGTCAAGCTGAATTTCTTCGTACGCCAAGCCACGGGTTAGTACATCTCTGAGTACGTTCTCTGTGTAGTTAACTGCTGTAGCACAGTCCGGGCAGGCCACAAGGAATTTACATACGCCGGCTTGGCCGCGGAGGCGGGCACAAAAGCTTCTTATTGTCTCATCTATGTCCTGCCTCATGTTGTGTAGCTGCACTTTTGCTACCATAGCATTTTCTTCTCTGACAGCCAGCTTCTTTATTGCCTCAAGGACCTCTTGAGGAGATTTGCTTGTAAGGGAACCACCGGCGTTGCGGGTAAGGTCTTTTCTTAGCTGCTCGTCACAGCATTCAAGAAGTTGGATAACTTTTTCTTTGCCCTTGATATGTGTGGCCTCAACATAGTCTAGCCATCTGGTTGTGAAGTAAGACCACTCTTCACTTGTCCCTGCGGTTGTTATCGTTGGTCGTCGGACCTTCTCGACTTTGGTGGAACTGCAGTTGGCCTGGGCTTCAGGAGTAGTTTGAGAGCCTTTGGAGTGTACTGTGATAAGAACAGCTGCCAACTCGTCTGTAACATCATCGGTCTCGTATTCACATGATGGAAAAGGGCATTTGTAATTTGGCATGACTGTAGGGGTGTTTGAGGAACGTTATTTTGCTTTGTTGGGTGTGTGGAACTCGTTTGAGGTCTTGGCAGGGTCCAAAATGGCGGCTGTGGAAAATCCAAGATGGCCGCCGTTACGAATTGTACTCGTTTTTTGCTGTTCTTTGCCAGTTTTCTTTGTGGAATGGCTTGATTTTCTTCCCAGAAAGTAGCTTAATGTCTTCCTTGGGTGTCTAGTTGTCCATCATAGATAAGAGTCCATCTATTTCCTTGCTTTAATATGCTTTGATAAAGTGCATAACAAACGGAATGATGGACAAATACAAACAGGATTTGACCGAGCTAGTCCCAGTCCTTCCACAGGTATCCCAAATAATTCTCTAGAAATTTATAGGAGATGTGTGTGCAAAATGTGTGCGTTTTTCAAAAAGTGTGGGCGGGTTTCGAAATTCTGCTTACTTAAAACGGTTTCGAATTTTAGAGCTATTTTAGACAAAAGAGAGCTTGAATCAATAATACCCATTAAGTTTGCTGCGCTCTTTGTTGTTTTACGGAATTTTAGTACTGTAATCGACTTTTGGAAATTTATAGGGAATTGTGCGTGTAAAATGTGTTTGTTTTTCAAACATTGTGCGCGGGTTTCAAAATTTTCCAATTAAAACAGTTTCGAATTTTATCGCTATTTAGACAAAAGAGAACTAGAGTCAATAATTCCTATAACCTTTGTTTCGCACTTCGTTGTTTTACGGGCATTTAGCACTCAAATCAACTTTTCAAAATATATTGGGAAACGTGCGTGCAAAATGTGTGCGTTTGTCAACAAGTGTGCGCGGGATTCGAAATTCTGCTTACTTAAAATGGTTACGAATTTTATCGCTATTTTAGACAAAAGAGAACTAGAATTAATACTTCCCATGAAATTTGCTGTCGTCTTTTTTGTTTCGCGGAATTTTAGCACTGTAATCAACCTTTGGAGATTTATAGGGAAATGTGCGTGCAAAATGTGTGCGTTTGTCAACAAGTGTGCGCGGGATTCGAAATTCTGCTTACTAAAATGGTTTAGAATTTTATCGCTATTTTAGACAAAAAAGACCTAGAACTATTACTTCCCATGAATTTTGCTGTTGTCTTTTTTGTTTTGCGGAATTTAAGCACTGTAATCAACCTTTGGAAGTTTATAGGGAAATGTGTGTGCAAAATGAGTGCGTTTGCCAACAAGTGTGCGCGGGTTTCAAAATTTTCCTATTAAAAAAGTTTCGAATTTTATCGCTATTTTAGACAAAAGAGAACTAGAGTCAATAATTCCAATTAATTTTGCTGCGCTCTTTGTTGTTTTACGGAATTGTAGTACTGTAATCGACTTTTGGAAATTTATAGGGAAATGTGCGTGTAAAATGTGTTCGTTTTTCAAACATTGTGCGCGGGTTTCAAAATTTTCCGGAATTTTAGCACTGTAATCAACCTTTGAGGATTTATAGGGAAATGTGCGTGCAAAATGTGTGCGTTTGTCAACAAGTGTGCGCGGGATTCGAAATTCTGCTTACTTAAAATGGTTACGAATTTTATCGCTATTTTAGACAAAAGAGAACTAGAATTAATACTTCCCATGAAATTTGCTGTCGTCTTTTTTGTTTCGCGGAATTTTAGCACTGTAATCAACCTTTGGAGATTTATAGGGAAATGTGCGTGCAAAATGTGTGCGTTTGTCAACAAGTGTGCGCGGGATTCGAAATTCTGCTTACTAAAATGGTTTAGAATTTTATCGCTATTTTAGACAAAAAAGACCTAGAACTATTACTTCCCATGAATTTTGCTGTTGTCTTTTTTGTTTTGCGGAATTTAAGCACTGTAATCAACCTTTGGAAGTTTATAGGGAAATGTGTGTGCAAAATGAGTGCGTTTGCCAACAAGTGTGCGCGGGTTTCAAAATTTTCCTATTAAAAAAGTTTCGAATTTTATCGCTATTTTAGACAAAAGAGAACTAGAGTCAATAATTCCCATTAATTTTGCTGCGCTCTTTGTTGTTTTACGGAATTGTAGTACTGTAATCGACTTTTGGAAATTTATAGGGAAATGTGCGTGTAAAATGTGTTCGTTTTTCAAACATTGTGCGCGGGTTTCAAAATTTTCCTATTAAAAAAGTTTCGAATTTTATCGCTATTTTAGACAAAAGAGAACTAGAGTCAATAATTCCCATTAATTTTGCTGCGCTCTTTGTTGTTTTACGGAATTGTAGTACTGTAATCGACTTTTTGAAATTTATAGGGAAATATGCGTGAAAAATGTGTGCATTTTTCAAACAGTGTGCGCGGGTTTCAAAATTTTCCTATTAAAACAGCTTCGAATTTTATCGCTATTTTAGACAAAAGAGACCTAGAATTCAAACTTCCCATGAATTTTGCTGTCCTTTTTTTGTTGTTTTGCGGAATTTAAGCACTGTAATCAACCTTTGGAAGTTTATAGGGAAATGTGTGTGCAAAATGAGTGCGTTTGCCAACAAGTGTGCGCTTTTTTCGAAATTCTGCTTACTTAAAATGGTTTCGAATTTTAGCGCTATTGTAGACAAAAGAGAACTAGAATTAATACTTCCCATGAATTTTGCTGTCGTCTTTTTTGTTTCGCGGAATTTTAGCACTGTAATCAACCTTTGGAGATTTATAGGGAAATGTGCGTGCAAAATGTGTGCGTTTGTCAACAAGTGTGCGCGGGTTTCGGAATTCTGCTTACTAAAATGGTTTAGAATTTTATCGCTATTTTAGACAAAAGAGAACTTGAATCAATAATTCCCATTAATTTTGCTGCGCTCTTTGTTGTTTTACGGAATTGTAGTACTGTAATCGACTTTTGGAAATTTATAGGGAAATATGCGTGAAAAATGTGTGCGTTTTTCAAAAATGTGCGCGGGTTTCAAAATTTTCCTATTAAAACAGTTTCGAATTTTATCGCTATTTTATACAAAAGAGACCTAGAATTATTACTTCCCATGAATTTTGCTGTCGTCTTTTTTGTTTTGCGGAATTTAAGCACTGTAATCAACCTTTAGAAGTTTATAGGGAAATGTGTGTGCAAAATGTGTGCGTTTGTTAACAAGTGTGCGCTGGTTTCGAAATTCTGCTTACTTAAAATGGTTTCGAGTTTTTGCGCTATTTTAGACAAAAGAGAACTTGAATCAATAATTCCCATTAATTTTGCTGCGCTCTTTGTTGTTTTACGGAATTGTAGTACTGTAATCGACTTTTTGAAATTTATAGGGAAATATGCGTGAAAAATGTGTGCGTTTTTCAAAAATGTGCGCGGGTTTCAAAATTTTCCTATTAAAACAGTTTCGAATTTTATCGCTATTTTATACAAAAGAGACCTAGAATTATTACTTCCCATGAATTTTGCTGTCGTCTTTTTTGTTTTGCGGAATTTAAGCACTGTAATCAACCTTTAGAAGTTTATAGGGAAATGTGTGTGCAAAATGTGTGCGTTTGTTAACAAGTGTGCGCTGGTTTCGAAATTCTGCTTACTTAAAATGGTTTCGAGTTTTTGCGCTATTTTAGACAAAAGAGAACTTGAATCAATAATTCCCATTAATTTTGCTGCGCTCTTTGTTGTTTTACGGAATTGTAGTACTGTAATCGACTTTTTGAAATTTATAGGGAAATATGCGTGAAAAATGTGTGCGTTTTTCAAAAATGTGCGCGGGTTTCAAAATTTTCCTATTAAAACAGTTTCGAATTTTATCGCTATTTTATACAAAAGAGACCTAGAATTATTACTTCCCATGAATTTTGCTGTCGTCTTTTTTGTTTTGCGGAATTTAAGCACTGTAATCAACCTTTAGAAGTTTATAGGGAAATGTGTGTGCAAAATGAGTGCGTTTGCCAACAAGTGTGCGCGGGTTTCGAAATTCTGCTTACTTAAAATGGTTTCGAATTTTAGCGCTATTTTAGACAAAAGAGAACTTGAATTAATAATTTCCATTAATTTTGCTGCGCTCTTTGTTGTTTTACGGAATTGTAGTACTGTAATCGACTTTTTGAAATTTATAGGGAAATGTGCGTGAAAAATGTGTGCGTTTTTCAAACAGTGTGCGCGGGTTTCAAAATTTTCCTATTAAAACAGTTTCGAATTTTATCGCTATTTAAGACAAAAGAGAACTTGAATCAATAATTCCTATCACCTTTGTTTCGCTCTTCGTTGTTTTACGGGCATTTAGCACTCAAGTCAACTTTTCAAAATATATTGGGAAACGTGCGTGCAAAATGTGTGCGTTTGTCAACAAGTGTGCGCGGGATTCGAAATTCTGCTTACTAAAATGGTTACGAATTTCATCGCTATTTTAGACAAAAGAGAACTAGAATTAATACTTCCCATGAATTTTGCTGTCGTCTTTTTTGTTTTGCGGAATTTTAGCAGTGTAATCAACCTTTGGAGATTTATAGGGAAATGTGCGTGCAAAATGTGTGCGTTTATGAAAAAGTGTGCGCGGGTTTCGAAATTCTGCTTACTAAAATGGTTTCGAATTTTATCGCTATTTTAGACAAAAGAGACCTAGAATTCATACTTCCAATGAATTTTGCTGTCTTTTTTTTGTTGTTTTGCGGAATTTAAGCACTGTAATCAACCTTTGGAAGTTTATAGGGAAATGTGTGTGCAAAATGAGTGCGTTTGCCAACAAGTGTGCGCTTTTTTCGAAATTCTGCTTACTAAAATGGTTTCGAATTTTATCGCTATTTTAGATAAAAGAGAACTAGAATTAATACTTCCCATGAATTTTGCTGTCGTCATTTTTTTCTCGGGGAATTTTAGTACTCTAATTAACCTTTGGAAATTTATAGGGAAATGTGCGTGCAAAATGTGTGCGTTTGGTAAAAGTGTGCGCGGGTTTCGAAATTCTGCTTACTAAAATAGTTTCGATTTTTATTGCTTTTTAAGAGAGAAAAGAACTAAAACAAACAATTTCCTTCACTTTTGTTGCGCTTTTTATGGTTTTCGAGATTTAAGCACTATGATCAACTTTTGTTTGATACTGTATTTATATTATTCCCAACAACTTACTCGAAACTTTCATAATTAACAGAAAAATGATGTTGATGTTTTCAAGATTTCTATTTAGAAATTACGTGCTTCATCAAATGACGTCAAATTTACAACTCTTTGAAGTGAAATTACTAAAGTTTCACACAAGTTTAGATGAGACAATATTTTTATCCCTCTCAAAGGAGTTAACTAATAATAATGTCGATCTACACCCCGTAACGAGTATACTGAATACTCGAGGATTTTCGGGAAACCTTTGGGGTTTCAATTAAAACGAGTAAAATTAAGCTAACTGAACTCGCCTCAGCAGCGCAGCGAGTACCCCGACCAGGATGCAAATAAAAGTCTTGTAAAGCGTCCATCCTTAGTCCATCAGCCCAAGAGTAATTGAGGTGATCCGGATCCGGCTGTTCTGCTGTTGTCGGACCAGTACGAGAACGATACGAGAACAACATGAAGTTTACATTATATCCTATATTGGAAAGGGAACTTATTATATCCTTTATTAGAAAGAGAAACTTATTACATATTTCACGCCCAAGAGGGTGACGCTAATTCAAGATACGTTTGCTTATTCGAAGCTGGCCGCTTTTTGTCGGGCTGAGCTCCATGGTGTTAAACAATCATAAAACTCCGCGACGGCAGCGCTTATTCGAGATCGATTTTTTGCGCCATGTGCTAATTCAAGGGCGCGATTTGGAAAACGAGCCAATGAGTGGCAGATGTCAAGATACTTCAGCCTCTAGAAATATTGATAAAGCCAATGCTGCTTGAAGTGTGTGCAGCAAGTCACAACTCAAAGATGTCGGAACCGCTCGGTCTAGGCTTTCGGGGAGTTGTTAAAGTGATTCAAAGACTGTATCCGCACGTCCCGAGGATGTCTACCGACCAACTGCAACGCATTCTACGGAACACAAGCGACCAAAGGACTAATAGAAAGCCACCAAACCTCGTAATGTTGGTGAGTGTTTATTTCATGAATTATTTTTCAAAGCAGTCACTGACATATCGAGGTAGCATAAATGCCGAGCTTTATAAGCAAGAGTAGAACATAACAAGAGGAGTTTAGAAGTCTACAATACAACAAAGCTCGATCTTTTATGATACTATGATAGAACTTTTATAAAATCAAGCCAACTGAATAAACAGAAACTCTTTGTGACAAAGGTCGCCATTCGTCTAGGAAGTACACTCTTTTTCTGAGACTTCACCACATTTTAAGAACATGCTAAGGACATACCGAGGCTGACTAAAAAAATCTTTTTTAGTCCTGATGCGTTCTAAAATGCAGAATCAAATTGTGCTAATGGTAACAAAACCTTATTATTGCTATTGATCATTAATGTAATTCTTTTTCTAATAATTCATTGGGTATATTCTTATGTACACTAAAAAAGGCCATGTAATGACTCGGCATAAGTCAATCTGTGGTTTCAGGTGGAACTTATTGCAATAGAATTTCTCTCAACGGATTTTGAACAAGTGATACAACTTAGTTAACATAAGTCCCCAAAAATCCTTCTGGTGGAACATCCTGAAATTTGTGATTTTTCCATTTCGGAGCAAAACCACAGGGTACCCGCGTCGCTTAAACAGAAAAATAATAGACACGTCTCAATCAGTACATTTAAAAGACCATTAGTCGAAGTTGATTAAATACCCAGTTTCGATTTCAAAATTGCCCCTGTTTTTCCAATTTTTCTGTATTCCAAAAACCACAGGATACCCGTGTCGAAAACACTAAACAAATTTTAAAATTCAAGTCTGAATCAGAAAATTTCAAAGGTCATTGGACAAAAATTACTAAAGACACAAATTTTAGTATCGAAATAAAGCAATTTGTCCATGTTTCATTTCTATTAATATTTTCTACACTAATGTATTTCTGCATTCTGGTGTCAGTGACTGAAATTTGTATAGAAAACAAATTTACATGTGACAGCAACTCAGTAGCTAGTGTTGTTATAGAAGGCATGGTCTCTTGTCACCTCCTAGTGACTTACGGGGTCCCTCAAGCCTAATAGGCCTTCTTCTATGTAGGACCTACATCAACGATCTACCAGACACCAGGTACTCTATACCTGTCCCTGTCAAATCGCAGCTATGTTTCACCACTGAAGTCTGGTCCCCTGGCAGTGTAAGACTTAAAAAGTCCTCCTAGAAAGAGTTAAAAGGCGAGCCACCCGTTGAATTCTAAGATCCATGATCGGGGACTTGAGCTATAAAGAGCGACTTCTAAAACTCAACCTACTACCCTTGGTCTATGACTGAGAGGTGAAAGACCTAATCTTTTTTCAGTGTAACTAAACTAGTGTAACCTTGAAATGACTGACCTTGACTGGCTCTTTGCAGAACAACTACGTTTCAAGCATCTTATTTCAGTCGTATTGTTAAACCATAAAATCTAGTAGTTAACTTAACTCAGTTGAATAAGTTTTCTAGCCTACTTGCGCTTATGAATATTTCCTAAAGAACCATTATCAGACCCTACTTGCCAATGTATTCAACGTAGCCTTACCCTGTACATGGTCCATCGCACAGAACTGTGACTGGGGGTATGTCCTGCATGGGCCTTGTGCCAGTTTACGTATGACCCCATTGGTCATCTTTGTTGTCTAATCAAGCTGTTGAAGACTATTCTAGTAATCAGTAACACTTTTGTGTTTTTTGGGGTTTTACACCAGCCTAAAAAAAGCAAATGCAATCCAATTTGTGCATTTGCACCACGCCATTTCTAGCAGTGATCTGTGTGTTGGAGGCAAGTCTGTTCATTAGATATAATGCAATACATTGCAAATCAGATTGCAGCACCAGAAGATGAACCTGCAAGAAGAATGGTCTAGACTCTAGTAAGACGTGTGGAGAGTGTGTAAAGGTCAGACTTGTCACAATTCTGGACTAATCGAGCTAGAGCTAGACGCTCAGTTTCATTAGAAGTGTAACTAGCTTTCTCTAGGCTGGTGTAAAACCTCAAGAAATTACAAAAGTGTTCCTGATTACCGCTGTATTACATGTATTGAATGCCTATTCCTACCTACTGAGCTAATGTCACATATAAGTTTGGTTTCTAGACAAATTTCAGTCACTGACTGAGTGCGAAGAATGCAGAAATACCTTTGAAATTTTATGATTCAGACTTGTATTTGAATTTTTTTCAGGGTTTCGGCGCGGGTACCCTGTGTTTTTTGGAGTACATAAATATTGGAAAAAATGATATTAAACAGGGACAATTTGCTTTGTTTAGATATTCAAACATTTTCTTTAATCAACTTTGACCAATGGCCTTTTAAATGTACTGATTGAGACGTGTATTTTAATTTTTTTCTGCTTTAACGACGCGGGTACCCTGTGGTTTTGCTCCGAAATGGTAAAAATTACATATTTCAAGATGTTCCACCAAAGGCATTTTTGGGGACTTTTAGAATGTTTACAAGGTTGTATCACTTGTTCAAAATCCGCTGAAAGAAATTCTATTGCAATAAGTTCCACCTGGGGCATAAAAATTTCATAGATTGGCTGGAATATCTTGTGATTTTCACTCAACGAGGCCTTTGAACGTGCAGGGTGCGTGCGCACCCCCCTTAGCCGCCAAAAAGTGGCCATTTCTTAATGCAGGATGTTCGCAAACACTAACCCATCAGGCTCCACTCCACTCCACCCCATCCACCCCTCCCGCCCCGTCTTTCTCGGCACGCCCTGGGTAGAGGACTTGTGGTGGACTATGATGGTATTATATCAGTTTATTATATCAGTTTATGTGTTTTGACATACAGGACGTTCGTGAACAAAAAGAGCGTGACGTCAGTTTGATTGATGGATCAATCCACGTGAAACCGTCAACGACTGATATGACAAAACTACTTGAGCGAGTCAACAAGTTAGGTATGACTCATAGCTACACAGTCCCGTCCATCAAATGATAAAAGCATTTGACAATGTAGAGAGGTAGTAGGGCCTGCACGTATTTCGTTTCGATATTTTTTATATAAACGCTATATTCATTTTTTTTTTTGGGGGGGGGAGTATAAATCTCTAGAAAAAATTCCCCCCATATGGGAGTACGAATCTTTTCTGGAATTACAAATGTTAGATAATTTAAGCTGGGGTATTTATGATTGAGCTGCTAAATTTATTTTCTACCTATATTCAGTATGTACCGTCTTTCTAATATACAAAACGAGGTACATACAAGGACGTTAAGAGTGATGAAGACAACTAATGATTGTTAATGTATGTGTGTAGTGCACCCAGCTAAAGACCCCAAGACAATCCTATGCTACTGTGCAACTGGCCTGAGAGCAAGCATCATGGCAGACCGGATTCTTACGGAGCTCTCCAAACACGAAGATCTCAAACAATCCACGCGCGTGTACGCACTAGAAGGGTCTATCTTTAAATGGGGGAACGAGTTTAAGCCGCTGGTAGACCCAAACGGGCGTAAAACAGTACAGGTTCATGGCATGAACAGTGTTTAACGGCTGCTACTGTGGCCTCAGATTCGAGTATGATGACGAGGGTGTGAAAGAAGTTTACATTCTTCACTCTTTCGTTTTGTAGATAAGTTGTAACCAGCAAAGTCAGGGTTATGTTTTTGTGAGTACCAAGAATAGACCTATCGTGCTATGTGTCTAGGGATTTATCCTAAACAACAGATTGAGCTCATAGAGCCTATGCTCGAATTGTGCTTTGGCGATTATTTTTTGTTCGGTAAAAAACAGTTCAATCTCAATAGTGAATAAAATCTGCTAGTATCTTGGCGCGTAATTAGGGCTGGGCGTAAGGAGGGCGCGCACCCCTAGACCACCAAAAAGCGGTCTTTTGTTGTTGAAGAATATCCAATGAATATCTTTGCCTGCCCAACACCCGTGGGCGAATCCTGGCCATGCGCCTAAGAAAGCCCCGAAAACAAATGTACGTGAAAAAGAGGAGAATTTCAAGTGATAATACAAAATAAAAAAAAGAAGAAAATGGGGGATTTGGCCGAGGATTTAACCTCATCCATAGATCAGATGAAATGAGAAAAAAAAAATAGACCATACTTCCAGACAAATGCTGAAACACCGTATGGCAGCATAAAGCTTTACGACTAGGCTGGTTATTTTGGCCCCAGCACCGCTATCAAAAGCAAGCTAAGGTACCAGACAGAGGCACCCGCGCATTATATAAGGAGGCAACAACCAGGTAGCCCTGTCATACGGTTACGCCACGCACAGTACTCTTGGTGTCTCCTGGGAAGTAAACAGCCTCCTTTTGCTCAGTCACACACCTGCAGTTGACATCTTTTGTGCTCAGAAACAACAAAAGATGTAGTTAACAATTAAGAGAAAGAAGTCCCTATCTGAATCATTCATAAAGGTTCAATTCAGATTTACCTTTGTGTAGTTCATATTTCCTTTTTTTAGTAATATTCCCTCGGTCATAATAGGATTGTCTAACGTAATAATTGGATAGGCTCCTGTGAGTGTTTCTTTCTTCAGCTGGATTGATTTCTTCCTGTGTATGCTTTTCACGGTTTAGGCGAGGCGTTTATTCGGGGGAGTCGCTTTTTCGGGGAAGGCGCTAATTCGAGGGAAGGCGCTTATTCGGGGAAGGCGCTTATTCGGGGGAAGGCGCTTATTCGGGGGAAAGGGCTTATTTGGGAAAGGCGCTTATTCGGGGAAGGCGCTTATTCGGGGGAAGGCGCTTATTCGGGGAATGCGCTTTTCGGACCAGAGATACCAAAAGGCCATAAGGGATAGGCCTCGGATAGGACGAGCATATGAGACTGAGTGAGTGAGTGAGTTTCTTCCCGTCTGATGGCAGAGATGGTTGGTAGGCTCCCTGGATTCCTGAGTAGTGATCTGTGTGATGGTGGTGTCCCGAGTCACCTTGGCGAATTCTATTATACTGCGAGGACTAGGCAGAGGCAAAAAATGGCAAAGTTCAAATTGTTAGGTTCTGTTAGCTTACATTTTCTTGATTTTTGCCTAAAGGTTCCTTGTGTAATAAAAAAATAAGCTTTAGTATTTTTTGGTAGATCCGTTCTTGAGATATTGAATAATGGAAAGACCCTTGATTTGTCTGAAATCGCCCAATTTGGTCAAAAATTACTACTTTTTCATGATTTATGGCAACTATGCTGAATCATATCTCAAGAACGGATCATCCACCAAAAAATAGGGAATATGGGTAGTCCCCGTTCTACCGTGTAGGATTTGGAGTCTTAGGTGCACGAGTATGCCCCCCTCCCCACCCTCCCTTTCGGTGTAAATATGGTGTAGTATGAGCACACGTATATGACAGGGCAACAAACAAACGCACAAAATACAAATTTCCCATCCTACTAGCAGATATCAAGACCTTTCCGCCCATGCTACTCTAAATAAAAACATGGGCAGCAATAGGTCACCTATCTTATATAAATATGCTAATTTACAAAGTACGCAAAGCCATACAAATTATTGTTTACTGTAGTTCTTTTGTTCCGAAGCCAATCAAGTAGAGCAAAGCTCAAGAACTTAGGAGATAATACGAAAGTCGTAGCGTACAAGAGCCCTAGATTACAGGCGAAAGGTGCGAATAATGGAAACTTGAAAAGTGTACGGGATAACAGGACAACATACGGCGACTGTCAACTCAATCACCGCGAAAGGTCAGAAGTATTTGCACGAGTGTGATGTGATAGCCCGGGGTTTTAAGACAGGGGTTCCGCCACTTCTGATAAACAACAATGATACAGGCTGGTATATATAATTACCTGCTAATTCTAGCACTCTTAGTTTAAGCTCTCTTGGGTGTTGGTATCGTCACGTGGACGCTGTGTTGAATTATACAGAAAATCACGCGATGTAGCCCTCAATTCTAGTTTGACTCAGCGCTAGTGTTAATACATGGATTAAGACTACAGTATTTAGTTCATTACTTGTCAAGTGTTTATGTCTATTACATTATTCTCGTGATGGAATTCGCTAATAACAAAAGTACTGCGTTTTAAAGAAACGACGATTTTTTGGCATAAATGTTGGAGATCTGGGGCTGTTTTTGACACATGATAAAGGTATAAGTCGTCCAGCGGTAATATGTTCGCGCGGGCCACCATGTTGTGAATTGTTTATCTACGCTCGCACTCTCTCGCACTACTAGACTACAACTCGCGAACTAACTATTGAAACACTTTATAGATACATGAGATGGTCGGCAAAGTGGTAAATTCTACTTTTGCTGTTCACGCTCGACGTATTTCCCGGTCGCTCGCAAATGTAACTAGCTACATTCGGTGGTAGCGAAGGAAACGAAACATGGCGTCCCCTCCAAAAGCGCGAACGGCAGCAAGTAAGGACTCACCAAGAAAACCTTCACCTTCCAAACAGACTTCGTCTCTCGCAAGACATGGTGGCTCTTTGAGTGCAAGTTCTGAGGGGATGCTATCGCAAATTCAAGCCTTGTCCGGTAAGATCCGGAAAGTTCTTAGTACTTTAATCTTACGGTCCTTACTTCCATATGTGTTAACAACTATCAGGAACGCAAATTAGTTCGTAGTTTGATTAAGCTTTTTGTTTAATATTGTTGTTCATAACGAGGTCGCATATCCCCTACATACCCCCCTAATTTCTTTTTAAACTAAAAAAGGGAAATTTTATATGAAGTAGCTTCATCTCGAGCGTTTTACCTCTGGTTCCTCTATGTTATCGTACCACCACGTGTGATCTAAATTCTTTCTGAATAGAATTCAACAATATGATACGTAAATTTTGCTAATGCATTTCTTATGTGTGTTAAACAGTCATGTACAATACATAATGCTTTTTGAAAAATACTGCTGATTAAAGTTATCCCACAACACATACTAAGTATATTATTATACTTAAGTATAAGTACTTAGCATAACTATCTTTTAGACTTGTTTAGAGTCCCCGCTTCAATGCTCGCAAACAACATTGTTTTCAATGTTTTCATGTCTTCACTTGCAAGACAGCCAGTGGCTTGTTCCATTATGTTTTATAAACGGCCAAAAGATCACATTGACTTTAGGCAGGGCATGGCTTGTTTAGTTATGTATACTTAGCTGTCAACCTCGCTTTAGGAAAAATCTTGAAAAAATACAGTGAATGTATCAGAAGTACCAAGATAGCTAATAAAGGAGAATACCATAAATGTATGGATATTTTCAAGAAAATTGGGCTTGGGAAAAGGTTCAAAATCTTGAAACATAGCATCAGTTACATTTTTTGGGCTTTGGGATTCCACCAATCAATTCTTGGCCAATCCAACTCTCCTCTGTATTTTGGTGAGGCCAAAAACTAAATTTCCTTTTGCCTTTATCTCTACTGTAGATAAGGAGTTTGGGTGAGTGGAAAAATATCATTCATTGTAATTATATAAACTCCATATTTCCATTATAGATGACCAAGAGAAAATACAAAAGAAAACATTTACAAAATGGATGAACTTTTATCTGGCTAAGGTTGGTAATCAGTTTTTTTGTTAATGCACTGCTAGATATTTGATTAAAATGTTTTGATCTTTCCCAAACATAAAGAAGTGTTGTGGAAACCATTAAAAGTGGTTTGTGGAAACCATTAGATTGTTTTTTTAAGGGCTAAAAACGCAAACACCAAATCAAACAATTTTGTTGACAAACTTTTTTATGCCCTAAAATGACTCAGGTACTGGTATGAGCCCAATGGGGGTAAAAGGAATGGAAGTGAATGAAATGTTGATGTATTGTTTTGTTTCTTAAGAGTAAACCATCTGTTCAAGTGGATGACATTTTTACTGAGCTACAAGATGGCACCAAGCTGCTTACACTGTTAGAGGTGTTATCTGGGGAGAAACTGGTATGTATGACTGAAGTATTTTATTGAGTGTAAGGTGTGTGCTATATTGTCATCAAAGTCTTCTTCCCTCTTAAACAATAGATAAAAGAACTTCATGGGGCCATGTAAAAATTGATTGTGGTGTTGCAGGTTGAGGATTGTTGACTAGATTAGAAAACAATTGTTAGTTGTTGGGTTAGTATTTAACTTCCACCATTACTGGTGCGGAAGACGCAACAGAGCAAATTAAGTGCCCCCTAGTGTGTGTATTATTAGTAATCGAATCAGGAATCGATCCTGGGACACAGTGGTGAGAGGCTGGAGAGGCCACCTTGTGCTTTTAGGAGCACAAACATTGGCTGGGAGAAAGAGGAAATGCAAGTATTGAATTCTGGTTAGGGAGGTTGTAACAGTTTATGAAGGCCCTTTTCCAAATGAGTCAAACTTACTCAATTCTTTTGCAGAGAAAAGAACGTGGTAACAAGCGACCTCATCAGCTTGCTAACCTGGGGCATGTTATTGATTTCCTTACAGAAAAAAAGGTGAGAACTCAGCACCATTTGTATTATAATGGCCACCCTACTTTTGGCTTCTTTCAGTTATTTCATTGGCATACACTGACGGCTTCCAATCGAGCCATCTTACTTTAAATACATCAGCCAATCAGAGGGAGCAAAATTTATTTCATAAATGTGAAACTTGATTGATGGAAGTGAGTAGCAGTTTAAGCAATTGCTGGTGAGAGTTCTACGAATGCAGTACAGTTATCAAAATTGCAGTAGCCAACAAATAGAAAGGGCGGAATTCTAAAATGAATTATCAACACTTCTTTTTTTCAGTTTCTCCATGGATAAATCCATATCATAGCTAAAGGGGCTGCAGATTCCACAATGAATGATTATTTCTTTTTTTATTGTCTTCATGGATTGATGATCAGCATCCTGTTTGGAAAATTTTTAATTAAAAGAATATGGATTTATATGATATTGCATACATAAAGTATTTTAATTTGTGTATTACAGGTAAAGCTGGTCAATATTCATCCAGAGTCCATTGTAGATGGCAACACCACAATTATCCTCGGCTTGCTGTGGATTATAATTCACCATTATCAGGTGCGCATGGTCCCCTTTCCCTGAGGGGTAGTCAGCTATATAGTACAAACAGGACTGAGTCCTCTAAAATAGCTCAAAATATCAAGGCCCAAAGATCCCTGAGTCTCCTGTAATGCTTATACTTGGACACTGAGTTTTTGTTATGCTTCTGTGAGCATCTTGTGATGTTATAAACATGTAATGGCTCTTTGTGACAGTCAAATTATTATGACTTTATATTATATTAAGTAACAATGATCCGTAAGACAAATGCACAAGGGAGGTGAAAAGTACAGAATTGTTCCTGCTTCTAACTCACTTGTACCATGTGCTTTTGAAACTATTTCTCAGATTCAAGGTTTTTATGCCACCAAGAAGAAAGTGAGAACCAGGAAGTTTATGTTGGAATGGGCAAAGAAAGCCACCAGTAAGGCATCAGGGTATGATAACATCTCATTGTGTCTTTTTAACTAACTTACATTGCCGTCCTTATTATTATACTTATTGCAGTCCTTATTATTATACTTATTGCAGTCCTTATTATTATACTTATTGCAGTCCTTATTATTATACTTATTGCCGTCCTTATTATTATAATTATTGCAGTCCTTATTATTATACTTATTGCTGTCCTTATTTTTATACTTATTGCAGTCCTTATTATTATACTTATTGCCGTCCTTATTATTATACTTATTGCAGTCCTTATTATTATACTTATTGCAGTACTTATTATTATACTTATTGCAGGCCTTATTATTATACTTATTGCAGTCCTTATTATTATACTTATTGCAGTCCTTATTATTATACTTATTGCAGTCCTTATTATTATACTTATTGCCATCCTTATTATTATACTTATTGCAGACCTTATTATTATACTTATTGGAGTCCTTATTATTATACTTATTGCAGTCCTTATTATTATACTTATTGCAGTCCTTATTATTATACTTATTGCAGTCCTTATTATTATACTTATTGCAGTCCTTATTATTATACTTATTACAGGCCATATTATTATACTTATTGCAGTCCTTATTATTATACTTATTGCAGGCCTTATTATTATGCTTATTGCAGTCCTTATTATTATACTTATTGCAGTCCTTATTATTATACTTATTGCAGTCCTTATTATTATACTTATTGCAGTCCTTATTATTATACTTATTGCAGTCATTATTATACTTATTGCAGTCCTTATTATTATACTTATTGCAGTTCTTATTATTATACTTATTGCAGTCCTTATTATTATACTTATTGCAGTCCTTATTATTATACTTATTGCAGTCCTTATTATTATACTTATTGCAGTCGTTATTATTATACTTATTGCCTTGTACATTTACATACACGTAAGTGTTAGTTTATATAAGGGTTCAAACCTTCACTGTCATCTAGTTTATCCTAAAAAACTGCAATAGCAATAACATTTTTTATTATCATTATTATGTTTTTTCACAGCTCTAATGAGGCTATTAAGGATTTCAGTACAAGCTGGAGAACAGGGCAAGCGTTTTTACAGATCATTCATTCTTTCAGGTATACTATACATGTGTGACTGTATAATGAATTGCAGATTCCTATTGTAGAATTGTTTGTTGTATTTTTGAACTGGTTGGGCAATTGCTATGATTAGATATTATTATTATTATTATTGTTGTTGTTGTTGTTGTTGTTGTTGTTGTTGTTGTTGTTGTTGTTGTGGTGGTGGTGGTGGTTACAGGTCGTTAGGCATTTTCATTTGCAAGAAAGTCATTCTAGGCAACCGTCTTAGGTATCAGGCAACCAATTGCCTAACGACTTCCTTGCAAATGTCAGTTTTACGATAATTTTTCAAAGTCTAGTTAAGTCAAAACTCAAAGGAAAAACTTACATTACGTATCTATTTCCCATTGAAATCTGAAAGTGATTTTGCATATTTTCACGGCAATAGCATCGTATCAGGAGGTATCCAGATAAACATACCGGTATAAACCTCTAATAAAGATAGAATATCGTTTGAGCTTCATGACAGTGTAAATATTATTGCACTACGACATCTATTTGCATAGTTAGCGATAATTAGTGTAATGTCTTTTTTATTTGTCTGCTTTGTTCACACAATTTTATTATTATCACTATTATCAGAGATCAAAGAAGTGTTGAGTACAATGTGTTTTTATCAACGACCCAAACAGTTTTTTCGACACTTTGTTCTCCGCACTCTTTCAGGCCAGACCTGGTGAATATCGCAACCATAGCAGAGAGAGATAATATAACTAATTTGACAGAAGCATTTGATTTGGCTTACACTCACCTTAACGTTCCAAAGCTGTTAGAGCCAGAAGGTAAGATTTTCCGGAATTTCTGCAAGTCTAGCCATTTTAGGTTTTATTATAAATGAAAGAGTTTTTCTTGCTGTAGATGTTGATGTGGAGAAACCAGATGAGAAATCAATAATGACTTACATGGCCTCCTTGTGTGATTCTTTGGGAGAAAACTCTCCAAAGAAAGTCAAGCCCATAGCCCCAGTCATACAGTCAGCTAAGCACACTGGAAAAGATGGCTCCCCTGATAAAACCTCCAGGGACCGGACTCCATCACCCCCAAAGCCCTCTGCCAGGTAGGATGTTATCGCCCTCCGCATCATTGCCTTTTGAAGATCACATTATGATCAGCACCATCTTGATAATGACCATCATCTGCAGCACTATCTCTAAAAAAAATTTCCTCCTTAAAGACATCAACATTGTTTTTTTTTTTATCATTACCCATCAACGCTTTTATCATCATGTTCATCACTTGGTCTCTTTATATTATCATCACACCATCATTATATAGTCATCGGAATGATTTACCATATTGATAACTGCTGTCAGAACCAAATGTAATGCTGTAATGCTAAATGATGTTCTCTTCATCAAAGACATATGGACATAACCAGATATTGTGGTATACTATAATAATATATTAAGACTGTTTTTATTTATTTTGATGAAATAGGACATCTGCTCCTTCGTCGCCTAGCCCCACCAAGCATCCCACATGGGAAGCATCACCTGAAAAGTCAAGCAAGGCACCTAGCACTTCAAAGAAACAAAGTGCAGCCGAGAAGGCCAAACCTAGTAGAGTGACATCATCCTCTGGTACTGATAAACCGACCACAAGGCCTTCGGCGCCTGTAAAAGGTGTACCAGCCGTAAAAGCGAAAAGCAGCGAAGAAACACTATCACAAGCTCATTTTTTTAGCACATCTGAGGATATAAGATCCACATCTCGCACTACGAGCAATGAGGAACTCAATGAAAGGGTGAAATCACCGCCCCCTGCTGGCTACTCTGATTCGTCTTCTGCTAGCTCATTGGATAGTGCAAGGTCTCCATCTCCCGCCAAAAATCAGGAGAAATTAAGTCGGAGGGTTAAGTCACCGCCACCCGGATCTCCAGTGTCATCTTCTAGCTCATCCGATCGCACCAAGTCCCCATCCCCTGCAAAGAACCAGGGGAAACTGAGTGAGAGGGTGAAATCAACAACGCCTGGATCTTCCGCATCTTCTACTAGCTCATTAAATGGCACAAGGTCACCATCGCCAACAAAGAGTCAGGACAACCTCAGACAGAGGGTCAAATCGCCACCTCCTGGGTCTACTGCTTCTTTATCTACTTCTTCAAGCAGCCTCACCTCAAGAAAATCCCAGTCGCCATCCAAAAGCTCGGGTTCTTCCCAGAAGAAACAGTCCCTGCCTCCTTCCATTGCCACATCATCTGTTGGGATCAAACGCACCAAGAACCCTCAGCCTTCTCTTAACTCTTCATCGGAGCGCCTGCATACAAAGAGATCTTCTCTTGTCCCTCTGGAGAAGTCATCTGACAAGCTAAGGGTCAAACGCCCTTCATTGTCTGCATCTTCAGAGAGGCTGAGCGTGAGAAAGCAGTCTGTGTCAAAGATTGACACCCGGCGGAGGAGTGTGTCGGGCATTAAGGTAAGGGTAGAGAACAGGAGAACATAAGGAACTGGACATTGATTGATATGTATCTGCTGATGGAAGAGCGTGTCAGTCATTAATGTATGTAAGGGTAGGGAGGTGGTGAAGAGGGTAGGAAGAGGTAGGAATTGAAACCTGGTGGAGTATAGAGAACAAAAAACAAGAGTAAGTCTGTCACACATTGTGTTTAGGTAGGGATAGGGATTGAGACCTGGCGGAACAGCTTAGACAACAAGATTAAGTAACACATTGGGTTCTGGATAGAGATCTTTGGGAAGAAGGGAGTAGGAAGGGCAGAATTTGATACCCGTAGTACACGTGGATTAGAAATTAGAACTTTGTGGCTAATGAAAGAAAGTATTTTTTTCTGCCTGTAGACAACAAGAGGAGGCAAGGCGGCTGGTAAAAAAGCTACTGAAGTGGAGATGAAATCTGAGTCTTCTGAAACAGAATCCGAGGTAAGCTCATTACTGGGAAATCAACCTTAAAAAATTCCTGGAGGACATAGTCAAACAATACCTAGATATATATTCTTGACGAGGGCTGCACTGGCCTTACCAAGGCATCCTTACTTTACAGGGAAACTACACAAACAATTATGCTAGCAAACAAAGAAAACGTTATCAGAATTGCACTTACGGTTTAAACGTGCAGTGTAACAGTGTTATACCATAAACCGCAAAACAGGACGTCTTGCGAGGAATTAGTTCTACGAGAATCGGCACAACGCTTTGAAGACACGAAGCGCAATCTTTGCGGCGTGTCAATAAAGATTATATATTTAAAATTTGAAAACGAAATCCCTTAATTAACTCGTATACCCATTCTCTTTGTTTCTGTATTTTTGTTTTGTTTCATTTCCTCCCACAGATATTTTGAGACTTGTATTTTTTTTTGCAAATAATGGACTCTTGTTTCAATTTGTTTTGCTTTTTTATTTATTGCGGTCCTCATGAGGGATACAGTATTTGATTGCCTTTGTATCAAGTTTTAATATACAGGTTGTCACTAGTTACAAAACACGAGTGACTCATGGAAATGGATGCGGTAGTTTT
Organism: Nematostella vectensis; assembly: GCF_932526225.1. Classification (NCBI taxonomy): domain Eukaryota; kingdom Metazoa; phylum Cnidaria; class Anthozoa; order Actiniaria; family Edwardsiidae; genus Nematostella; species Nematostella vectensis. The sequence goes on along the minus strand of NC_064035.1, from coordinate 4,444,262 downwards.
TATAAAATCGTCGAAGGGTCGACGACTCCGGTATTTTCGCGTTTATTTCATTTCATTTTAATGCAGTTGAACCTATGAAGCCTATAATGGACTATACAGACTCATTTTCCCTGAAACAACTCTAATCTTCAAAACAATCGTAAACAGCGAATTGTGATATTTGCCATTCAAAAACAATTAGCAAACTGGTCAAGTGAATTCGAACGCCGCAGAGGGAACCTTTGTCACTTAAACTGTATTTTGCCGTCTCATTAACCCCGCTATTAATGCATTTATGTTTTAATCTCCTAGTTTATCCGTTTCTACCTTAGTGATTCGGCATTTTTTTTTGTCGCTCTTCCTTTGTTGAATTATTCATATTATCGTTACTGGGGTTCCGTGAAAAACGAAAAAAAACTATAAACATTTTGCACTTATATTTGGAAATATGCTTTTTTTCATCGATGCGTGATTGACAGCCTTTGCAGCAACTTGGTAAGCATGGTGTCCTTATGTCACGACACTTGTTTTTGCTGTAGAAGATATGTCATATACCTGTTGTCTTTGGAATTTTGACAAGTATTTCTTTTAATTATTGAGGAACTTAATACGGTATCTTGTCTGGAATATTTTATCATGACTAATGCCAGAAATGTTCGTAAGCAAAAAAAAACCTTAAAATTGGCTGTAAAATTATCTTTTCTTTAAATGTTCTGTTGTTAATTAGATTTATCCGAATGTTATAAAGTTTATCATTCCGCCGATACCTTAGATTTTTCACCAGATTTAGGGCGTTCAAAAACATGGAGCCCCTCAAGATTATCGCATGACGTATGAACTTAGCTCCAGTGCAGAACAGGCTTGATTAAAACGCTTATAGATGATTTTCCTAAAGCCTATTCTTTCACATAAAAAAAAAAAAACAATTTAATCCCCCTTTTTGGGAACCACTGCATGTTAGAGCTACCAAGTTTTATTAGCTAAAGTACACGCATTGCTGTATTGCACTTTTTTTGATAATGTGATAGTTTATTGTGGGAAGGTTTTTTTTTTATCTCTGGCTCATTTTATCGAGCACATTGAATGGTTGCTACGTAGCTCAGTATTCCATGGAACATTTCTACCATGTATTAGCATATTCAAAATGTATTGTGCCAAATGATTTGCAAATGACAAACGAGTTGGGAGCGTTTGAGAAGACCAAGACTAAGTAATAGTAAATAAACATTGCATCTTTGAGAAAGTATCACAACAACAAAATGTAAGTCTATACACTTTTTTTAAATTGTTAGTTTATTGATTTTTTTTAATCTTAGCTCTCTCTTTTGTTTAAAAAATACTGCCAATTGTTCCTCGGTTTTTAAAATAAATGTTTTCTGTAATTCTAAAAAAGAAATAATAATGACTTGCAAGAGTGTGTATCGTCGACAACGACGTGATAAACGCAATGTTTATTTTGGTATATAGTTCCTTACACGTGAATGGAACTATACGTTAATGATAAATAAAGTCTGAATGAGATTTCAATTTAGACAAATAGCCCTTTAAAAAAAGATCTTTCTTGTAAGACAAATTTAAAACTCTTCAAATCATGTAGTTTCACTCCATGTCTGTTGTATAGAACACACTAAGCACCACTTTTGTCTTCTCGAGTTGGGATTTTTTTTTCTTTTTATCACCCAGTGCGGCTTTCAAAGCTGCAAGCGCTTTTACGGAGGGCCACAAGTTTGTAAGTGTATCACACCCTCTTAAAATAAAGGTACTACTACTGTACTAATAACCTATACTAACCACTATGGCGAGAACGTTCGGCCAGCGGCAATTTCCTTGATACTCGATACTTGCTCTTATGATGTCATTTCCCATAAAACTTATTGTGAGATAATTATTTATCTTCGACTATTGATTTCATTTGGATATATTTATCTAATCATTATTTCTTCTGTTACGCTACACACTCCCAGTTTTCAACAAGAAGTGAAATAATACGTACTTGACTCAATGCTAGACCTCTAGTGTGTTGTTATGCGAGTCGACAACTGTTTACTTACCAAGCGTTTGTCATGCCACTGTCAAAACATTCAGTGATTTGCAAGCGAAGAGTAAATACGACAGGAATTAAAGCATCAACTAGTTTCGCTTCTAAATGTACAAGTCACCTACAAACGCTGCGCTACTTTTGACTCGGAACTAGAATGACTAACAGACATTCAAAACACGTGTTCGCTTAAAAGGGCTTAGGCCGAGCTTCCTCCACGGTAAGAGGTTTAGTGCATTCGCGTGAGTTTAGCTAGTCTTTGTGGTCAGTTATCCTCCATGTTCTTCGTATACAATCAACTCCCGTAAGCGGACCATCGCGAATTGAAAAACGTGTCAAATAGTTTGACTGTCCGCTCTCTCGTATAGAATTGTAGCGTTAGACTTGACTAGCCTATAATCCGAAAGGTGTATTACGGTGTACGTGAAGAGCAAGACGCAGAATGAAAAGATCTGAAAGCAATGGTCCTAATTTGATGCCGTCCTAATTTGATGATCATAACAAAAGATTTGATGCCGTCCTAATTTGATGATCATAACAAAAGATATTCAATTCATCATAAATAGAATCTAAAGAAGCCGAGTTGGCTCTCAGACGTGTTTTCTTCAAGCATAATACTTTTATTGTTTTGGCGTATCATAATCCGTTTGTACTAGGAATTTTTTAACATTTGTGACATGACAGTCAAAATAGTCGTCTGTCGTGCTAACACATCTCATCTATCGTGCCAACACACCTCGTCTGTCGTGCTAATACACCTCGTCTGTCGTGCCAACACACCTCATCTATCGTGCTAACACATCTCGTCTGTTGTGCCAACACACCTTGTCTGTCGTGCTAACACACCTCGTCTGTCGTGCCAACACACCTCATCTATCGTGCTAACACATCTCGTCTGTCGTGCCAACACACCTCGTCTGTCGTGCTTATACACCTCGTCTGTCGTGCTAATACACCTCGTCTGTCGTGCCAACACACCTCGTCTGTCGTGCTAATACACCTCGTCTGTCGTGCCAACACACCTCGTCTGTCGTGCCAACACACCTCGTCTGTCGTGCCAACACGCCTCGTCTGTCGTGCTAATACACCTCGTCTGTCGTGCCAACACACCTCGTCTGTCGTGCCAACACACCTCGTCTGTCGTGCTAATACACCTCGTCTGTCGTGCTAACACACCTGGTCTGTCATGCCAACACGCCTCGTCTGTCGTGCTAATACACCTCGTCTGTCGTGCTAATACACCTCATCTATCGTGCCAACACACCTCGTCTGTCGTGCCAATACACCTCGTCTGTCGTGCTAATACACCTCGTCTGTCGTGCTAATACACCTCATCTATCGTGCCAACACACCTCGTCTGTCGTGCCAACACGCCTCGTCTGTCGTGCTAATACACCTCGTCTGTCGTGCTAATACACCTCATCTATCGTGCCAACACACCTCGTCTGTCGTGCCAACACACCTCGTCTGTCGTGCTAATACACCTCGTCTGTCGTGCTAATACACCTGGTCTATCGTGCCAACACACCTGGTCTATCGTGCCAACACACCTCGTCTGTCGTGCCAACACACCTCGTCTGTCGTGCCAACACACCTCGTCTGTCGTGCTAATACACCTCGTCTGTCGTGCTAATACACCTCGTCTGTCGTGCTAATACACCTCGTCTGTCGTGCCAACACACCTCGTCTGTCGTGCCAACACACCTCGTCTGTCGTGCTAATACACCTCGTCTGTCGTGCTAATACACCTTGTCTGTCGTGCTAATACACCTCGTCTGTCGTGCCAACACACCTCGTCTGTCGTGCCAACACACCTCGTCTGTCGTGCCAACACACCTCGTCTGTCGTGCCAACACACCTCTTCTGTCGTGCCAACACACCTCGTCTGTCGTGCTAATACACCTCGTCTGTCGTGCTAATACACCTCGTCTGTCGTGCAAATACACCTGGTCTATCGTGCCAACACACCTCGTCTGTCGTGCCAACACACCTAGTCTGTCGTGCCAACACACCTCGTCTGTCGTGCCAACACACCTAGTCTGTCGTGCCAACACACCTCGTCTGTCGTGCTAATACACCTCGTCTGTCGTGCTAATACACCTCGTCTGTCTTGCTAATACACCTCGTCTGTCGTGCTAATACACCTCGTCTGTCGTGCTAATACACCTCGTCTGTCGTGCTAATACACCTCGTCTGTCGTGCCAACACACCTCGTCTGTCGTGCCAACACACCTCGTCTGTCGTGCCAACACACCTCTTCTGTCGTGCCAACACACCTCGTCTGTCGTGCTAATACACCTGGTCTGTCGTGCCAACACGCCTCGTCTGTCGTGCCAACACACCTCGTCTGTCGTGCCAACACACCTCGTCTGTCGTGCTAATACACCTGGTCTGTCGTGCCAACACACCTCGTCTGTCGTGCCAACACACCTCGTCTGTCGTGCCAACACGCCTCATCTGTCGTGCTAATACACCTCGTCTGTCGTGCCAACACACCTCGTCTGTCGTGCTAATACACCTTGTCTGTCGTGCTAACACACCTGGTCTGTCGTGCCAACACGCCTCGTCTGTCGTGCTAATACACCTCGTCTGTCGTGCTAATACACCTGGTCTATCGTGCCAACACACCTCGTCTGTCGTGCCAACACACCTCGTCTGTCGTGCCAACACACCTCGTCTGTCGTGCTAATACACCTCGTCTGTCGTGCTAATACACCTCATCTATCGTGCCAACACACCTCGTCTGTCGTGCCAACACACCTCGTCTGTCGTGCCAACACACCTCGTCTGTCGTGCCAACACACCTCATCTATCGTGCCAACACACCTCGTCTGTCGTGCCAACACACCTCGTCTGTCGTGCCAACACACCTCGTCTGTCGTGCTAATACACCTCGTCTGTCGTGCTAATACACCTCGTCTGTCGTGCCAATACACCTCGTCTGTCGTGCCAACACACCTCGTCTGTCGTGCCAACACACCTCGTCTGTCGTGCCAACACACCTCGTCTGTCGTGCCAACACACCTCTTCTGTCGTGCCAACACACCTCGTCTGTTGTGCTAATACACCTCGTCTGTCGTGCTAATACACCTGGTCTGTCGTGCCAACACACCTCGTCTGTCGTGCCAACACACCTCGTCTGTCGTGCCAACACGCCTCATCTGTCGTGCTAATACACCTCGTCTGTCGTGCCAACACACCTCGTCTGTCGTGCTAATACACCTTGTCTGTCGTGCTAACACACCTGGTCTGTCGTGCCAACACGCCTCATCTGTCGTGCTAACACACCTGGTCTGTCGTGCTAATACACCTGGTCTGTCGTGCCAACACACCTCGTCTGTCGTGCCAACACACCTCGTCTGTCGTGCCAACACACCTCGTCTGTCGTGCTAATACACCTCGTCTGTCGTGCTAATACACCTCGTCTGTCGTGCTAATACACCTCGTCTGTCGTGCCAACACACCTCGTCTGTCGTGCCAACACACCTCGTCTGTCGTGCTAATACACCTCGTTTGTCGTGCTAATACACCTCGTCTGTTGTGCTAATACACCTCGTCTGTCGTGCCAACACGCCTCGTCTGTCGTGCCAACACACCTCGTCTGTCGTGCCAACACACCTCGTCTGTCGTGCTAATACACCTGGTCTTTCGTGCCAACACACCTCGTCTGTCGTGCCAACACGCCTCGTCTGTCGTGCCAACACACCTCGTCTGACGTGCTAATACACCTCGTCTGTCTTGCTAATACACCTCGTCTGTCGTGCCAACACACCTCGTCTGTCGTGCTAATACACCTCGTCTGTCGTGCTAATACACCTCGTCTGTCGTGCTAATACACCTCGTCTGTCGTGCCAACACACCTCGTCTGTCGTGCCAACACACCTCGTCTGTCGTGCCAACACACCTCTTCTGTCGTGCCAACACACCTCGTCTGTCGTGCTAATACACCTGGTCTGTCGTGCCAACACGCCTCGTCTGTCGTGCCAACACACCTCGTCTGTCGTGCCAACACACCTCGTCTGTCGTGCTAATACACCTGGTCTGTCGTGCTAACACACCTTGTCTATCGTGCCAACACGCCTCGTCTGTTGTGCCAACACACCTCGTCTGTCGTGCCAACACACCTCGTCTGTCATGCCAACACACCTCGTCTATCGTGCCAACACGCCTCGTCTGTCGTGCCAACACACCTCGTCTGTCGTGCTAATACACCTGGTCTGTCGTGCCAACACACCTGGTCTGTCGTGCCAATACACCTCGTCTGTCGTGCCAACACACCTCGTCTGTCGTGCCAAAACACCTCTTCTATTCTCATGTTTATGTTATCCTTCTAGGATGATGAAGCAGATGGTGAGGCGTGTGACGTGGAATTGGCGTACTCTGTCTTGATGCAGTGGCTTGTAGACTTGGATCGTAGACTACATTACATGGAAACAGAGAAATCGGGCGATGAATCGCAACAAGACCTACAGCAAAAGCAGGTAAAATTACAGGACCGCATCAATTCGACTTTACCCCTATCGCAGCCTGTGTTCATCATTGTGTTTAGCATTGCATAATTAAAGAAAGTTGATTAATCAATTCTTTGTTAAATTCAGCTATCTATTGGCAAAAAAAAAATCCAAAAGAGCCATCTACATTTGAAGTCTGATACTTTATGGACGATATTATATATTTCGGTTACTCGCTTAGATTAGCCAAAATATATTGCTTATGTGTATTCTGCGGGAGCGTAGAGTGGCTGCGTGATTGGGCTTCTTTAAGATCATCTTATTAAGGTCATCTTATCATAGCCATTATATAATTGTTTTGTTAACTGACGATTATAATGACCACTACACCTGTTCTATACCGTTGTAACCATCTAATAATTTTGATGCAACCGTGTTCGTTTGTCACGTTTCCATTGTGTGACAAGGTCACGGACGATTTCCTTGATCCGCTGGTCTTTGTTTTGCTCACAATTAACAGGTCTATCAATTAAGACCAACTCCTTAATAAAAATGAGTTATTATGCCAGATTTTCAATTTTTTCCTAAATGATTTTCAAATATACTTTGATTAAATTACACTCAAAAGATTCCGATGTCAGATTTGCTGTCCGCGTAAATCATTAGTGATATAGGACTCCCTCTCATTCATGTCAACATATTTAGCCAAAGCAATACAGGCTCTGTGGGGATTAAGCTTCAATTAGATATTTGCATAACGAGATTTATACAACTCGTCAAATCACGAGATTCGTATCCCAACCATGAGTGCTGAACTCCCTTGGCAAACAGCTCTTATCAAAGTGTAGGGCCGGGCTTTAGGGTTAGTGGGAGATCATGTGAGTGAAGATGATTGGAAACCCTTGTAGATAGTACCTCGGCATCTTGGCCATGATGTATTATATGTCTCATCCTTATGGTAAGAGTTTAAGTTTCGCTCTCATGGAAACCACGGCACGCCAGTGACCTAAGGTGTAGCTATCTTTGTGGTAAAAGAATCATGTGACATTTTGTATTATTCTGATGGCATGGGATTTTGTATTATTCTGATGGCATGGGATTTTGTATTATTCTGATGGCATGGGATTTTGTATTATTCTGATGGCACTAGCATAGTAGGTGACGCTAGCTAGCCTTATCGGCAGATGCATATTTTGGGGTTTGCAATTGTATTTTACTTACATAGCAGGTAAACGTTGTTTTAGTCTGCATTTAGTATCAAAATGGGTAAGCACTATGGGAATACGATTTTTGGCATCGATAGCAGACGTGTCACTTTAGTGTTACAAGGATCTAATTGCTGAACAGATTCCAATAATTGACATCACGGTAACTGAAATGATAAACAGCACAGCTTATGATATGGATTTTCCACATCATTTCGGAATAGTAAGGGTTGTTTTTTAACTTTTCTGTAACAGTTTTTATTTGACACCTGCCCCTTTTGTGGCTATTTACAACACTGTTGTCCCCTCTAGCTAAGGTTTCTGGAATTACTTCCATTAGTTTCGAATATCTAGGTTAGTTCAGTAGAACCTCCATATAAAGGACACCCTTGGACCGAATGTGTATTTTGTATTTAGGTGTCTGTTCTGTCCACTCGAGTAAGTTGACCTTATTCTCCAGCTCGAGTAAGTTGATCTTATTCTCTATATTTTAGAAACGACTCCAGAAGTTTCGTCAAGAGATCCAGAGTCGCGAGTATCATATCACTCGCATCAAATCTATCAAGTACCCTCAATGGCAAGTACCGGAGGACAAGCTCTCCGTCCTTGTCAGCCAGTGGGAGATCGTCAGGCGAAAGGTGACTGTTCTAGAAGAGAAGCTCTACCAAGTCGGAGGCGAAGCGCGGCGTGATGGCGAACTCTCACAGCTGTTGCTATGGTTGCACGAGGCCGAAGCGCTGCTCGGCTACCAAGAGACGTCCGATGTGCCGCCCAAATTCCTTCTTCGTCAACATGAGGTACGCAAACCTCCCATCTATTCGAAATATCTTGGGAGCAGTCTTCGACAACTCTCCACCTCCCCCCTCCAATGATGGACTCAATAACGAAAGTTTTCTTTACTTCATTAGTTAATCCCCAAAGGCAAAGCTCATTTTGTCATTACATAAAATAACTATTTTTTTTTCTACGGTATGTTAAATATTTATTTGCCTCTAAACTAATCTTTCTTTCTCTCTCAGAGTTTTTTTGAGAACATCGATGGTTTCCGGCGCATCTTGCAAACCATCACCGAAAGTGGTCTCGATGACAGCATTGTCGTGGATAAGGGTCTTCTGGCAGACACGCAAAGACGGTTTGATGAGGTGGAGCGACTCGCCGCTAAGCGCGCGCTGCAACTCCGGTTTGATCATCTACGCTCAAGGCTACTCCTACTAATGGACGCGGGACGAAAACAGCTTATGCGGCAACCCGTGAAGTTTTCATCTCGGGAGAACGCGGAGAAAGTCTTATATGAACATAATGTAAGTTAGAGGAGGGGTAATCAACTTAGCTTTTACCATACGTGAATAAATGACTTCATGTTGAGGAATGTCTATAGGCGAATCTTTTTTTAATTTTTGAATTTTAAATATACAACATTTGAAATCTTCTATTTAACCATCTACAGTTCACGTCTGAAACTTGAATAAGAACATTTGTGTGCTATATGAAAATGGCTGCCTTATGTGACCAGGTATTGTTCGGGGGTGCAAAGTTGTTGCGTCATGATTTAGATTTTGAAAGCGATTGTGAAAGTCGTGATAAGTCCTGTTCGTTCATCGTTATTATCCTTGTCATTTAGTTTGAAAACCTCCTATTTCATTTTGCAGGATTTTTTTACGGACAAAAAACACCTCAAAAAGTGCTCCAAATACATAAACCATTTGACCCAAACCACGGCATCGTACACTGGACTGCTGGACGGCACGGATCGAGAAGCAGCTGAGGACGCGTTTCGTCACGTCGAGGCGCTCTGGGAGAGTTATTCAGACGAGTGTTCTGTCCGGTTGAAGCATCTGGAAGACGTGCACAAGCGATGGGTGACGTTTGACGCGCTAATGGAATCCGTAACTTCGTGGATGCACGAGGCGGAGAGGCTTATCAAAAACGGCAAACTAAGCGCTTGTAAGGTAAACGGGCTGATATATAGCCAGGCGATGACATGCTTTACGAGGGAATGACAGTCACACACACAAAAACAAATGTGTTAGCTTACTAACTCGGGGTTCTCCCTAAACCAGACGATCCAAGTATCCGTTAGATCAGCCCTTGAAAAAGTTCTAGAAACTGTAGATTCCTCTTTTCGACCAGGCGTCAGAAGAACGTCAATGCATCGCTAAAAATGCTGTATTATGAAAATAAAATACTACAACACTACTTGTAGTAGAAATATAAATCACTTGTAAACAACGAAATTGTTATAATCATTACATTGTTATTTCGAAACTTCAGGAATACTTCTCTTCATACTATTCTCTTAATACTATTCTTCTTCAGGAATACTTAAAGAACGTCGACCAAATTCAAGTTGACGTGGAGATGCTCCAAGACTGCGGGAAAGCGATCCTTGAGAACTGCATTGAGAGAGTGAAGTTCGAGATAAAGCAGTCCTTACGGTCTGTCGATAGACGGCTTAACCGCATAGTGCGCCGACAGTCGCGCATCATGAAGTGCGATCGCCGCAACCCAAAACTCGAGCAGTTTGAGAGTATAGTGGATGGTATAATGGACTGGATATACGACACTGAAGTGCTCCTCACGCACACCGTGGAGAGCACACATGCAGCTGTCAGGGAAAGGACGCAGCGGCTAGAAGTACGTGTCGCCTTTTGGTATATTACTTCAAATATGGAGAGGGCAACTGGGAACAGGAAAGGGTCCAATATTTCGATATACAAATGATGATCGGTTCTTTCTCCATTCCCTGCGTTGGTTGGCAACAGCGTATCATAAAAAAAGCGCTTTCGGCTTTTGTCCTTCCTAGCCGTTGGATCTGAGTAGTTTGGCTCTATATTGCAATGTCCTTTGTACGTCATCTCTACCATGTGGAAACTCCGCCCATGTCAGTCTTCTCGCGGCCTCCATCTGGTTTACTTTTTCCTTCCTAAGTTCGATATACGAACAATCCAAACCACAGCGGCGTTGTTCTTTTGTCGGTCAAGGAGAAAGAAGATGTCACGTGCACGTTTTCACTGCTTATAGTTTTCACGTCTGAAAACATTTCTTTTACATATAATGGACCCAAAATTTGACGTTTTAATATAGCGTATAGGGTGTATTTTTTTCCGATTCGTTATATCGTTTTAATTTTGCAGATTGCTCAGAGGGGTGTCGAGGAATGCGAACACAACGTCGTCTCGGTGAATCACCTAACCAAGCCTATACTAAAAGAGTTCAAAACCGATATGGCCTCCTCTATCAACGCAACCCTTTCACACATCAACCGACGCTTCGAGAAGATTAAATCTTCAGTGACACACAAGCATCGCAGTTTAAAGCAGTGCGTGTCACAGCTTAACGCGTTTGAGGAAGGTATAGAGGAAGAGTTAGAGTGGATGGACAAGGCGCTAGATGCCCTTGCAGCCTACAAGAACCTGAGTACTGTCGAGGAGGTCGAGCAGGAGCTAAGCAAGTACAAGGTATAACCCATTGTGGTGTATGTCATTGTATAACCCACGGTGGTGGTATAACCCATGGTGGAGAATGCCATAGTATAACCCATGGTGGTGTATACTATGGTATAACCCATGGTGGTGTATACTATGGTATAACCCATGGTGGTGTATATACTATGGTATAACCCATGTTGGTCTATGCCATTGTATAACCCATGGTGGTGTATACTATGGTATAACCCATGGTGGTGTATACTATGGTATAACCCATGGTGGTGTATACTATGGTATAACCCATGGTGGTGTATACTATGGTATAACCCATGCTGGTCTATGCCATTGTATAACCCATGGTGGTGTATACTATGGTATAACCCATGGTGGTGTATACTATGGTTTAACCCATGGTGGTCTATGCCAGGTATTACCCATGCTGGTGTATGCCATAGTATAACCAATGATGGTCTATGCCATGGTATAACCCATGGTGGTGTATGTCATGGTATAACCCGTGGTGGTCTATGCTATGGTATAACCCATTGTGGTCTATGCCATGGTATAACCCATGGTGGTGTATGTCATGGTATAACCCGTGGTGGTCTATGCTATGGTATAACCCATTGTGGTCTATGCCATGGTATAACCCATGGTGGTGTATGTCATGGTATAACCCATGGTGGTCTATTCTATGGTATAACCCATGGTGGTCTATGCTATGGTATAACCCATTGTGGTCTATGCCATGGTATAACCCATGGTGGTGTATGTCATGGTATAACCCGTGGTGGTCTATGCTATGGTATAACCCATGGTGGTCTATGCTATGGTATAACCCATGGTGGTCTATGCCATGGTATAACCCATGGTGGTGTATGTCATGGTATAACCCATGGTGGTGTATACTATGGTATAACCCATGGTGGTGTATGCCATTGTATAACCCATGGTGTTGTATGCCATGTTATAACCAATGGTGGTCTATGCCAGGTATTACCCATGCTGGTGTATGCCATGGTATAACCCATGGTGGTCTATGCAATGGTATAACCCATGGTGGGGAATGTCATGGTATAACCCATGTTAGTCTATGCCATGGTATAACCCATGGTGGTCTATGCCATGGTATAACCCATGGTGGTGAATGTCATGGTATAACCCATGTTGTTCTATGCCATCGTATAACCCATGGTGGTGTATGCCATGGTATAACCCACGGTGCTGTATGCAATAGTATAACCCATGTTGTTCTATGCCATCGTATAACCCATGGTGGTGTATGCCATGGTATAACCCACGGTGCTGTATGCAATGGTATAACCCATGTTGGTATATGCCATCGTATAACCCATGGTGGTGTATGCCATGGTATAACCCATGGTGGTGTATGCCATGGTATAACCCATGGTGGTCTATGCCATGGTATAACCCATGTTGGTATATGCCATCGTATAACCCATGGTGCTGTATGCCATGGTATAACCCATGGTGCTGTATGCAATGGTATAACCCATGGTGGTCTATGCCATGGTATAATCCATGTTGGTCTATGCCATCGTATAACCCATGGTGGTGTATGCCATGGTATAACCCATGTTGGTATATGCCATTGATAACCCATGTTGGTCTATGCTATGCGTATAACCCATGGTGGTGTATGCTATGGTATAACCCATGGTGCTCTATGTCATGGTTGTGTTTTTGTGCTTTTGGGGTCTGTGTTATCAGTTTTGTTTGAGCGTAGGGCTTAATTACTCTCATTTGGACTTTATTAACTCTCATTTGGAATAGCTTGTTAAAGGATCTAAGATTCTATCACAATTGGTTTTCTGTGTTGACCGACTGTCTACGTAAGAAACTGTTGTGGAAGTTTGTCCCTTTATGTGTTAAAAACAATGTTGGCAGCGCTCAAACATTCACACACTGAGTCTCTGTTAAAAGCGTTTAGGCTCTTTCTTGTTACAAGGCTAACAATCCGAATTAATGTTTTGTATAGGAGATCTTCTCCAGTGTCGACCAGCATGGCGCGGTGGTTGAGGCAAAAAGCAGTTATCTTCAGCAGCTCAAGGGGAGTCTGATCGATCTGATAGATCCGTCTGACATGCAGGAGACCATGAACACTCTAAACACTCGATGGAAGGTGGTCCGAACAGGGGTGGACGCCCACATGCACAATCTGTCTGAATGTCAGCGGTTGCTGCAGCAGTTTGAAGAGAGCGCAAGGAAAGTACGGACGTGGACGATTGACTCCAACATATCAGAGGTGAGTCCAAGGGGTATGAATGCTCCAGATAGATCTAGAAGTATCTCAAAGGCAAGGCACTACTCTGATAGGTCACACGTCTCGTCACACGACCACATCAGCTACTGTATGCTGATGATTAGTATCTACAGTCAAAGGTTGATCCGAGATAACTCTTTGCTCACACTAGTTTTCCGTTGAGGCCCAACCATGACGCCATTTTACGCTTCCTTACATTGCTCGGCACAGATTGCAACCGTTTTTATCGGCTGATTAAATTGTGTAAAATATGTTATTTCAATCAATTATACTTTAATCATGAATGGTTATCTTAAAGCTTCTTTGCGAATAGACCAGATGTAAATAATGAAAAACGAAGTCCCTGCTCGACATTCTCTAAGGTGTTAAGACATGATAACCAATGATAAGTATCAAAGCACGCATGATTAGTTTAAGTATGGCTCTTTTAATTTAAGATATCTGAAGATGAATTGGAGAGTGTGCAAGCCGCTTGCGACGAACTCATTCAAACCCAGCAACAACTCAAAAACGTGGCTCCCAACGACAGCGTCAAGAAAAAACTAGAACTTTCTGCTAGAACAGTCGCGCAGGACTGGGACGAGGTGTACAGCAAGGAGAAAAGCAGGCGTCTGAACATGCGCGTAACTGAGTGGAGGACTGGGGCTGAGAGTGGTATGGCTGGACTGGAAGATGAGCTCGGGGCTGTGATGGGTACTCTGCGGACTGATGGCTACTCTTTTGAGCTAGCAGACCGATGCCAGGTAAACACACTCTTTAAAGCTCGTTGATCGGCACTAGGTAAACCACACTTTATTCTAAGATACCGGTACTAGAGAACCATTCTCTTTTTAGCTGCAATCCAGACCAAAAGAAGTGGCACACTTCCCCCCTCCCTCCCCCCTCAATGTCGAAGCATATACACATACTTCAATAAACATTGTCGGTGCAAATGGCGAATAGCAAATGGTAGCGTAAGCCAAATCGCGACTTGTAGGTATAATTACCCCTAAGATTAATGAGTAAGTAAACTAATCGCATGAGCTATTCACATTTTCCTGCTTTCAGTAAAATATGAGAAGTCCCTTGGTATTTTTGGATGGTTGCACTGCCTTTTGACATTTGATCATCTGACTGCGACTTGCAGCTAAAAAAACGCTTTTAACCAATATTAAATTGGGGGAGAAAGGGGTGTGTATTACTATGCGAAGTGTCCCACGTTTTTTTGTCGCGGATTGTAGCAATTTGGTGCAAGGTGAACACAGTTGAGTAATTCGGTGGTAGAAAAACACTAGCATTTTAATTTTATCGAAGCGAATTAAGCCCCACCCCTCTTCATCATGATACATAATTACTGTGATCCCTACGCTGCGTGGCCAATGAAATCACCATGACTTTACACGTGATCTTACGCTATCGATGCGTGGAAATACCACTAGACCTCACATTACAAGACCTAACAAAAAGGATAATAAAAGGTTATTAAGATATATAATACATTAGGTTTATTGGAAAGAAATATATTGCTTTCTTATTGCTTGCTTTAATGTTTAAACTTTACACGGTCATGGATGGTTTTATAGGATACGCTGCTAAATCCTGACAAGAGAATTGCCATCGACGATCACATCAGGAATCTCAATGAGACTGCTCGCAGCATCGCCGCACAGTCGTTACCTGGCCTTGACCTTAGCGCGATGTGTCAAGATCTGGATGTTCGGTGGACTGCACTCAAAACGAATATCGAGGAGTCAGTAGCGAGGGTCGAGGAGGCGGGGAGGAGTCTTCGCGAGTATGACGCTTGCAAGCAGAAGCTGGAGAATCTTGCGCGAGAACTTACAAATACCATATCCGCTATTGATAAAGTCACAGAGTACAATGAGCTGCACGGTTTGGTGAAAGAGTTTAAGGTGTGTTTCATGTCCTGGTCATGTTACGTTGTCGCTAACAGGTGATTCATTCTTTTATTACATGTAATCTGATCTTATCATTTCCTGTCCTTCTCTAATTGAAGAGTTCAGGGGTTACACATAAATTCATACCCCATTCACGAGCACAAGGGGTGACGTCTTCGATTGATGTGTTCGATGAATTCCTCTGTAAAACATATTACACGAACTAGTCTTTTGTTTCATATTCATACCCAAAAGAAAGGAGACGTTTATTCCATTACGTGACAACACAGGTAGACCGAAGGCGTGCAAGAGAGTTCAGATACTGGGCTACTCCTTTTACGTGGATATAGTTGTCAACATGGTTTGATTTTATTCGTCCATCTGTGCTGCCTCCTCTATCCTAAACGTAACGACGCACGTTCCAACACTGTTCATACACTATTAAAGGCTGCACTCATCAAGAAGACAGGAACGACCGCAAGATGGTGAAAATTCGGAATTAAAATACCTTAAGACCGCAGATTGCTCATTTATAAACATCTGCTACGAAACTGAAATACTTGATTCTTTTAATGTTGAGACTTAGAATGAGACTGAGAATTATTCTAATGTGATGATTTTATACTATGCATTTTTCTATTTCTGTTCTATTGAAATTATTTAACAACAGCGGTAAGAATAGAAATCGTCAGGCTAACACATAATTATATAGGGGTCAACAGTATGCAATGACTATAGTATTATGATCCTTCGAGATGGTCGTTGTTATTCTGATTGTTTATGATGATTAGCTCATTTATGCTTCGGCTTAAGCACCTAAGTTTTCAATATCTCTTCGTTTTCAGGAGCTTGCTGCAGACTTCGAAAACAGCCTCTCTTCTTTGCCGAGGTTTCTAGAGGTTGCTGCTGAAATCGTCAAGGAAAGTAACAAGCTAGATGTTGCAGGAGAAGCGAGGTCGATCTCTGATCGCGTTGAAGCCCTAGTACCCTTGATTACTATTACAAATAATAAGCTTTCGGTCATGCAAAGGGATTTTCTTCAGGAGAAGTCTATCAAAGAGCACGTGGTGTTTTTGAGAGAGGTGGAGAGTCGACTTGATGTGGAGTTTTGTTTGGACAGAATTGATGATGTCGAAAAGGAACTGGAGAATCTGAAGGTAATGAAGTTTTGGTTTGTTCGCATGTTTGCTGGTATGCTTACAGGTTTGATAAACAGGCTGTTAGAGGGACGGACCGTCGGATAAACAAGCAAGCCAAGCAAACAAACAAACATTTGTCAGGACGTTCTGTTATTTTTCACAGTACCACTTCAGTACATGTCAACTTAAATGCATTGTTATCTTACTGTTGTCATCGAACCCTGTACTAACTGGTCTAATCCCTATTTTCAAGAGCATCTTGGATTCACTGGAGGCACACGATGAAAATATCTCACAGACCATTGCAGAAATCAAGACCTCTTGTAGAGACTCGAGAATCATGTCAACCGACAAGAGCCAGAAACCACTCACCAAGGGACAATCAGTGAAGTCACTTACCCAAAGTCAAAATCCACCTGCCCAGGAAGAGGGACAGTCGTCCCAGAGCCAGGAACCGTCTGCTCAGGAACAAGGACGGTCGACACAGGGAAAAGAATCGTCTAAGCAGGAAGAAGAGCCCTCCATCCTTGGTAAGGTAGCCGAACTAGAACGCCTTTATGAGCAGATAACGAGCCGGTGCGAGGGCAGAGAGGAGGATTTGCACACTGCTCTGGAACAGTGGCAGGGGTACAACTCTGCGATGCAGTGCTTCAAGGAGACGCTTGCTATGGGTGAGGTGGAACTCACACGCAGGAAGACACTCGTACTTTCCGAGATTGAGATGATTAATGAACAGATAAATCTCCTCAAGGTGAGTAATCATCCTATGCACACTGTAAACATTCCTTGTTAAGGAAGGTCGTAATCTGGTGTATACTTCTCATTGCGTTTCTTTTCTCAGGAATTTAAGAACGAGGTTAAATCTCGACTTGATGAATATGATTGCTTGTTTGATATTGGCGAGAAGTTGAAGAGGGGTGCTAGCAGTGAGGGTGAAGCACGGATCGACGAGGAGCTGCTAAATGTTTCCTCCTTACGCAAGTCGTTAATGGATGAGATCCGCAGCCACCTCGGTCACTTGAACACCGTGGCTAAGCGCTGGGTCGGTCTGCAACAACAAATGCATACATTTGTGGAGTACATGGACAAGGTAGACTCCAAGCTTGAGAGACGCAAAGAAAGCAGGATATCGCAGGAGTGGATGAACCAGGTTAAGGTAAATCAGTCGAAAAAAAGCACAGGAAATTAACGCTCCAGTCGAAACATTTGTCAATAGGGGGCTAAATGCAGTGTTGTGATGTCTAGTAATAGAAATGATCCATAAAGTGTTTTCTTTGTGAATGCTCTACGACGTTTTACTGAAAATCTTAAATGTAACCATATTTCTAAAGAATTATTTCACTTGCACGCCGCTATACAGCACCCCAAATATAACCTTAGTTCTAAAGGATTCTTTTCTACAAATATACCCACAGCTATAAAGGATCCTACACGCCACCATAGAGCACTCCAACATACCAACAGTTCTTAAGGTTTCTTCTACTTGCAGGGCGTCTCGAGTGAGCTTTTCAAGCGCCGCCAGAGTTTTACTGCGTTCACAGAAGAAGGACGACGTCTCTCGGACTCTTTCGTGGACGTTGGTGCTATGCACTTCAAAGCCAAGCTGTGCAGCCTGAAGGAGCGCTGGAATGAGCTGTTCAGTAAAGCCATCAAGTCTGAGGATACAGCCGACGAGGGACTGAAGCCTCTAAACGAGTACCAGGAGGCTTTTGAAGATTTTACATCCCGATTTGAGGAACTCGAAGAAAAGGTGGAAACTGACTTACCGAAATTTCAGGACTTAGAGCAAGTTACTGCCCAAATAGAAGATGACCAGGTGAGTAATTTAAAAACAAGTGTGTAAGTTGACAGGTTAGTGTGCTGCAAAAATATATGTACTGTATATATTTTTATGGTAGGATCTAATAACTGCTATCTGTTTTATGGTATGATCTAATAAGTGGTCTCTGTTTTATGGTAGGATCTAATAAGTGATATCTTTTTTATGGTAGGATGTAATAGGTGATCTCTGTTTTATGGTAGGATCTGATAACTGATGTCTATTTTATGATAGGATGTAATAACTGATCTCTGTTTTAAAATAGGATGTAATAACCGATCTCTGTTTTATGGTAGGATCTTATAACTGATATCTGTTTTATGGTAGGATCTAATAACTGATATCTGTTTTATGATAGGATCTAATAAGTGATCTCTGTTTTATGGTAGGATCTAATAACTGATATGTGTTTTATGGTAGGATCTAATAACTGGTCTCTGTTTTATGGTAGGATCTAATAACTGATATGTGTTTTATGGTAGGATCTAATAACTGGTCTTTGTTTTATGGTAGGTTCTAATAACTGGTCTCTGTTTTATGGTAGGATCTAATAACTGGTCTCTGTTTTATGGTAGGATCTAATCGTTAATCTCCGTGAGCTGAGGGGCTCTTTAGACACTCTTATCTGGAAAGGCTCAAACCTGGCGGCAAGTGTGCGCCTTAAAGACCTCGATATCAAAGGCACTTTGAAGCAACTCGAGGAGAAATGGAATTACTGCGTTCATGAGGTCGAGGCCAGACTGGAAGAACTTGACTCCCTGCGTATTGACTGGGAAGAGCGAGAGAAGATCTTGCAAAATATGGAATTCTGGGTAAAAGAGGCGGAGTCTCAGCTTGAAAGTGAGAAAAGTTTGGCAAGTCGTGATGAGGATTCGATCAAAGACGTGCTATCTTACTATGAGGTAAGTCAGAACCCTTTATGAACACACAAAATAAGCATGCTTGTGTTTCTGCTTATTTCAGTGTGAATAAGCAATAAGCACTTAGGGCAAGTTTTACTCTACATAACTTGTCAATATTACTGTTGACAAGCGTGTGTTCTTAGGGCGTCCAATCGTCGATGGAGAATCGAAAAGCAGAGTTCGAGGAGGTGATTTCTCAGTTTGAGGGAGTGAAATCAATTAACCAGGGAAGGTTTATCAACGAAGAGATTATCGAGAGGAAGTGCCAGTCTCTTCGCGCCAAATGGGACTCACTTGGCAGTAGCATTCCTGATAGGGTTGACTCGCTGAGAGAGGAGCTACACAGCTGGGGAAAGTTTTTCTCAGACTTAGAGAAGTTCATCGCGTGGGTAGACGAGATGGAGGGATTTACACGAACCGAGAAGCCACGGAATGAAGCAGAGGCGAAGCAGCAGTTGAAAGAGCTCGAGGTGGATATTTTTTACGATCTTGATAGGATCTGATTATGTTATGACTGAAGCGCTACCACATTGTCGACCTATCTTAGCTGATAGAAGTTGTAATGTTTCTCCTGAACTGCTATTTGGCTCTATGGATTTTCTCACATCTATGTTTGCTGAACGGAATTTTTTGACAACAAAAAGTCCAAATTACCCATGTAATTATTCGTTATAAATACCTTTTATTATTTATGTACTTTTATTATATGCCAACAACCACTTCTGGTGGAATGGCGCACGCTGATTGGCTGTTGAGCGGTCCGGATCCTGCTGTAACGACCTCGGTCTGTACAAAAATCCCGCGGGCTGAGATTTCTATGTACGGACCTCGCGCTCGGTTGATAAGTAGTATATATATAGTATATCTATTCCAAGTTTACTGGTTTTATAGTATGATATATAGTATATCTATACCAAGTGAATTGGTTTTAAAAGTTTTTGTTGATCAACCACTCCTTTGTTATTGATTATAATTTGAAATGTAATTGTTAATTATGCAAGAAACCCTTTAAAGTCTGACGATTTATCAACGTTATTTGACTGTATCACAGTTACGCGTTTAAGCCAATTGAAATGATTCTATGAAGGACTTTGTGTTGTACGTGAGCGTAAAATGTTGGCATCATTGTCAATTAACATTTTCTGTGATGTAAGTATATTATTCTCGTGTTTCAAAAAAATATATATGATTTCTTGTCTCTTGCCTAGGAATTCCAAGCAGCCTTCAAAACTCGTCAAAGTAGCTTCGAAAGCGTAATAAAAGAGGGTCGCGAGGTTCGTCTAAAATCGAGTCAAGGGAAGTCATCTGATGAGCTGAATGAGAAGTTGTCGCATCTGACTGACCGCTGGGACGAGATGCTGAGATGGGCTGCGGGCCGGTACCAGATACTGGTGCTGTCCAAACACTATCTGGACTCCTCTAAGCAGGTGGTGCAATACCTGGAAAAGATAGAAACCAAGCTTAGCACTAGCAAGGATATCCCGCAGAGCGTACTCGACAAGATTAAAGAGGAGTCGGAGAAAGCCAAGGTAATAGTTGGTGACAGTTGTCTGTTGATTGTTGTGTTCTTTATGTTCTTAATCTTAATATCGCAGACCCTTAAA
The DNA here is from genome assembly GCF_932526225.1 of Nematostella vectensis. Classification (NCBI taxonomy): domain Eukaryota; kingdom Metazoa; phylum Cnidaria; class Anthozoa; order Actiniaria; family Edwardsiidae; genus Nematostella; species Nematostella vectensis. Next base: position 4,423,539 of record NC_064035.1, on the reverse strand, counting down.
AAAAATGAACTTGTTTATCACCTTAACCTTTGTCACCTTAATTTATCACTTTTTATAATCCAGTTTTCTGCGACTAATTGACCCAGTTCAATCTGCTTGATCGTAAATGCACCACGATATGCCCAAAGAATTAACTCTAGATATGAAACAAGAGATCATGTTTCATATAAATATTGATATTGAGTACCTCTAGAAAGGTCTTGACCATGTCCACTCAGTTGGTTCAGGTGTTACAGAGAAGTTCACAGAAGTTCTGACAAAGAAGTTCTCCTGTTGCTCAGTCTTAGCCTATCGCTAATGTTCTTTACGTAATTTGTGTAGACGAGGGTTGCTCAATGGAACGAGCAATGCCTAGATCTAAATGTAGTTGTCAAAGAGGGTCACCTCATGTTGGAGCAGGCCTCTGGAAAGGCCGTCGCGTTTGACGAACAACTCGGCAACCTGAACTGCGAGTGGCAAACATTGATCCAAGAGATTGAAGGGCAAAAGAAATCTATCGAGAAAACAGCCAGAAAGTGGTGGGACTTCACCAGGAACAAGCTCAAGATGCTGAGGTGGTTGAAGAAGAAGGAAAGCGATGCTGACTTTAGCAAGAACCTCAGTTTTGACAACGCTGAAGAGCAGATGAACGCCTATCAGGTGAGAATAATGTAGCAGAGGCTGGACAAGAAGCTCTTCACGGAAACAAAACTGATAACCCTAGAAGTGTCGGTATACTTGCACTTCGATTTTAAAATATAACTAATTACCATCTGAACCTAATCTACATTGAATTCATATTGACTTACTTCTTTTTCTTTTGTACTTCTATTTGACACTTGATACATACCAGGATCTTAAGGGGTTAATTTTTGACAACCTACGTAAAACTTATAAGTACTAACTACCATATACGGAATAAAATCTAATTAAAAATTCGCGCAAACGTTAACATTTTTTCCTTGCATATACTTTTCCCACTCAAATACCAAATGTTGTGTTTATTGCTTGCAAGCTTGCAGGCTACCGTGCTGCAATGTTTAAATTGATGCTTCTAATCTTGCTTGATAAGATTGGTACACTGGCAGTTTTCTGGGACCGTTTGCATTGGCGTCATAAAAGTTTTGTGTGACCGTCTGCTGATTGTATGCTTGTCAAACACAGAGTATCCTTGATCGTTTGGACGCACACAAGCGAGACCTCGAGGCCCTGCGCCAAGCCGCCCAGGACATGAAGGACGATGACACGGATGGACTTGCCATACAAGAGATGAAGCAACTCATTGAGAAATTCGAGAACTTGCAGAAGAACGTGAATGAAAAGAAGGAGTACTTTCAGCGCATGGCGGACAAATGGCAGATGTTCTCTGATCAGAAACACAAGATGAATTCGTTCTTTCGTAACACTCGTACTATCGTGGCTAAACGACAGCTGCGTAGCGCTGAAGATTGCAAGAAACAGATTGAAGAGTGCAGGGTAAGCATCAGCATCTAAAATTTATTCATGTCGGATGATGTCGGATCATGATTAGAGAGCAGAAACAAAAGTCGCTTAACGTCAAGCGAGCGTTTGCATACGCTTTTTCGAGACGATATAACTTATATCGGAAGCCCTTCACCAAAATGTAATTGGAATACCCGTTACGACTCATAGACGATCTAGGGGTGTACCCCAACGCCCAAATGAACGTGTTTTATATATATCTCTTTCGCGTAGGCTATCAATAAGGACCTTGAAGATAACGGGAGTGCACTAGAGGCGGCAAGCCTGGAAGCAAGCGCTATACTAGAGGACCTGAAGCAGTTCGAGGGGTTTGACACGCAGGCAATGGAAGAGGAACTCCGACAGGTAGGAAGTTAAACGTAGAATCCCTTAGGCCTTAGAATCACCAGTCACAACCCATCATCCTTGTACTTGACGAGTCTTAATGCCTCTCTGTCTGCTGCGAATGTGATGGAGGACATCTTCCTCAAAAACATATTTTATTTTTTATTAGACATGCCAAAGATTGGTCGTCATCTGTTTTGTAAGAAATCTCCGTATGTAACAAAAGATTAGAGTCATGAATATTAGACTTCGGTTATAATTGACTTATGTTATGTGCGTATGCATGTTATTGTTTTAGGTGAATCAGATGTATACCGAAACTCGTGTGCAAGTTGACGTGAAGCAAAAGGCGTTGGAGCAAGTCGCCTCCGAGTGGGACGATCTCGAAAAGGGCAAGGAGGAGATCCAGAGATGGATCAGTGACGTGAAGAAAGAGTTGTCTGCCTCAGATGACGAGGATGAGCCCGTTGTAGTCAGGAGAAGGGAGAAGCTTAAGGTAGGGGAACCTGCAGACTCTCTCTTGTGATTGTTATTCACTCTGGTAGTAAACTTGATAGAGAAGCTCTTAAAAATTCAGCCTTGGTGCTAGAGTGACCAGGCCTTTGGTTATAAGTAAAGAAGCTGGGCGTGCCTACCGATTCTGTACATTCGTTTTTTTTCGTTTGGCTGTTCTCTTGCAATCAGGATCTGAACAGTTACTACTTTTGGTATAGCTAAAACCTGTCTGTAGAGCTAGTCTAGTCAGGTACATGTAGAGCCTTTAAACTTTAAGCTTTAAACATTCCTCTACCGTTACTTTTATAGGGTAAAGTCGCTTCCCGCGAAGATCATCTAAAGCGATTGAGCTGGCAAGCCGTTAAGCTAATGGAGGATTTTGCAGATGATGTCGATGTTGACATGAGCGATACTTTCCAACCTCTCCTTCGTGAATGGAAAAGTGTCCAGGAACTTGCTGGGTTACAAGTAGAAGATGCCGAACACCAGGAAATGGTGGAGAGCTTCAAGCGTCGAAGCACAACATCCATGGGCGACTTGGATGAGAATGAATATGTGGCGGAGCTGCAAAGCTCCAACCTGAACCGAAAAGTTCGTACCATGTCTTATGGTAGCGAGACGAACATTGGAGAGTCCGATCGCCGACGTTTTTCTAATGATAAGTCCATGGATACTTTGTGGAGCTCTTCCACTTCATTTTCCATCAGTGTGGACCAGTTAGACGACGGTTTCCCATCAAGTCCGCCATTCAATTTGTACCCAATGAACGATGACGCCTTCAGTAATAGCCAGTTGTTCCAGCAGCGTGATCGAGAGGATACCATATCAGAGGATACAGTCAACGCCGCAGGACAAGAAAATGCTGATCCTACATCGTTAGATAAAACCACTGAGAGCTTGGAGACCGTCACAGCTGATGACACGTTGAAGGCTGAGAAGACTGAAGACACGGTGAAGGCACTGTTGGATGATATCATTGAGAGAATAAGCGATACTTGCAAGAGGCTATCTCTGTGTTCATACGAGCCTAAAGACACAGAAGAGGATCTTGCGCGTAAACTTGAGGAATGCAAGGTGAGATTATTTGCTCTACTAAGTGTTTAGTGTTTTAAGGACATTATGTTACCCTGCTTGTGTTTATTCAAACAAGCGTAGACGTGGAAGAAAATAGACGCGACGCAGCTTATTGAACTGTTAGAAACAATCAGAAAACAAATTCTATTAGCAGGTTACCATAACGTCTGTTATTCCTGACTATTTTACTATATATTTATGCTTTATATAATATTTCAATGTGATTTCCGGAATAGAACTTTGATTTTACCTTTGGGCAATATTCTAGTCTTGTTTTTCTCCAATAACAATTCATAACATGGCCTGTCGTATTCCTTGACTGTACTTTCCCCGTGCTCTGTTAACTGGTCATTACATACTTGTCATAATAGCACAAAATAAGCTGTGCGTTCTTAATTCGTTTTTTTTTTTTTCACAGTACTTGCAGCAAGATCTTGAGTCCCACAGAGCCGAGCTCGAAGACTTGACCAAGGAGACTGTAGCACTTCCATTAGAGAAAGTGATGGCGGATGCCTCGGCCAAGCTATCCGAGGGCCTGGGCCTCGCTCCTGACACCGAGAGCGAGTTACAGTGCGTCATAGACCAGTTTGAGGAGTTTAACATATCAGTGAGTGAGTGGGGATCGTGGTTCTACCCCGCGCAAGCAACACTTGAAGAGTGCAAGGGAGAGTGGATCACCAAGTCCCACATGGAAGAGATGAACGATAGATTGCAGGTATTTAAATCAATCCAAGGGTTTTGTAACATTTGTAATATTTTGTAGCTTGTAAATTCCCTCAATAGTTTCATGTAAAATTGATCAACAATCTCGCGCAGATGTAATTGTAATACGTGTCAGTTGTCTGAGAGAGACTATATTATTTAGTTGCGTACTATTTCTAAGCGTTTCCAGTTACCTTACTCCTAAATCATATAACTTTACCTTAGGTCGGGTAGCGCGAATTTTGGTCCAATGTCGGCTGTGTAGTATAATGATCATTTTATTGTAACAGGTGCTTGTGGACGAGATGGACCGCAATGATCAGCTTATTGGTGATGTGTACAACAAGGGCGATATTCTTCTTCAAGTAGTAACAGGCCCTAGCAAGTCAAGCATTGAGAACCAACTCAACCAGCTGGAAGAAGAGTGGGCAGACTTCTGTCAGGACACCATTACAATCAAGACCGAAATAGAAGACACGCTAAGTCAGTGGGCGGAGTACGAAGAGAGTAGGGACAAGCTTCATCAGTGGCTGCTTGATGTGGAAAACAAGTACAAGGAGAAGGCCAGTGATTCTGCGAATGTTGCTGTGCTTCGAGAAGAACTCGAGGATATTAAGGTAACACGATGGATTTTCATTTACTTCAGGTTATTAAAGGTCATTTAAACTTCAATAACATCAATGTTTCACTTGTCATTTAAATATTATCATTAACCATTTACATCATTTTTCAATCGTGTATGGTAATGGTTACTTTTATTCAAATATTATCATTAACCAAGTATGTCAATCGGATATGGTTATTCTTAATTTCTTGTGGGAGTAGTTTGATTTATTTTGTAAACAAAAATAGTGACTGATCCATTCTTTAATGTAACACTCAAAAGATCGTCTGTTTGTCACAGCCAGATTTGTGACCATGCCGCCTTAATGCATTTCTTTTTTCATAAGTGGACGCAAAATTAGATAAGCCAATGGTAATGTGTAAACTGAGTATAGCATTAAATTGTAAAAGTGTCAAGAACAATTATAGAACGAGATAGAACATTTTATATGACGATTCCAATCTTATTCATTTGAATAGTTCATAGATGTAGAAGGATTGATATAAACTAGAACTTACAATAAAGTACTTCTGTCATTTATTGAATAAAATACTTCTGTCATTTTTTGCCCCTAGAAATTACGCCAAGACATGGGCATCCAGGAACTTGTGCTAGACTTTATCAACGTGAAAGGCCAAGAATTCAGCGGAAAGGTAATGGAGAACGAACACTTTGAGTTGGACCTGAAAGCTACTAACGACCACTGGGACTCAGTGAAAGAGCAGGTGTCGCGGCGCAGCCTCCATCTGAAAGACCTGCTGTGCGACTTGTGTGCGCTTGAGGAAGATGTGGTCAAGCTTGGTGAGGTTCTCCACCACACCGAGGTGTGCCTGAACGACAGCGAAAATACCAAGGAGCCTGGCTATAATGGCATCCAGAAACAGCTGGCCAAGCTCAAGGTAAATATGAAGCTGGTAATCATGAAAACGCAGTGCCATAAACGGGTGCAATGTCGGGAATTGATAATTTTAAAAGCAAGGCTGCATTATGCTAAAAGTGCCAGGGTGACTATAAAGTTTTGATTTCTGTTTGAAAACTAAACATCCAGTATCAAAGTTACTTTGGTTATTTTGATCGAGGTGTTCTGGGTATTTTTGCTTGACGTTTCTGGTTTTGATTGTTGGTGATATCTGTTTTAATGTCTCTTCCAGGCTCTGGCAAACAGCTTCGAAGGCCATGTTGCACAGCTAACAGACGTCCGGGAGATGTTCAACCGTGTCCGAGAACGATGTAATAGTGAAAGTCGCACTGATCTTAGCGATAGGCTGAAATTCCTTGACAATCGTTGGCACTCAGTACGTGATCAGATCTCGGAAAAGGTCCAAGCCGCGGAGACAGAGATCAGTGAGTGGACCTCGTACAATCAGCAACTGGATGATATGATAACCGAACTACGCAACGCCGAGATTAGCCTCGGTGCCTCCTTGATGGGAACACCTGACTTGGACCAGCTCGAGAGCCAATTGGAGGAAGTAAAGGTTTGTCTTACTTGTTTTACTGGTTACATCAAATGCCAGTCCTGAAACTTGTATAAAGGACTGGTACTTAATCTCGCTGGACTCAAAATTACAAACACATTGCATTTATATAATACCGTTATAACTGGATATTGCTGTTTAACAGTTATTTCTGAAGCTCGAGTGGGCTCTGAGCCAAAAGCCCATGACGCCGATTGTTTTAGTTAAATCACACTGTTAGCCAAAACGTAACAGGTATCCTTATGTGGTATTATTACAGGGTCTGTGTGAGGACATGGAGGGCAAGCAAGAGCTCTTTGAGAATCTGAAGAACAAAGGCGTTGATATGATGGAGAAGATTCCTGAGGAAGACAAGTCTTATCTGTCGAGTCAGCTGCGCTGCTTGTCAGAGTTGCAGAGTAGTGTGATCCGTAAGGCTGTCGACAAGCAAGAGGAACTCATTCACAAAATCATGCAGAGACAGGACTTCGAAACCCAGCTGCAGAGCTGTGTTCATGTGCTGGCAGAAATAGAAGCGACGCTAAGCAGTGAGCTCAGTCCAAGCCTTGACATAAAGGACATGAGGGATAAGTTGACACATTGTGAGGTATGAATTTGTCTTTTGTGCTCCGTGGTCATGTTAGCCATATGGCATTAGAATTGCTGCTACTTCGTATGTCTTCGACTCGACAACGTTTTATCTGCGCCCACGTAGTTAGGTGATTAGCTCTCAAATGTCTTCATTTATTTATCTTAGTGTAAACAATGGAGCCCTGTTTTCTAGAACTTGGATAAATCGACCCCTTTGTCAACCTGTTTTTTTTTTTACTTGCAGTCTCTGGTGTGCGAGCTAAATACCCAGAAAGAATACGTCAACCAACTCAGTGAAAAAGTAAAATCAATTATCAGAGTATCCCCTTCCCAACGCCGTGAGAATCTTGACAAGCTGAAGAATGTAGCAGATTTGTGGAAAAAAGCCATTCGGTTAGCGAACGAGAAGAAAGCAGATCTAGTAAAAGGTATTCAGCAACAGGAATCTTTCGATGAGAAATACATGGAGTGCATGAAGATGTTTCAAGAGATTTCGGAAAATCTCATCAGTATTTCAAATGAACAAGATCTGCATTATGTAGGTAGTCGTGTCGACGATGCTGTAGCACTGGGTAAGGAGATATGTGGCCATCTCGAGGAGCCTGATAGTTCCTTTTTAAGTGAGAAAATCGAGTCTCTTAAGATCGCCTGGGTGCAGACACAAGAGGTTCAGCAGCAGTCGACGTTAGTACAGGAACAACAAGCCATGAATGAAGAAAGACTTAATGAAGTTCGTATCCATTTTGAAGATTACCGCAGTAAACTTAAGATTTTCAATTCCTGGCTAGACGAGGCAGAGGCGATGCTCAAGACAGAAATGTTCTCGGTTCCCGAGGAATTGCAGATGGAGGAAATTCGTAAACAGGAACAGCTTCACAACCAAATGCAAGCCAATTCAGCTCTTGTAGAGAGTATTATTGAACAAGGGAAATCTTTATCGGGTACTTTATCCGAAAATGAACGAGATGAAGTGCAGAAAGAACTGAAGCAATTATCCGAACGATGGTCAAACCTGCAGACGCTCGCAGACCAAAGTGGAAGTGAGATGGAGCAATGCATCGCAGAGCAGTCCGAGTACTACCACGAACTCGAACGGTGCGTAGACTGGCTTCAGGATGCCGGAGCAGCGATTGCAAATTACGAGGTCGACAACAACGACCTTGTAGGTGTGCGACAAGAACTGGAGAGTCACGAGCAATTATCGGCAGAGATAAGGACTCGTGCTTCAATTGTTGCGTCAGTGATCGAGAAAGGGAATAAACTTGTGAAAAAGCTGCCAGCACATGAGAAAGAAGATGTCCGTGAGCAGTTGGTACGGCTCGAGGAGGAATGGCAAAATCTGAACGAACAAGCAAACGATAAGAGGAAAGAGCTGAAGTCATTTTTAGGAGAGTCTGACGAACAAGAAATGCCCGAAGACCAGGGAGATCCCGAGAAGAAAAAGGATAATGGTAAAGTAAATATGCCAGAATTTAAGAAGGAACTTGCAAGAAACATGGAATTCATTCAAGATCTAATCTGGACTTGTTCTTATGGTGCAGCTGATCGTAATGTGCACGCCGAAGTTGAGTCTGAACATGATCGCCTGGAAGCATTCATCGAAGAAGGGAAAGCATTGGTTGTGGGTCTTGATGAAGGACCACAGCGCGAAGAACTTCAAAAAGAAGTGGATAAACTTCATGAGGCCTGGTCTACCCTGGTCCGTAAAGCACGCGGGAAGAGACGCAAGTTGCAGCGGCAGGGAAGCTCGGCAGAAAAGAAGCAAATGGAAATTATGGCGCAGATCGCACAATTTAAGATTTGGATGCAGAATTTTAGCACAGATTTTTTGATTGATTCCGATAGCGTAGATAACATCCCAGAGCTTTTAAGAAAATGTAGAAATATTGATGCTGATCTTATTCACGGACAAAAACAGCTTGATGAGCTGGGAAGAAAAATTGAAGACATGAGAGCCTCCATTAGTCCTAGCGAGCAAGTGAATATAGAGGGCATTGACACAACTATCAGTGAACTGATCAGCAAATGGCAGTCCACCAAGACACAGGCTGTGAATACAGTGACAGGACTAACGGAAGTGAACAATCTGTCCGAAACTGTAGCCATATCCGAGCGACACAGTGCAGAGCTCAGAGACTGGGTTGAAGGTGAAGCTGCAAGCGAACACACAGAAGGACTTTCCTCTGCTTTGGACAGCGTAATCGAAACCCAAGATGAGTTAACTCCAATTAAATCGCAGCTGCTGGTGATAGAGATCGATCTTCGAGTGTCTTTTACTTCTATACGAGCTCGCGTGGATGCAGCGGCTTTTGAACTAGCGAGACTCAAAGTATGTCTGCAAGAACACATTCAAAGGCGAAAATCCGCAGAATTGGAAAAATCACAGTTAGAGGAAGAAATAATCAGTTGCAAGAAACTGATTGAACAAGTGGACGAAATTTCAGAAAGAGATATCAAAACTATGGATTATACACTACTGAATGAGTTTAAGAGTGAGAGTGTCACCGCACTAGAATCATCTGAAAACGCAGTCGCAACACTGATGCATAAGATTGATGGAACACTTGATAATTTAAGTGATGAGGATCGAAATAGCATAGGATGTAGTGTTACAGAAATATATTCCCAGCTTGAACGTGCAAAAGCTCGGAATGCATTGGTGTTGCAGACTTTGGATGAAATGATTCACGCTAGACAAATGTTTAAGCAGGACTACGAGGAGTGCGAGCGTGTTGTAGCGAGCTTGGAGGAAAAGCTTTCAAACTCACTCGACCATGATGGTGGACTATCCTCATTACATAATCGTCTGCAAGACCTCTGCGAGATTAAAAGGATGCTTAGCTCAGAGGCAGGAATCATACAACTATTTCTTCAGTCTGAAAGCAAAGACGATGGTTTTACCAAGGAAGTTGAATGTGGAGAAATCTCTGAACGCGTACTCAGGTTAAAGGAAACGGCTGAAAGTACCTATTTGATTTTGAACGACCGGATCGAAAAGGTCAAAGCCTTAAACAGTTCCTTTAAGGAAATTTCGGATTGGCTTTTGAGTGAAACCCGAGGGCTTGAAAACATAGATCAACCCCGAACAATGTCCTCCATTGATGAGATTCTTTTAAGGCTTCAAGAAAAACAATCCGAGCTTTTAAGCCGCGAAAAGTCTCTTTTGGACCTTAAAAGTAAGGCAGAAGAGTTTCCGAAGTTATTCGAAGGTGCCGAAACAGATTCTGCAAATGTCCAGCTTCTTTATGACTCTCTAGAATTTAAACTACGTGAAACAATACGAGAGTTAGAGAGAAATAGAGATATCCTTTTGAGATTTAACGATGAGCTAGACCAGTGTAGGCGTGTTGTGACAAGCTTAGAGGAACTCCAACCGGAACTCTCTAGCGCAACACACACAGAGCAAATGCAGTACATAAATGAGCTGGATAACAGGTTTAAAGAAATTGTGGGGCAGAGTGTTTGCATTGGCAACCTTGACAAGATAAAGGCAAGAGTCGATAAAACTAAAAACGAAAATTTAAAAAGTTACGCCGAACAAGAATACAAGCGCATAGTTGCTGAATTGGAATCCAGTCAGGAACAAGCAACTAAGAGACTACAGGAGCTTAGAACACGAGTGGTATTAGACGACTTAAATCAGAACATCGCAAAGGTCTCTGACTGGCTTCAAACTTCTGTCATTGAAACGGAAGGTCTCGATCCACCAAGAGGGAAAGATGAGTTAGTAAATAATATGAAAAGGCTGGAAGCGATTTTAGATGAGTCTCTTTCCTACGAAGCGCAGCTAATGGCTGTAAAAGATGATTTAGAGAAACGGAGTGATGATTTAAGTCAGAGCTCCGCGGAGGGAAACATTGAAGTTATTGACAGTCTACAAGGCTGCATATCGATATTACAGGATAAAACTTCCGAGAAACGTGAGAAACTGAAAGAGTGTTTACCTGTAATAGATAATCTTTCATCACATGTTATTTCATGCCAGGATTTGACTGCATCTAAAAACCAAACATTAAGCTCCGAGCCTACTGAAGATGAACTCAATGAACGTTTGTCAGAGCTCAAAACAATAAGAGCTAAGGCAGCAGAAATAAGCGATGAACTAACAAAAGCCAAGACGTCATTGCAAGAACAAGAAAAAGTAATAAATCCAGAGTTTTACCAATCTCTTCTTGTCGATACTGAAAATGCGATTAGTGATATATCTTCTTTAGTTGGACAGGTTGAGCACCAAACATCCGAAACTGAAACCTGTCTAGATAAGATTGGTCAATTTCGTAGCGCTTGTACGGACTATGAATCTCGTCTTCAGGACGCGGAAGCTAATGTCAATGGTTTAGAAAAGTGCGAATTGTCAGAGCTATCTTTGTTAGCTGACACTTTCAAGGACGCCAAGCTAGACCTTGAAGCAAACGCAGAACAGCTGGTGATGTTAGAGGGCTTGAGTGTGATATCCCCAGACATGAAGCATAAGATAGATGAGTTAAAGAAAAGAACTACCTCTGTAAGAGAACGTATGCCCTTGGTAGAAGCACGTGTGGCGCAACGTATTTCCGACGCCAATCAGAGCAAGGAAAAGCTTGAAAGAGCAAGGGAATGGGTCATGGAGGCTGTAAAGGTGCTCAAAGCCGATGTTGAGAATGATTTGTCAGGACTATCCTTGGAGCAATATGCTGAGAAGGTCAGGCAGATCGTACTGGATTCGTCTGATTTTGAAGGCAAGGTTAAGGATATTCTGGAAGATGAAAATCTGAGAAATCTTTCTGAGAATGACGAGGAAATAAGGAGAGACCTTAGATTGTTTCATGAGAATTGGAACTTTGTTCAAACTGATGCATCACCGTTAGAAGAGTCGCTGAGAGGAATTCTACATGAAAAGGCCGAACTTATTGATAAGGTCAAGCGATACTCGGAGGAGGCAAGATTGCTTAGGCAAGAGAACGATGTGGTCGGCGACCTCTCTGTCCACCCAGAAATTGCTAGTTCACAAGTTTCTGAGCAGGACGCGCGTGTCCAAAAATCGCACACTTTGACTTCAGATATAGAAGCGTTGGAACTCGAGGGTATACCGATTTTGGAGAAGCTACCAGAGAAAGATAGATTACAACTTTTGAAAGAGATTTCGTTGTTGAAAGAAGACTCTCGAACTGTTGAAGTTGTTGCTGCAGTACGGCTTGAGGACTTAAAGAGTTGGATAGCCGTTTTGAATAGCGTACAGCAAGAATACGGGCTATGCAGCGATCACTTAGATAAGGTGAAAGCCTCCGTGGAAGCTAGGGATTTGATATCCTCTGATTTGCGAACGGAAAATAAATCCCTTGGGATACTTAGGAACGCAAAAGCGGACTTAGAGGTAGCGGAAGAAAAGCTAGAAAGTCTAGTGGAGAGAGCAGGTGATGCTTTAGCTCACGCTTCGGCGGAAGAAAGGAAAACGTTTGAGGCATCACTGAACCAGCTTCGCCTTGACTGCAAAAACACGGACCTTGAGATCGACGTGTTGGTTAAAGAGACCGAGAGACGCATCCAAGAACTTATTGAGTTCGAGGAAAGCTCATCACGTTGCGAGCGTATCGTGAATATGTATCAGGCCTCTCTTCCCAAACAATCCCCGAGCAAATCAGAGCCATTAGAAAGCCAAATAGAGAAACTACAATGTCTATACAATGAGATGGAGGAGAAAGACATTTACTTGACAAAGCTAAAGACATCAGGAGACGTGTTGGCGGACAGAGACCCCAGCAGTACCACACATACCGCCGGACGTGCTAACAAGCTCTTTGGTGATTGGAATCAAGCGAAGACGTCTCTTGGTCAAGCCTTAAAAAAATGCGAAGGACTTTCTCTTGCAAAGGAAAAATTTGAAAAGGAGTACAATCAGTGTTTGGAAAGTCTGTCTGCCTTAGAAGAGAGTATTCAACAACCGTTTGCCAGCTCCGAGGACAAGAAGGCTAAAGAAGAAGCTCGTTTGAATAAAGTTGAAGTTTGTGGAGAGCAAATTAACAGTCTTTTACAACTGTCAACTGGCACTCTAGAACAACTGCAAGACCCTGAAGGCCTGGTCAAGTCTTTGTCGCGCCGACTTGAAATTATCAAAAAGCGCGTGCATGTCGAACTGAATGAAATTGAAAAGGAACAGCAAATTGAAAAAGATCTAGAAAACGAGATTTCCGAAATAATTGAGTGGATGAACGAAGTGGCAAGGATAACTGAAAAAGAAACCTTGACTCGCCACGACGACACGCTTTTGTCTTCAGTTGAATCAAATCTTGATGGCTTAGAAGACAAGTCTCTACGAGTTAGTCAGCTTGTAGAGAAAATGGAAGAGCTTCCAGAAAACAAACAGAAACAAGTCATTAAAGAGAAGCTCTCTCAACTTCTAGATCAACTAAAGAAGCAAAAGGTCGCGTTCAAAGGTAAAGCAAAGCTACTTCGTGAGGAGAAAAACTATTTGCAGCTTATTCAAGAACAAGTGAATAGTAGTGTGGGTGTCATCAAGGACGTGCTTATGTTTCTTAACACCGACGAAGTGCCAGATGAGTATTCTTGGAAGGAGCAACTTGAAGGCTGCAGAGAACATTTAGTCAAGCTGGAAACTTCGTTAGACGCCCTATCGCCCATTCAGGACAATGTGACTCAACAGCAAAGTGATCCCGCGCTCCTAAAGGAGTACAAAAACACCATGAAAGAGCTAGATAATGTCCGCCATCAATTAAACGCACGTGTGAATGAGCTACAAGCAATCAATGAATTCGAAGAAGATTACGCACGACTGGCAAAATTGAACACGCAGCTTGTAACAGAGTTAGACCGTTGTAATGAGGAATTTAAGGACTTGGATGCACTTAAAAATGATTTAGAAAGTGTTGAGTTACTTGAAAAGAAACTAGCGGAAACAAACAATCAATTTGAAGACCTCGAGGAGAGAAGTAGTGAAATTTCCGAGAAGCTTCCCGTCGAAGCCCAAACAGAGTTGAGAAAAAGACTCAGTGATCTCAGTCTCCAAAGACTAGAGGTCGAGGGTACCCTTGCAGATCGCCGTGAATCCTTGAATATTCTTGTGGCAGAGCGACAGTCTATCAAAGACTGGATTTATGTCTCCGAGAGATTGGTGTCTCAAGGGGCTAACTTGACTGAAGATGTGTTTTCGCTTGATTCTAAACAAATTGCGTCAACTATTCCAAGTCTACAAGTACTCATCCCCAAACTGTTGGACCACGTGGTTATGGGTGACGGACTCAAAGTTTCCCTGAACGACATGGAACTTCCTTTTCACGAGGCCTTGGCGAAAGTTACTGAAATGAGGGAACAAGTGCTGGATGTTGAGCTGAAACTGAGAGAACTACTTCAGCAGCAAAATGACTCTAAAGAGGCTGTAGCCATTGTAGAAGAAGTTCTGAGAAAGTGTGATGTCCATTTGGATCCCGTTACTTCCTTGGGAGATGCTAGGAATCAATTGGTGGTTGTCAAGGTGGGCTATTTTATATCTCAGTTGCAACAGTAAACAGTCGCCTTTAAGAACCTAGAGATTAAGAACCTACAGGCTGAAATTTGGCATTCAAAGCCCCCTTTTTATAATAGGTTTTTTTAAGGTCACTAAAATAATAACAAGAGAGAAAATAGGATACCTTTCATAAAAGTTTGGTGCATTGTATACTTTAAATACGTTGTGTTCAACATTGATTGTAAGTAAGTAAGCATTTTGGCTAGAAACTGTTATTGTTCGGTGTATATGATCCAATTAAGAAACAGCCTGATTTGTCAAAAGGTACCCTGATTTATAAGAACCTATTCAGCCTGATCTTGAAGTTCTAGGTTTTTTATGCTAGTGTTTACTGTTAAGTTAGAAAGTTTTTTTTTCTGAATCGTCTCGTCCAGGGACAAACCTTGACAATATTGTGTACTGAGATTGGCGATGCGCTTATTTCATTTTTTCATGCCTGTTTATTATTTTTTATTGACTTATTTTTTATTAAAGAATATAAATTAGGGATTCTTAGGTGTTAGTGTTCCTTTTTATTATTATTATTTCGTACATTTTTTTTATGGTCCAAATAAGGTTGATTTCCCTAGAATGCTCTCAAGAACAGATGAGAGCATTAATCTAGTTTATAATTTTGTTTTCAGTTTGTTTCTTTTTAGTTTTAGTCCGTGCAATTGTAACTAAAAGGAATTTTTATTATAAAGGCTAGGTTACTGTTTTGATTAAAGAGGTCCTCCTTTTCGGTTCAATTTTAAGAATGAAAATAAAAAGGTAACATTAATAGAACATGAATAGAATGCGTTTGAGTTTTTAGGAACATTTTATCTAATTTTTATTGCTGTGTCGAAACTAGTGTTCAAAACGATCAAAAGTAGCGCTTACTATCTTTCCAATATCGGTAAAATGGTTCTCTACCGGGAACGGCATAGTCTAGATAGCGAGATCATGTTTCGTTTTTAAGGACTATAACATCAGTAGTCGCCTTTTTTTAGTTTAATTCAACATTTACTGAGAATGATTTGTTTTGTTTTTCGGGCGTCGTGAATGAATTTGTAATAAGCGAAGAACAAAGGTTTTTCGCCGAGTGCTCGCGACACACGCCACCTGTAAACTAGCTCCATTCACGTCAGGAGATATAATTACTTCCTCTTTACCATGCGCTAAAACTCCAGCAGACACAAAAACAACGACTTGAACGCTGACATGAATTCAGTCCCAAAAGTATTTTACTGTATCTACGTAGAAGATAAATGGGTAAGCAATGCTCCTTTCAGTTTGAATGAACGAGAAAGGTGAATAGAGAGCGAATCTCCACGGCCGGGTTTCCTGTTATTCGCATCTTTCGCTCAATATCTGTCCTCAAGTCGCCATGGAGAAACCCTCCTAATTCATAACGGTTGATTTGCATATTTAGTCTGCACTTTAATCCACTGTTGAATATGTATTCTTCCTTGGCTGCATTGTGTCGAGACTGTTCGGTAGCCGCGGGAATATGGTTGGTCTTTCGATCGTTATTCAAGTGGTGTTTGACGTTGGTAACTGCATTTGTTGCGATGATCGCTTTTTTACAGCTCTTCAATTTGCTCTTTGGCAAACGTATGAGTATATCTTATTGACCGAGTTTTTTCTAGATTATTTGATGTGCTCTTTGATCGTTGTTTTGGGATTTTAATGCTAATATAAACTTTCCTCGACTAAATAAAGCTGGCGTGGCACATCAACGAAATCTCGAGAAATTCTTCAAATCTGAGGTCAGTTTAAAACGTGTTAAAGTTAGAATTTAATCCTGTGAAACATAAGCTTATGGGGCTGCCAACTAATATCGCACCGTTTCGTTCATTTATTTCCATGTTTTTCATTAGCTGAGTGATTATTTACGTTACTTTTGTCAAAGAATAATCCTATCACTTTAATCCACACAATAAAAAGCATTTTCCTGAAAATGGCGCCGATTTTCTAAGGTTTTTGGTTCTCGCCTGT
Source organism: Nematostella vectensis (assembly GCF_932526225.1). NCBI lineage: Eukaryota > Metazoa > Cnidaria > Anthozoa > Actiniaria > Edwardsiidae > Nematostella > Nematostella vectensis. The sequence goes on along the minus strand of NC_064035.1, from coordinate 4,407,350 downwards.
AGTGTTTTTTTGATCGCCCTCCACTTATCGGCGTTCGAATTTCCGAGTGGTTTTATATGGATGTACTTTAGCTTTTTCACTGTAGTGATGCTCTGCTTAATACAGGTACTGTATACTTGTACGCAATTTGCCCTTTGACACTTCTCAAGCCTGATAGGAAGGCGTGTCCGTCTTTAACGGTGTTAGTTAATGATTCTGATGCTTGGTTTTCAGGATCTTCTTCAAGAGCTTGAAACAAATGGCAATAGACTTCAACATCTGAATCAACTCGGGCAAGAAACGGCCGGCAATGCCGCCAATGAAAACCAGGTAACGTTGCCATGCTGCCCGCACTATAATTATTGTTAGTTAATATTTGACATTACTATTGCTATCTGAAATGTACAGTGAGTCCTGTGTAAATTTTCTCGCGCTCTTGGTAATGCATTAGAATACCTCAAAACATATCTTTTGAATGGAATTTCAATATAGATTACAAATCCTTTGTCGAGAAAACTTGAACAATTTGGAGTAATAATTAAACTGGAACCTTCTAAATAATATAAAGCCTTGCAAGTGTAATTAGTGTAATATTTAGTATGTACCAATTCACCAGACAATTCTAGGAAGCATACAAGACACTTCTAGGCAGCACACCAGGCACTTTTGTGATGCACACCACACATATCCAGGAATTACACCAGACCCTTCTAAGAATTACAACAGACACTTCTCAGAATTACAACAGACACTTCTAAGAATTTCAACAGACACTTCTAATAATTACAACAGACACTTCTAAGAATTACAACAGACACTTCTAAGAATTACCACAGACACTTTTAGGGGGTACAATAGATAATTCTGAAAAGCGCATCAGACATTTTCTAGAAAATTACACAAGACACTTTTAGGGAGTACACCAGATAATTATTAGAAGCGCATCAGACACTCTACGTAGCACACCCGACACTTTCGGGAAACGAACCCTTCCTGGACATCCTTTGGTCATACATAAGTTGACCCACTGATAAACTATTTCATGTTTACCTAACGGGCGCCGAAACAACTTCTGCATTTTATTATAAATTTTTTAACCAACGTACACACACTAGGCGTATTTTACTTTCTTTTCCCTCGGTTGTGGGCACGCTAACCGTTCGCGTGGTCTAATCAACAAACAACATGCAAAAAATCACGTTAAAAAATGCTAAAAATTAAAAAGGTTTCTTACCTCGGTCACAGTTTTCTCAATGCGACTCCCAACAGGTGACTAACATATTTATACGTCGATAGCTTTTACTCCAGGAAAAGTTGCGCGCGCTGACCATCAGATGGTGCGAGACCCAAACACGACTGGAGCTTCAGTGCGCTGAGCTTGAGAGCAGCATCGCCTCAAGCGAGGAGCACGCGTCAGTCGTACGAGACGCGCAACAGCATGCAGCGGACGTGACAAGGCTGATCAAAGAGGCTGAGAGCTCGCCACTCGCCGCAGAAATCTGTGAGGTAACTCCTACACTCTATGAGTTTGTTTGTTTCTTTCTTTCTTTCTTTCTTTCTTTCTTCCTTTCTTTCTTTCTTTTTATCTTTCTTTTTTTATTTGTTTGTTTGTTTGTTTTTTTTTGTTTTTTTGTTTGTTTTTTACCTTGGCTCCGTCTACTAGGTGACAAAACTATTATGCCTTCTATTAGCGGATTTAGTTAATAATACCCCACTGTCAAAATTCTCTCGACTATCATCAGATAGTCGACAACCATTAGGTGTCTGACGCAAAATGTAGTACTCGTTTAATTCCATTTATGAAATATATTTAATAACAAGCATTTTAGGAGGTTGCCTTTACTTTACCATGAAACATAAAACTGGGTGTTTGATCCTTTACATTTACGTGCTCCTAACCATTCGTCTGCATGAGAAATTGGTTCAAGTCCTTTAAATAGCCCTCCTTCCGCAATCGGCATGTAAATGAACTCTAGAACAGCAGCTGCTGAAAGATTCATATTCTGTCTCTAGGAGCTCGCCAGCAAACTCAACCTCCTGGACTCTGTGTTGTCCAATAAAGCGTGCGACAATCTTCAAGGGCTAATCCCATGTCCAGAGAACGCAGGCAATCTCCAGAAATTCCGAGAAACACTTGATGAAGGGTCTGCTGTTTTCGAAGCTCTGCAGCAAACTGCCTCGTTCCGCTCTCAGTTCAAGCAAGCCGCTAACGAGACTGACGCTCTTTTGAAACGAATTGAAGAGATTAATCAAAGTAGAAATTTTGAAGACAGCGCTGCAATTTTGCAGGTAAACCTTGAATGCTGTTAATATTGGATTACGCTGCATTTAATTTCAGTTCTCACATCATAACATCTTATCTTGCGTTTTTTTTTTTTTTTAACTTGTAGAAAAGACAGTTGATTGGGTGACTAATGCGCCTGATCTATCGTTTTTAGCATCCCTATCGTACAATTTTCAGAATTAACTTTTATTGCTTTCCGGACAAAATATATTTAGTTCATACGTGAGTATTTAGTTTAAAAAGGATAAGCATTAAGTATTAAATTTAAAAAGAATATAATTCAGTCATACAACAGAAGTTGACCTACACATGGTGTTTTACATATTGCATGCTTTTCTTATTTCGAAACTGAAACCGGATGTCAGAATCAAGAGGATAAATGAGACGCTATAAAATTTTGCCAAAAGATATATCGGAGACGCTAGATAGATTTGTTGTAAGAAGTAAAAACGTTAGCAAAATAGAAAGAATGCGTGACTTAGTTGAATATTCAGTGCCGTGATGAGGGCTGATTTATTAAAAAGAGAAACGATTGTATGATGGATACCAAATTGTATAATCAAACAAGCGTCAGGTGTCTAGTTCTTCTCAGTTAATGTCATTAGTTAATGTTCGTTGTAATCTCTGTCGTGTACGCCTCCTACACATATCGTCGGAACAACTGGCTGAAGATGGTGAATTATATATATTTCTCCTGCGCATAATAGTCAGGGCCCCTTGTTACATAACGACAAGACTACCCGCGAAAAAAGAAACAGACTTAACCAAATAACAACTTCATAATTCCTTACTTCTGTCTTTATGTTGTTGTATCAATGTGTTCGTGCACCATAGTGTTAAAGTGATCCTAAGGTTGCTGTTGCCGTTTTAATTAGAACACAAAAGAAGAGCTCGAGGCACGAGAAGACCTACTACAGACGGCAAAGGAGAAAGGCAAGTTGTTCGTCATGATGGAAACATGTCCATTAGAAGAGAAAAAGAGTATCGAGGCAGAAATGGACAGCTTGACGCGGCGATGGGAGGCTGCAAGAAATGCCGTGCTGCAAATGGAGGAAAACATTAAACCAGAATTAGCAGAACAAGATAAGAAATCTCAAGATAACAATGAATCAGAAACATACAGACCAACTACTGAGTTTGCACAAATACAATCACAAGTGCAGGAAGTTTCTGAAAAACTTAATGAGCTCCAGACATCTTCAGAAGATCTCAAAGTTTTGAGTTTTGAAAATGGGCAAGTGGAGAGTCTACGTGAGAGTTTTGAGGTAAGGGGCTATCTATGTGAGGTAAGGGGGCTGTCTATGTGGGGTAAGGGGGCTGTCTATGTGGGGTAAGGGGCTGTCTATGTGAGGTAAGGAGCTGTCTATGTGAGGTAAGGGGCTGTCTATGTGAGGTAAGGACTGTCTATGTGAGGTAAGGGGCTGTCTATGTGAGGTAAGGGGCTGTCTATGTGAGGTAAGGACTGTCTATGTGAGGTAAGGGGCTGTCTATGTGAGGTAAGGGGCTGTCTATGTGAGGTAAGGGGCTGTCTATGTGAGGTAAGGGGTGTCTATGTGAGTTAAGGGGCTGTGTATGTGGGGTTAGGGGCTGTCTATGTGACATGTCTTACTCGATGTGGCATGTGTTACCCGATATGCTTCATGTGTTTCTCTGGTAAAATGGGTCATGTGTTACCCGATATGCGACATGTGTTACCTGGTACGACGCGACATGTGTTACCCCATATGCGGCATGTGTAACCTTGTACGACGTGACCTGTGTTGCCCGATATGCGACATGTGTTACCTGGTACGACGCGACATGTGTTACCCGATATGCGACATGTGTAACCTTGTACGACGTGACATGTGTTACCCGATATGCGACATGTGTAACCTTGTACGACGTGAGCTGTGTTGCCCGATATGCGACATGTGTTACCTGGTACGACGCGACATGTGTTACCCGATATGCGGCATGTGTAACCTTGTACGACGCGACATGTGTTACCCGATATGCGACATGTGTTACCTGGTACGACGCGACATGTGTTACCCAATATGCGACATGTGTAACCTTGTACGACGTGACATGTGTTACCCGATATGCGGCATGTGTAACCTTGTACGACGCGACATGTGTTACCCGATATGCGACATGTGTTACCTGGTACGACGTGACATGTGTTACCCGATATGCGGCATGTGTAACCTTGTACGACGCGACATGTGTTACCCGATATGCGGCATGTGTTACCTGGTACGACGCGACATGTGTTACCCGATATGCGGCATGTGTAACCTTGTACGATGCGACATGTGTTACCCGATATGCGACATGTGTAACCTTGTACGACGTGACATGTGTTACCCGATATGCGGCATGTGTAACCTTGTACGACGCGACATGTGTTACCCGATATGCGGCATGTGTTACCTGGTACGACGCGACATGTGTTACCCGATATGCGACATGTGTAACCTTGTACGACGTGACATGTGTTACCCGATATGCGGCATGTGTAACCTTGTAAGACACGACATGTGTTACCCGATATGCGACATGTGTAACGTTGTACGACGTGACCTTTGTTACCCGATATGCGACATGTGTTACCTGGTACGACGCGACATGTGTTACCTGGTACGACGCGACATGTGTTACCAGATATGCGGCATGTGTAACCTTGTACGACGCGACATGTGTTACCCGATATGCGACATGTGTAACCTTGTACGACGTGACATGTGTTACCCGATATGCGGCATGTGTAACCTTGTACGACGCGACATGTGTTACAAGATATGCGGCATGTGTAACCTTGTACGACGTGACATGTGTTACACGATATGCGGCATTTGTTACCTGGTACGACGTGTCATTTGTTTCCCGATATGCTGTATATGTTAACTGATGCGACGTGGCATGTGTTACCCGATATGCAGAAAATGTTACCAAGTACAACGTTAAATGTGTTACCCGATATGCGGGATATTTTGACACGGTACTTGCGATGTGTTGCCTGGTACGAAGTGACGTGCTACCAGTGCGTGACGTGTGTTATCTGCTATGTGACACGGTACTTGGAATGTGTTGGCTGGTACGACGTGACATGTGTTACCAGTGCGTAACGTGTGTTATCTGCTATGTGACACGGTACTTGGTATGTGTTGCCTGCTACGACGTGGCATGTGTTACAAGTGCGTGACGTTGACTGTGTTATCTGCTACCTGGCATGTGTTAACAGAGCTTAGCGTGTGTAACGTTACGTAACGTTTTAACTATGGCGTGACTACCTTCAAAAGCAATATCCGTTTAATGGGTTCACATGCTAGAAATCATGTTATTTGTTTCCCTTATGTTTTTCATATCTATCGCAGCACCTTGGCCGAGAAGTCACGTCTCTTCAAGGGTCAGTGGAAAACCTGAGTAGTCGATGCTCTGACCTGAGCCAGTCTTCGTCGCCCGTACAAAGCACGGTGAGAAGACTTTGACTAGCTATATCAGTATTTACTAGAGGAGCGTATTTCCCAAATAGTATAGGTCTGCGAATGCTGCCCAATAAAACGACTAATAAGTTACAAAGCGACCAAGATAATACAGAAAAATGCAATATTTAAAACTTATTACGTTCATAAAGTAAATTGCCTATTTCCTATTCTGCATACGGATTTTCTAATTTGTTTCTCGGGAATGATTATTTTGGGATTTTGGGATTTCTGTTCTCATCAAAAGCTGTGTCAAACTGCATATGCTAGCGCGTTTACTCACACCGAATGCTTGTGAGGAACCCATTTCCTATTTCTCGAAATCACTGAGCTGCAAAGAGCGCCTGTATCGTCTAACACCGCGTGTACGGAGGGTACGTCAGCGAAGCACCTCAATGCCTCGTGGAATATGGGGATATCAACGAGACATTTTTGGGACCATCAATGCTATGCGTTTTATTACTAATGCTGATGTCTGCTAGACACTGGAGTCGCAGCTAGAGGGGCTGATGCAAGGGTGTGGTCGTCTAGAGGGGGAGGTAGCGGAGAAGCAGGAAGAGTTTGAAGACACACTATGGAAGTGGCAGGAGTACCGTGCAGAAATCGACTCGTGCTTCCAGAGCCTCGATATGATGAATGGCTCGCTGGAACTGCAGCAGAGGAACGCGGGCTCACTTGCGGAACAGCAGCAGACCTTTAAGGTAAATCATGTATAGACTTGACCATCGCCTTTTGGGAGCAAGATCGCAACACATCAGTCTCACAAGCTGGGACTTCTTATCATATTGTTGGTATGCTCCCTTTGCTCTTTATCTGATGCCAAGAGTTTCTTTACGCGTTATTTTCAATTATTCTTTCTGATCCCTCGCTTCAAAGTGTCAATTAAAATTGATGCCAAACGTACTTTATATGCGTACCTACATGTTGGATGCAGAACGTTGAGTTTTGTTGGAGGCAGAACGTTGAGTTTTGTTGAATGCAGGAACGCTATTTATAACCTGTAAATGTTGTGTTTGAACGTTTAGTTTGCAATGTGTTAGGTCACCTCTTTTTCCATAGATGTTATCCGGCAATTTGGAACTCCAGGGAGCTATAATCAGCGAGGTCAAAGCCAAGTCAAGACATATCAGCGACCTAGTATCCCAGACAGACCAAGAGGGTATTACTCAGCGACTCAAGGACCTAGACCAGGCGTACCTGCGCGCCAGGGATCGTCTGCAGGACCGCAAACACGAGCTGGTCCGCGGCTCGGTTGAATGGCAAGACTTTCACACTGGGCTAGCGGCCTGCACTGATTGGCTCATGCGTAACGGTGGCAGAATAGAAAGTGAAATCGACCCTCAAGACATGGCGGCCCTCAAGGTAGGTATCCGCCCCTCGTACACACTCGTGCGAGTGAACGTAATGTTAAATACCTTACATACACTTAAGATCGTGTAAGAAGTTCCTCTTATAAGAATTTAGTGATTAACTATTTAGAGGCCTGATGGCGTTTTTATATCCCAAAATATAATAAATTGTTAAGTTTAATGTTGAAAAAATTCATTTTAATTTGTGCAATGAAGAATTGATAAAGAAACATATTAAACAAATTTTCCTAGTTAAGTAATCGTTGCTAAGAAACAAGAATGCTTCAAATTATGTGTAGTCATTATATCTGTGGCAACAGTATATCAAATTTTGAATAATATTCTCTACAAAAATGAATTTAAGTAAGCAAGTATCAGGGGAACTCCATCTTGAGAGGACGCCCCGCAAAGCTAGGTGCCAAGACTGTATAATAAGACATCTCAAAAGGCAGATCGCTATTCATTTTGGCGCCAATCCACTTCAATTTATTTTGCTGAGACATCTGCTGGGCTATCTGCCATTCTGTTTGATTGATGTCTTCTTGCTAATGCCCTGGAGAAAATCCAAAATTGAATAGCGTTTTGTCCCTGTTTGCCTGACACCGGGGTGTACTTTGTTTGTTGTAAAATTTGCTAAAGTAAATACACGAAATTACAGAAAGAGATCGATTCACGTCACCTATTATTATTGGCGCCAAAATGTACATCCGGGACCCAGTGGTCATCGCAATCTCGCAGCTCATTGTCAACAACACGTCCGACCTAGCCTCTCCCCAGGCGATTTTCTAGTAATATTTGCTCTATCAGACAAATACAAATAAAATGAATCCAGAGATTAGTAAACGCATTATTTTAACTCTTTCACTTGGCTTTCAGATTTTTTGTTGTTATCAATTTTTTTCTAATTGTCTTTCCCGTTTTTATTCGTATCCTGATTTTTTTTACTTCTGATAATTTTTGGACTTAAAAAAAACAACGTTAAGATGTACTTTGCATAACGAGTTCATCTCCTTATAATTTATTCTTGTTGACTGATGAATATTCAGGCTAGCTGTGCTCTAGATAATAACTTTTGGTTTAGAAGCGTGGCTTTATACAACTCGAAGTTGTTTTCTCTCAGCATGTAACTAGAACATGAGAAATGTTTTCTGCTATCTGGAAGGGGTTTTGTGTTAAAGTGTCACACAAATGGCTGAATAAACGAGAGCAGAAAAACACGGCGAACGAGCTAGCAACAGTTTCCATTCATCAAATTTTATGAGATAAACAGAAAGGGAAAGATGGAGGAGGACGATTACACATACAGTCATTCATTTTATTTCCAGGCCTTTAACGAAGAATTAGAGGGGACTGTGAATAATTTTGAAAGCGTCAAGAATCAAGGGTACCGACTTGCAGACTTTCTCGACGAGGCACCCGAAGGAGAAGAAATGCGGAATCAAATTCATTCTCTACAGGAAAGTTTAGACAGAATCCAGGGAATCGTGATCGAGCGGGAAAGCGCGTTTGGTGATCAGTATTACAAGCTTGCCGAGTTTAAAGTCGCCATGAAGGATTGTATCGATCGAATTGATGAGTATAGGTCAAGTGTGTTGCAAGCGAGAGAAGACGGACTTTTGGACAACGAGGACAGTCTACAGGTAATGAATTCATTGAGATTTTAAGCTTGTACTTTTTTTTGTACTTCAAAAATATATATTCAAACTGACAGTATTACAATTATTTTCGGCATTAGAATATTAAATGCTAGACTATTACTATTTCCGTGACCATGTTTTATGGATGTGTCTATGTGTTTATTGTGCGTTTTCTTTGTAACTGTAGTCTCTTTCCGGTAACGTGGGGTTTCATTGTCCTTGTCGTGATTCTAGTGGTCAAAAGATTGTTTTATTTGGAAACTTGGGTGATTTACTATATGCGATATCCACTCGTCGTTAGCTTCGCTCGTCTCAGCTATCTGCATACGTCGAGCTTGAGGGGTTTCGATACAAGTCGCGTGCCACATGTGCAATAAGCGAGACAATTCATCAATCTTTTACGGTATAAATATCAGATAATAGCTAAAATTCAGCTTTCATTTGTTTAGAAAAAAAATAAATTTGATTAATTTTACTTTTCTTAACAAACATGGGAAAATTATTATGACATAAAGTGGTGAATTTTGTTCAAGAAAAAGTATCAAATAAAAATTATTTTGCTGATATCAGTTTTGAGCAATTGTCAGTTATTTTATGCCAGATGCGATGCTTTGAAAGTAGGACCCGTAGGACAACTACTCGAGTTCCTCTTTCTTGATTGTGTTTAGCTTCTTTTATAGGTGCCTTCTAGACTCAATGTGCCCAGAAGTTTTACATCCACTTCTCGCGCATCTAATTGGGATCCCTGATAGAGCTTTTGATTCCTTTGTCGAACTTCTCGTTTACATCTAGCACTAGTTTGTAAGGGTTCTTTAGCTGCGTCTTGCTAAAGCCACTGTAAAGAAAGGTTAAAAGCTATGTGTATCCGACTTTATTATTGTCAAATGTTTTAATGCGCAAACAAATCTATGCGTATTAGAAGATGATTTGGGGTTTTATTCCCCTTTTTTCCATCTTAAAATAAAAGCATTTCCATTTTATTGCTAAAAGCTTAAAATAATGAAAAGAAACTATATTTTACATAATGATAGGATAAAGTCACGCAAGCAGTGTCACGTAAGTAAAATCCTGAGTCTTTTTAAAGACGACAATCACGAGTACTTTTTCAAGCAATTAATTCATTAGAGCCCGTTGTGCTCACTCCAAGCAAGACACAAACCATCCCTGTATCCTTGATTAGGATACGAAACTGAGACGAGAGAGAAATGGTTGTCAATGTTTCTTTTTGCTTCACCTTGTTTGATCATGTTTTTCTTCTGTAACTGATACCCTAAAGTAATCTATGGTTGGATGCGGTTTTCCCAATCCATTATTTTAAGTGAAACAAAAGAATTTAAAGACTCCCCCTCTTTGACACCTATTATGCTAAAAGACCACAATTAGCTATTGCCCTCACAGCTTAACGGGATCTTTATTTACTCAGCCAATTTATGATAGTTTATTTTAAACCTGTATGTATGTGGCGGCAGACTAGCTTGTAACACCTGCCGAATTACAAACTGCTCGCGGTAAATATTTCTGTAAGGCGAATAAAGACCCTGTGTAATTTCTAGTGAAAGATCTAGACCTAAACCCCTCCCCTTTCCCGACATTCCTGAGTACAAAAAAATCGATTTGTTAAACTAATTATGATTTGCGGGATAAGTACCCTATAAACTATTAATTACGAGCAAACACTGCTATTTGGCATTGTCTGATGAGGAGATATTGTTTGGTATGTGCGTATAATTGATGGTCTAGTTTGGACAAACTAAGGTAAGATAAACACTGGGACAAGGATCTTATGAATTTGTTTTTTACTCAAGTTTGTTTCGCATTCAATGCAAAAAAAACAGTGTTTCTATATCAGGTATGTCTTGGTATCAAGTATTCCGTGGCCTTTGTTAAAAGCGTGTCTAGTGTTGCGTCTAATCGAGCTTAATCCAATTTTAATTTACCAGGAGTTACATGCGGATCTACAGTTTGTGAAAACCATTGCCAAGGAAGTAAGTGAGAGAGGGAATGCCTTGGTGCAGAGCTGTTCAGACTCGGACAAAGAAAACGTCTTACAAAGTCTAGCGAACTTACAACAAGAACTTGACGGTTTAGAAGATTATGATATTCAACCCGCGGCACTCAACACGAACGCTGTTGAATCTCATCTAAACTGCGCTAGCGACACTCAAAACGGCGTGGTGGGCTCACAAACCCAGCACGAGAACGGGGAGAACGCTGACTCTGATCTAGAGAGTGGTGTGTCGTCAATGGAGTCGTTTGAAGGGCTACTGAAGCGAGCTGGATTCGACTCACACGAGAACGAGTCCGGGATGCAACGAGATTCTAAACAAGGATTATCTATATCACCAGACGAGTACGCTCGATTAAAGCAAACACATGAAGATGTTCCATCGACACATGTCAACAGTCGTGACGACAAGTCGAGTGTTGGTGATGAAGAGGATGCGTCGTCGACCATACCTGTTGTTGTTTTAACGAACGAAAATGGCGATAATTTAGACATTGAGTACTGTAACGGCGAGGAGAGTGAGAGGGAAGTGACGTCACCTGCAGGACAGGAAGTAACGTCATCAGTGCCAAGCGAGGATAACAGTCAGAGTGCAGAGCTGGTTTATGATGATTTTGATTTGTATATAGGGAACAAAGGCACGGAGTCTGAGACTCGGGACAACCGTGATGATGGTCGCGATGCTGATGTTAATGATCATGATGCCAATGGAAATCTTGATGAAGGTGATGATTATGATGCTGATGATGATAATAAACATGATGCTGATGAGAAGGTTACAGATGATAATGATGATAATGATAATAATAATGATGTTGCAGCCGATAGTGCGAAAGAGTCTCAAATTGAAAATGTGCTTAAAGAACAAGCTAGTGATGAAAACAGTAAACCTGAGAATAGCGGGAAGAAAGATTCTCATCAAGATGTCGGATCGACCCGCGCGGTGCCTGGTGATAATAGCTTGAATGATTTGAAGGACCAAAGAGATACTAGCGATTGTGGTGATGCCAGTAGACAAAGTGAGGCTGACAGATCAGCCAGTATAGACAGCCAGTCCAGCTCTCAAAGGGACAGTGAGAGCCCAAATGGCGTCTCGGAAAGTATTGAAAGTGACTTCATACCCTTGGCTAGGTCTACGCCCCAAGATTCTGTTGCTGCCTGTGATGCTCGTAATTATGATGGGAAGGAAAGCGGACGAGAATCGACTGAAGGTACCGATGGTATTGCCTCAGTTATTACCGATAATTTTGCTAATAATTCCTCTGGAAGCGGGGACCCCGATAGCTTGCGCGCTCAAAGAACAAGGGACGATCTTGTGGTGACTGACATTAACAGCTCAGATATGAAAAATCCACAGGGCGATTCGGGCACTTTAGATAAAGGCGTCGTTAGCGACAGCTCTTATTTGCGATTCTCAAACTCAAAAGTACCCCGTGGAACGGAAGATTTGTTAGATGATAAAGAAACGCGCGGGGCTTCGTTACCACTGGCAACCCTAAATGATGTGATCAGTGAACCATCTCTCGAGGTTTCGGATCAGACAGATGGGCAGGTTGTTGTGACGGCCCCGGTAATTAAAACACAAGCGCTAAGTATGCGGAGTAAACCCCAAGGAAACGGCCTCGAGCTAAACGCTCCCAGTAGTGACCGAGAAGCGTTACACTCAAATGCCACTCCAAATTCCGACGACAGGTTAACTAACGGCTCGCTCTGGGGTCACGGCCTTGCAAGTAACTCGACTCCAAGGAAACTACTCGATGGAGATAGCGATTCGGATTCAGAACTACTACAAGATCTCGGCGGTTCAACGACCTTTGCCTCGTACGAGAAAGCACCGCATGAAATCCTAGCCGAGATTTCACAGCGTCGTCGACTGCAAAAACCTGCTCTGGCCGCAAGGCAAGAATTAACCAACTCGTTCGAGCCTTACGTGCGTGAACCGATCTCTCAGAGGTCTTTGAACCCCGGTGGCGCGTTCGACCGAGTGCGAGAGATCGAGGAGGGCGAATCGGTGTTGCATGAGGATATGAGCGTGCAGGAGTTCATGGTGGAGGTGGAGAAACTGCTTGAGAAGCTACGAGTCATCGACGACATCATGAGGAGCTGCTCACAACCCTCTCAGCAAGCGCTGAAGAATGAGTTGGCGAAGCATGTGGTAAGAGCACCCGTTAAAATACCGTCAAAATGTACTCGTTCCTACTATATACATGACAAATCAACGACTACATGTGACATACCCTAAAGGAGTGTGACATTGTCAATTAAATGAAGCAGGTCTTAGGAATTTAATTATAAGGTTTATATTTGAATGTCACCAGAATAATTCTACTGTTTGTTTATTTGTGCTATGCTCTGTCCTTTTCAGAAATCAGCGCCATCCATAAAGAAATTCATTATCGTCAAACCGCATTTCCACTCGGATTGTTTAGCAATAGTAAATAAAGACAGATAAGTCTATTTGGCAATTAAATCCTAAAACACTCATCACTCTATACGAATGTCCAGTGTTTTGATGACGAATGTTTTGATGGTTTATGTAATTTTTGTTAGTTGATGTCTTGATTGTGCATTTGTGATGAAACATGGCGTCTATATACCATGATCCCCTGCCTGCTTCACGGCGTGGTATTCATAACGGACAATAGCTTGGGTTATATTTTATGCATCTGAAACTAGACGTAAATTTTATGTTTTAATCCGAGTTCTTGATTCATCGAACTCATGAATCATTATTCAAGCATTTGATTTTTTTTGTAATACAAATACGTCAAAAATTACAAACAACTTCCTTTTTCAAGATCTTTTACTTCTTCTGTCATTCTTACAAGAATAACATGTTTAGGTGATTATTTTTCGCCTGACCATACTTTGCATACTTTGAATATAATGTCACGCAAACGTAGACCTAGGGCGTGACAAGAACAGCTGTTATTACTGACAGCCTTTTTATCTCCTTTCGCTTTAGCAAGAGTTCCAGAAAAAAATATTGACGATAATAGAGAAATAAACGTTGCCAATTTTGTGGATAATTCTGATTTTTTTATTTTGATTTTTCGGCAGTCTTCAGATGTTTAGTCTTTTCATTTCCTTCTCGATATTTTGAACAGACTTGGTTGTGGCTGTACAGAGGTATCAAAATCTTAAAGACAAAATCGTATCGACATCGTGAACTCAAACGCTCTTCGACTGGTTCCTAACACGAATGACAGCCTCATTCTTTTCGTTTCACATCTTTACTAGGCCTTGTGTGTCGAGATGTCTCGGCAGCAAAATCGTATCGACATCATGAATTCGATCGCTCTACGAATGGCTCCCGACGCAAATAGCAGCCTGCAAATCATCCTGGACGAGCGTCTGAAGGCTGTGAACAACCTGTGGCACGAGCTTCAAGCACGAGCCGCGGACAGACAGACGGACCTGGAGATGAGCGTGCGAAACCAGGCAAGTATTATACTTCTCATTAAGGAGGCAGGCAACCTATGTAAAGCAGCCACTTTCCGGAGGCTGGCAATATTTATCTCTCAAACATTATTTTTTTTACAATTTACTAGGGTCACGGGTAAGGGCATTGTGTCACTGTTATTTTCAAATAGAAGCGACTTATTTTCTAAACACTGCTTGGCCGCAAATATTAAGGAATTTACACTGACAGGATTAACACTGCATTTGCTTCAGGCTCAAGAACAGGACGGTACGCACCAAGACGATATCCTCGCATTCCGCGAGAACTTCGCGTTTCTCAGGTCTCTGTACTTGACTGACGGCACCGACACGCCCCCTGCTGGAGAGCAGGGGGGAGCAAGTGACAAGGGCAGCAGTGACGAGGATGGGTTTGATGAGGAGCTTATGACACAGATTGAGCTACACGAGCTGTTTGAGGCCGTCGCGGAGATCGAGGAGAGTGTCGAGACGGAGAAGGATATGGAAGGAGACTTGGGGGTGATCAGAGAGCAGATTGCTCGCATGCAGGTTCGTGAAGATTTAACCTTTTTCTTCCTTCTGTGTCAGACTTGAAACGTATAACAAATGAATCCGATGTAAATCCTACAAACAATAGGGAACCTAGTGAGGAAGCTACCCGTGTTATTTGCCAACAGTTTTCCCGCCGAGAACCATAAAGTTTCAAAATAGGCTGTTTTGATGTTGCGCTGTTACACCTATCTGCATTTTTCTGTCTGCATAATTTTTCCTTTACCCTTCAGCCCACTTGCACCCGCAATCGTTACCTCAAACCTCAAAATATGTAACGTTTTTGTCAGCATAGCATATTTTCCATTGATTTGGTGCAGCATCAACTTAAAAAAACACTACTCCCCCCCCACCCTCCTTATTAATCAGATTTACCCACGCCGCCTGGCCTTAAAACTGTCATCAAATTCACCAAGCAGGCTTTCCATTTCACAGGGATACCTTGACGAGGTTCGACAGCAACAGAACAAGCTCTCCAGTATAGCGACCAGGCACAGCACCCTTACATCTAGCGAGGAGGTCAACATTAACAAACAGGTAAACATGTAGCATCATTAGTAACCAAACCGACAACGCACCGTGGCAATACCACCATTATTATCCCTTCCATCATGATCCTCATTATCTCGCAACATTTACAATAACAACCATCTTAATAGTCAACATCACCACCACATTCACTATCATTACCGCAGTCATCATCATCATTACTTTCGCCTTCATCATCACCACCACCATCACTACTATCATCCTCACTTGCGCCATCATCATCACCTCCATCACCACTGCCGTCGTCATTATCATTTTCGCCATCGTCATCACCACCATCACCCTTCACCACTACCGTTGACATCATCATTTCCACTATCGCCATTACCAACGTTGACCTCAACATCACCGATGCCACAATCATCCAAAAACAAAACCTCCATCGCCATCTCAACCGTCATTATCGTGGATCTAATTGCCATCTTTTGCTTGTCGAGGTCGAGGACTTGGAAGAACTGATTCAAGGCATCATCAAGCTGATGATTGCAAAGATGATGACTATTCGGGCTGCTTCTGAGCAGACTGCTAGTATACAGTCCCTGGTCTTGAATACGAAGGATTACGACGGGAAGGTCTCAGAGGCAGTCGAGCAGGGCGCATCTCTTGAGAAGAAAATCAGACAACTAGGCCCTCTAGATCGAGAGAATAACCTGAACACTGAGCTTCTTAAATTCCTGGTAAATAATCCTTGCTATTAGCTTGGCATAACTGCTGTTTGGTTTAAAATCGTAGTATAGTTATAGAGAATTCCAGAAAAAAAAAACTATTGGGTAAATTCAAGGTATTTTTTATTTCCGTGATTTTAAATTTTAACATACAATCTCAACCAATCTGGTTTGCTACTGTTGTGATAAATGTCGGTGACACCACGAGGTATTATTCTCCTTTAGATATCACACAGCCTTGCAATACTCCACCAAAGTCTTCTTGACTACCTGGACAAGACATCATCAGACTCTAGTCCTAGCAAAAGGAAACGACTGTCCGAGGTTAACCGTCAATGGGAACGGCTACAGCCTTTGCTTCGCTCACGAGAACGCCATCTTCAGACCTTGGGGCTTCTACCGCCCACTCAGGTAGACAAGAAACCTGTGGCCCTAGAAGAAATCGCACCCCTTGATGCCATCCCCGTCGCTTGTGAACCTCAATCGAAAGCCTCTCCTAGAGGAGATGAGACGCCGAGACGAGAGACCCAAAAAAGAGACACCCCAGAGAGAAATTCTACAACACCTTCTAAGAGCTTCTCTAGCCTGTCGGGCTCCCCCTTGGACCAGAAATCTCCTCGAACAAAGCAGAAGCAGTATGAGCGAGAACTTGAGGAGTTGTCGGAATGGCTGACATCACAGGAAAACGCATTCCAGGAGCTTGTGTCGGACGAGACGAACCCTGAAAACCTGGACGCATTGAATGATCGGCTACAGAGATTTCAGGTAAGGTACATGGGGTTACCTATAACCCAGATGATGTAGAGTCTACCCCTGTAGAGTGAAGTCAAAATGGACTTCACTCTGATATTTTGATCCACAGTGATATGGTGGGGATAATTGAATATATGATCAGTATAAACATTAATAGAAAGAGATCGCTGCTTTGTCAAGTTTGAGCGAAGCTAAATGCCGTAGTTCTCATACCATATCTCATTCGTTGTTTTAGGCGTTTTGTCGTAACATTAAAACCCGTGTAAGCCGCCTGGACATGTTCAAACAACACAGCGTTCAGTCCCCAGAGGGCAGGCGCGAGGCCGACCAATCATCATCCAAGTACAAGGATGTCATCAAGTTGGCTACCAACATGAGAGAGGTTTGCGAGGAAAATGTGGAGTGGCTGAGCACTGTTCTGCTGCAATGGCGATCGTTCAACGAGTCTGTTCTCAAGTTGTCCAGCTGGCTGGAAAACCTCGAGCAGAGGTGAACTGGAAATTGTATTGCTCCGCTACATTTGCTGATATGTTCTTCGGTTTTCATTCTCTTCCGATTCATATTCCCATCATTTTTTCGCTCTTCCAAAATTATCGATTTTGGGTGTTATCATAGTGCGAGAGTCACTAATGCGCCGTTTTTTTGTAGGTTCTTGTCGCCTGTGCGCACGCTTCCTGAGGATGGGATGGACGGAGTGCTGCTGAAAGCCATGAAATACCGCGAGCTGGATCGAAAGCTTAACGACCGGCAGTCTGTGCGCGACGCGGCGGTCTATGAGGGAGAACAGGTCTTCACGGCCACAAGTAAGTCACGTGACACAAACACATGCTATTGGTATTAACGTTGCTAGTCAACCAGTGTGGCAAGTAGGTACATCATAGCACGTCGGAATCCTTGTAGTTTTAAAGCTTGTTACGATCAAAACAGTGAATCTCACTGTCAAACTTGTGTTGGTGGCCACGATAGCGTGCATCGCACTAAAATACCATATGTTCAAAAAACATAAAATCATAAAAATCAGTATACTAGAAAGACAAGGCAGGCTGCAGAAAAAATTGGTGGCCTACGTAGCTGTTGTGGAAAAATAGATCAACAATGTCAACGCCTCTAAAAATGATTACTTTTGCTGACGTTTCGGGGGTTAGCCTTTCGTCGGAGCAAAACTGCTTCACCCTGTTACTCTTATGCTCTTACCTTCAAGCTATTATAGGTTCTTGATTGGCGTTTTTATTTTGTAACAACCCAGGTAATGCCACGGTGCATTCTCAAGTCACCGAGGTGACAGACCGCTGGCGTGCGGTGCGCCAGGAAGCTCGTGACGAGAGGCAGAGACTGGAAAAGCTGCTGCGCTCGTGGCGAGAGTACCAGGCTGACATGGACGACCTCGTCGATTGGCTGGTCAGCATGTTGGCGCACATGCGCAATGAGGAAGTGGCGGCGACCAGTCTGGACATGATTGAAGCCCAGCTCGACAAGCTCATGGTTAGTGGATTGCTAAAATGAAACAATATAGAAAATGAATAAATGCTTGGAAAATATAAGTAACCTATTCGGAATGTATTAAATACAAATAAGAGTGTGCGTCACCCTCCTCACAATTCAGATTCATGAAATGAGAATGCGAGGGTGGTTTTTGGTTATTTGTTAGTTTTAAGAAACAAAGTATAGTTGTTATAGTTAATTGATCATTGTTGCTGATGTGGTTACCAACTTTAAGATACTTTCGAGAAAAGAAATACATAGAATTCCCATCACCATCGGCTTCCAATTGTTCACCAGCAATACCAAGAAGACATCGAGCGCCACCAGCTGACCAAAGAGCGCCTGCATGAGGCGGTGTCAGATCTGCTTGAGTTGACTAGGGGCGAGACTGAAGGTCTGCGGGAGAGTCAGATCAGTCTGGACGAGAACTGGTCCGAGCTCTGGGCCCTGCTTGAAGACAAGGAGGAGGAATTGCTACGACGTCGCGGCGACTTACTGGTGGTGATGTTACTCGGTGATCTGGCTGAGCTTGACGCCTGGTTTACGGAGACACGACGGCTGTTGGACCAGCCTGTTATTGTGGTTGGCAGCAACTCCTTTCTGGAAGCAAAACAGCAGCTTGAGACCTACAGGGTAGGGACTAATCGTGTATCGTATGACTTACAGTTAGCTTGAGACCTACAGGGTAGGGACTAATCATGTATCGTATGACTTACAGTTAGCTCGAGACCTACAGGGTAGGGACTAATCATGTATCGTATGACTTACAGTTAGCTCGAGACCTACAGGGTAGGGACTAATCATGTATCGTATGACTTACAGTTAGCTTGAGACCTACAGGGTAGGGACTAATCAGGTATCGTATGACTTACAGTTAGCTTGAGACCTACAGGGTAGGGACTAATCATGTATCGTATGACTCACAGTTAGCTTGAGACCTACAGGGTAGGGACTAATCATGTATCGTATGACTTACAGTTAGCTTGAGACCTACAGGGTAGGGACTAATCATGTATCGTATGACTCACAGTTAGCTTGAGACCTACAGGGTAGGGACTAATCATGTATCGTATGACTTACAGTTAGCTTGAGACCTACAGGGTAGGGACTAATCATGTATCGTATGACTTACAGTTAGCTTGAGACCTACAGGGTAGGGACTAATCATGTATCGTATGACTTACAGTTAGCTCGAGACCTACAGGGTAGGGACTAATCATGTATCGTATGACTTACAGTTAGCTTGAGACCTACAGGGTAGGGACTAATCATGTATCGTATGACTCACAGTTAGCTTGAGACCTACAGGGTAGGGACTAATCATGTATCGTATGACTTACAGTTAGCTTGAGACCTACAGGGTAGGGACTAATCATGTATCGTATGACTTACAGTTAGCTCGAGACCTACAGGGTAGGGACTAATCATGTATCGTATGACTTACAGTTAGCTCGAGACCTACAGGGTAGGGACTAATCATGTATCGTATGACTTACAGTTAGCTCGAGACCTACAGGGTAGGGACTAATCATGTATCGTATGACTTACAGTTAGCTCGAGACCTACAGGGTAGGGACTAATCATGTATCGTATGACTTACAGTTAGCTTGAGACCTACAGGATAGGGACTAATCATGTATCGTATCACTTACAGTTAGCTTGAGACCTACAGGGTAGGGACTAATCATGTATCGTATGACTTACAGTTAGCTTGAGACCTACAGGGTAGGGACTAATCATGTATCGTATGACTTACAGTTAGCTTGAGACCTACAGGGTAGGGACTAATCATGTATCGTATGACTTACAGTTAGCTTGAGACCTACAGGGTAGGGACTAATCATGTATCGTATGACTTACAGTTAGCTTGAGACCTACAGGGTAGGGACTAATCATGTATCGTATGACTTACAGTTAGCTTGAGACCTACAGGGTAGGGACTAATCATGTATCGTATGACTTACAGTTAGCTTGAGACCTACAGGGTAGGGACTAATCATGTATCGTATGACTTACAGTTAGCTTGAGACCTACAGGGTAGGGACTAATCATGTATCGTATGACTTACAGTTAGCTCGAGACCTACAGGGTAGGGACTAATCATGTATCGTATGACTTACAGTTAGCTTGAGACCTACAGGGTAGGGACTAATCATGTATCGTATGACTTACAGTTAGCTTCAGACCTACAGGGTAGGGACTAATCATGTATCGTATGACTTACAGTTAGCTCGAGACCTACAGGGTAGGGACTAATCATGTATCGTATGACTTACAGTTAGCTTGAGACCTACAGGGTAGGGACTAATCATGTATCGTATGACTTACAGTTAGCTTGAGACCTACATGGTAGGGACTAATCATGCATCGTATGACTTACAGTTAGCTTGAGACCTACAGGGTAGGGACTAATCATGTATCGTATGACTTACAGTTAGCTTGAGACCCACAGAGCAGGGACTAATCATGTATCGTATGACTTACAGTTAGCTTGAGACCTACAGGGTAGGGACTAATCATGTATCGTATGACTTACAGTTAGCTTGAGACCTACAGGGTAGGGACTAATCATGTATCGTATGACTTACAGTTAGCTTGAGACCTACAGGGTAGGGACTAATCATGTATCGTATGACTTACAGTTAGCTTGAGACCTACAGGATAGGGACTAATCATGTATCGTATGACTTACAGTTAGCTTGAGACCTACAGGGTAGGGACTAATCATGTATCGTATGACTTACAGTTAGCTTGAGACCTACAGGGTAGGGACTAATCATGTATCGTATGACTTACAGTTAGCTTGAGACCTACAGGGTAGGGACTAATCATGTATCGTATGACTTACAGTTAGCTCGAGACCTACAGGGTAGGGACTAATCATGTATCGTATGACTTACAGTTAGCTTGAGACCTACAGGGTAGGGACTAATCATGTATCGTATGACTTACAGTTAGCTCGAGACCTACAGGGTAGGGACTAATCATGTATCGTATGACTTACAGTTAGCTCGAGACCTACAGGGTAGGGACTAATCATGTATCGTATGACTTACAGTTAGCTCGAGACCTACAGGGTAGGGACTAATCATGTATCGTATGACTCACAGTTAGCTTGAGACCTACAGGGTAGGGACTAATCATGTATCGTATGACTTACAGTTAGCTTGAGACCTACATGGTAGGGACTAATCATGTATCGTATGACTTACAGTTAGCTTGAGACCTACATGGTAGGGACTAATCATGTATCGTATGACTTACAGTTAGCTTGAGACCTACATGGTAGGGACTAATCATATATCGTATGACTTACAGTTAGCTTGAGACCTACATGGTAGGGACTAATCATGTATCGTAGGGCTTACAATTAGCTTGAGACTTAAAGGGTAGGGAATCGTGTATCGTATGACTTACAATTAGCTTGAGACCTACAGGGTAGGGAAGCATGTATCGTAGAGCTTACAATTAGCTTGAGACTTACAGGGTAGGGAAGCATGTATCGTAGGGCTTACAATTAGCTTGAGACTTACAGGGTAGGGAATCGTGTATCGTATGACTTACAATTAGCTTGAGACGTACAGGATAGGGAAGCATGTATCGTAGAGCTTACAATTAGCTTGAGACTTACAGGGTAGGGACTAATCATGTATCGTAGGGCTTACAGGTACAATAGTTAAGACATTATCAGATCATTTCCTCGGTCAAGTGAAGATTCCATTGCATGATAAGGTTAATCATTTCTAATTCTCTGTCGTTTTGTCGCCTGTTCTTTTATTTCTTTTCATTTGATATCATCAATCGAAAAATATTTAGTCATATCAAACACCAATTTAACACTCTTGTTTTAATTGTTGTTTTTTGCCATAGCGAATATCCAAGGAGCTTGAGTACAAGCAGCAGGGTTTAGACAAGCTTAGCGCACACGTGCAGGAGATTAAAAGCGACAGTAACGAAGGCCCAGCACAGGAAGTCCGTGATGCCTTGCGACGTCTCAGCAGCACTCGGTCCCAAATCATCACGGTCCTGTCGGAGAAAGAGCAGCGATTGAAATACGGGTTAAACCGGTGGAGCGAGTTTGAGAAGCTTTATTCCGAGTTGAGACACATCAATGAGTGGTTTGAGAGTCGGGAGGCGGCAATGGGGCGATATCAGAAGATTGTCTCGCGAAAGGAGTTTAGTATAGCGCTGGAGGACGTGAAGGTGACGATGCAAGCAAATAAATAGATCTCTGAAACCTTTAAACCCACTCACTCAACTGACTCTCCTGCATTGGCAAACTCACACAAAAAATGTGAAGATGTTGCTTATGTGGTATTGGACATAGTAAGACGCGCGTGTGGTCACCAAGATAAATCGGCCAAACAAGCGAAAATCACGTTTTGATTAACACGAAATTCATAACTAAAGGAGATTTTGTCGCGTTTTGATGTGCACTGAATCGATTCTTTGCATCTTTATTGGTTTACTTCCCTAAACTGTCAAGGTGGCAACGGTAACGCGCGTTACACTGAATACTCATCAATTGGCAGACAAAAAGAAAGTTGCAATTAGACCGGTTGGGACCAAGGCTTCAAGCCTGAATGTGACCCAAGCTCATGAATTGGAGAGAAATTATCCAAAGTATTTCATGTTTTTGTCTTGACAAGAAGACAATTACATGTTTTTTTCCACAATACCCAAATAATATTATATTTTTAACAAGTTTGTAACAATGTGTTTTACAGTATCTTCTTTGTTTTCAGGCAATGAAAGGCTTTCTGCGCACGCAGAAGCAAGCGGTACGTGAGATTCTTCAGTTCGGCAAAAAGCTGATCGGCGATTCTTCAGTTGATCAGGATGACCTTCAGGAATGGCTAGACGGGGTGGAGGAGCGCTGGGATGAGCTGAACACTAAGGTGTGTAAATGTCTATACCATCCCCCATTTGGTCAGAATATATTGATATAGTACTAGTACTTTAGATCCACGTACCCTTAATCTAATCGTTCTTATCCAAGTCGCACGTTATTACTTGGCTCGAACATTATCACATTCACATTCAACTTGAGCCTCATGCTATCACTTTTCTCGTCTCATATTCTCTTGTGAGTTACACGTTCTCACTCGATTCAAACATTCTCTCGTAAGTTTAGCGTTCCCACTCGAGCCACACATTTTCTTGCGAGTTACCCTATTTCACTAGAGTCACCTATTATCTTGCGAGTTACGCATTCTTGCTCGAGTCACATTCCCTCATGAGTGATGCGTTCTCACCTTAGGTCATACACTCTCATTCAAATCACACATTTTCTCCTTAAGTTATGCACTCTCATTCTAGTCACACATTTTCACCTTAAGTCATACACTCTCATTCGAGTCACACAATTTCACCTTAAGTCATACACTCTCATCCGAGTCACACATTTTCACCCAGGTTGACGATTACGAAGTATGGCTAGACAGCTCCTTGCGCGCCGTGGAGGGGTATGAAGATGCCATCACAAACATCTCCGCATTCCTGGATACAGCCCAGGAGGCTCTAGACACTCGCTTAGCCGCTGGTAGCGACATGGAAGCACTGCAGGCACACGTCTCTGAATTGGAGGTTTGTGTGCTGTTTGCTGTGTGATGTTAATTATTCTTTGCATTCGTCCTCTTGACATGCGTCCTCTTGATATGCAAATACTTTATCACCAACTCACTGGTGTTTGCATTTGTAACCAGGCCCTACGCGATGGTCTGGAAGGCGCTCGGGAGAGACTGGACGAAGCGTCCGAAGTAGCCGCCCAACTCGCTCAGAATAGCGACCCGTCTGTGTCCAGTCAGTTTAGAGTCAAAGTGAGTCACGTCAGTGATCGGTTTCAAAGCATCAGCACACGACTTCAAGAAAAATTAAAACAACAAAGTGAGCTTTATAACATGTGGCACGATTTCCGACGCGCCTGCGCAGATCTTGTGGCTTGGATCGAGAGCCAAGAGGTACTGCTAGCGGAACACGTGACGGTGGACGCCCCACTTGCCGCTCAACTACAGCAACTTCAAGCTTGCAAGGTAATCAAGCAGCACGTTGTATTGGTACGATGTACATTTATGTTAATACACGCAGGTTTCTTTCTTCCATTTTTCTTTTGCTATTAATCCTCAGAGTTATTTGGAAAGGTTGTTTTCCTTTTCGCTTTAGTGCATCAAATGATACAGGGCTTGTAATTTCAGAATTTACAGCATTGTTTGGTACAGTGATGTTGTGCTGGTTAATGTGTCGTTAATGTGCTCGATGTTGGCACAAGTTGTCGGGTTTTTCACAAAATCACGAAGTCTGCCTTTCTGCCTGACATTACTGGATGATTTTAGCAATGTTTTTTTTTCTAGCACTGTGACCACCATGATATTGTTACTTTATCGAATCCACCCCTTTGTCTGACGTTAACGATACATTAGATTGCAGGCTTTAGCTATTAACTTTTTCGTTTCGTGTACTTCACCACATACTTTCCTCTGATACGTTAACGATGCATTGGTTAGCAACGTTTGCATTAAAGATAGACTGGTTCACAGGACCTTGAGGAGGACGTGGACCTGCACCGGGATAGCCTCTCTACCGTCAACATCCTCGCAGACAAGCTGAAGTTCCGAGTGAACCGCAGCGCCACTTTTATCACCCCTCTCAGAGCAGAGGTGACTAAGCGATTTAACCAGCTGAAAGACGAGTTAGCCGATAAATCATCCAGGTATAAGCTGTAAACACTGACCAAATAGCCTCTCTGTTTTACATCGGCTTATCTACATAATCTATTAAGAGTACACCTTCACCCTACATGTACTTATTAGGATAACCTAAAAAGTGGGGCCTGCCCAAGTGGTAGACCTCGCTGTAAGGGCTAGAGCTGCTCTGCCGCCGTCTCAGAATACTTTCCTTTACATTCTGTCAATCACTTATTTCGTTACGACACTTTCAATCCCCAGGCTCCGTGAGGCAACACGCGATTGGATTGAGATGCAGAAGACTGTGGATGAGTTGAATTTGCGACTTGATGAGGCTCACGTGACTGCTGAAACTTCGACTGAGCTTGAGGCGGACGATGGAGTCAGCATACTTGAGGTGAAGAACATCAAGCTCTGGTACTACCTTTGATTACAATAGTAGCGCATCAAATTATAGTACTGCCTTGTTAATCTATCATTGGTTACTATTCATCCCAGCGTCACATACATGGGTAAAAACTTTTTTTGCTGGCTAAACCTGGAGCAAGTCCAAACCACATTCGAAACCTGGGACTCCTGATAATAGTTTATAACAGTTTTCGTCTCTTTTTTTGTACAGAATCTATCACTAGAAGCTGATGACTCCCAGCGTAAGCTTTCAGAACTTAACCAGAGCATGACCGAGAGACCCCTTGGCTCCTCAAGTGACCAAACAGACGGCATTAACCTACAAATAACAGAGCTCACCAATAAGTGGGGCGAGCTGAAGAGCAAAGTAGCGGGAAAACTAGAGCAGAATCGCAAAGTAACGGCGCGGCGCCGGGAACTGGAGGAAAGGCATTCGGCGCTCAAGAACTTTCTTGTTTTGCTAGAATTTGAGGGAAATTCATGGAAAGACAGTTCTGCTCGTGCCGAAAGGCTTCAGATTGTTGTAAGTAAAGCCGCTAGAATCAAACTTTCTTCCAGGACAGACTAGCAATCCAGTACTGTTGTTGATTAAAGAGAGCGTTTCTAGGAACGAATTCCACTTGTTTGTTTATTAAATGGAAGTGTTTCTAGGCATTTCTCTAATGTCGTTGTTGTAAATTTTCAGGAATTCCACGATAATTTTGACAAGTACCGCTCAGACCTGGCGACGCTGACGAGCCTTGCTGAAGAGCTGGATCAAGAGCGTTCTGCTGACAGTCCTTACAGGGCGAGCCTTGAGGAAAAACTCAATAATCTCAGACCACTATGGAAGGACGCTTGCAGGTACTGGACCTCTCCTTTGACGCTTTTAATATGGGTCCGAATGGTTGGCAAACTTTGCTATAATAGTCCGACTGGTATGGTCTTGCCACTCGGAAACCGTTCGTCGCATCGTCGGGTGCTCGGCGGTGCGAAAATATCGTGGACCCAGGGTGTGTTATAATAAATCAAGGGAGCTTTTTATATTTTTTATCACGCAAGTTTTCTCTTTTTTTACCTCGACCTATCCAAATGGCAAAAATTAACCATTCGACTTCAACCAAGCAAATATTCATTTGTACACTTTATAGCAATTTTATAAGAACGCGCTCTCTGAGTTGCACGCTATCTCGTATAATAAACAGTATCCACATGAGATTGTACGAGTTGATGCGCGAAATGGCCGCAGGAGACACACATTACAAAGTGATTACATCGTACGTGACACTAGCGAGACAGTTTCATTTCAATATAAGTTTGACCCTGTCTCCACGTATACGTTTTCGTTTGAAAACGCAAGCTTTTTGTTACGGATACGGGTATCGTCCACACGGAAACGCGAAAACGCTGACCGAGAACGGAACGATTTGAAAACGATCTCCAGAGTGAAACAATTTGAAAACGATCCCCTATCGGACGAAAACGGAACCTTTCGAAAACGATGGCGTGATTCGATTTGCGCGCGCGATGTAAACAAGCAAAATAGTGGGTCTACGCATGCGCTGTAGAGCATTTTATCGTTTTCGTATCGTTTCTGCGTTTTCGTGGGGACGGGGTCGTATCAAAATGGAAACGCTTCGTGTGGACGCGGATCTTTTTTGAAAATGGAACAAAAAGGTTGCGTTTTCAAACGAAAGCGGATACGTGGGGACAGTGTCTGATGTTATGACATCAAAATTCATCAAAATAGTTGTCAACTAAAAATTGTTTGTGTAGACTGGGGCTTTAGATATTCCGATGTAATAGAGCGTTGTTGTGTTTTTTAGTCTAGTTTTAGATTCTCAAGGGCTGATGCCTCCAATTAATTTGGATGTGTACCTGCCGTGTAGAGGTCCCTCATATTTTCTTTCTCTAAGGTTGTTGGACGAATACAAAGACCACGTGAGTCATCAGAGTGAAAGGTCCCGGATGTTCCACCGCACCTGCAAGCAGTTGTTGATGTGGATGGATGGCTTGGAGTCGCACACTGGGTTCGGCATCCCCGCGTCCTCAAGCATTCAACAGATGAAAGTACACTTTGAACACGTCAAGGTCGGTATCCGAGAAAAGCGCTAAATAGCTCAAGGTACCTTTATTATTTTAACAGGGGAAGGAGGCTGGGAAGAAGATAACTCAACGTTCGCGCGTTAGAAATGTGTGGGGTTTTTTTCGCATTATTCCGACGGTTGTGCTTGTACAGTCTGAATTTGCCCACATGTATGTCTGGCTGTATTTGCTTTTGTGTCTTGTCTGTGGTTGCTTCTTTATATTAATGGTTTATTCCTTTTTTAGATGTGTCAGAAAGAGATTAACGCTAAGCGGCCTGACTTTGAGTCTGTGCGCGCCTTGGGTGAACAACTCGTGCGCGAGTGTGCGGGTGTAGTGGCGAGCGAGTGTCGCGTAGAACTCGAGGCTGTCGCGCAACGATGGCAGCTAGTAAACACACGCGTGACGAGTAACCAGCAGCGGCTTGAGGTCGCTCTGAAGGACTGGCAGGAGTACACGGCGTTGATGGAAAATGTCACGGTTTGGCTGCGGGACAAGGAGAAGCACCTAAAGCGCCCTTCTACTGCCACCAGTCTCGTAGAGCTCGACAGAGAGCTGGACGCCGTCAAGGTGAAAACTGGAAACTGACTTAAAGAGTCTCACTCAGCCCTCGTTATTATTTCGTTTTAAAATTTAACAGTCGATTTTGTAGACCTTCCTTATTAACAGCCACACGATTAAAATATTGATAAATAGTATAAAATTTGAATTAGAGATAAATAGGAGGTCAACAAAAACAATAAAAAGGTTTTGTCAAATAAATGGAATTTGAATAGGCCTAATTTTCTACCTTGGTCTTTAACCTAGCTGCGTCATCTCATGCTAGGGGAGAACGCCGGGGAAAAAAGCTGGGGCGTGATAAGATTGGTTTTCTACTCATAAGCGGGAATTAAAATGTCTTAGATTCCCCTAGTAACGGGCGTGGTAACATTCATATCACCGTTCCGAATGAATTTGTTTTCAGCGAATCGGTAAAGAAATCGATGAGCGCAAATCACAACTCGAGTTGATAACTCGTCGCGGGGACTTACTCGCAAACTCGACCGATCAGTACGAGTCGGAGCGAATCCTCAAACAGATTAACTCGCTGTCGACCCTATGGCAAAGCGTGTGTCAGCTGGTGGCGTCCGCCATGACCATCATACTTGATGTACAAAAGCACTACGAGCTGTTTACTCAGCTTCATGAGCTCTTAGATGCCTGGCTCAATACTGTACAGGCCTCCGTGTCACGTGACCTGGAGGAGTCCTTCCTCAGTAGCCCGGATGAGCAGGGAGACACTGTTTTCCAGGTAAGCACTTGAAGGCTTTGGATGTCACAATATATTAGCACTTGAAGGCTTTGGATGTCACAATATATTAGCACTTGAAGGCTTTGGATGTCAGAATATATTAGACCGCAGTATATCGCAAGTATATGCTAGTATATCGAAACATAGTTTTGAAGAGAGACAACGAAAAGTTCTTGAGAACTTATTTGTTTCCCATACGTAATCCTCGTTTGGTATTGGCTCTTTCTGTTGTTTTTTTCCAAATTTGGGCCGTGTGCATTTAAATAGTTTTGGAGGGTACAACGCCGTTACACTTTGCGTCGAGGAGCTTTTTTTAAGTCAAAAAGACTTGATTTTTGCTCCTTTTGAATGCGATAATTGATTCTTCAGGCTATATTATTAGGGATGTCGTGAATGCATGACTAACGGGTATCTACGGTATACTGTACATGCACGCTTAGGATGGGTATTAGCGAATAACTTATAACGTATAATTTCATCTCTAATCCTTTTTGATAAAGCATTAAGTAAGTGCACAACTGAAAAAGTAAATCTTTTGGTTGCGTTTCAGGTTTACGTCGCGGACATTGAGCGTCATGAGTCCACCCGGACACAGATGAACGACAGCGCGTTCCACGTCATCCGTCGAGGCAGCGGGACCCCGTATGCTGACCACGTGACCATGATGCAACAGGAACTGAATGATCGCTGGCGCGCCTTGTGTCAGCAGCTGGGTGTGACGTATAAAAAGGCAGAAGAGACCAAGTTCGGGTTACGAATGCTCGAGATTCAACTCAAGCAGCTTAACACATGGATGACAAAACTCGAGGACAGGCTTTTCTCTGTCGCAGCGCGTGGCACGTGTGAGATTAGCGAGGCGCAGAAACGATTTGCCGACTTAAAGGTAGGTAGATAGTGAAGCTAGTGAAACAGAGGCAACGCTACATGGTGGCTGGTTAGAAGCGGGTATTCGTGCCATTGCAAATAGGGTTGGTGTACAAAATGTGGAAGGGTAGTAGGGAGAAGCTGCAAAATATTGTGAGGGGGAGTAAGGTTTAACATACGTATCTGTGCCGAATAGTAAAATAAGTGAGGAATGGGAAAGGTGAAGTAGCCTTACATGTGTTCTAGTACAAGTTTTATTATAAGGAGATAGGACCAGGTACTAAATGCGAGAAGAATGGGGGATAAAACTGGAAGCCGAGGGATGCTAGGAAGACAGGAACGTGGCGGTGCCTAGTAAGGGAAGTTCGCATTCGTGTTTCCAAGTCAATAAGTGGCTAGCCAATTTACCTTACCCCTTGTAGAAATCGATATCAAGCACGGTTTTGTCACTGTTTTCTTGTGACTTTGCAGTCTATGCACGAGGATGTCGAGGAGCACGCGAATGACGTCAGGATTGTACTTGGACTCTGCCAGGTAATCGCATCTCACAAGCAGACATCCTCAACATGCGCATGCACCTTTCTTTGTTTTGCTATTCAAAGCTGGCCCTATATAATAAGGTTCCTCGTGTATTTTCCCATAAATCAGAGACTACAGCGCGACCGTACTGCTTGCCCCACTGAGGATAGCCGTCGAACGCTCAATGCCACTCGGGAGAGCTTCGAATCTCGATGGGAGGCGGTTCGTAAGAATGCTGAATCGAGGCGCCGACAGGCCGAGGAGAGACTGGTGCTTTGCAGAGAGTACTGGAACGAGTTTCGGAAGTTTGTTGAGTGGTTGGGAGAAACTGAGAATGCGCTGAAAGCGGAAACCTCTGGTCAGGAAAATGCACGTGCAAAGCTCAACACTTACGAGGTTTGTCATATGGTTGTGTTCGCTTTAAACCTACGTCATCACGACGTATTGCAAGTAATATATTCTTCCCTATAAACACATCACTTCCCCGGATTAAAGAGAAGTTTCTAGCATTTGATGATGTCTCGATTGGGGAACATTTTGTTTGTTGTTGATTTTGGGAGAGAGCGTTACGTTTATTTTACTAAATAAATCTCCTTTTTTATTTTTAATTTTAAACTCTTTTTGCTTTGAAGGCTTTTCGCAAAGACATCACGTCACATCATGCACAGTTGCAGCGTATCGCGTCCCGCAGTCGTTATCTCGTCATCGATTGTCGACCTGAATCGGTTAAAGACGTGCAGACAAGCGTCGAATCGATCAAGACTCGCTGGCAGGCTCTGTCGTCCAAGATAGAAGACCTGGCCAATAAACAATCCAAGCTAACCACGAGGTCGGAGAGATACGAGGCGCTCAAGAGTGAAGTCGTCGCGTTTGTGACCGATGCCGAGTTGAAACTAATAGCACTAGATCCGTTCACTTCAGAGCAGGGCACAAAGACCCAGTTGGGCCAGCTGAAGGTGAGGCTAATAGCACTAGACCCGTTCACTTCAGAGCAGGGCACAAAGACCCAGTTGGTCCAGCTGAAGGTGAGGCTAATAGCACTAGACCCGTTCACTTCAGAGCAGGGCACAAAGACCCAGTTGGGCCAGCTGAAGGTGAGGCTAATAGCACTAGACCCGTTCACTTCAGAGCAGGGCACAAAGACCCAGTTGGGCCAGCTGAAGGTGAGGCTAATAGCACTAGACCCGTTCACTTCAGAGCAGGGCACAAAGACCCAGTTGGGCCAGCTGAAGGTGACCAAGCCCACTTTGCACACGGAAGCAGCAGTCAACCCCACCCCACCCCCACCCCCCTTCGCTCACGATGCATGTTCTGTGGCATGTTGTTCTTTTTTTTTCGCTGAGGCGATTATAACTGCAACGCCAATTCAGCGCAGCTGTTTATAAATGTCAGCAGGCATGTCACCTTGATTCTGTTTCTTTGAAGGCGCTGCAGCGAGAGATCAACAAGAACTATTCCAAGCTTCGCACATTTTTGCAGGAGGGGAAGAGGCTCCGAGAGTCCCTGACCAGTACAGAGTACCAAGCCGTGCAGAAGACCTTGGATGAGCTTAACTCAAGGTGGCAACAGGTAAATGCGCTATTCACTTCGTCACGCTACAGCCACAAGTCACGATGAACCGTCACGTCACTCCGTCACGCTACCGCCACAAGCCACGCTGAACCCACTCCAAAGCCTTTGTTTATAGTTTTGTTGTAACACAATTTTGTTTTCTTGGCAGGCGTTGCATTGTTGTATGACGTGGATTCTGGATCTCGCTATACCAAACGCCTCATCACCCCCACCCCCACCAGACAAGTCACCTACGCCCTCCTGACGACAATGATGATATCCGAAATAGTTCGTCTAATACTTTATAATAATAACAAGAAGTTATACGAAAAATTTTAATAAGTGCTAGATGTATTATACGTCTATTATATATATATATATTAAATAAGCATTAATAGTTTCACAATTTTTATATAAATCACACGTTGTGTGTGAAAATAATATCAGTTTTAATTCTAAAACCTTATTCCGTTTGGACATATTAACGTTGTAAATTGCTCAATATATTTTATCTTATATATTAGCGAAACCCTAGTTTGTATTATAATAAGCCATAATGATTTCAGTGATGTATATATGACGTGAGGTATATGGGTGTACAGTGGATAAAATAATATTTTTATATGTGTTTTTATGACGTACAGTTGTGTAAATAGAATCCAGTCGTCAAATGTCCAATATTTATAAATAAAGTATTAATGATAATTTATTGAACAAAAGTTTGTAGTTTTCTCTTGATAATGTTTACCTTGAGAGTTATGCTTTATTTTCCTGTTTGGGGAAGTGTGAGCCATCGACCATTGTACTCTTGATGGTCGGACACGACAGGATAAGGTTGGAACAACCTTAATCTCTTACTGTGCTTTAAGTAAGTCCGCTAACTCACCCTCATAATTTCCAAGCGAAAAAAATGCATTTTGGCTTTCATCAGTCAAAATACTTAAACTGTTTTCATTGGTCCACCATGGGTTCACCAATCAAAGGATACTTCAAAATTGATTGACAAGTTGTTTTTTTTATTTTTCACTAATTTTGATTTTCGCCCTATGTTTACCGTAAAATCGATAGGGACAAATAAAGAGCTTGGGCTACCTGTGACCAAACCAACCAAGATGGAGTAAGGACTGGAGACGGAATTGTATTGTTTGAACAAATTATAAATTTTGCTTGTTATTGTAACGTTATTTTTGAGTAACAAATGCTTACATCTCCACTCTTTCCACCTCCCAACTATAAGTTTAACCGTTGGTAGGGTGAGTCTGATCACCTCACCCCTTCATCTAAATCCTACTACCGGTCAAATCTATTTAGGCTTGCCGATATCTTTAAAAGAGGAACAAACGAGACTCAGGGGCGGCGTGCCACCCCCCCCCCCCCCCCCCCTCTTTCTGGGAGGATGTGTTTGTTTGCTGTTATTGTTGTTGTTGTTTACATGAACGCGCGGTTTAAACATGCCTCTAAATAGTGTTTCATGTATAGATCGATTGCTTGATAATTCCTTTCTAGCGCATAGATATAACTGAGAACAGAAATTTAAGGAAAAAATAATAAAGCCAAAAAAAGTACTGATAAGTATTATAAAAAAAAGGTAGAGTCAAATTGCCCGAAAATCGAACCTCCTTGGATCAAATGAAACGACAGAAAAAATAGACCATACTTCCAGACAAACGCTGAAACGGCGTATGGCAGCTAAAGCTTTACGGCCAGGCTGAAGATTTCGGCCCCAGCACCACGAACTGTACAACACAAAGGAACCCTGAGGCACCCCCGCATTAATGGGGAGGCAACAACCAGGATCCCAGGCCTGTCTTAGTCGGTTAGGCCAAGCACAGCTCGCTGAGATGTAACTGGAAAATATCGGAGTCTTTTTCACGCTTGCGTCTTTTGGGAATGAGCGTGTTGCTATAGTAGTGTGGTAACTTCGTCACCATGCACAGCACGCTGTGACCTAGGTATAATATATTGCCGCCTTTAGCAGTTTGTTCTGCTTTGCTCTGTCGCGCACGTGCATATGATATCTTTCGTGTTCCGCCTTTAGCCTTTTGTTCTCATGTGCTCATTCGCGCTACCTATATCTTTCGTGCACAGAAACAAGAAAAGGAAAGCTGAAGTATGTTAAAATGTGCGCGATCTAAAAGAGGTCCGTGTGCTCATTTTAGACAAAAGGTGGAAATTTTGGTCATCGGGGGCAGGGAGGGCAAAACAAGGGAGTGGAACAATAAGAGAAACACATGTTTTAATATGTGTTTCCTTTATAGCCAAACCATCAGACCATTGGAGTGGAAGAGCTACTAAAGGAATGCCTGATATCTATCGAAGTAAGTTGGAGCCACTATTGACTCATTCTTTGTGCTTTTTGGATTGGAATGCACCTGTATAGTGTATAGTATTTTGTTTTATCCAGCAATCTATGAGGATTACAAATAAGGTTATAATTATAATAAAAATAATAATAATAATAATAATAATAATAATAATAATAATAATTTGGCCAATGAAAGAGTGAGACATGCTAGACCATGCAGTATATACAAGAAAGAAGTGAAAGAGAGAAATGCCTTTGCCACTTCCACGCCAACTTTTGGGACCTTACATCCACAAGTTTGTGTGGGTTTGCTGTGTAGGAGCCAAAGAAGGACTCATAATTCAGCGGTTGTCCCCATGGTACTTGATTTTGGCGGGAAACTGAACATCCTCGATATGGCGGACACAGCAGCGATATCCTCATCTCAAACGACATTTAGTCAATCCGATCTTCCCGAATTACTGCAACAGTACTACAAATGGCTCTTTCCATACAAACTCTATCACCAGTGGCTCAGCTATGGAGATGGTAAGAGGAAGAAAGAACCATTATCGAACAACAACAAAGAATGTTCTAAAGCTCTATTTTGTTTTACGAGAAGCTGCGCTATTTCATTTTATCTCAGTTTCAAATCTCATGGTTCTTCGAAGTTTATTATATTTTTTTGTGTCTAATGTATCGCTTTAGTTCCCAAGACATACTTTCCGAATCGCGAGTTCTCGTTCACGCTAAAAGATGATGTCTACCTCCGATATCAATCATTCGCTAGCCAAGAGGAGATGGAAAAGGAAATCCAAAAGCGTAATCCCCACAAGATTGACATCGGCGCTGTGTTCAGTCATAAAGTATGTGTGATTGCCTCTAGACCTGAAAAAATACAAAATCTCTTGAACAAGGAGAGAGGGAGGGGATAAGAAAAGGTATATTTAGTCAGACGGAACAACTGAGCAAGGTTCGGAAACCAGGTGCAATGGAACACATGAAAAATATATAAGCTTGAGTATACTTATATATAAATTGTCCATCACAAAGTTGTCTGCCACTCTCAATAGATGACCAGGCTGTCCGTAAAAATTGTAATGAAACAAGCATTTAATTGAATCACCAAACAGTTGAATTTGTCCGAGTTGCTATGTCTAAATCTAAGCTTTTTTTATATAGATCCCTTACATTTATTCTCAAATCCAAGAAGTGTTGTGTATGTCGGGGGAGGGGCGATGGGTTTATCCATCTTCTTGTGCTGTGCCTATACAAAGTAATGTACCTGATAACCTTGTCTCTTCCCAGCCAAAAGACCATAAGATGGTAAAAGCTGCATCTTTTCAAGCTCTAGAAAAAGAACTAGTGTTTGATATTGACATGACAGATTATGATGAAATCAGAACATGTTGCAAGTAAGTAGGAAATGATTATGATGACATTAGAACGTGTTGCAGG
The DNA here is from genome assembly GCF_932526225.1 of Nematostella vectensis. Classification (NCBI taxonomy): domain Eukaryota; kingdom Metazoa; phylum Cnidaria; class Anthozoa; order Actiniaria; family Edwardsiidae; genus Nematostella; species Nematostella vectensis. The sequence goes on along the minus strand of NC_064035.1, from coordinate 4,372,089 downwards.
TAAGTATATGATTATGATGATTGTGATGTATATACATATATAATGATTTTTTTGATGAATTAAAACTTGCAAAATCTTGTTTGTGTTACTTCTTGCAAGTTGCTAATTATGACCATTTGTTAGGGGAGCAGAGATATGCTTGAAATGCTGGAAATTTATGGTGATTGCCATCAAGGTCTTAGATCTTGCTCTAAAAGGTATTTATCTTCCCCTTTCTTTATATCCTTTTTTTATTCATGCAAGTTTGTTAAACCCTTGATACCATATAGTATGAAAAATGACAGCTCTGTGGGTAAATCTAATTTTATTTGCTCGCAATTCCAACTATGTACTGCCTCCATATCTTTTTTTATTACTTTAAGAGGATTTTTGTGTAAAGTACTCTAATTATGGGTTGGGATTAGTTTTTATGATGTGTAATATTCTTTTTTATTATTATTTACAGAGGACTTTGGTTTTAAGCACCGCTTGTGGGTTTATAGTGGTCGTCGTGGTGTCCATTGTTGGGTGTGTGATGAGACAGCGCGCAAACTGAGTCAGAGTGGGCGGTCTGCTGTGGCTGAGTACCTAACCATCATAAAAGGTGGTGAAAATCAGGCCAAGAAGGTCAACATCCGTGAACCATACCATCCCTTTATTAAGTAAGAATATTTGTTTTTTGTCTAATTTTTAGGAATTAAAATAAAGGGCTTCGTCTTAAAGTTTTGTAACAAACTACTGAGACTAGAACATAAAAGAATACAGAATAATATAAATAATTTTGTAAGCTGTTTTATTCAATTCGAGTAGAACAACAGTTCTGTAATTCTCATAAAAACCTTAACAGAATGAATTGCGAGATCACATTTATTGGTAATAATGTTTTTTTTTAAGGCGCTCCCTCAGTCTGGTAAAGAAGTATTTTAATGATATTGTCTTGGATGGTCAAGAAATATTGTCCTCCAAAGAAACCTGGGATCCATTACTTGCACTGTTACCAGATGAAGATATCCTTTTAATCATATAAACATACATCTTCTTAGGCCAAGTTCAAATATCGTATTATCCATGAGCAGTATTCAGTGCAAATGAAGACAAAAAAAATCAACTTATTCATTTGCATTCAATACAGCTCATGATCGAAAATATGTTGTTTAAACCTTGCCTTAGATGAATGCAGCGTGTTGTATAGAGTAATTGTAGACTAGAAAAAACTGAGAGAGTTTGAAAACTCAAGACATTGAATACAGTTACATTGCCACTCAAGAAGGTATGGTTTATTTTTGAAATACCACTTTTCTTAAATGGTTATAATGAAACATACCATTTGCATGCTGATTAAGTACTAAAACATTTCTTGTAATTAAAATCGTAGACAAACTCACACTGTGGTCATTGACTCTTCAAGATTATTTTATGAGTTGGATAATATTTACTGCTGTGGCCGAGCTTTTAGTCCACATTTCCTTGACATGTTTTTACAATTGAGAAAAAGGCTAAACAAATCCTGGTCATCTTGTAAAAAGTCATCATCAGAGAGGTGGGAAGAACTGACTGGTGAGCTGGAAAACTCCAAGGTAACACGCATAACAATAAAAAAAGCTTTATATATGCTGTCCTCAACTTACAGTAATGTGCACATCTTTTTTTCAGAAAATGCAGTCAATGGAGGTCATTGATGAGATCATGTTACAGTACACCTATCCACGACTTGACGTAAATGTCACTAAAGGCCTCAACCACTTGCTGAAGAGTCCATTTTGCATCCATCCTAAGACAGGTTAGCCAACAACCCAGCAACAAGCAGCCCACAGGATGAGGAAACTCATTTTTAACCAAGATTATAATAATGAAATGTTTAGCAAAATCGAAACAGGAATAGAGTTTTGCAAAGGATAGGAATGCAATACTATTTTGAATATTCAATATATTTTTATTCCTTATCTATTTGAAGTGTGTGCTTCACACTAAAAAGGGGTCTAGGATCAGCCTACATAATTTAGATAACTTTATATAATATTTTAAGAGCCTAATGCTCATCTCATTTACTGACTTTGTCAGTTATTGTTTCAACATTTTGTTTCAACAACAGTTCTTGTTTTAGCTATTATCTTGCATAATTTAGAATTGATCTTTGGTTTTCACCTAGGTCGTGTGTGCGTCCCCATTGAGGTTGCTACCGCAGACTCGTTTGATCCATTTGCAGTGCCGACCATAAGGTTTTTGCTAGTTGTAGTGATGTCAGTCTGTATATAGTGTTTGTAAGTCTGTCGACAGTAAATCAACACCAGCAGCAGATGAGCACTAAAAAATTGTTCAAAAACGGTTCTGGCTGCTGAGAAAATCTGTAACTGCTTTTTCCCTACAGTATTTTCAATTTCTGCTCACATGGTAATGGATGTCAATATTCGTTTTGAACTTCTTCTCTAGTATCACTACTATCACTACCATTGTCATCTTTTATATTGTCATTATCATTTTTATATATTTTTATTAAAATATTGATGGAATTCCTGAAGTGAATGTTATCATCTCATCATACATACTTATTATAGTTTCTTCCTATCACAGCCAGTTGTTGAATCAAATTGATGAGTATGATAAAAAACACCCAAACGATAACAGTGATGAGGACATGGCCGGCAAAAGGAAAATCAGAGGTAACTGTAGTTTTTGTATAGTACAATAACAGTATGTGGTCTTGCTCAGGGCATCTATTTGACAAAAAATACCAGATTCTGGTAAACAGGCTGGGAATGTTAGGATTGGAATAAACAATTTGACATTCCCATCAGTTCTCATAATTTCAAACCACTACAGCAAATTGTATCATAATGGATGTCCTGATTTCATATTGCTAACATAAACTCCATTATAAAGTGTTAGCTACAGTGTACCCTGTAGCTAAAATCTATTTGTTTGTCATTATTTTGGGGTGACTTTGGAAGTTTCGGCATAGCACCCAAGTCACTTAGGTGTGTCCAGTACCTCATGATGTCCCTGAGTGAAAAGAAGGGTGTTTTCTTCGTCAACAGCATTTCAAAAGACTTCTCTCATGGCAGGATTAAGTGTTTTTCATAAATTTCTTAAATTATTGGATGAGGAAAACAACAAAAGAAGGAAGATTATAAAGGATGATGAGGGTGAGTTCTGGATTTGTGCTAGCTGTAAATTCCCTCATTGCACCTAGACACCCTGCTCATGCTGCCCAAAAACCCTGTCACACCCTACTCATGGTGTCCAACCACCCTATTACACACCCTACTCATGGTGTCCATCCACCCTATCACACACCCTACTCATGGTGTCCATCCACCCTATCACCCACCCTACTGATAGTGTACTTCCACCCTATCCACACCCTACTCATGGTGTCCATCCACCCTATCACACACCCTACTCATGGTGTCCATCCACCCTATCACACACCCTACTCATGGTGTCCATCCACCCTATCACACCCTACTCATTGTGTCCATCCACCCTATCACACACCCTACTCATGGTGTCCATCCACCCTAATCACACCCTACTCATGGTGTCCATCCACCCTATCACACCCTACTCATGGTGTCCATCCACCCTATCACACACCATACTCATGGTGTCCATCCACATATCACACACCCTACTCATGGTGTCCATCCACCCTATCAAACCCTACTCATGGTGCCAAACCACCCTATCACACACCCTACTCATGGTGTCCATCCACCCTATCACACACACTTCTCATGGTGTCAATCCACCCTATCACGCCCTACTCATGGTGTCCATCCACCCTATCACACACACTTCTCATGGTGTCAATCCACCCTATCACGCCCTACTCATGGTGTCCATCCACCTTATCACGCCCTACTCATGGTGTCCATCCATCCTATCACACGCCCTACTCATGGTGTCCATCCACCCTATCACACCCTTCTCATGGTGTACTTCCACCCTATCACACCCTACTCATGGTGTCCATCCACCTTATCACACACCCTACTCATGGTGTCCAACCACCCTATCACACGCCCTACTCATGGTGTCCATCCACCCTATCACACACCCTACTCATGGTGTCCATCCACCCTATCACCCACCCTACTGATAGTGTACTTCCACCCTATCCACACCCTACTCATGGTGTCCATCCACCCTATCACACCCTACTCATGTTGTCCATCCACCCTATCACACACCCTACTCATGGTGTCCATCCACCCTATCACACCCTACTCATTGTGTCCATCCACCCTATCACACACCCTACTCATGGTGTCCATCCACCCTATCACACCCTACTCATGGTGTCCATCCACCCTATCACACACCGTACTCATGGTGTCTATCCACCTATCACACACCCTACTCATGGTGTCCATCCACCCTATCACACACCGTACTCATGGTGTCTATCCACCTATCACACACCCTACTCATGGTGTCCATCCACCCTATCAAACCCTACTCATGGTGCCAAACCACCCTATCACACACCCTACTCATGGTGTCCATCCACCCTATCACACACACTTCTCATGGTGTCAATCCACCCTATCACGCCCTACTCATGGTGTCCATCCACCTTATCACGCCCTACTCATGGTGTCCATCCATCCTATCACACGCCCTACTCATGGTGTCCATCCACCCTATCACACCCTACTCATGTTGTCCATCCACCCTATCACACACCCTACTCATGGTGTCCATCCACCCTATCACACCCTACTCATTGTGTCCATCCACCCTATCACACACCCTACTCATGGTGTCCATCCACCCTAATCACACCCTACTCATGGTGTCCATCCACCCTATCACACCCTACTCATGGTGTCCATCCACCCTATCACACACCGTACTCATGGTGTCCATCCACCTATCACACACCCTACTCATGGTGTCCATCCACCCTATCAAACCCTACTCATGGTGCCAAACCACCCTATCACACATCCTACTCATGGTGTCCATCCACCCTATCACACACACTTCTCATGGTGTCAATCCACCCTATCACGCCCTACTCATGGTGTCCATCCACCTTATCACGCCCTACTCATGGTGTCCATCCATCCTATCACACGCCCTACTCATGGTGTCCATCCACCCTATCACACCCTACCCATGGTGTCCAACCACCCTATCACACACCCTACTCATGGTGTCCATCCACCCTATCACACCCTTCTCATGGTGTACTTCCACCCTATCACACCCTTCTCATGGTGTACTTCCACCCTATCACACCCTACTCATGGTGTCCATCCACCTTATCACACACCCTACCCATGGTGTCCAACCACCCTATCACACACCCTACTCATGGTGTCCATCCACCCTATCACATCCTTCTCATGGTGTACTTCCACCTTATCACGCCCTACTCATGGTGTCCATCCATCCTATCACACGCCCTACTCATGGTGTCCATCCACCCTATCACACCCTTCTCATGGTGTACTTCCACCCTATCACACCCTACTCATGGTGTCCATCCACCTTATCACACACCCTACTCATGGTGTCCAACCACCCTATCACACACCCTACTTATGGTGTCCATCCACCCTATCACACGCCCTACTCATGGTGTCCACCCACTTTATCACACACCCTACTCATGGTGTCCAACCAACCACCCTATCACACGCCCTACTCATGGTGTCCATCCACCCTATCACACCCTACCCATGGTGTCCATCCACCCTATCACACACACTTCTCATGGTGCCATCCACCCTATCACGCCCTACTCATGGTGTCCATCCACCCTATCACACCCTTCTCATGGTGTACTTCCACCCTATCACACCCTTCTCATGGTGTACTTCCACCCTATCACACCCTACTCATGGTGTCCATCCACCTTATCACACACCCTACCCATGGTGTCCAACCACCCTATCACACACCCTACTCATGGTGTCCATCCACCCTATCACATCCTTCTCATGGTGTACTTCCACCTTATCACGCCCTACTCATGGTGTCCATCCATCCTATCACACACCCTACTCATGGTGTCCATCCACCCTATCACACCCTTCTCATGGTGTACTTCCACCCTATCACACCCTACTCATGGTGTCCATCCACCCTATCACACACCCTACTCATGGTGTCCAACCACCCTATCACACACCCTACTCATGGTGTCCATCCACCCTATCACACACCCTACTTATGGTGTCCATCCACCCTATCACACCCTACTCATGGTGTCCATCCACCCTATCACACCCTTCTCATGGTGTCCATCCACCCTATCACACACCCTACTCATGGTGTCCATCCACCCTATCACACACACTTCTCATGGTGCCATCCACCCTATCACGCCCTACTCATGGTGTCCATCCACCCTATCACGCCCTACTCATGCTGTCCATCCATCCTATCACATGCCCTACTCATGGTGTCCATCCACCCTATCAAACCCTACTCATGGTGCCAAACCACCCTATCACACATCCTACTCATGGTGTCCATCCACCCTATCACACACACTTCTCATGGTGTCAATCCACCCTATCACGCCCTACTCATGGTGTCCATCCACCTTATCACGCCCTACTCATGGTGTCCATCCATCCTATCACACGCCCTACTCATGGTGTCCATCCACCCTATCACACCCTACCCATGGTGTCCAACCACCCTATCACACACCCTACTCATGGTGTCCATCCACCCTATCACACCCTTCTCATGGTGTACTTCCACCCTATCACACCCTTCTCATGGTGTACTTCCACCCTATCACACCCTACTCATGGTGTCCATCCACCTTATCACACACCCTACCCATGGTGTCCAACCACCCTATCACACACCCTACTCATGGTGTCCATCCACCCTATCACACCCTTCTCATGGTGTACTTCCACCTTATCACGCCCTACTCATGGTGTCCATCCATCCTATCACACGCCCTACTCATGGTGTCCATCCACCCTATCACACCCTTCTCATGGTGTACTTCCACCCTATCACACCCTACTCATGGTGTCCATCCACCTTATCACACACCCTACTCATGGTGTCCAACCACCCTATCACACACCCTACTCATGGTGTCCATCCACCCTATCACACGCCCTACTCATGGTGTCCACCCACTTTATCACACACCCTACTCATGGTGTCCAACCACCCTATCACACGCCCTACTCATGGTGTCCATCCACCCTATCACACCCTACCCATGGTGTCCAACCACCTTATCACACACCCTACTCATGGTGTCCATCCACCCTATCACACCCTACTCATGGTGTCCTTCCACCCTATCACACCCTTCTCATGGTGTCCATCCACCCTATCACACACCCTACTCATGGTGTCCATCCACCCTATCACACACACTTCTCATGGTGCCATCCACCCTATCACGCCCTACTCATGGTGTCCATCCACCCTATCACGCCCTACTCATGCTGTCCATCCATCCTATCACATGCCCTACTCATGGTGTCCATCCACCCTATCACACCCTACCCATGGTGTCCATCCACCCTATCATGCCCTACTCATGGTGTCCATCCACCCTATAACACACCCTACTCATGGTGTCCAACCACCCTATCACACGCCCTACTCATGGTGTCCATCCACCCTATCACACACCCTACTCATGGTGTCCATCCACCCTATCACACCCTACTCATGGTGTCCATCCACCCTATCACACACACTTCTCATGGTGTCCATCCACCCTATCACGCCCTACTCATGGTGTCCATCCACCTTATCACGCCCTACTCATGGTGTCCATCCACCTTATCATGCCCTACTCATGGTGTCCATCCACCCTATAACACACCCTACTCATGGTGTCCAACCACCCTATCACACACCCTACTCATGTTGTCCATCCACCCTATCACACACCCTACTTATGGTGTCCATCCACCCTATCACACCCTACTCATGGTGTCCATCCACCCTATCACACCCTACTCATGGTGTCCATCCACCCTATCACACACCCTACTCATGGTGTCCATCCACCCTATCACACACACTTCTCATGGTGTCCATCCACCCTATCACGCCCTACTCATGGTGTCCATCCACCCTATCACGCCCTACTCATGCTGTCCATCCATCCTATCACACACCCTACTCATGGTGTCCATCCACCCTATCACCCACCCTACTGATAGTGTACTTCCACCCTATCCACACCCTACTCATGGTGTCCATCCACCCTATCACACCCTACTCATACTGTCCATCCACCCTATCACACACCCTACTCATTGTGTACTTCCACCCTATCACGCCCTACTCATGCTGTCCATCCATCCTATCACATGCCCTACTCATGGTGTCCATCCAGCCTATCAAACCCTACTCATGGTGCCAAACCACCCTATCACACATCCTACTCATGGTGTCCATCCACCCTATCACACACACTTCTCATTGTGTCAATCCACCCTATCACGCCCTACTCATGGTGTCCATCCACCTTATCACGCCCTACTCATGGTGTCCATCCATCCTATCACACGCCCTACTCATGGTGTCCATCCACCCTATCACACCCTACCCATGGTGTCCAACCACCCTATCACACACCCTACTCATGGTGTCCATCCACCCTATCACACCCTTCTCATGGTGTACTTCCACCCTATCACACCCTTCTCATGGTGTACTTCCACCCTATCACACCCTACTCATGGTGTCCATCCACCTTATCACACACCCTACCCATGGTGTCCAACCACCCTATCACACACCCTACTCATGGTGTCCATCCACCCTATCACACCCTTCTCATGGTGTACTTCCACCTTATCACGCCCTACTCATGGTGTCCATCCATCCTATCACACGCCCTACTCATGGTGTCCTTCCACCCTATCACACCCTTCTCATGGTGTACTTCCACCCTATCACACCCTACTCATGGTGTCCATCCACCTTATCACACACCCTACTCATGGTGTCCAACCACCCTATCACACACCCTACTCATGGTGTCCATCCACCCTATCACACGCCCTACTCATGGTGTCCACCCACTTTATCACACACCCTACTCATGGTGTCCAACCACCCTATCACACGCCCTACTCATGGTGTCCATCCACCCTATCACACCCTACCCATGGTGTCCAACCACCTTATCACACACCCTACTCATGGTGTCCATCCATCCTATCACACCCTTCTCATGGTGTACTTCCACCCTATCACACCCTACTCATGGTGTCCATCCACCCTATCACACACCCTACTCATGGTGTCCAACCACCCTATCACACACCCTACTCATGGTGTCCATCCACCCTATCACACACCCTACTTATGGTGTCCATCCACCCTATCACACCCTACTCATGGTGTCCATCCACCCTATCACACCCTTCTCATGGTGTCCATCCACCCTATCACACACCCTACTCATGGTGTCCATCCACCCTATCACACACACTTCTCATGGTGCCATCCACCCTATCACGCCCTACTCATGGTGTCCATCCACCCTATCACGCCCTACTCATGCTGTCCATCCATCCTATCACATGCCCTACTCATGGTGTCCATCCACCCTATCACACCCTACCCATGGTGTCCATCCACCCTATCATGCCCTACTCATGGTGTCCATCCACCCTATAACACACCCTACTCATGGTGTCCAACCACCCTATCACACGCCCTACTCATGGTGTCCATCCACCCTATCACACACCCTACTCATGGTGTCCATCCACCCTATCACACCCTACTCATGGTGTCCATCCACCCTATCACACACACTTCTCATGGTGTCCATCCACCCTATCACGCCCTACTCATGGTGTCCATCCACCTTATCACGCCCTACTCATGGTGTCCATCCACCTTATCATGCCCTACTCATGGTGTCCATCCACCCTATAACACACCCTACTCATGGTGTCCAACCACCCTATCACACACCCTACTCATGGTGTCCATCCACCCTATCACACACCCTACTTATGGTGTCTATCCACCCTATCACACCCTACTCATGGTGTCCATCCACCCTATCACACCCTACTCATGGTGTCCATCCACCCTATCACACACCCTACTCATGGTGTCCATCCACCCTATCACACACACTTCTCATGGTGTCCATCCACCCTATCACGCCCTACTCATGGTGTCCATCCACCCTATCACGCCCTACTCATGCTGTCCATCCATCCTATCACACACCCTACTCATGGTGTCCATCCACCCTATCACCCACCCTACTGATAGTGTACTTCCACCCTATCCACACCCTACTCATGGTGTCCATCCACCCTATCACACCCTACTCATGTTGTCCATCCACCCTATCACACACCCTACTCATGGTGTCCATCCACCCTATCACACCCTACTCATTGTGTCCATCCACCCTATCACACACCCTACTCATGGTGTCCATCCACCCTAATCACACCCTACTCATGGTGTCCATCCACCCTATCACACCCTACTCATGGTGTCCATCCACCCTATCACACCCTACTCATGGTGTCCATCCACCCTATCACACGCCCTACTCATGGTGTCCACCCACTTTATCACACACCCTACTCATGGTGTCCAACCACCCAATCACACGCCCTACTCATGGTGTGCATCCACCCTATCACACCCTACCCATGGTGTCCAACCACCCTATCACACACCCTACTCATGGTGTCCATCCACCCTATCACACCCTTCTCATGGTGTACTTCCACCCTATCACACCCTACTCATGGTGTCCATCCACCCTATCACACACCCTACTCATGGTGTCCAACCACCCTATCACACACCCTACTCATGGTGTCCATCCACCCTATCACACACCCTACTTATGGTGTCCATCCACCCTATCACACCCTACTCATGGTGTCCATCCACCCTATCACACCCTTCTCATGGTGTACAACCACCCTATCACACACCCTACTCATGGTGTCCATCCACCCTATCACACACACTTCTCATGGTGTCCATCCACCCTATCACGCCCTACTCATGGTGTCCATCCACCTTATCACGCCATACTCATGGTGTCCATCCACCCTATCATGCCCTACTCATGGTGTCCATCCACCCTATAACACACCCTACTCATGGTGTCCAACCACCCTATCACACACCCTACTTATGGTGTCCATCCACCCTATCACACACCCTACTCATGGTGTCCATCCACCCTAATCACACCCTACTCATGGTGTCCATCCACCCTATCACACCCTACTCATGGTGTCCATCCACCCTATCACACCCTACTCATGGTGTCCATCCACCCTATCACACGCCCTACTCATGGTGTCCACCCACTTTATCACACACCCTACTCATGGTGTCCAACCACCCAATCACACGCCCTACTCATGGTGTGCATCCACCCTATCACACCCTACCCATGGTGTCCAACCACCCTATCACACACCCTACTCATGGTGTCCATCCACCCTATCACACCCTTCTCATGGTGTACTTCCACCCTATCACACCCTACTCATGGTGTCCATCCACCCTATCACACACCCTACTCATGGTGTCCAACCACCCTATCACACACCCTACTCATGGTGTCCATCCACCCTATCACACACCCTACTTATGGTGTCCATCCACCCTATCACACCCTACTCATGGTGTCCATCCACCCTATCACACCCTTCTCATGGTGTACAACCACCCTATCACACACCCTACTCATGGTGTCCATCCACCCTATCACACACACTTCTCATGGTGTCCATCCACCCTATCACGCCCTACTCATGGTGTCCATCCACCTTATCACGCCATACTCATGGTGTCCATCCACCCTATCATGCCCTACTCATGGTGTCCATCCACCCTATAACACACCCTACTCATGGTGTCCAACCACCCTATCACACACCCTACTTATGGTGTCCATCCACCCTATCACACCCTACTCATAGTGTCCATCCACCCTATCACACCCTACTCATGGTGTCCATCCACCCTATCACACACCCTACTCATGGTGTCCATCCACCCTATCACACACACTTCTCATGGTGTCCATCCACCCTATCACGCCCTACTCATGGTGTCCATCCAACCTATCACGCCCTACTCATGCTGTCCATCCATCCTATCACACACCCTACTCATGGTGTCCATCCACCCTATCACCCACCCTACTGATAGTGTACTTCCACCCTATCCACACCCTACTCATGGTGTCCATCCACCCTATCACACCCTACTCATGTTGTCCATCCACCCTATCACACACCCTACTCATGGTGTCCATCCACCCTATCACACCCTACTCATTGTGTCCATCCACCCTATCACACACCCTACTCATGGTGTCCATCCACCCTAATCACACCCTACTCATGGTGTCCATCCACCCTATCACACCCTACTCATGGTGTCCATCCACCCTATCACACACCGTACTCATGGTGTCTATTGACCTATCACACACCCTACTCATGGTGTCCATCCACCCTATCAAACCCTACTCATGGTGCCAAACCACCCTATCACACACCCTACTCATGGTGTCCATCCACCCTATCACACACACTTCTCATGGTGTCAATCCACCCTATCACACACACTTCTCATGGTGTCCATCCACCCTATCACGCCCTACTCATGGTGTCCATCCAACCTATCACGCCCTACTCATGCTGTCCATCCATCCTATCACACACCCTACTCATGGTGTCCATCCACCCTATCACCCACCCTACTGATAGTGTACTTCCACCCTATCCACACCCTACTCATGGTGTCCATCCACCCTATCACACCCTACTCATGTTGTCCATCCACCCTATCACACACCCTACTCATGGTGTCCATCCACCCTATCACACCCTACTCATTGTGTCCATCCACCCTATCACACACCCTACTCATGGTGTCCATCCACCCTAATCACACCCTACTCATGGTGTCCATCCACCCTATCACACCCTACTCATGGTGTCCATCCACCCTATCACACACCGTACTCATGGTGTCTATTGACCTATCACACACCCTACTCATGGTGTCCATCCACCCTATCAAACCCTACTCATGGTGCCAAACCACCCTATCACACACCCTACTCATGGTGTCCATCCACCCTATCACACACTTCTCATGGTGTCAATCCACCCTATCACGCCCTACTCATGGTGTCCATCCACCTTATCACGCCCTACTCATGGTGTCCATCCATCCTATCACACGCCCTACTCATGGTGTCCATCCACCCTATCACACCCTACTCATGTTGTCCATCCACCCTATCACACACCCTACTCATGTTGTCCATCCACCCTATCACACACCCTACTCATGGTGTCCATCCACCCTATCACACCCTACTCATTGTGTCCATCCACCCTATCACACACCCTACTCATGGTATCCCATCCACCCTAATCACACCCTACTCATGGTGTCCATCCACCCTATCACACCCTACTCATGGTGTCCATCCACCCTATCACACACCGTACTCATGGTGTCTATCCACCTATCACACACCCTACTCATGGTGTCCATCCACCCTATCAAACCCTACTCATGGTGCCAAACCACCCTATCACACACCCTACTCATGGTGTCCATCCACCCTATCACACACACTTCTCATGGTGTCAATCCACCCTATCACACCCTACTCATGGTGTCCATCCACCCTATCACACACCGTACTCATGGTGTCCATCCATCCTATCACACGCCCTACTCATGGTGTCCATCCACCCTATCACACCCTACTCATGTTGTCCATCCACCCTATCACACACCCTACTCATGGTGTCCATCCACCCTATCACACCCTACTCATTGTGTCCATCCACCCTATCACACACCCTACTCATGGTGTCCATCCACCCTAATCACACCCTACTCATGGTGTCCATCCACCCTATCACACCCTACTCATGGTGTCCATCCACCCTATCACACCCTACTCATGGTGTCCATCCACCCTATCACACGCCCTACTCATGGTGTCCTCCCACTTTATCACACACCCTACTCATGGTGTCCAACCACCCAATCACACGCCCTACTCATGGTGTGCATCCACCCTATCACACCCTACCCATGGTGTCCAACCACCCTATCACACACCCTACTCATGGTGTCCATCCACCCTATCACACCCTTCTCATGGTGTACTTCCACCCTATCACACCCTACTCATGGTGTCCATCCACCCTATCACACACCCTACTCATGGTGTCCAACCACCCTATCACACACCCTACTCATGGTGTCCATCCACCCTATCACACACCCTACTTATGGTGTCCATCCACCCTATCACACCCTACTCATGGTGTCCATCCACCCTATCACACCCTTCTCATGGTGTACAACCACCCTATCACACACCCTACTCATGGTGTCCATCCACCCTATCACACACACTTCTCATGGTGTCCATCCACCCTATCACGCCCTACTCATGGTGTCCATCCACCTTATCACGCCATACTCATGGTGTCCATCCACCCTATCATGCCCTACTCATGGTGTCCATCCACCCTATAACACACCCTACTCATGGTGTCCTACCACCCTATCACACACCCTACTTATGGTGTCCATCCACCCTATCACACCCTACTCATGGTGTCCATCCACCCTATCACACCCTACTCATGGTGTCCATCCACCCTATCACACACCCTACTCATGGTGTCCATCCACCCTATCACACACACTTCTCATGGTGTCCATCCACCCTATCACGCCGTACTCATGGTGTCCATCCACCCTATCACGCCCTACTCATGCTGTCCATCCATCCTATCACACACCCTACTCATGGTGTCCATCCACCCTATCACCCACCCTACTGATAGTGTACTTCCACCCTATCCACACCCTACTCATGGTGTCCATCCACCCTATCACACCCTACTCATGTTGTCCATCCACCCTATCACACACCCTACTCATGGTGTCCATCCACCCTATCACACCCTACTCATTGTGTCCATCCACCCTATCACACACCCTACTCATGGTGTCCATCCACCCTAATCACACCCTACTCATGGTGTCCATCCACCCTATCACACCCTACTCATGGTGTCCATCCACCCTATCACACACCGTACTCATGGTGTCTATTGACCTATCACACACCCTACTCATGGTGTCCATCCACCCTATCAAACCCTACTCATGGTGCCAAACCACCCTATCACACACCCTACTCATGGTGTCCATCCACCCTATCACACACACTTCTCATGGTGTCAATCCACCCTATCACGCCCTACTCATGGTGTCCATCCACCTTATCACGCCCTACTCATGGTGTCCATCCATCCTATCACACGCCCTACTCATGGTGTCCATCCACCCTATCACACCCTACTCATGTTGTCCATCCACCCTATCACACACCCTACTCATGGTGTCCATCCACCCTATCACACCCTACTCATGGTGTCCATCCACCCTATCACACACCGTACTCATGGTGTCCATCCACCTATCACACACCCTACTCATGGTGTCCATCCACCCTATCAAACCCTACTCATGGTGCCAAACCACCCTATCACACATCCTACTCATGGTGTCCATCCACCCTATCACACACCCTACTCATGGTGTCCATCCACCCTATCACGCCCTACTCATGGTGTCCATCCACCTTATCACGCCCTACTCATGGTGTCCATCCATCCTATCACATGCCCTACTCATGGTGTCCATCCACCCTATCACACCCTACCCATGGTGTCCAACCACCCTATCACACACCCTACTCATGGTGTCCATCCACCCTATCACACCCTTCTCATGGTGTACTTCCACCCTATCACACCCTTTTCATGGTGTACTTCCACCCTATCACACCCTACTCATGGTGTCCATCCACCTTATCACACACCCTACCCATGGTGTCCAACCACCCTATCACACACCCTACTCATGGTGTCCATCCACCCTATCACACACCCTACTTATGGTGTCCATCCACCCTATCACACACCCTACTCATGGTGTCCATCCACCCTATCACACACCCTACTCATGGTGTCCATCCACCCTATCACACACCCTACTCACGGTGTCCATCCACCCTAATCACACCCTACTCATGGTGTCCATCCACCCTATCACACCCTACTCATGGTGTCCATCCACCCTATCACACACCGTACTCATGGTGTCCATCCACCTATCACACACCCTACTCATGGTGTCCATCCACCCTATCAAACTTTACTCATGGTGCCAAACCACCCTATCACACACCCTACTCATGGTGTCCATCCACCCTATCACACGCACTTCTCATGGTGTCAATCCACCCTATCATGCCCTACTCATGGTGTCCATCCACCTTATCACGCCCTACTCATGGTGTCCATCCATCCTATCACACGCCCTACTCATGGTGTCCATCCACCCTATCACACACCCTACTCATGGTGTCCATCCACCCTATCACACCCTTCTCATGGTGTACTTCCACCCTATCACACCCTTCTCATGGTGTACTTCCACCCTATCACACCCTACTCATGGTGTCCATCCATCTTATCACACACCCTACCCATGGTGTCCAACCACCCTATCACACACCCTACTCATGGTGTCCATCCACCCTATCACACCCTTCTCATGGTGTACTTCCACCTTATCACGCCCTACTCATGGTGTCCATCCATCCTATCACACGCCCTACTCATGGTGTCCATCCACCCTATCACACCCTACCCATGGTGTCCAACCACCCTATCACACACCCTACTCATGGTGTCCATCCACCCTATCACACCCTTCTCATGGTGTACTTCCACCCTATCACACCCTACTCATGGTGTCCATCCACCTTATCACACACCCTACTCATGGTGTCCAACCACCCTATCACACACCCTACTCATGGTGTCGATCCACCCTATCACACCCTACCCATGGTGTACAACCACCCTATCACACACCCTACTCATGGTGTCCATCCACCCTATCACACGCCCTACTCATGGTGTCCACCCACTTTATCACACACCCTACTCATGTGTCCAACCACCCTATCACACGCCCTACTCATGGTGTCCATCCACCCTATCACACCCTTCTCATGGTGTACTTCCACCCTATCACACCCTACTCATGGTGTCCATCCACCCTATCACACACCCTACTCATGGTGTCCAACCACCCTATCACACACCCTACTCATGGTGTCCATCCACCCTATCACACACCCTACTCATGGTGTCCATCCACCCTATCACACACCCTACTTATGGTGTCCATCCACCCTATCACACCCTACTCATGGTGTCCATCCACCCTATCACACCCTTCTCATTGTGTACAACCACCCTATCACACACCCTACTCATGGTGTCCATCCACCCTATCACACACACTTCTCATGGTGTCCATCCACCCTATCACGCCCTACTCATGGTGTCCATCCACCTTATCACGCCATACTCATGGTGTCCATCCACCCTATCATGCCCTACTCATGGTGTCCATCCACCCTATAACACACCCTACTCATGGTGTCCAACCACCCTATCACACACCCTACTCATGGTGTCCATCCACCCTATCACACACCCTACTTATGGTGTCCATCCACCCTATCACACCCTACTCATGGTGTCCATCCACCCTATCACACCTTACTCATGGTGTCCATCCACCCTATCACACACCCTACTCATGGTGTCCATCCACCCTATCACACACACTTCTCATGGTGTCCATCCACCCTATCACGCCCTACTCATGGTGTCCATCCACCCTATCACGCCCTACTCATGCTGTCCATCCATCCTATCACATGCCCTACTCATGGTGTCCATCCACCCTATCACACCCTACCCATGGTGTCCAACCACCCTATCACACACCCTACTCATGGTGTCCATCCACCCTATCACACCCTTCTCATGGTGTACTTCCACCCTATCATACCCTACTCATGGTGTCCATCCACCCTATCACACACCCTACTCATGGTGTCCAACCACCCTATCACACACCCTACTCATGGTGTCCATCCACCCTATCACTCACCCTACTCATGGTGTCCATCCACCCTATCACACACCCTACTCATGGTGTCCATCCGCCCTATCACGCCCTACTCATGGTGCCCAACCACCCTATCACACACCCTACTCATGGTGTCCATCCACCCTATCACACCCTACTCATGGTGTCCATCCACCCTATCACGCCCTACTCATGCTGTCCAACCACCCTATCACACACCGTACTCATGTTGTCCATCCACCCTATCACACACCCTACTCATGGTGTCCAACTATCCTATCACACACCCTACTCATGGTGTCCAACCACCCTATCACACACCGTACTCATGGTGTCCATCCACCCTATCACACACCGTACTCATGGTGTCCATCCACCCTATCACACACCCTACTCATGGTGTCCATCCACCCTATCACACCCTACTCATGGTGTCCATCCACCCTATCACGCCCTACTCATGCTGTCCATCCACCCTATCACCCACCCTACTGATAGTGTACTTCCACCCTATCCACACCCTACTCATGGTGTCCATCCACCCTATCACACCCTACTCATGTTGTCCATCCACCCTATCACACACCCTACTCATGGTGTCCATCCACCCTATCACACCCTACTCATTGTGTCCATCCACCCTATCACACACCCTACTCATGGTGTCCATCCACCCTATCACACCCTACTCATGGTGTCCATCCACCCTATCACACACCGTACTCATGGTGTCTATCCACCTATCACACACCCTACTCATGGTGTCCATCCACCCTATCACACACCGTACTCATGGTGTCTATCCACCTATCACACACCCTACTCATGGTGTCCATCCACCCTATCAAACCCTACTCATGGTGCCAAACCACCCTATCACACACCCTACTCATGGTGTCCATCCACCCTATCACACACACTTCTCATTGTGTCAATCCACCCTATCACACCCTACTCATGGTGTCCATCCACCCTATCACACCCTTCTCATGGTGTACTTCCACCCTATCACACCCTACTCATGGTGTCCATCCACCTTATCACACACCCTACTCATGGTGTCCAACCACCCTATCACACACCCTACTCATGGTGTCCATCCACCCTATCACACCCTACCCATGGTGTACAACCACCCTATCACACACCCTACTCATGGTGTCCATCCACCCTATCACACGCCCTACTCATGGTGTCCACCCACTTTATCACACACCCTACTCATGTGTCCAACCACCCTATCACATGCCCTACTCATGGTGTCCATCCACCCTATCACACCCTTCTCATGGTTTACTTCCACCCTATCACACCCTACTCATGGTGTCCATCCACCCTATCACATACCCTACTCATGGTGTCCAACCACCCTATCACACACCCTACTCATGGTGTCCATCCACCCTATCACACACCCTACTCATGGTGTCCATCCACCCTATCACACACCCTACTTATGGTGTCCATCCACCCTATCACACCCTACTCATGGTGTCCATCCACCCTATCACACCCTTCTCATTGTGTACAACCACCCTATCACACACCCTACTCATGGTGTCCATCCACCCTATCACACACACTTCTCATGGTGTCCATCCACCCTATCACGCCCTACTCATGGTGTCCATCCACCTTATCACGCCATACTCATGGTGTCCATCCACCCTATCATGCCCTACTCATGGTGTCCATCCACCCTATAACACACCCTACTCATGGTGTCCAACCACCCTATCACACACCCTACTCATGGTGTCCATCCACCCTATCACACACCCTACTTATGGTGTCCATCCACCCTATCACACACCCTACTCATGGTGTCCAACTATCCTATCACACACCCTACTCATGGTGTCCAACCACCCTATCACACACCGTACTCATGGTGTCCATCCACCCTATCACACACCGTACTCATGGTGTCCATCCACCCTATCACACACCCTACTCATGGTGTCCATCCACCCTATCACACCCTACTCATGGTGTCCATCCACCCTATCACGCCCTACTCATGCTGTCCATCCACCCTATCACCCACCCTACTGATAGTGTACTTCCACCCTATCCACACCCTACTCATGGTGTCCATCCACCCTATCACACCCTACTCATGTTGTCCATCCACCCTATCACACACCCTACTCATGGTGTCCATCCACCCTATCACACCCTACTCATTGTGTCCATCCACCCTATCACACACCCTACTCATGGTGTCCATCCACCCTATCACACCCTACTCATGGTGTCCATCCACCCTATCACACACCGTACTCATGGTGTCTATCCACCTATCACACACCCTACTCATGGTGTCCATCCACCCTATCACACACCGTACTCATGGTGTCTATCCACCTATCACACACCCTACTCATGGTGTCCATCCACCCTATCAAACCCTACTCATGGTGCCAAACCACCCTATCACACACCCTACTCATGGTGTCCATCCACCCTATCACACACACTTCTCATTGTGTCAATCCACCCTATCACACCCTACTCATGGTGTCCATCCACCCTATCACACCCTTCTCATGGTGTACTTCCACCCTATCACACCCTACTCATGGTGTCCATCCACCTTATCACACACCCTACTCATGGTGTCCAACCACCCTATCACACACCCTACTCATGGTGTCCATCCACCCTATCACACCCTACCCATGGTGTACAACCACCCTATCACACACCCTACTCATGGTGTCCATCCACCCTATCACACGCCCTACTCATGGTGTCCACCCACTTTATCACACACCCTACTCATGTGTCCAACCACCCTATCACATGCCCTACTCATGGTGTCCATCCACCCTATCACACCCTTCTCATGGTTTACTTCCACCCTATCACACCCTACTCATGGTGTCCATCCACCCTATCACATACCCTACTCATGGTGTCCAACCACCCTATCACACACCCTACTCATGGTGTCCATCCACCCTATCACACACCCTACTCATGGTGTCCATCCACCCTATCACACACCCTACTTATGGTGTCCATCCACCCTATCACACCCTACTCATGGTGTCCATCCACCCTATCACACCCTTCTCATTGTGTACAACCACCCTATCACACACCCTACTCATGGTGTCCATCCACCCTATCACACACACTTCTCATGGTGTCCATCCACCCTATCACGCCCTACTCATGGTGTCCATCCACCTTATCACGCCATACTCATGGTGTCCATCCACCCTATCATGCCCTACTCATGGTGTCCATCCACCCTATAACACACCCTACTCATGGTGTCCAACCACCCTATCACACACCCTACTCATGGTGTCCATCCACCCTATCACACACCCTACTTATGGTGTCCATCCACCCTATCACACCCTACTCATGGTGTCCATCCACCCTATCACACCTTACTCATGGTGTCCATCCACCCTATCACACACCCTACTCATGGTGTCCATCCACCCTATCACACACACTTCTCATGGTGTCCATCCACCCTATCACGCCCTACTCATGGTGTCCATCCACCCTATCACGCCCTACTCATGCTGTCCATCCATCCTATCACATGCCCTACTCATGGTGTCCATCCACCCTATCACACCCTACCCATGGTGTCCAACCACCCTATCACACACCCTACTCATGGTGTCCATCCACCCTATCACACCCTTCTCATGGTGTACTTCCACCCTATCACACCCTACTCATGGTGTCCATCCACCCTATCACACACCCTACTCATGGTGTCCAACCACCCTATCACACACCCTACTCATGGTGTCCATCCACCCTATCACTCACCCTACTCATGGTGTCCATCCACCCTATCACACACCCTACTCATGGTGTCCATCCGCCCTATCACGCCCTACTCATGGTGCCCAACCACCCTATCACACACCCTACTCATGGTGTCCATCCACCCTATCACACCCTACTCATGGTGTCCATCCACCCTATCACGCCCTACTCATGCTGTCCAACCACCCTATCACACACCGTACTCATGTTGTCCATCCACCCTATCACACACCCTACTCATGGTGTCCAACTATCCTATCACACACCCTACTCATGGTGTCCAACCACCCTATCACACACCGTACTCATGGTGTCCATCCACCCTATCACACACCGTACTCATGGTGTCCATCCACCCTATCACACACCCTACTCATGGTGTCCATCCACCCTATCACACCCTACTCATGGTGTCCATCCACCCTATCACGCCCTACTCATGCTGTCCATCCACTCTATTACGCCCTACTCATGGTGTCCATCCACCCTATCACACCCTACTCATGGTGTCCAACCACCCTATCACACACCCTACTCATGGTGTACATCCACCCTATCACACCCTACTCATGGTGTCCAACTATCCTATCACACACCCTACTCATGGTGTCCATCCACCCTATCACACACCCTACTCATGGTGTCTATCCACCCTATCACACACCCTAATCATGGTGTCCATCCACCCTACCACACACCCTACTCATGGTGTCCATCCACCCTATCACACACCCTACTCATGGTGTCCAACCACCCTATCACGTCCTACTCATTGTGTCCAACCACCCTATCACACGCCCTACTCATGGTGTCCAACCACCCTATCACACACCCTACTCATGGTGTCCATCCACCCTATCACACCCTTCTCATGGTGTACTTCCACCCTATCACACC
Organism: Nematostella vectensis; assembly: GCF_932526225.1. Classification (NCBI taxonomy): domain Eukaryota; kingdom Metazoa; phylum Cnidaria; class Anthozoa; order Actiniaria; family Edwardsiidae; genus Nematostella; species Nematostella vectensis. The sequence goes on along the minus strand of NC_064035.1, from coordinate 4,349,400 downwards.
CTACTCATGGTGTCCATCCACCCTATCACACACCCTACTCATGGTGTCCAACCACCCTATCACACACCCTACTCATGGTGTCCATCCACCCTATCACACACCCTACTCATGGTGTCCATCCACCCTATCACACCCTTCTCATGGTGTACTTCCACCCTATCACACCCTACTCATGGTGTCCATCCACCCTATCACACACCCTACTCATGGTGTCCAACCACCCTATCACACACCCTACTCATGGTGTCCATCCACCCTATCACACTCACTCATGGTGTCCATCCACCCTATCACACCCTTCCCATGGTGTACAACCACCCTATCACACACCCTACTCATGGTGTCCATCCACCCTATCACACGCCCTACTCATGGTGTCCACCCAATTTATCACACACCCTACTCATGTGTCCAACCACCCTATCACACGCCCTACTCATGGTGTCCATCCACCCTATCACACCCTTCTCATGGTGTACTTCCACCCTATCACACCCTACTCATGGTGTCCATCCACCCTATCACACACCCTACTCATGGTGTCCAACCACCCTATCACACACCCTACTCATGGTGTCCATCCACCCTATCACACACCCTACTCATGGTGTCCATCCACCCTATCACACACCCTACTTATGGTGTCCATCCACCCTATCACACCCTACTCATGGTGTCCATCCACCCTATCACACCCTTCTCATTGTGTACAACCACCCTATCACACACCCTACTCATGGTGTCCATCCACCCTATCACACACACTTCTCATGGTGTCCATCCACCCTATCACGCCCTACTCATGGTGTCCATCCACCTTATCACGCCATACTCATGGTGTCCATCCACCCTATCATGCCCTACTCATGGTGTCCATCCACCCTATAACACACCCTACTCATGGTGTCCAACCACCCCATCACACACCCTACTCATGGTGTCCATCCACCCTATCACACACCCTACTTATGGTGTCCATCCACCCTATCACACCCTACTCATGGTGTCCATCCACCCTATCACACCTTACTCATGGTGTCCATCCACCCTATCACACACCCTACTCATGGTGTCCATCCACCCTATCACACACACTTCTCATGGTGTCCATCCACCCTATCACGCCCTACTCATGGTGTCCATCCACCCTATCACGCCCTACTCATGCTGTCCATCCATCCTATCACATGCCCTACTCATGGTGTCCATCCACCCTATCACACCCTACCCATGGTGTCCAACCACCCTATCACACACCCTACTCATGGTGTCCATCCACCCTATCACACCCTTCTCATGGTGTACTTCCACCCTATCACACCCTACTTATGGTGTCCATCCACCCTATCACACTCACTCATGGTGTCCATCCACCCTATCACACCCTTCCCATGGTGTACAACCACCCTATCACACACCCTACTCATGGTGTCCATCCACCCTATCACACGCCCTACTCATGGTGTCCACCCAATTTATCACACACCCTACTCATGTGTCCAACCACCCTATCACACGCCCTACTCATGGTGTCCATCCACCCTATCACACCCTTCTCATGGTGTACTTCCACCCTATCACACCCTACTCATGGTGTCCATCCACCCTATCACACACCCTACTCATGGTGTCCAACCACCCTATCACACACCCTACTCATGGTGTCCATCCACCCTATCACACACCCTACTCATGGTGTCCATCCACCCTATCACACACCCTACTTATGGTGTCCATCCACCCTATCACACCCTACTCATGGTGTCCATCCACCCTATCACACCCTTCTCATTGTGTACAACCACCCTATCACACACCCTACTCATGGTGTCCATCCACCCTATCACACACACTTCTCATGGTGTCCATCCACCCTATCACGCCCTACTCATGGTGTCCATCCACCTTATCACGCCATACTCATGGTGTCCATCCACCCTATCATGCCCTACTCATGGTGTCCATCCACCCTATAACACACCCTACTCATGGTGTCCAACCACCCTATCACACACCCTACTCATGGTGTCCATCCACCCTATCACACACCCTACTTATGGTGTCCATCCACCCTATCACACCCTACTCATGGTGTCCATCCACCCTATCACACCTTACTCATGGTGTCCATCCACCCTATCACACACCCTACTCATGGTGTCCATCCACCCTATCACACACACTTCTCATGGTGTCCATCCACCCTATCACGCCCTACTCATGGTGTCCATCCACCCTATCACGCCCTACTCATGCTGTCCATCCATCCTATCACATGCCCTACTCATGGTGTCCATCCACCCTATCACACCCTACCCATGGTGTCCAACCACCCTATCACACACCCTACTCATGGTGTCCATCCACCCTATCACACCCTTCTCATGGTGTACTTCCACCCTATCACACCCTACTCATGGTGTCCATCCACCCTATCACACACCCTACTCATGGTGTCCAACCACCCTATCACACACCCTACTCATGGTGTCCATCCACCCTATCACTCACCCTACTCATGGTGTCCATCCACCCTATCACACACCCTACTCATGGTGTCCATCCGCCCTATCACGCCCTACTCATGGTGCCCAACCACCCTATCACACACCCTACTCATGGTGTCCATCCACCCTATCACACCCTACTCATGGTGTCCATCCACCCTATCACGCCCTACTCATGCTGTCCAACCACCCTATCACACACCGTACTCATGTTGTCCATCCACCCTATCACACACCCTACTCATGGTGTCCAACTATCCTATCACACACCCTACTCATGGTGTCCAACCACCCTATCACACACCGTACTCATGGTGTCCATCCACCCTATCACACACCGTACTCATGGTGTCCATCCACCCTATCACACACCCTACTCATGGTGTCAATCCACCCTATCACACCCTACTCATGGTGTCCATCCACCCTATCACGCCCTACTCATGCTGTCCATCCACCCTATTACGCCCTACTCATGGTGTCCATCCACCCTATCACACCCTACTCATGGTGTCCAACCACCCTATCACACACCCTACTCATGGTGTCCATCCACCCTATCACACCCTACTCATGGTGTCCAACTATCCTATCACACACCCTACTCATGGTGTCCATCCACCCTATCACACACCCTACTCATGGTGTCTATCCACCCTATCACACACCCTAATCATGGTGTCCATCCACCCTACCACACACCCTACTCATGGTGTCCATCCACCCTATCACACACCCTACTCATGGTGTCCAACCACCCTATCACGTCCTACTCATTGTGTCCAACCACCCTATCACACGCCCTACTCATGGTGTCCAACCACCCTATCACACACCCTACTCATGGTGTCCATCCACCCTATCACACCCTTCTCATGGTGTACTTCCACCCTATCACACCCTACTCATGGTGTCCATCCACCCTATCACACACCCTACTCATGGTGTCCAACCACCCTATCACACACCCTACTCATGGTGTCCATCCACCCTATCACACACCCTACTTATGGTGTCCATCCACCCTATCACACTCACTCATGGTGTCCATCCACCCTATCACACCCTTCTCATGGTGTACAACCACCCTATCACACACCCTACTCATGGTGTCCATCCATCCTATCACACACACTTCTCATGGTGTCCATCCACCCTATCACGCCCTACTCATTATGTCCATCCACCTTATCATGCCCTACTCATGGTGTCCATCCACCCTATCATGCCCTACTCATGGTGTCCATCCACCCTATAACACACCCTACTCATGGTGTCCAACCACCCTATAACACACCCTACTCATGGTGTCCAACCACCCTATCACACACCCTACTCATGGTGTCCATCCACCCTATCACACACCCTACTTATGGTGTCTATCCACCCTATCACACACCCTAATCATGGTGTCCATCCACCCTACCACACACCCTACTCATGGTGTCCATCCACCCTATCACACACCCTACTCATGGTGTCCAACCACCCTATCACGTCCTACTCATTGTGTCCAACCACCCTATCACACGCCCTACTCATGGTGTCCAACCACCCTATCACACACCCTACTCATGGTGTCCATCCACCCTATCACACCCTTCTCATGGTGTACTTCCACCCTATCACACCCTACTCATGGTGTCCATCCACCCTATCACACACCCTACTCATGGTGTCCAACCACCCTATCACACACCCTACTCATGGTGTCCATCCACCCTATCACACACCCTACTTATGGTGTCCATCCACCCTATCACACCCTACTCATGGTGTCCATCCACCCTATCACACCCTTCTCATGGTGTACAACCACCCTTTCACACACCCTACTCATGGTGTCCATCCACCCTATCACACACACTTCTCATGGTGTCCATCCACCCTATCACGCCCTACTCATGGTGTCCATCCACCTTATCACGCCCTACTCATGGTGTCCATCCACCTTATCACGCCATACTCATGGTGTCCATCCACCCTATCATGCCCTACTCATGGTGTCCATCCACCCTATAACACACCCTACTCATGGTGTCCATCCACCCTATAACACACCCTACTCATGGTGTCCAACCACCCTATCACACACCCTACTCATGGTGTCCATCCACCCTATCACACACACTTCTCATGGTGTCCATCCACCCTATCACGCCCTACTCATGGTGTCCATCCACCCTATCACGCCCTACTCATGCTGTCCATCCATCCTATCACATGCCCTACTCATGGTGTCCATCCACCCTATCACACCCTACCCATGGTGTCCAACCACCCTATCACACACCCTACTCATGGTGTCCATCCACCCTATCACACCCTTCTCATGGTGTACTTCCACCCTATCACACCCTACTCATGGTGTCCATCCACCCTATCACACACCCTACTCATGGTGTCCAACCACCCTATCACACACCCTACTCATGGTGTCCATCCACCCTATCACTCACCCTACTCATGGTGTCCATCCACCCTATCACACACCCTACTCATGGTGTCCATCCGCCCTATCACGCCCTACTCATGGTGCCCAACCACCCTATCACACACCCTACTCATGGTGTCCATCCACCCTATCACACCCTACTCATGGTGTCCATCCACCCTATCACGCCCTACTCATGCTGTCCAACCACCCTATCACACACCGTACTCATGTTGTCCATCCACCCTATCACACACCCTACTCATGGTGTCCAACTATCCTATCACACACCCTACTCATGGTGTCCAACCACCCTATCACACACCGTACTCATGGTGTCCATCCACCCTATCACACACCGTACTCATGGTGTCCATCCACCCTATCACACACCCTACTCATGGTGTCCATCCACCCTATCACACCCTACTCATGGTGTCCATCCACCCTATCACGCCCTACTCATGCTGTCCATCCACCCTATTACGCCCTACTCATGGTGTCCATCCACCCTATCACACCCTACTCATGGTGTCCAACCACCCTATCACACACCCTACTCATGGTGTACATCCACCCTATCACACCCTACTCATGGTGTCCAACTATCCTATCACACACCCTACTCATGGTGTCCATCCACCCTATCACACACCCTACTCATGGTGTCTATCCACCCTATCACACACCCTAATCATGGTGTCCATCCACCCTACCACACACCCTACTCATGGTGTCCATCCACCCTATCACACACCCTACTCATGGTGTCCAACCACCCTATCACGTCCTACTCATTGTGTCCAACCACCCTATCACACGCCCTACTCATGGTGTCCAACCACCCTATCACACACCCTACTCATGGTGTCCATCCACCCTATCACACCCTTCTCATGGTGTACTTCCACCCTATCACACCCTACTCATGGTGTCCATCCACCCTATCACACACCCTACTCATGGTGTCCAACCACCCTATCACACACCCTACTCATGGTGTCCATCCACCCTATCACACACCCTACTTATGGTGTCCATCCACCCTATCACACTCACTCATGGTGTCCATCCACCCTATCACACCCTTCCCATGGTGTACAACCACCCTATCACACACCCTACTCATGGTGTCCATCCACCCTATCACACGCCCTACTCATGGTGTCCACCCAATTTATCACACACCCTACTCATGTGTCCAACCACCCTATCACACGCCCTACTCATGGTGTCCATCCACCCTATCACACCCTTCTCATGGTGTACTTCCACCCTATCACACCCTACTCATGGTGTCCATCCACCCTATCACACACCCTACTCATGGTGTCCAACCACCCTATCACACACCCTACTCATGGTGTCCATCCACCCTATCACACACCCTACTCATGGTTTCCATCCACCCTATCACACACCCTACTTATGGTGTCCATCCACCCTATCACACCCTACTCATGGTGTCCATCCACCCTATCACACCCTTCTCATTGTGTACAACCACCCTATCACACACCCTACTCATGGTGTCCATCCACCCTATCACACACACTTCTCATGGTGTCCATCCACCCTATCACGCCCTACTCATGGTGTCCATCCACCTTATCACGCCATACTCATGGTGTCCATCCACCCTATCATGCCCTACTCATGGTGTCCATCCACCCTATAACACACCCTACTCATGGTGTCCAACCACCCTATCACACACCCTACTCATGGTGTCCATCCACCCTATCACACACCCTACTTATGGTGTCCATCCACCCTATCACACCCTACTCATGGTGTCCATCCACCCTATCACACCTTACTCATGGTGTCCATCCACCCTATCACACACCCTACTCATGGTGTCCATCCACCCTATCACACACACTTCTCATGGTGTCCATCCACCCTATCACGCCCTACTCATGGTGTCCATCCACCCTATCACGCCCTACTCATGCTGTCCATCCATCCTATCACATGCCCTACTCATGGTGTCCATCCACCCTATCACACCCTACCCATGGTGTCCAACCACCCTATCACACACCCTACTCATGGTGTCCATCCACCCTATCACACCCTTCTCATGGTGTACTTCCACCCTATCACACCCTACTTATGGTGTCCATCCACCCTATCACACTCACTCATGGTGTCCATCCACCCTATCACACCCTTCCCATGGTGTACAACCACCCTATCACACACCCTACTCATGGTGTCCATCCACCCTATCACACGCCCTACTCATGGTGTCCACCCAATTTATCACACACCCTACTCATGTGTCCAACCACCCTATCACACGCCCTACTCATGGTGTCCATCCACCCTATCACACCCTTCTCATGGTGTACTTCCACCCTATCACACCCTTCTCATGGTGTACTTCCACCCTATCACACCCTACTCATGGTGTCCATCCACCCTATCACACACCCTACTCATGGTGTCCAACCACCCTATCACACACCCTACTCATGGTGTCCATCCACCCTATCACACACCCTACTCATGGTGTCCATCCACCCTATCACACACCCTACTTATGGTGTCCATCCACCCTATCACACCCTACTCATGGTGTCCATCCACCCTATCACACCCTTCTCATTGTGTACAACCACCCTATCACACACCCTACTCATGGTGTCCATCCACCCTATCACACACACTTCTCATGGTGTCCATCCACCCTATCACGCCCTACTCATGGTGTCCATCCACCTTATCACGCCATACTCATGGTGTCCATCCACCCTATCATGCCCTACTCATGGTGTCCATCCACCCTATAACACACCCTACTCATGGTGTCCAACCACCCTATCACACACCCTACTCATGGTGTCCATCCACCCTATCACACACCCTACTTATGGTGTCCATCCACCCTATCACACCCTACTCATGGTGTCCATCCACCCTATCACACCTTACTCATGGTGTCCATCCACCCTATCACACACCCTACTCATGGTGTCCATCCACCCTATCACACACACTTCTCATGGTGTCCATCCACCCTATCACGCCCTACTCATGGTGTCCATCCACCCTATCACGCCCTACTCATGCTGTCCATCCATCCTATCACATGCCCTTCTCATGGTGTCCATCCACCCTATCACACCCTACCCATGGTGTCCAACCACCCTATCACACACCCTACTCATGGTGTCCATCCACCCTATCACACCCTTCTCATGGTGTACTTCCACCCTATCACACCCTACTCATGGTGTCCATCCACCCTATCACACACCCTACTCATGGTGTCCAACCACCCTATCACACACCCTACTCATGGTGTCCATCCACCCTATCACTCACCCTACTCATGGTGTCCATCCACCCTATCACACACCCTACTCATGGTGTCCATCCGCCCTATCACGCCCTACTCATGGTGCCCAACCACCCTATCACACACCCTACTCATGGTGTCCATCCACCCTATCACACCCTACTCATGGTGTCCATCCACCCTATCACGCCCTACTCATGCTGTCCAACCACCCTATCACACACCGTACTCATGTTGTCCATCCACCCTATCACACACCCTACTCATGGTGTCCAACTATCCTATCACACACCCTACTCATGGTGTTCAACCACCCTATCACACACCGTACTCATGGTGTCCATCCACCCTATCACACACCGTACTCATGGTGTCCATCCACCCTATCACACACCCTACTCATGGTGTCCATCCACCCTATCACACCCTACTCATGGTGTCCATCCACCCTATCACGCCCTACTCATGCTGTCCATCCACCCTATTACGCCCTACTCATGGTGTCCATCCACCCTATCACACCCTACTCATGGTGTCCAACCACCCTATCACACACCCTACTCATGGTGTCCATCCACCCTATCACACCCTACTCATGGTGTCCAACTATCCTATCACACACCCTACTCATGGTGTCCATCCACCCTATCACACACCCTACTCATGGTGTCTATCCACCCTATCACACACCCTAATCATGGTGTCCATCCACCCTACCACACACCCTACTCATGGTGTCCATCCACCCTATCACACACCCTACTCATGGTGTCCAACCACCCTATCACGTCCTACTCATTGTGTCCAACCACCCTATCACACGCCCTACTCATGGTGTCCAACCACCCTATCACACACCCTACTCATGGTGTCCATCCACCCTATCACACCCTTCTCATGGTGTACTTCCACCCTATCACACCCTACTCATGGTGTCCATCCACCCTATCACACACCCTACTCATGGTGTCCAACCACCCTATCACACACCCTACTCATGGTGTCCATCCACCCTATCACACACCCTACTTATGGTGTCCATCCACCCTATCACACTCACTCATGGTGTCCATCCACCCTATCACACCCTTCTCATGGTGTACAACCACCCTATCACACACCCTACTCATGGTGTCCATCCATCCTATCACACACACTTCTCATGGTGTCCATCCACCCTATCACGCCCTACTCATTATGTCCATCCACCTTATCATGCCCTACTCATGGTGTCCATCCACCCTATCATGCCCTACTCATGGTGTCCATCCACCCTATCATGCCCTACTCATGGTGTCCATCCACCCTATAACACACCCTACTCATGGTGTCCAACCACCCTATCACACACCCTACTCATGGTGTCCATCCACCCTATCACACACCCTACTTATGGTGTCTATCCACCCTATCACACACCCTAATCATGGTGTCCATCCACCCTACCACACACCCTACTCATGGTGTCCATCCACCCTATCACACACCCTACTCATGGTGTCCAACCACCCTATCACGTCCTACTCATTGTGTCCAACCACCCTATCACACGCCCTACTCATGGTGTCCAACCACCCTATCACACACCCTACTCATGGTGTCCATCCACCCTATCACACCCTTCTCATGGTGTACTTCCACCCTATCACACCCTACTCATGGTGTCCATCCACCCTATCACACACCCTACTCATGGTGTCCAACCACCCTATCACACACCCTACTCATGGTGTCCATCCACCCTATCACACACACTACTTATGGTGTCCATCCACCCTATCACACCCTACTCATGGTGTCCATCCACCCTATCACACCCTTCTCATGGTGTACAACCACCCTTTCACACACCCTACTCATGGTGTCCATCCACCCTATCACACACACTTCTCATGGTGTCCATCCACCCTATCACGCCCTACTCATGGTGTCCATCCACCTTATCACGCCCTACTCATGGTGTCCATCCACCTTATCACGCCATACTCATGGTGTCCATCCACCCTATCATGCCCTACTCATGGTGTCCATCCACCCTATAACACACCCTACTCATGGTATCCATCCACCCTATAACACACCCTACTCATGGTGTCCAACCACCCTATCACACACTCTACTCATGGTGTCCATCCACCCTATCACACACCCTACTTATGGTGTCCATCCACCCTATCACACCCTACTCATGGTGTCCATCCACCCTATCACACCCTACTCATGGTGTCCATCCACCCTATCACACACCCTACTCATGGTGTCCATCCACCCTATCACACACACTTCTCATGGTGTCCATCCACCCTATCACGCCCTACTCATTATGTCCATCCACCTTATCATGCCCTACTCATGGTGTCCATCCACCCTATCATGCCCTACTCATGGTGTCCATCCACCCTATCATGCCCTACTCATGGTGTCCATCCACCCTATAACACACCCTACTCATGGTGTCCAACCACCCTATCACACACCCTACTCATGGTGTCCATCCACCCTATCACACACCCTACTTATGGTGTCTATCCACCCTATCACACACCCTAATCATGGTGTCCATCCACCCTACCACACACCCTACTCATGGTGTCTATCCACCCTATCACACACCCTACTCATGGTGTCCAACCACCCTATCACGTCCTACTCATTGTGTCCAACCACCCTATCACACGCCCTACTCATGGTGTCCAACCACCCTATCACACACCCTACTCATGGTGTCCATCCACCCTATCACACCCTTCTCATGGTGTACTTCCACCCTATCACACCCTACTCATGGTGTCCATCCACCCTATCACACACCCTACTCATGGTGTCCAACCACCCTATTACACACCCTACTCATGGTGTCCATCCACCCTATCACACACCCTACTTATGGTGTCCATCCACCCTATCACACCCTACTCATGGTGTCCATCCACCCTATCACACCCTTCTCATGGTGTACAACCACCCTTTCACACACCCTACTCATGGTGTCCATCCACCCTATCACACACACTTCTCATGGTGTCCATCCACCCTATCACGCCCTACTCATGGTGTCCATCCACCTTATCACGCCATACTCATGGTGTCCATCCACCCTATCATGCCCTACTCATGGTGTCCATCCACCCTATCATGCCCTACTCATGGTGTCCATCCACCCTATAACACACCCTACTCATGGTGTCCAACCACCCTATCACACACCCTACTCATGGTGTCCATCCACCCTATCACACACCCTACTTATGGTGTCCATCCACCCTATCACACCCTACTCATGGTGTCCATCCACCCTATCACACCCTACTCATGGTGTCCATCCACCCTATCACACACCCTACTCATGGTGTCCATCCACCCTATCACACCCTACTCATTGTGTCCATCCACCCTATCACACACCCTACTCATGGTGTCCATCCACCCTATCACACCCTACTCATGCTGTCCATCCATCCTATCACACGCCCTACTCATGGTGTCCATCCACCCTATCACACCCTTCTCATGGTGTACTTCCACCCTATCACACCCTACTTATGGTGTCCATCCACCCTATCACACTCACTCATGGTGTCCATCCACCCTATCACACCCTTCCCATGGTGTACAACCACCCTATCACACCCTACCCATGGTGTCCAACCACCCTATCACACACCCTACTCATGGTGTCCATCCACCCTATCACACCCTTCTCATGGTGTACTTCCACCCTATCACACCCTACTCATGGTGTCCATCCACCATATCACACACCCTACTCATGGTGTCCAACCACCCTATCACACGCCCTACTCATGGTGTCCATCCACCCTATCACACACCCTACTCATGGTGTCCATCCACCCTATCACCCACCCTACTGATAGTGTACTTCCACCCTATCCACACCCTACTCATGGTGTCCATCCACCCTATCACACCCTACTCATGTTGTCCATCCACCCTATCACACACCCTACTCATGGTGTCCATCCACCCTATCACACCCTACTCATTGTGTCCATCCACCCTATCACACACCCTACTCATGGTGTCCATCCACCCTATCACACCCTACTCATGGTGTCCATCCACCCTATCACACACCGTACTCATGGTGTCTATCCACCTATCACACACCCTACTCATGGTGTCCATCCACCCTATCACACACCGTACTCATGGTGTCTATCCACCTATCACACACCCTACTCATGGTGTCCATCCACCCTATCAAACCCTACTCATGGTGCCAAACCACCCTATCACACACCCTACTCATGGTGTCCATCCACCCTATCACACACACTTCTCATGGTGTCAATCCACCCTATCACGCCCTACTCATGGTGTCCATCCACCTTATCACGCCCTACTCATGTTGTCCATCCATCCTATCACACGCCCTACTCATGGTGTCCATCCACCCTATCACACCCTACTCATGTTGTCCATCCACCCTATCACACACCCTACTCATGGTGTCCATCCACCCTATCACACCCTACTCATGGTGTCCATCCACCCTATCACACACCCTACTCATGGTGTCCATCCACCCTAATCACACCCTACTCATGGTGTCCATCCACCCTATCACACACCCTACTCATGGTGTCCATCCACCCTATCACACACCCTACTCATGGTGTCCATCCACCCTATATCACACCCTACTCATGGTGTCCATCCACCCTATCACACACCCTACTCATGGTGTCCATCCACCCTATCACACACCCTACTCATGGTGTCCATCCACCCTATCACACACCCTACTCATGGTGTCCATCCACCCTATCACACCCTACCCATGGTGTCCATCCACCCTATCGCACCCTACTCATGGTGCCAAACCACCCTATCACACACCCTACTCATGGTGTCCAACAACCCTATCGCACAACCCTACTAACACTATCGATTACAGCGAATGTATTGGACGTTATTTCAAATAAGACAAGTCTTACGGTGGTTGGTTAGTGTGAGTACTACCTACTCACACTACTCACGTCCAATACATTCGCTGTATTTTTGGCACACCTACTCACACTAACCAACCACCGTAAGACTTGTCTTATTTGAAATAACGTCCAATACATTCGCTGTATTTTTGGCAATTAGGGTGGAAGGGGTTTGGAGGGAAGAGGGGGTCTGGGACCCTTGCTACACCCCTGTTTCTGGTAGCATGTCCACCTATCTCTCAAACAACCAACTTACTCGTGCCTTCAACATTCCTGCATGCCTGACTGATCGGCTACCCTAATTCATCCATCTTGTCCACTTATCTAACCATTCTTTTACCTGCAAATTTGTATCTAATTTCTTTGTTTTTTTTTTTAGAGAAAAAGTGCAGCTGGTAGACTCTTGACATCCAAGTAGAAGCTTGATAAAGGGTGGAGGGGCCTGCAAATTACAATTTTGGTTTTTCAATGAAAATAAGCGATAAGTTGATGCCTTAGTGCCGATGAATCGTTCAGGTTTCATTCTATGTTGATATTTAGCTTTGTAAACATGTACAATAAAAAATGCTATTGTGTACCTATCTTTACGGCCATTCTTCCCTAATGTCAAAAAAATGGTTTCAAGATAGCAAAGAAAGATATGGTCCTTGTTAACTATCACTTTTGATTTCTGGTAGATGTGGTTACTGATATCTCTGCAGCCTCTATAAAGTAAAATAAAGTCAGGTTACAGCACAAATATTTGGGGGGCACAGTCACGCCCCTACTGTTTATCGTATTTTTTTTTAAATATTGGGGGGGGCACAGTCACGCCCCTACTGCTTATCGTAATTTTTTTAAATATTTGGGGGGCACAGTCACGCCCCTACTGTTTATCGTAATTTTTTTTAAATATTGGGGGGGGCACAGTCACGCCCCTACTGCTTATCGTATTTTTTTTTAATATTGGGGGGGCACAGTCACGCCCCTACTGTTTATCGTAATTTTTTTTAAATATTGGGGGGGGGGCACAGTCACGCCCCTACTGCTTATCGTAATTTTTTTTAAATATTGGGGGGGGGGCACAGTCACGCCCCTACTGTTTATCGTAAATTTTTTTAAATATTGGGGGGGGCACAGTCACGCCCCTACTGCTTATCGTAATTTTTTTTTTTAATATTGAGGGGCCCATGCCCCCAGTGCCCCACCCCCTGCTACAGCACTGAATGATGTTTTTTTTTTTTTTTTTTTGTAAATAAACTATTTTTCTTTTATATAAACCCTTTAAATCTTCTTTTTTTAATCAATATCCATTGAGAAGTACTAGGGGGAGGCAGTTGGGTAGCAAGAATAAGAATAGGTAGGCAATCACACCAGTCTATTACGGCTGGCCGATTGGGGGGGGGGGGGGGGGGGGGGGTTAGAAAGGAATATAGACTTGATCGAAGAACAGAGGTAAGCAAAGAGGTGCATGAAATTGACCGAAAACTGAGAACGGGGGTGAGCAAGAAATTTGGAATTGTATAACTGGTAAACAGTGAAGAAAAAAATTTCGAGGACATGGCCGAGAATCGAACCTCGTCCAGATCAGATAAAATGAGAAAAAAAATAGACCATACTTCCAGACATGTGCTGAAACACCGTATGGCAGCATAAAGCTTTACGGCTAAGCTGGAGATTTCGGCCCCAGCACCGCTATCTAGCGAACCGTACAACACAAAGGAACCAGAGGTACCCGCGCATTAATGGGGAGGCAATAACCAGGATCCCAGCCCTGTCTTAGTCGGTTACGCCACGCACAGCTCGCTGAGATGTAGACTGAAAAATATCGGGGTCTTTTTCGCGTTTCCTTCTCTTGGGAATAGGTGTGTTGCTATAGTAATGTAGTGATGCCGTCATCATGTGCAGCACACTACGACCAATGTCTACATTGCTGCCTTTAGCCTTTGTACTTATTTGTCCAGTCGCGCACGTGCATATTATATTTTTTGTATCCAAAACAACAGCAAGCTACATAGAAATGCATGCAATCTAAGCTGTAACGATGCATTTGTAATATAAGAAAGCTGCAACACTTTGTTATAAATCTGACGCACCCAAGGATTTTCATCGTAGTATTCGCCAATAAATAGTTTTACACACAGCTTCGTAGCCCTCAGTTGCTATCGTTGTTTACAATGAAGATCGCGTTAAATGTTACCAGATCTGAAATTCAATTCTGATTTCCTTTCAAAATCGGAAAAATAAAATACACTCAAAAACTAGGAAAGACCTTTCACATTCAAGCTTCCATAAAACGGAAATTCTAGTTCAGTTCAAAAAGTGTGTCAGTTTGTTTTTATTACATTACGTTCTCAGTTTTTCGGTAAAGTACAAATTCCTTGCTCACCCTCGCTGCCCATTGCTCATCCCCAAATCTGGCGCGGTTTTTCGATTTTTTTATATTTGATTCCGAGGTATTGTGGTTCCTCTAGACTGTGTGGTTAACGGTCATTTACTTATTTTGACGGTTTTGCGGTTTCTGGTGTTTTTCTGTGCCGTTTTCTGTGCGGTTTTGCGGCTTTTGCACCCCTACGCCCCCCTCCTTTTCGGATATCTTTTAATTTGTATTTATTCAATACACATATAACGTTTACTACGATATTCAATATTGATAATAAGATAAAAAAAACTCCCGAGAGCAATTAAGAATTACTTGGGTATTACGCTGAAATGCCCATACATACATTTATTACTTTTTTTTAATCGTACATTTTACCTATATCTGGATTCCTAACATACTCAACTTAGCTCATCATCATCCTGGTCTCGTGGTACCAGTTCACTAATACTGTGTCTTTAGTGCTGGTACCGTTCTGTACTTTGGGTTTTATATCAAGGCTTTTAAAAAAATCCTGGCATTATAGCGGAAAAGTTAGTTTAATCTAAATGAAACAAAAATGTGGGTCTTAATGAAGCATAAGTTAATCCGAGCAAAACAAATAAATCTAAGTCAAACAGTGCGAACGGCAATGATGGGCCCCTTGAGGTTGCCTTGGGCGGTACTGAATGTATTCATAAAACGTTTTGACATTTATGCATCAAAGGGTTCATAAGAAAACCTATTACGTTTTTCAAGCAAAATTATTAAATTTGCTGTTTGTTTTTTTTTCAGCTTTGAGATTTCGTGCTTGAACCAGGCTTGTCTGTGCATTGTACGTTCAAGCTCATGATAAAGTAAAGAGGGAAACGGAGGCAACATTGATGCTTATTATTTTTCATGACACGAGGCTTAATTTAAAGCAAGGTCTGGAAGGGTCTTTTTCCCAATCCCGCATCTCACCTCTCTCGGTTTCCCCCCCGTCAGGTAAAAATGAAGAAAGGCAAGAAATCCCGCATCACGCACCGTTGATTTTGTACACTCCCGCATCCCGAGCAACCGGAAAGTACCCGATCCTGTAACCACAGGTAGCCCAGGCAATGGTTTCGAAGCTTGTTCGTAGCTTGGAATCGGCTGTTATTCTTAGAGGTAAAACAAGTGGATTGAAGTCGCGATTTTTTGTGAAACATTGCCGATAAAATTGCCTTACAACTTAGAACATGCCTTGTTGTTGACATATTTATGTGTAATATACGATTTTGGGGGGTTTTCGTAACGGAATATATGACTTCTCTCTTTCCTTCGTAGCTCCTGCCATTTGTCAATCTCCATTTTGCCGTTTGCATTGACAACTTTCTTTGAAATACACTCCATGCTTGAAGGCCAGAGCGCTTCCTGTCTTTGGCCGCGAAAAAACATCATATGCAAACGATTTCTAAAGCGGTGGAATACCGTGACACTTCAGGAAACCATAAATAAAGTACCTGGCTACAATTGATAAGTAGCCGCTGACCAACAAATATTTACGGGCGCTGGAAATAAAATGTGCGACAAACCGCATCATGAACCAACAAGATCGTACGACTATGCGTGGGATGTAATTTTGAATTAGCCTCTACCCGCCCTGACCACATATACAGGAACTCATTATAATAATTTGCACACTATATTATCTTCATGAAAGTGGGAAACCTCGATAATACTGGTAGATGCTTCTGAATGTCGACACTCCCTCTCCAGTACCCAGGGATAGGCGTAAACAAGTGAAAGAAGCTAGTGCGTTGTAGTAAGCTGGTTTGTTATTGATAACAAGCAGTGGATCACCTGTTTAAAGCAGCCGTCCTGTTGATCTGCTAGTGGGTATAAGATGGCGCATTGGCCGATTTGTATTGGTGAGTAAGTAATTTTATTCGCATCAAGAGTCCGCATCGTTGCCTTTGTGGTGAGCGAAATACATCGACACCCCATCCATATGGGTTTCCTTCGATAGGATTTGCCTGTGTAGTGCAACTACACGTTGTACTACGTAGGAATAATCATATATATGCCTTAGTCTGATCTATTGATAACTTAAGAAAATAGTTGAACAACTTTACTCCCGTTCCATCTCATTGGGTCTCATGCAGCTGCAATGCAGAATACTTTTAATAACTGATACTTTGCCATGCATCGAAATATGAATCGTGAAAACAATGAAAAGGAAGACCCCCTACAATTCTTGATCAAACATCAATATGTCAAAAGATGACTGATTAATCATTAAGTGATCCTGTCCTATATGAGAACAGAAAATATTTTTCTGTTTTACTTTTCCCATTACTTAATATCTATTATGATTTTTACCTCTCTGAAAACTCTGAGCTTTATTTATTTTCGTAATGTATTTGGTACACAGGAGCATGTTTAATAATGTACTAGTAATTTGGAATCCCCTCCCCAATGGTCCTTGGGAAGGGTGGGGGATATGAATTTGACCCTGAACAAAACTAAAACAAGCCCCTACCCCCTTGGAACAAAACAGCAGTCAAATGCCCCTACCCCTCGGGTATCCCTTATAACAAGATGACATGTCAAAACTAAAATAAGTCAAAGCCAATTTTGGGATATTTGAGATGAAACATGGTGCTCACACTACTTTGAAACAGGCTCAAGCAGCTAATGTAACAACGTAGCAGGCATCTGTCCAAAAATTGCTTCACATAATGTTGTGTCTATTTATATTGCATAACAAGAATTGGTAGACAACATGACTGTTGTTTTTCTTATCCATTTTTTCATTACAGATATGCCATTGAGAAACATCTTATCAGCTTTATCCAGAGGAATCTTTGGCCCTTATCCAGATCGAAAGCCTTTACAACAGAAAGTTGAAAGCTTATTTGGAGAAAGTGGTCACAACATTGCTTGCACATCTGTTCGCAGTGGACTAGATTTATTCCTTAGTGCCATGGCATTTCCAAAAGGATCAGAAATTATTCTCACTGCAATCAACATACCAGACATGAGTTACATAATAGAACATCATGGACTAAGTGTTGTACCTGTGGATATTGATCTTGAAACGCTTTGTCCTAAAGAAGAACTCCTTGAACTAGCAATTTCAGATAAGACTGTAGCAGTTCTCGTGGCACATATTTATGGGAAGTGGATGAATCTGGACAGTGTGGCTAGCATTGCCAAGGCAAACAATCTTTATTTACTCGAGGATTGTGCTGAATGTTTTCAAGGATTTAGCAGACAGGGCCATAAGCATTCTGATGTGGTATTTTTTAGCTTTGGTCTAATTAAAAACTACACCTGTTTTGGCGGTGCAATGATAATTGTTCAAGAAGATGATGTTTACCAAAAGATGAGATCCAGACTGGAGAGCTACCCTGTACAAGGGCATTCAGGTTTTTTCCAGAAACTGCTGAAGTATTCATTTCTGAGTTGTATTTTAAACAGCTCTCCAGTGCTATTCCCCATTCTGAAGCCTTTGTTTTATTCTTTTGGCTTTGATTATATGGAGTATTTTATTGGCTTATTACGTGGTTACCCAGAACAGATGATGAGACAGCTACCATTTCAACCGTCTGCAGGATTGCTCGAAATGATGTATGAAAGACTGAGTCAGTTTGATCCAAAGGACTTTGAAAATGCCCAGAAAAAAGGGGACTTTGTAAAAGACCGTCTTCCAGATAATGTGTTTGTTCCTGGACAAAAAGCAGATTCCAAAAACTACTGGCTTTTCCCTTTATTAGTGGTAGGTATAAAATATCTATAACCTAATGTGTGAAATATCTATAACTTAGGCTTTAAAAAGTCCACCAAAACATAGTATTAAAGAAAGTTAGCTACTTAGAAGAGAAAGAAACAGTTTTTGTTGACCCCAAATTTTTAACTATGAGTATTCTTCTGAGCTCTGATGAGCGCTCCTGTTGACTTGTGAAATTTATGTCAATTGTATGGTATTTTAGTTTAGTTTTTTTGCAACTGTATTGGTTTTAATTGATTTACTACACTGTCAAGGTTGTGGTTGAAAAAATGTATGTTTGTGTGCTGGAGGGAGTGTTGGAGGGATAAAGGTTTCTAGGGGGGTGCCTGAATTTGAAATAGAGTACCGATAAATAATGTATAATCATCTTTTATCTGTTTATCGAACAATCGATTTATACATGTAATGCATATATACATATTTAGATACATACAAACTGCACATTCATACAAAAAAATAAAACACACCTGCTCAGAAAAGTTGCCCTTTGCCACTCCTATATAATATTTCTTGGTTCTCACTATACGTAAGCGCAATGCAGGTAATTTTCCCATTCTCACTAGAACACAAGCGGAAGAGAACGCAACTGCTTGATTATCTTGTGCTTATGTTTGACTAATTCTCACTTGTGTTGCACTTTCGTTTGCACTTTTGTTTGCACTTACGCTTGCGCTTACTGTACGTCCTTACTGTACCAACCTTTAGTGACCATGTTTTTTTTTCTGGGGGGGAGGGGGGTGATGAAAAGTAATCACACAAGCCTTATACTCAATATACGTTGGTGATACATCAATTTATAAGCCCTTCCCATGGTAATGAACCACAGGGTTGGGGTCTAGGAATAATTTACTGACTGTGGAAATGGTTACAATAGTTGAACATTTAACCAGTCAATAGGTGGCTAGAACCATCCTTTTTTATCCACACCAAAATACATATACCTGAGTTGGATTTATCGATTCAGCCATTAACTACAATGGTTCTCATCTCTACCCATGAGTGGAAGGGGTCCAGATCCCTTGCACCCCCTCTACTCTCTGGGATATCTCAAAAAGTGATGTGCTTGGCACAAAGTATGGCATTTGCAGTATTGCTGAGAGATTCCATTGCAATGTTTTTTTTTTCAGGATGACCCTCCAGAAGTGATGAAGGCACTAGAGAGAGAAGGTATTCATGCATACCAAGGGGCTACACAACTCAGGACAGTGTATCGCACGCAACAAAAAGCAAATACCAACCCCACCTCGACAAACAAGACCTCAAAGAGAAACCCATTTGAGCAGAAGACAAGTAGTATTAGTGATACTGAGGTAGCAGCAGGTAATCAGCTACATACCACTGAACCAAGTTTAGGTGCAATCAGTATTACTCCTATGGTCCCCCATCATAGCTTCTCCGCAGATGGACTAAGCCAAACCTCCATATCTGAGTCAAGCGAAAAGCAACCCACAATAAGCAAGGGTTTGTCGAAGGAGGGAAGGTGTGCAGAGGACATCTTGTACCCATATAATGCAGAGTATATGATCCAGCACGTGCTATATTTACCTGTCCATAAAAATGTCCCTCTGGCGTATTTAAAGAAGATCTGCAAGGCCATGGATAAGGTCATGAAGAGCAGGGTTGGTGTCTGTTGTAAAAATGGACAGAAGGTGTTTTTCCCTTCAAAGCTGTAATCAAATGATTTTATTGTTTATCAGAGCACTACATTACAATTAAATGCTTTGTTTTCAAAACAATCATTTTATGTTTTTTTTTAAAACCTTAAAGTCCATATAACCTTTCAGAGTCAATTCTTTATACTTTCATCTTCCAAATGGCATGTGGTTCTTATGGAGCCTATAAAACACGGGTTCACGCGAATAACTCGAATCTGTAATATTGAGGTATTTTGGTCAACCTTCGGGAAAAGGCCGTCAACTGAAAGGCCCGGGTCCAGTCATTTGTGACGTAGATGATCGAGATGTCAACCATGAGAAAACATAATGCGCGCGCTAAATCGGTTCCCGTCTTCATGTCTTCTTAGTTATTGCTGAAGAACGTTGTGGTTACAACTTTTACCGCCATCTTTATATCTCAACCTGGTAGTCAAATGATTATTTAACTTCAGGAAACAAATCTGCAAAATTTAGCAGATATTTTTTAGTCTTGGAATTGTTTTTGCATTGTGCTCGCGCGCTGCATTCGCAATCAAGAATGGCGACATTCTCACGAGCGCGCGCTGTTTTTGAAACCTAAAACAAAACGATATTTTCTTTTTTCGCATACAATTCTCCAATATTTTGTGGTATTGCCGTCTCTGATTTTTAACGGATTTAAGGAAAATATGTTGTTTAAGATTTTCCCGCCAAAACTTGGAATTATTCACTCTATTCGATCTCCTTTCGCGCGGCCAGGAAAATTTTTAAAGATCTGTTAAAAATGCAAATTTTAATCAAATTCAATTCCCTTTTCAGAATTTAAAAGTTTATCTATGCTTTGTTTTGGCTAGATTGATATAAGTGAACGCTTTTAAGAACTTTAAACCTTTAAAGGCCTTTTGTGCTGTAACATCAGTATTGTTGGATCCGGGAGGGGGGAGAGGAGGAGGTAACTAATACCAAGTCAATTGTCAGTTAAAGGGAGTATAGCCATAAATGTGCAAGAAAAAAAGACGAACAAAAATGACCTTCCACAACAACAAAATCGCAATAAATCGTATTATACCGTAGCCTTGCGATGCTCTCCCTACGCACTCTTTACTGTTGTACCAAAAAAATATGCTTTACATTTTTTAACCGGAATATGGCCTGTTTTCAGCATAATTGTGAGAAGAAAGAACCGATTAGTGGAAATTAGTAAAAAAAAAAAAAGAGGCAAACAAAGCCTTACAAGCAGAAGGCCATTTCCGTTTGACAATAACTTTCACAAGACTCTTTGAAAGGTAATCGGGTTACAGAGCCTCTACATAACGGACCTCTATTTAGCGGACACCATCCAAAGTCCCGATTTTTTTGCCACTTAATTTCAGTAAATCATACCTTTATTTAGCGGGCACCTCTATTAAGCGGATGCGGACATATTTCACGGTCCCGTCTTTAACAAACTCTGCATTTTTTACCTCTGTTCAGCGGACACTGTGATTACCAATGTATTGGTGGACCCTCTACTGAATTCCCAAAACGGCTGAAATGGGGAAAAAACGGGACACAGAGACTTCTTGTGAAACTTCAGCCTTTATTATACACAAAAATCCAGTACTCATAATTTCTAGTATCGAAGCGGTTTCATACAAGACCACTGAACTTGGGGCGCCTGTGGTACAAATCGGAGTGATTGCTGTGCTTTACAATTAGTATTTACGAAACCGCGATTCAAGTCCCATCGAGGACGATAAAACAAATATTGATAGTAATAAATATGAAGCACGGATTGTAGGCACAAAGTGGACGACCCTTACATTAGCAGAAGCTTGTATAGCGAACGTTGTCGTAAATCCGCACGATACATTGTGAAACGATGAATTGCGTATTCTTTTTGCTGGCGTAAATGACATTATTTATTCCTAACAATTAGCAGGACGAAAGATGCGAAATACGTAAATTGCTTTTTTTGAATATTGATCGCAGCATCACAGTCTCTACTTACTGACGTACTTATTGACTTGTGTACTTCGCAATTATTTTGATTATTCGATAAATGTGTAGCCTTGTAAAGTATGGCCATCGCGTCTCGAGCAATAAAGAAAATTGCCAAAAAGGCACGGGGACAGCTAGTTATGCACTCTAAGGTAGTTAAAGTCAATAAAGAATGTGGTTACTCTCGAATTTGATCGAAAAAAGTCTTCCTCCATGAAGGTGGCGCGCCGAGGTTGTTTTGGCTAAACAGCTTTTATACTATGTTCCCTACAGAAGACTCATTTTCGGCGCGATTTTCGTAAATTTTTCAGATTTTATTAATACATCTATGCTTTATCAGATTCCGCTAGATTTACTCTTCTTGGAAATCAAATTATTTTTTGTCATGCAAGGTAAATGGAAGCAATATATTTATATTTAAATAAAAATCTCGAAATCTGCCCGATGAATTTTTTTCTAAATCTACAGTAACACCTAACAATACTCCAACTTGAAGCACACGAATTTTTGGCTTTAAACTGACCTGTCAAACTTCGCGATTGATGAATCTTTATTTTACGCCAAAATTGTCCTCGCAATCTTTGAAAAAATAAATGCACCCTTGCCTACAAAGATCCATCCCCGAATTTACGCCCCCTGCTAAGTCCACACCCTAAGGCAACTTGTGTGAGAGGGGCAAGAGGACCAGTGTTGCACAAGAATAAATTACAGATGGTCAATTCGAGAGTATTTTTATTTTTATTAATTTGAAAACTAAAGAATTTTTTCCTTTACAACACTTGAGCCCAAGCCGCGCCTCTTCTAAACTATTACCCGACGCTATGGCTAAAATAGGCCCTACCGAAAGTACTTGCTTAATGCAGTTGCATGTCGAACATGCGTTTATGAGAAACTAGAATCGAAAGTTGAGGATATGAACTCGCTTCAAACGAAGCCCACGCCAGCGTCACATGGTCATCGACGAGCTGCCTTGTTTGTTTCACATGTGACAAATTTGCACGAGCGGAACTGAGATCCCGGGTTGTGTATCTCTATTCTGTGAGAACGCTTACTTTGGAGAAGTGAACGCTGAAAGAAACACTCTATACAGTCTTACGGAAGAATATATGTATTCTTCCTTTATATATACTTCACGGTCTCGAGGGTATCCGTTACATATAGGAAATTACACATTGTTATTAAATAAACGTCGCCGTATAACAGCTTGAGAGCGCAGCCCCCAGGCTGTTATACGGCGAACTGCCGACGTCCGGGGTATTTAACTGACTTATAACATTATTTACTATACCTAGTAAATAACAATTTAAAGAAAAAAAGACTAGGGGAATAGAGACAAAAATCGATAATAGTTCACTTTTTTGGAAAAAATAAATAAACAAGAAAACCCAGGAGAGTTGATGGCTGGTTGTTTTTGCTCATTTCTACTCAAGGTTTATTAGTATTCACGGTTCATATCTAGTTTTTAACCTACTCCTCTTCATTAGTATTCTATTTATTAACCTCATTCATATTTAATGAGTTCATATTAAACCTCACTTTCTCCCTGCTGATACATCAAGCCCTCCACGTTTTTAATATTGTAAATTATTCATAGGTATTTTAGTGAACTAAGACTTGCAATAACAATGGAAAACGTGTCAATCATGTAAAAAGCTAGGTAACATTCATGGACTTTACTGCGAGACACTATTTACTACGATAAAATGATTATCCATTTGGGCATAACAGTTTTTTTAAATAGTTCTAGGAGTAATCCATTAACGATAAGTGATATGAGCAGACCATAGATATAAGCAGGGAAGACTGATATAAGACATCTAGACATGTATTTTTTCTACGCAGCAGACAGATTGAAATTACCTGGTCCTCTACAAAAGAAAAACGCCTTATAATAGTATGGTTGGAAGGAAGTTTATTGAGAGCCAAACGCGAATAGTGGTCATGTTTTAGGCTGGCACGACGAGAAACAGGGGTGAAATGGTGTTCTTTGCTCATTTCAAAGAAAAAGTGGCTCACAATCGAGGTCAAGCGCATAATCTTTATTTCTATTTTGATGGATATATTTGTTATAGGTTCTCCTCCTACGATACAGCATTCCACTTAAAAATATCTCATAAGCGCTCATAGAGGAAATTGAGATGGGTGGAACCAAAAAGGTATCGTGCCAACGTCACCTAAGTGCAGTTATAAAAGCAACTAATAAGCAATAGAGGAAGTTAATAGGGTCAGTCAGTTGGGCCCGTTGGTTTTGTGCAGATTAGATTATATTTTCGTGACTTAATCGGTTTTATTTTCGCATATTATTATTTTAGGATCAACTTTGTGTATTGAACCCTTTGTAGCTTGTTAGTATTATCTATCTCACCGCTATCGTTTATCTAAAATAGGAAATATTTTTTTTCCAACTTTCCAAATAATATAAGAACGATTGCCTTATAAGGAGGTTGACGAAAAAATATTTCTCCCCCCCATATCAACTAATTGAGAACAATGTTTGTTTGGGTTTGTTTGGTTTTTTTTCCCTGCTTTTTGTTTTGTGTTTGTTTTTCGTCAAGAGATGACTAATACAGAATGTCTGGCCAACAGAGTATGAATAGAGTACGAAAAGCTTTGTAATGAAATAAAGAATTGACATAGCACCCCGTCGTAGAGCGCGGGTTTTACTCTCTCTTATTTATGGTCTCACGCCACTTGGTTAAGCCCGGCCTTTTTATGAGCTATGTCATTTTAGCCCATTGAATCAAGTCTTGTTTAAAAGTTTTGGTGAATTTTAACGGGGGGGGGGTGGGGGGAGTAATGGAATACTTGCGGGTGATGGATCGATGGATCTCTTCAGGAGGGGGAGTACCTTGTTTCCTGTTTCTGATCAGGACCCTCTGTCAATTCTCAATACTAAAAACTCTCATCCTAAATCAACTAACGCACTTATAATCTCTTTACTTGGATATTTCATGGGAAATTGGAAAATTACTTTAATTTATATCTTTACTGGTCAAATATATGTAAAGCTCTTGTTGCTTGGTTTTGCGGAAATTATATTTCTTCAACCTATTGTAGTGTTTGACACACAATATGAGAGCTTAACAACAGCAGTAAAGAAGTATGGTATGAAGACAAGTTATAACAATGAGCGATAGAAGTAATAAATTATCCTTTCTCTTTTATAGGGATAGATTTCAATAATCAAGGCTTGGTAACCAAAACGACAGAAACAATATCCTTTTCGTTACGGAAAAAGAATGAAAAATTATAAATTATATGATTGCAGGTAGATTTGTAGGTTTCTCGAATCCGCGGAAATCCTAAAGACTATATTTTGGTTAAGGGGGGAGGTTTTACATCCTTTATCCGAGTGTTCCTATTCGCATCACACTTCAGTTTATCAAGGTATTAAATAAATCTAGAAAACAAATCCTTAAGATACGTGAGTGAATAAAGACGTCTTATTAAAACAAAATACTAAAGCCTTATAGTTCTCTTGTAGGGGTAACCTTTTTTCCCAAAGCTAAAATGCTTATTCTTCACAAAGTGAAAACCGCATTTGTACATCATTATGGAAATTCCTCTATTTTTATCAAGAAAATCAAACTGGTTAATCTGTCTTTGAATTTCTTACAAATCTTATTTAAGCAATTGCGCGCTTGCTTTGGTCGACCACTGAGAACTCGCGCCCCGAGGTAAATTTACTCATCCAGATTTTTTGAAAGGATGTTGATCTATGAGCTTTGAATGGGTAATGAGGAAGTCTCGCCAATGGCCATCAACATTTGCTAAATGATTTCAATTAGATAGCATCTGTGACGGATAATTTGGCTAGAAGCCTCTAAAAAGGCAATGACGGGCACTTTGGAGTGTGTATTCTAGTGACGTTCCTTGTGGCAGCACGATAGCTTAGAGCTCTCTACCATTCCTTCAGCACGCCGAAAACCGCAGCGAATACTTCTCAACTTCTACAAATTTGTAAGTAACTGTGTTTATGCGATTCTTCTTATTTTAAACGTATGTTTTTGTACGAAATGTTTTGATTGTCGTAATAAAATACTCCTTTTTTCTCTTTTACGCGTTATTTAAACGTCGTTCGTGTATGACATTTCCGCAGTACATCCTCGAATAATAAATGACCACTCAGCTGATGAAACTTAAAAACCTTGCCTCTTATCCTGAACATAAAAGATGAGAAAAAGTTTACATTTTGTCACAAAATGCTTGATGATTTCCTAATTTCAAGGTCTTCAGTTTGACATTCAATAGTGGCACTTCTTAGGCCGTTTTGGGAAGTTTCTTTGGCGCAACAATACTAGGTATGTCAAAAGGCATGCCAATTATTTTTTTATATCGTTTAATTTTGTCACTGGCCTTAAACAGTTTGTTGTAAATTACGCGTATATGGTCGAAATTACGTGTATATGGTCGACACTCATTCCACCTCGAAAAATCATATCTCCGTAAGAGCTTTTCTAATGAATCTTTTACTGAAAAAAAAACTAAGCTATCCACATATTGAATGTTTGTAATATCTTAGCGAATAGGGCGTATTGACTTCTACGTTATCAACTACCCTGCAGTTTTTTAAGTCAACAGTGTCTTGTGGTTGTGAGGCAAAGGGTGTTCTTTTCCGTGCCGACGGCCAACCGAGTTAGTGCTGTTTGTTTTTGTTATATTGTTCTTTTGCGGCTTTTTTCGAGCGGAAGCATATCATGGTACTCAACTCTTAAAAACCCTTCAACCATTATATAAGCCCAAATGAATATCCGAGTATCTACATGAAAGCCAAGAGATTTTTTGGCGCCAAGTGGTGTTCAGCGCTCTTATCTCCTGAGTGCACGATAATATACTTAAGCGCAAGAGATTGCACTTGTAGAAATGGGTTTCATTAATGACTGTTTTTTTTGTTGTTGTTGTGTTATCCACAGTGAAGCGACTAACATGGAGAGGAATAACTTATCCTCGACAGGAATTCATAACAGTAGCATGGCATCCCAGCTACCTGACACAGCGGTCAAGGTAGTCGTGACAGCGGCCTACGCCATCATCTTCCCAGTCGCCATTATGGGAAACTTCCTTGCAATCTACATTGTGTTCAGAAAAAAGAGCATGCGTAGTGTCACCAATCTACTGCTGGTCAACATGTTCGTGGGCAATCTTCTGGTGGCATTCATCATTATGCCATATTCGGTATCGTATTTGTATGTGCAGCATCATTGGGTGGGTGGTGCGGCAGGGAGTCTTGCGTGTAAGTTGCTGCATTTCGCTTACGCCCTCCCAATTGCGGCCTCGATCTTCTCCTTGCTTCTTTCCTCCGTCGATCGCTACATAGCCGTCCTACAGCCTTTCAAAGAAATCAAGCTCATACGAAATACCAAGGCCTCCACCACGCTTATATGGCTATTGTCCATCCTCTTCATGTCCCCCTATCTTTACAAGTTCCGCGCTATCAAGATGGCCGACGGCAACTTTTACTGCATGGTGGATTGGTCCCCAGCCGACACAGTCGTCGCATCTCAAATCTACTTCATCGTTATTTTTGTATTCCTTTACACCCTCCCTCTACTCATGATCGGAACTCTGTATTTTCGCATTGGTTTGAAGCTTTGGTATCGCAAGATTCCTGGTAACATAACCAAGAACAGTACTCGCGCCGCGGAGCACGCCAAGTGGAAGGTGATCAAGATGCTCATTATCGTGGTGACAGTGTTTGCGATCTCGTGGGTTCCTGCTCACTCCATGCACGTGCTCATCTACTTCGACACGCAGAGGTACTTGGGCCTCCCCATGTGGTTCAAGCTTATGTGCTTCTGGGTGTGTCACGCCAATAGCGCTGTATCGCCGTGTATCTTCGTGTCGCTGAGTGAGAAGTTTCGCCACAGTTTTCTCTCCATTTTGCGCTGTGTCGATGGCAAGAGATACGACAGCTCCCGAGATTCGATGAATTCTAGGGTCAGCTCCGAGAGACGAATCGGTAAACTCACACTCAGCAGAAGGAGATCAGTCGAGTACACATACGTGTGATGGGACGGTCAAGCTCGAGCATGATATTTAAGTGGACATGGCCTAGCCAGGGGCGCGCGAGGCTACCCCACTCGACAGCTGAGTGTCAGTCGCTTTCTTTGTTCCATAAAGTCTAATACCCAGGCTAACCTTCAGTAAGTCCTGACTGCGCGAACACTGGACACCACTTCACCGAATTCCAATGTGACAAAAAATATTGATAAATTCAACAACATACATGTACACAAAATGCTTGATAAGGGAAAGTTCATTTATTATCCCGGGGGGGGGGGGGGGGGGGGGCGGGGGCATGAGGATTTTGATCAAAATTTTCCATGCCCTCCCCTTATGCTTCTTCTATATTTTTGGTGCCCCCCAATAATCAGGCGCGAGGACAAAAAAAAAAAGCAGCAACGCAAATCAATTGTAATTTTGATGTAGGCAAAATGGTTGTAAAATGATTATATATGTCTTCTTGAAATAATTTTGCTACTAAACAAAGTTCTTAACACTTGAATTTACCGTAATTGAAGTGAAACAAGGAGGGGCCTGGCTCGATTTACTAGGCGCTTGCCTAGTTAAAACTAGGCTCTATTTTAGACTCTATTTCCAGCTGTTGTTTGAGCTTATCGGGTAGGGTATTCATATATAGCGTCCGTAGCCCTAACCTCACTAAAGGGAACCAAATATAGCGTCCGTAGCACTAACCTCACTAAAGGGAACCATATATAGCGTCCGTAGCCCTAACCTCACTAAAGGAAACCAAATATAGCGTCCGTAGCCCTAACCTCACTAAAGGGGACCATATATAGCGTCCGTAGCTCTAACCTCACTAAAGGGAATCATATATGAAAAATGAGGTACCAGACTGCCGACTCACAGAAACGAGGAAGGGATCATTCAGTGTGCTTATCGTCCCCACTAACAGGGAACCGGACATCCGACTCGCAGAAACAGGCTGGAAATCGTGCCTTGTCCCCAGGAGTCTCTAGGCTACGCGGCAACCTTTCTTATGAAGTCGCATTTTTTATTTCCCGCTTTGTCTCCAAAGTGTCCGCCATTTCGAATCCGAATGAGTAATGAGTAAAGCTGACCGATAGTAGACTGGAGACGAGGCTACTGGAAATCGAGCCTAGATCTACCGCTTAGTGTCTATTCTTATAATATCAACACTGATTTAATGACATGTCAATGCTTTTTATTTTGCGACAATTACTTTGCTTGGCAACACGCCTTGGATCTATCGCTTAGTGTCTATTCTTATAATATCAACACTGATTTAATGACATGTCAATGCTTTTTATTTTGCGCCAATTATTTTGCTTGGCAACACGCCTTGGATTTTAATCAATCGTTGTAATTGGAATATCGACATATGCTAATTACTAAATATTCTCATTACAGCAGAATTGATTAATGACAAGTAAAACAACACGCACCCTTCGGAATTGTGTTTTCAATTCAGCTTTTACAATAGAATTCCACAAAAATAGCCCTTTTTAGCCAATAAGAGAGCGCTAAAAAATCAACAATCAGGTTCCCAAATATTCTAATTGGACTCCTCTGTGCTTGACAATTACCTGACACATGGGCAGACAACTGGTTTCCTGTCAATCAAATACTAACGTCAATATAAACAAGTGTGCGTGGGATAGGTTATTTTAATTACTGTAGTATATCAAAATATGCTAATTACTAAATATGCCAATTACATCAGGATTGATTAAAATATTTGCCATGACAAACAACTGGCGCGTAATGAAAATTGGAACCTACACTTTATTTTACCTACACTTTCAACCAATAATATGCAATAAATTAAATTTCACGGACTGTTACAATCAAAGAACAAATAGCTATTTGCCTAATCTAACTAACACGTATCAATACATAACCGTTTCGTGATACAAACTAAGCTTTGTAAACTACCTAAAACTACTACCTAATCAAATATTGCAACAGGAGAAATAAAAGCTAAAACAAAATAATATTCATATCACAAACATATCCCTGGTTGTAAATTATACAGAAAAAATCATATAGAAAAATAAATTATTGATTTGCATGAGTCGCGCAACTGGTTTGGAGGAGTTTTGAGGGGAGGTCAAAATTGTAAAATATTTGGACCCTCTGAGCTTTACAATACGTGTCACCTGGTTACTAAACAGGTTTCTCGTCAATCAAATACTTACGTCAATCAAAAATATATGCGTCAGAGTTTATTATTGTAATATTCATGGTAAAATAATAGATCTAGGCAGTCATTGACTCTACAGCTCCGTGGATTGGAACTCACTATGAGCTGGGACTCCTAAAGTAAATTAGGTAAGTCGAGTGAACTTTTTCAGTATTTCTTTCCTTTTAAACATTTGTGTTACTAGGCACTATTTTTGAAAACAAGTATCACCCATTTAAAACAGAAAGAAAGGGTTTAAATTCTTTTGGATATTTTTTTGACAACGAAAGAAAAACGCGTTTGTTCGTTACAGTTCTTGTTTTCATCTTTAGGAAAATCTTTTATGAAAAAATGAATAAGGAGAATGAAATTCGCCGAGTAACGTGGTTTTCGGCAACAAAACTCAGTAAGACCTACTACATACTACTACCTATTTTGAATAGTGAATCGTTCTACCCATATAATAAAAACTCTCTAGTAACGGGAAATAAATAATTTTAATTTTGTCATTTTGTTAACTTTTCGTAATGCTTTAATAAAAAGACCAATGATGAAATTAGAACCTGGTGTGGGGTAAGCCATGCTAAAAATATTTAATGGAACATCTCAAAATGTCATCATCAGATTTTATTTCTTTTGCGTCAGTAGTATCTATATTAGTTTAGAAAGTTCCCCCCCCCTCCCTAATTGGCCTCCCAGGGAAAAAGTTATGTATATGTGTTTGTTTGTATATGCCCCTATCCTTTCTTCTGCTGCTTTTTAACAAAGTACCCAGAAAAAAAAGAGAAGTAAGTGAAACACTATTGGAAAACTGATTGGTGCCATTTTATCGATAAAACCGCCTTCTGTATTTGTGTCTGTGTGAGTCAGAAAACCAATTGTAGCAAAATATTATTAGCCTCCCTAACCTCCTTTCTCGCTGATTCAAAGCCGCCTCTAGCAAAAAGTAAGATCCGCCCCTTCTTTATAGTCTTGTTCTTTCCTATTTTGGGCGAAATTAGAAGAACATATCTTAGGGACCTATTCTGTTCCATTCCACTTCTTTCCATCTTTTCACTTGAACCAGGGCGTGGTCGCCACAGTCAGAAACTAAGTTGTATCCTGCAGTTTTGTGAATGAAAAAAAATTATTTTCTTGAACATATCCACTTCCTCTTTAGCCATAAAAATGCCATTGATAAACAAGAAACAAGACTTACAGGCCATATCTTGCCGATACCTGGGTTCTGTTCGGACGCTATTTCCGGGCCTTGATCAGCTGGGTTACAAGATGCAAAGCGTGTACGCGAGCAAGGACGACCTGAAAATCATCCCGAAATGCAAGGCGGAAGTCAGCATAAAAGGCATTCACCTTTACAGCGTGGGAGGGGAGGGTGGACACTCGTTTGCTACCAAGGTGAGCCATACTAAATTGTATTAGGAGATAGCATCCAATACTTCGAAGACGCCCTAGTTTAGACAAAGGATATACTATTTGACAAAGATGAAACATACTGGGATATACAGGGTTACATGTCTCTTTTTGCTAGGCATGCCCTGGCACGAAAGCCATTTACCAGTAGCAGAATCCGTTTGTTGATCTTCCTAACCAATGAAAAAGCGCCAAATTTTGTACTCTCTGATTGGATAATGCATTTATGTGAGACAATGAACATTCTATGTTTTCATTCAAACGGATAGTTATATCATTCCAATACCATTATTAAAGTTTAAAAGAAATTTACCGTCTTGTTCAAAAGATAAAACGCTTCCAATAATAAATAATTTTAGTGATTTCTGTTAACCTGAAAAAATAAATTATAAGTTCATCGTACATCGATCTATGAAATAGAAGTGTCGAGTAATAAAGATTATTAGACAGAATAAGACACCAAATGACGAAGTCATAGCATTAAACCAACTACAGTATAGTTCTTAGATTACTCATCGTAGTAAGCATCGCATTGTTTAATTTGCCATGTTCTTTTGTTCTTGTAGATTTTTCTTGTAGATTTTTCTTGTAGATTTTTCACCAAACAGAGGCTCTTTGGCTTCTTCTACAAAATCGCAGCGCACAGCAAACGCGTGGCCGAGGAGGTCAAGTTCTACTTTGAGAATGCACAAGGGTTATCTCACTCATCAAGGTCTAGGTCTAGGCAAAATGTTATATCGGGAGCAGAGGTGTTGGAATAAAAGAGTCGACGTAATTAGCACACGCAGGCCTGTAGCCAGGATTTCGAGCGGGTGGGGTTAGTTTACCCACTTAGCGGACCATTTTCTCTTAGGTAGTTCATCCAAGCTCACAAAGTTATACTCAATTTTCCTTCATCAGATCGGACATTCCAGTCGTGTAGGGTGGTTATTCCGACCCCCTGACCCCTCCCCCCTGGCTACGGGCCTGTTACGTAGGGCTCCTCCTTCAAGAACAGGAAGTGCAACATTCCACCCCATTCCACTGCTCAAATTGGTAACTCTTAGAAAAGGTTTATGTAGCGCTGTCTGTGTGTCTGTGTATGTCTGTGTGTCTCTCTGTCTAACATTCATCTTGTCAATTGGCAGGGGTCCCCGTTCGGCTTCCGTTACCAGCATGGAGATGTTCAGAAACCGCTTGAGTACTAAAACCAATAGTATGTACAGCAACGCCTTTGAAAAAGGCTTCTGTTAAGTGCCCTTCTCAGACAAGAAGAGCATCGCACCTAAAGACGACCACGATTACCAGAACTACCCCATAGGCAAACAAAGCTCCTGCTATCTTGGACCTCTTGCAAGTCACCATGGATATGAAGACAACGATGAGGAGGATGAAGCACCCTATTGCATCATGAATCTACAAGATAGTAGTTAAAGTCTCAACTGACCTTATTGTTATTGTTTTCATTTAATATTTGAAAAGAAACTTCGATTAAACAGGGGCGTAGCCAGGGGGTGGCCTAGGGCCCCCCCTTCAGCAGCCAAAAATACAGTAAATGTATGAGACATTATCTAAAATACAGGAAAAAATGCCTTGAAAGTCCCTTTTTGGCCCCCTCCTGTTAATAATCCTGGCTACGCCGCTGTTAAATCTCGAAATAAACATCTTAGATCAAAGTAAAATACTTCGTTCACCAATCATAGACCATGGAAATTGATTAATCAAACTTGGTATTTTGCTAGATGTTAAAATGGCTGGCAGAGGCTGTTTTAGGTGGAAGCGTAAACCAGCGGTTTTCAGTGGGAACACAGAAAGCGGGACACACTGACAACATTCATTTTTTGAAATACTTTGAGCTTGTCGATACGAAAACATTTTATAATATTCTCGACAGTTCCATTCATTGTATGATTTTTAATCATTTTTTAATTATCAAAGGCCGACATGACGAAAAAAACCTGGAAAATTCGCAATTCGAGATAGAAAAAGAAGACACAATTTCTTACAATGGCCATCGGTTCTTTGTATTCCGGACTGATTTTTGAAACACAAATAACGTGAGGCCGAAATGCACATACCCAGATTTTTGCTTTTTAAGATATATCATCCTTGCGCTATGTATGAGCTCAGAAACGAAAAGCTCAAATTTCAATGACACTTTACAAAAAGTCGCATCAATTTATAAAAAAAGTCGCATTTGATATTTTGTTTGCTACTACTCACTAAGTACTTAGAGAACTTTTCCGCCTTATTAGATCTGAAATGAGGTTATTTGAAGCGTTGTTGAAGTCATGTTTTTCCGTCATGTCTCAAAGGCTACCTCTTTTGACAACGGATGCGCAAATTAATAGAAATAAAGTAATAGCACAAAATATTGATATAGCAAGGTAGCGGTATGGTATATTAAGCTTGTAACAGACTGCTAAAACCGTGGCCAAGGCGTTTTCAAAGCCTCATTTCATCCAATATATTATGAGAGACAGTGGAAATTTAGGTAGCACCCACTAAAACCTCCTTGAAACCAAGACATCATGGGTACGCCTATGGAAGAACAAAAAAAAACATTTTATTAATTAAAACATGAATTGGAACATTGCTAAATTGATAATGACAACTTTTTGTTTTTCCTTTTTTAAACACGGAAATACCCTAGCTTGAAGTTACTCACAAGGAAAGCACTTTTGATTCTGTTTATCAGGAACAAACATCAAGTAACTCTTAAATGAATGTTCATTGCTCTTTTATTACTTATCTTATAAGATATATAAAGAATAGCTAATTCTTTACTGGTGCGTATTGCATTTCCAATATCTAATAAATACTTGAAAGTTCAAGATTTTACCAACATTTGTTTACTTTTTTTTATTTTTAGCAATCTCTATGACAGTCACTATACTCCGAATGATTATTATTTGTGGTACCACTCTTGACCAAACCCTGAAACTTGCAGATCTCCAAAATTTTAATCTTCTCCTGGTGTATTTTCATCCTCGATCTCCTGTGCATCCCATGGACCCCTGGGATACATATCTGAGCCCACAATGTCGGAAATGCGGTCAACGTCATGACTCCTCTCGGTTCCAGTCTCCTGTATTGAGTCACCAACTGCGCTCACTACGTCTCCAACACTTGATATCCGGGTACTCAAATCCTTGCCGAAGCCCTCTGAGAGGTAACTAAGATACGAGACACCATCTCCACCGGGAAGGAGCCAAGACAAGGGGACAAACCGGGGAGGGTAAAGTGGTCGCGACCGCGAATCTGAAAGATTATTTGGGTTTTTTTATTTGTGTATGACCTCATTATATACCACAATAACAATCGCGCTTTGAATCAAACCCATCACAGTCACATCCATCCCCAAACCATTAATTAGATCCACTATCGTCACTCCAACTATCATCAAGCCAAGCACTACCACCAACACATCCACTACTATACACCCACCACCGTCTATCCAGCACCTTCACACACACTATTATTACACTCACCATTACACCCACCACCATTACACCCACTATTATTACACTCACCACCATTACACCCACTATTATTACACCCACCACCATTACACCCACTATTATTAAACTCACCACCATTACACCCACCACTATTACACCCACCACCATTACACCCACTATTATTACACTCACCACCATTACACCCACTATTATTACACCCACCACTATTACACCACCTTTCATTACACCCACCACCATTACACCCACCATCATTACACCCACCATCATTACACCCACCACCATTACACCCCCTTTCATCACACCCACCACCATTACACTCACCACCATTACACCCACTATTATTACACCCACCACCATTACACCCACTATTATTACACCCACCACCATTACACCCACTATTATTACACCCACCACCATTACACTCACTATTATTACACCCACCACCATTACACTCACTATTATTACACCCACCACCATTACACCCACTATTATTACAGCCACCACCATTACACTCACTATTATTACACCCACCACTATTACACCCACCACTATTACACCCACCACCATTACACTCACTATTATTACACCCACCACCATTACACCCACCACTATTACACCCACCACCATTACACCCACCATCATTACACCCAACACCATTACACCCACTATTATTACACCCACCACGATTACACCCACCATCATTACACCCACCACCATTACACCCCCTTTCATCACACCCACCACCATTACATCCACTATCATTACACCCACCACCATTACACCCACCACCATTACACCCACCATCACTACACCCAACACCATTACACCTAATATTATTACACCCACAACCATGACACCCCTATCGTTACACCCAACACCATTACACTCACTATTATTACACCCACTATCATTACAACCAGTCTATGCATCGGAGTTGGTGACCCATGTGTTTTTTCTACCCTATGAGATTTTGTTATTTAAATAAGCGAACCATGTCGCGGATCACTATGAAATTCAATCCATCCTACAACACAAACGGTTCCATTGTATTGCTAAAGCATAAAAACTTTTACTCCCCCCTACCCCCCACCTACTTCAATTAACATTTTCGTACATTCTTTGTAAGTCTCCTCTTCAAAAATACCCTTGACGGCCCGTGAACGTGACGCAAAAGAATGACGGACTTTAAATCGGGATTTGATTGAAGTTTATTCCAGCGCGTATTCGCGTATTATACAATCATTATCACGGGAATAAAAAGGAGAAAATGAGCGTTTATCGTAAAATCGATTATTAGTTTTGTGATCGAGGAATCACAAAATCCAGTGATCGCTGCCCTTCATTTACCTTCAACAAGCAAAAGAAAAATCCAGATTTTCACTGAAGACAACAAGTTCATGGTTGCTACATCAGGTATCCCCCATGACAACTCACGAAAGACCGCTGTTGTGTTAATACGGTAGGATTTCCAACGTGAATTTCGTCTTGTTTTGTCTTGTAAGCTGAAATATACCACCTGTACATATGCCATGTACGGTCACCTGTTATGTATCTATGGCAACAACATCACTCCCCCGTTACCTTGGCAACGTTTCACCCATAATGCCTTTTTATCCGACAAAGATACAGTCTTGGAATTGTTGAAAAATATATATATGCGAGGTTAAATACACCACATACGATTTGATAATACATGGCTACGTATTAATAATAAAAAACAAAAATCTTATTTCTTAATGTTTCAAAGCATATTTTTGAATATAGCGAGTGGTTTGATTCATGAGTGTATAAAATGATGAACCTGGTTGGTTGTTATCTTGATGGCTTAGCTAAATCAGAGAAAACATGACAGAGAAGGATGGTACGCGAATTGAGCTAGAAAGAGGGTGAATAATGGCGAGAGTAAATATTTAGTGATGACTTAAGTGGCCTAATGCACACCGCAAGACAAGGTAATTCAAAGAGACGGGGAAAACTGGGAAAGGGCCAAAAAGGGACGATAAAAATAGAGACAGGTGAGATTTATTACCGACGCCCCGCCCCTCCATTTATCTATTCTGTATCCAATTTCAACATAGAGAATATTCCTAAATATTCGTCTTGTTGGCAAAACACTAGTTGCAATTAATCAATGATACCTTTTAGCCTTAGCTATGTGTCCTAAGTGCTTTTCTTGAGTCATATTGACGCACAGCTGTCCGCCGCCATTTTGTAATACTGGCAGATATAGTGCTACCTACATTACATTACCTATCTTCATTTTTCAGGACTGAATTTGGTACGCTTAAAATGCTCTTGGATATGCTTTTGGATATATATCTTGTAGTTTTATCCGTAAATAACAAAAAAGGAAAACAAAACTGCAGGGGAGGCTGAGTGAATCACTTTAAGCTCTCGAGTGCCGTGAGCACGGTCTCGCCACATATCCAGAGTTCGCAATAGCTAATTCGCCCGCAGCTTGCGTATTATAGGTGTTTGTGGGCGCGACGCTGTCGCCCATATGCAATGGACCAACAGCGGCACCCCCACAGCCCAAGACCTTCCACAATCCTTGACGGAAAGTGCGCATGTGCCAGCATAGCAGGAACGGATGCAACGAGGAATTGATCAAAATGAACAGTACGGTGATGTTGTACACGAGCGATCCGTAGATAGCCCCAGGCGAGGCGTACACTAATAAGTAGAACGTGTAATTAGGCACTCTGCAGATTGCGTGACACACCGTGATTACTGCAAGCATCTGTGTTACACGCTTACGCGCCCGAATCCTAGCGTTGCGTGACACTTCATTCA